>NC_060130.1:923298992-923990242 GCF_021461395.2 Schistocerca americana
CACAACAGCCCAGTGCTTGCCTCCTCCTTTCCTTTCTTGCTTCTTTTGTTATTTGCTGAGCAACTAACTCTACTTCATGTACACAAAGCTCATCGAGTTCCCGCAGTCCTTTAGCTGTGCTCTGTTCAAATCTTACCACTAACTTCTCTAGAACCTTAAGTCTTTCAATAGTTACCACCATTAAAGGTTATTAAAGCCTCAGACCCTGCTGGCTTTAGAGTCACAGAACCAACAAATACATTTTTAGGCACTTGGCACCACAGAACATTATTGAAGGACTCATTCACATTCTGCGTCTTCCCTTGTAAACAATTCTTTAGTAGCTCAGGATTTGCCAAATCTCTGTAAATAGGTTTGATTGCCTCCATTACTGCCAGAGGGAGTGAATGTAAATTGATGCAGGGTGCCAGAAAATTCAGCTTGCCTATATTTACACCAAGTGTTTGGTGCAGGTGGACAGAAAGCATGACATGGCTTTTCGTCGGTTGATATTCGATGAAAGAAAGTGCTCCACGCAGCTCTTTTCATCTTCTCTAAATTGTCACAGTTATCTCTAATGGCCTTCCTATAATATTCCTGTAATTCATCAGTTACTTTTTCCATTAGTCTTCGAGCACATTTTATTGTCTTGCCACTACCTTAAATGAAAACTAGTAATAGAAACAAAGGACTGATTTGTTTATTCATAATGGAAACTTCTGAGATGTAGCAGTAGGTACAAAACTAACCAATTCACAGCCTTCCAGACTGTGTATTTCCCAAGATATGACTGCTCAACTGTGGCAGTATATGCATTGCCACAAAATTTGGCAGTCACATGTCAACATTCAAAATATTATTTGAAGCTCTGACAACCGTCTGATTTTAATGTATTACATACCAAAATTTCCAGGAAAGTCAAAAGTACACTATGGAGTAGAAAAAAAAGGTCAAATTTCAATTAATTTCACGTACAATATCCCCCTAAGCCATCATACCTACTTCCACAGAGTTAAGACTTTTGTATAGGCATAGTGAAGTTCAGCCTATCTCCTAGTGTTGTAGCTATGCACATTGCTATTGATTTGATTTGGAATGAGCTACTAATAACAAATTTCATAAGTTAATATATATATAATTTTGTGAAGCTGCAGTGAATAGACCTAGTTCTTTAAATAAATGTTTGAGAATATCTTTGGTGAGCACCAACTATTATTCTGATTACATACACTTGTGAAATGAATACTTTCTTCCTTAATGATGAATTACCCTCAAAATGTGATGCCATACAAAAGCAGTGAATGAAAATAAGTATGGTAAGATAATTTATTGATATATTCAAATTTACAATACCTTAATAGTATAAGTGCCCTCCCGGCTAGCTGTGCAGTCTAATGCACTGCATACCAAGTGGGAAGACGTGCCGGTCCCTAGCACGAATCCACCCAGAAGATTAGCATCGAGGTCTAGTGTGCCTGCCAGTCTCTGGATCGTTTTTAAGGCAGTTTTCCATCTGCCTCGGTGAATATGGGCTGGTTCCCTTCATTCTGCCTCAGTTACACTATGTTGGCGATTGCTTAAACACTTTCTCCATGTATGTATCATAATTACTCTACGACACAAACATTGGGGTTACACTCGTCTGACGTGAGACATTCCCAGGGGTCCACTGGAGGCCGAACTGCACAATAAGCCTGGGTTTGGTGTGGGGTGACGGTGGGGTGAGTGGACTGCTGTAGCGTGTTGTGGGGTTGTGAACCACTGAGGGCTACGGCAGGGATGAAGCCTCTCTGTCGCTTCTAGGTCCCCAGTTCCATACAATACAATACAATAGTAAAAGTAGTGGAACTTTTATGTTTCAGTAGATCAACAATATGTTTCTTTGAATTCAATTTCTTAATGCACACATCCAAAAGTAACCAACCACAATTCAATAAACTATCTTGATGAAACTTGGAGGATGTGTAGATGGAGCAAAACAGTGCAGTACATATTTTTTTGTTTGGACTTAGTTTCATTTTTAAGGGGTAAAACACACCCCAACAGGTCATTTGGCATTTTAGTTTTAGATGCAATATCTTCAAAGTGTCTTTTCCATACAGAAGTTTATATGTCATTAATGTTCTTTAAAACTGTATATTCTGTCTTTGTAATAATTTGAAATTTTGCAAGATATCTCATTTTGAGAAATGAAAATTTAGTTAAAACATAAATGAAAGAGACTTTCAAGTAATATACATCCATGTGTAATAGAGCTGGTTTCTAAAATACGATTTTTGGAAAATAAGCCATACCTAACGTCCTGTTTGAGAATTTTCAACATACTTCATTAAATAACTAAATATTCGTTACCAATCTGATCATTTATTTTACTTATATTTGTTTTAAATTTTTTTTAGTTTACTCTTTCATGTACATTATTTTGTTAATTGAAAGTAATAAGTAACTCATTATAATGATAGAAAATTATTATAATAATGATAATCTGTAAGGAAATGCTTAAAACATGAAGTTCTTTTACATTATGCACAGAAAATGAATCAAATTTCTTCTCATAATGTATATTTTGGAGATTCAATTTGCCATCGATGATCCTCTGTATTTGCTGATTTGTATCAGGCGTATTTCAGTACATCAGTAACCCTTGGTGAAAAGAAGTGATAATGTAACAGTGACTGTGGCTTCACTGTATTGTTTCTTAAGTGGAGACTGAGATGACAATCATTCAACAGAACTAGATACGAAAATCTTCTTACAAAATTCTTGCAACAGCATTAGCCACATACAACCCATGGCTGTGCCTGTGTCATCAAGCCCCTTGGGATCACCAGATGAAAAAGTTCCTTGTTCTCAGGGATGGGGCTGTAAATGGTTCTTTCAGACCGACCACCACAAGAATGTAACAATAATACAGATATTTCTCCCTCACTGGGAAAGAAAACATCTTAGAAATATCTTGTGATCTGGTCACACGTTTATCATCAGATTTTGATGCTATCACAAGAGTATTTGAGGTTTCAAAAAGAGATTCTTTAATTCTCAGTCCAAACTCACCATTAGTTTCTTTTAAAACCATGAAAAGGCGGGTGGTCAGTGTGAAAAACAACCCTTTTGAACATTGTGTGCAAGACCAAGAAAAATCTGGTGATACCTAAGTGGTCAGTAACACAGGTACAGCCATGTAACGTATCCAGGTTTTGATGCTGGAAGAACTTTGTGTGGAGATTTTCAGATCTAGTGTTGTTGAATGATTATGATGTCAATCTTTACCGGTACTTGAGAAACAATACAATCAAGCTGCAGTCATTAGCACACAATAAAATTCTCTTTTCCAAAGGTTGCCAATGTACTAAAACATGTCTAATACAAATCACATGTTTAGAGGATCACCCATGCCAACTGGAAATCCTGCTGAATTTGGTTTCATATTGTCTGCTACATCCTGTATATTACATAAATAAATTTCGTTCATTTTACTTGTATGTTATTTAGAACGTTAGTTTTAAGCTTATCCTTACAGGTTATCATTATTTCAATTATTTTACATCATAATAATGAGTTATTTATTACTTTCAATTAACAAAATATATGTGTGAAACAGTACACTAAAAAAAATAACAGAACTATGAATGTAAAATGACAATTTCAAACAAAAACAAATGTAAGTAAAATAAATAATGAGAATAATAATGAATGTTTAGATATTTTAGTTCAGTGTGCTGTAAATACTCTGGCAACACCCTGCGTACAGCTTATTTTGCATAAATGGTGACTGAGGAACCAGTTTTATTATAGAGCAATATATGTGGCTTGAAAGCTTCTTTAATGTATGTCGTAACAAAATTTTCATTTTCAAAATTAATTGATTGTGGGGGTATTTTGCTAAATTTCAAATTATTACAAAGATTGATTAAATAGTTTTCAAGAATATTAATTACACATCAGATTTTATGTGAAACACATTTTTTATATACCCTCTTTTTGAAGGTAGTCCCTCTAAACCTAAAATTCCAAGTCGTCTTTTTGGGGGGGGGGGGGTGTTTTACCACTTAAAAGTGAATTTGGGTCACTATTTTGCCCCCTCTACACAGCCACCAAGTTTCATCAAGATTGTTAATTGACATTTGAGAATGTTCTCTCGTCAGTCACAATGTTACACAGAAATGAGTTAGATATTCAACCATAAAACTCTATTAGCATCTACCCAGAGCAGTAAAGAATTTAATGGTTGATGAAATTAACTTCAAACAGAAACTGCAGTCATATTTACCTAAACAGTAATTGCCAAGTTTAAGGGCTGCTGCCAAGGGAAGAAAGGTGCACGAAACACAAGCCCCCCTTTTTTTGTAGGTAAGACTCACAAAGGATGGCACAATTCTGTACTAGCCCATGGTCATCCAAATGCCACAGATTATTTCACTCCCAGAAAAGAGTCAACTTGTACAGCACACTTAGTGCAAATCACTATATGTGTGTATAAAAATAAAACAATAAAAAATAAAATAAGCTCCCTTAAGAAACTGTCAGCATGTTGCCATATTTTCCACTGAGAAAACGTACTATAATTGTAAAACTATCTCACTGAATATCGTATACAAATATCATATAACATCCAAATCACAAACTGCGTCTCCATTAGTTAGAAGTTATAGCAGCCACGTATGATAATATTTTCAGTGTAAGAGTCACTACGTTGAATGCAAATGACAGACATACATTTAAAATGATGAAACAGAAGACATTCAAATCATTTTCTTTCATATTAAGTTTAATGGAAGCTTCTACTCTTTCAGCATAACACTATTCTGTTCTTAAAAAAGTTCAGTCCCAAAACAACAAAATTCGATTCAGTTCAATTTATTATCACCCATTTTATCATATACATCATATAGGAATTGTTATGTGGAAAAAATGGAAGTAAACATATGGCATCATTGGCCAGGAGGCCCCTATTCGGGGAAGTTCGGCCACCAAGTGCAAGTCTTATTTCATTTGATGCCACATTGCGTGACTTACGTGCCGGTGATGAAGATGAAATGATAATGAGGACAACACAACACTCAGTCCCTCAGTGGAAAAAATCTCCCACCTGGCCGGGAATCGAACCCAGGCCCGTTTGCTTGGGAGGCGAGCACATTACCACCCAGCTAAGCAGCTGGACTGTCATGTGGAAAGAGAGAGAGAGAGAGAGATAGAGAGAGATAGGGAGAGAGAGAGAGAGAGAGAGAGAGAGAGAGAGAAGAGAGAGAGAATGGTTTATATTTTTAACAATTAAGGGAAAATAACATTTTCTTAGTTACACTTCACATATTTTGTCTTCTTTTTGCATGCATGTTGAAAAAAACGAAGGTTTATACAAAAAAATCAAAGATGAGCACTATCTGTTTATATAGCAAAGAAATTCATCAACATTACAGAAACTTTGACCTAGTAGTAGCCTCTTTAATTCTTTTTTAAACATATGTAAGTTTTTATGTTTTTTATTTATTTTGGTAAGGCATTGAACATTGTTTTGGGTAGATACATCACACTATTTTGGTACGTAGCTTTTGAATGTATGTTTCTATGGAAATCATGCCTGTTTCTGGTTTGATAGTTGTGTACTTCAATGTTTAGAGAAGAGAATTCTTGATTTGACTTGAGAAAACATACTGGTTCATAGCTGAATGAAGCAGGGAGGTCAAAATTTTCAGCTTCTTAAAGAGTACTCTGCCTGGATCTCTGCAGGCAACACCCTTCATAATACAAATAGCTCTCTTTTGGAGTTTAAAACAACTTTTTGTGAAACCTGTATTCCTCCAAAATATAATGCCATATCTTAGATTACTATGTATGTAAGAGTAATAGGCAGATAGTACTGTTTCAAAATTGCAGGTTCCTTTAAGTTTTCTTAATACATAACAGTATTTACTAAGTTTTTATTCAATAGTTCAACATGTTTTTCCCATCTGAAGTTATTGTCCAGCCATACACATAAAAATTTTATGAAAGAAGTTTGTCCTATTACACCTTTCCCAATCTCTACTCTTATGTTATTTTTTACTTTGTTTCTTATGTTCATCCAAGTGTTTTTTTTTTCATTTGTAATGAAGTAATTATCCCCGAACCAGTGCAGAAGAGAATTCACCACTTTTAATGATCATAAATAATATCAACTAATTCAGCTATTATTTTGTTTGTACTAAGTTTTATGACCTTATCATGAACACCATCACATCCATAGGACCTTTAATTTTTCTGCTTATTAATTGCATTTCTTATGTCTGACTGGGTACAAAAACATTGTCTTTCATGTGTGTAATTACCGTACTAACTTTTAAGTTCCCCAGATTCTTTATAAGATTTTGAGTAGCATTAATGTAGCAGTCACTGATGAAATTGGCAACATATAGATGGTCTCCAACAGCTTTTCCTTCCTGTTTTATGATAAGACTGTTTTTGTCACTTTGGATTTATGTATGTTATGATTTATGATCTTCCAAACTGATTTGGTTTTATTGCTGCCTTTTCTGATAATTAATAATTATATCACTGTTCAGTTTTTTTGCTGCTGGAATAACTTTTCTGTAGTATCTAAGATATGGCTTTATCTGTGTATGTGACCTATACAGTGAATCTAGCTGACAGTTCATTAAATTTCCATTATGGATCAAATACACATACACAGAGGAACACCAACAAATTGATTAAAGACTAGTCTAACATAAATCATAAATTGTTTTTACTGGTTCATGACAGCAATATTTAAAATAAGAAAGGAATAAAATGTCATTTCAATTTGCTGAATATATTGATTATATTTAGCTTACTGCACACATAATAGTGATAAGTATACAAATACATTTGCAAAATACAGTCAGTGCATCAGATTTAAAGAACCTTATCCAGTTTTTCAAATACAACTGAAAACAAATACATGTCATCTTAATAGTTTTACAGTATTTTTCTTTTCTTCGACATGTAAATGGACATACTACCACGACATCCCACCAAAGAAAGTGATGAAGGTACAACACATAATCCAATAGTTCCTTGTGCCAGAAGTAGGACCTGTTTCCCAACCCAACCCAGCACAAATTAATGGAAGTCATCGCAAAAGGCTTGCACAACTTTCAACCCACCACTTATTCTCAACTTTCCATCTGGACACAAACATGGTCTTAGTTGTATCACCTCCTTCTGTGCCCTCATAGGCTCTGTAAACGTTCCATTACACACACTTGCACTACTAGCTGACTTTTTAGGTGCAGCACGTAAATTAGCACATCCTGGGTGAGAATTTGTTTCATTATTATGTTTCACCAAATCCACTTGTCTTCCATAACCCTGAACCAGTGCATCATGCATCAGGCTATGGGGTTTTACTTGAACATTGCAAAAGTACGCTCGATTTGCATCTTGTGGCCATCCAAAAACCTGTACTTGAACCTCGTAAAAATACCCTCCATTTGCATCCTGCCGCAATTTACAATCCTGTACTTCAGCATTGAAAATATGCCTTCCATGTCCCATCCATTGCTGTCTGTAACCCTGAACTTGAGGGTTGGAAAAATACGTTCCACGAGCATTTTGCCTCCAGCTTTGGTCTTTGACTTCGGAACTTACAAGATGCCCTCTATGTACACCTTGCGGCCAGTTATATACCTGTACTTGTCCACTGAAAAAATTTCCTCCTTGTGCATATCCCATCCAGTTGTCACCTTCATCTTCGGGACTGACTAAATGCCGTCTGTGTGGAATCTGTTGCCAGCTATAGCCCATTATTTGAGGGCTGGAAACACATCCTCCAGGTGCATCTTGCCTCCAGTATCTCACACCTCCAGGTTGATGTGGTAACTGCCAAGCATCCGCTGTACCTGCCAAATGTGCCATTACAGGATACTCCAGATTTTGTGAGTTTGATCCACCTGAAACACATGTAATCTTTCAAATGAGGTAATATTTAATCTTACTACTTTTGCTTTTAGCTTAAAAATTTTCAATAAGAATTCTTTCATGCAAAATATGTCACAAAAAGTACCTTATCAGCATCTGAAAATGAGTGAATCAGTACAACAGAAAATCATAAAATATGATTGTAAAGAACAAATGTTCCACAAACATTCAAAACTGATAATAGTTCTAATTTATGGACATGTACGGTAAATGTGAATGCTTTCTCAATATCATTAAACCATACACGATTTAGGTAGCCAATTATTCTGTATTTTATGAATACTGTTTGATTGTCGTATATATAATTTGCTTCTTTTCTTATCAGAAGATTTGACTCGTTTTTTCTAAGTAATATGGTAAAGAAGCGTAAACTTATTATCTACGCCTGCCTCTCACGTTCCACACATAATCAGAAGTTATGCGCCATTTGCTAAGTTTTACAATAATTCTTAGTTCAGTGACACAAAGTCTGACTTGTAAGTTTATTCCTGAACTGTAGAAACTTGTATGGCTGCTTTCTGTGATCCAGAAGACGTTTTTCACTCACCTGGATTTTTTATGTTGTAGCTGGACATTTGCATCTGTGCAGCGCTAATTTTCACTTCTGGGAACAGTTGACACTTCTGTGCTTATGAAGAAGCAAAAAACGTTTTAAACCTTACAACACTGAAGTAATCCAAAATGACAAATGACGACCAAAATGCACTTTGACACCAAAGGTAATGTTCAAGGCATCAACATTTGTGTCAGTAAATGATCGGAGGAAGAAAAGAAGTAATATTCGTTATAAGACGGATGGGTGTAGCAAAACCCACGTCTCTTGCCAGTTCGGCAAACCGTGAAACTTTGTGTGCTATCTCCTTTTATCCCCATAAAGTCATGCTCCTCGAATTCGTTTAATATTTCGTATTTGCTTGTTGATGATGAGATGTGGATTCATTAAATCTTTGAATATAAAGTAGATGCACGTGAATATTAACGTCTGCGACGGCGTAAACACCGCGCATCAGTGAAAAACGATGTGAGAATTCATACCACAACAAAACCAAGGTTCGCCCTAAAATTTAATATTTTTTACATGCAGGCCTGATTTGATTTTGTGTTGTGGATATTATTAATACCATGGATATGGAATGGTTGAAGTGTGTCATTTTTTATTTTATTTTATTTATTTATTTGCATATCCTATAGAGGAACTTTTGAAATTGCTGCCTCTATGTGGCTTTGGTGAACATTCTAAAACGATAATGATGAAAAAAATCGAGGATTGATAATGCGTTAACCGTGCATTACTGGTATGAATACAAATGGGTGTGAAATGTGTGTTGTTGTTAATGCTAGAAATTGCCAGGTTTATAGATAAGTAATATCAATTTATTAGTTATTGCAATTACAGCCATGAAGGGGGAAAACAGAAATAAAGGCACATATAAAGAAAACAAAGGGAAAAAGTCAAAGCATAATTATTAGTCATTACTTCAACACCCTCTCCCTGCCCCAATTTAATAATGTAATGAACTATCTGTAAATTTCACTAATCCCATCTTCAGACAAGGTCTACTGAACTGTAAACTTGTTGTTGCTTTTGTTAAAATATCTGCCATTTGTTTCTCAGAGCTAATGTGTTGAACATTCAGACATCTCTTGCTATACAGCTGAATATATGCAATTGTGTTTAATACCCACATGCTCCAGTCATCTATGTTCCCACTTCTGTAACAGACAGATCCATGACCTGAAGTTTTCACAAATGTGTAAAATTCTTAAAGAATATTCTTCAGTCACAGGATGTTTGTTGTAGCTGTTCTTGAAGCAATATGTTCTGCTCCTGTTGAAGATAGTGAAATATATGTCTGTCTCCCTTTAACCCAAGAAACAGTATTTCCAAAAACCTGGAATATGTATCCTATAGAAATGAGTATTTGAACTTCTCTTTTTGTAACATAGATCAACATGAAGTGTTCCTTCAATGTACTGAAGAATTCGTTTTAGACCTTTCCAATAGAATTCTGTTGGTTTATTTTGATGTGTACTAAAATAGTTAACTCATGCAGTTATGCCTGGACTTGTAGTTGTCATTAAATACATCAAACAATCTATTAATTCTCTGTACACTTTATTTTCAAACATCTCACCAGAAGCATCTTCATTGCATTTGACCTCCATTGCTGTTTTACAGGATTTGCAGTATTCCATGTTGAATCTTTTCGATAAGTTTTCAAGATGAACCCATTAACCAATAAACATTTTGCCATTGATCATCTGTATATCTGTTCCAAGGCGTAATTTTGGTTCTCTGTGTAGACGTATCACGGCACTGCATTGAACAGATATTTGAATGTTCTGCAGGGGCAGTTGAATTTAATGAAACTAAAGTACTAATTTTTGTTCTTTATAGGTCCCCTAACTCTGACTTCAGAGCATTTCTGCTCAAGCTACAGAGGTTTCTTGATTCAGTTTATAGAAAGTGCCAGAAGTTAGTTATATGCAGTGACTTCAATAATAATTTTGTATATGATTGTGCAAGAAAATGGATGTTGGTAGATCTCCTAAAATCATATGATCTGATGCAGACTGTGTTTTTTCCAACTAGGGTGCAGGTGAACAGTAGCACAGCCATAGACAATATTTTTATTCATTCTTCATTACTAGGTGGGCATGCTGTTAGTAAATGAGTGAATGGCCTTTCAGACCATGATGCACATATTTTAACACTAAAAGGCTTTTGTACTCAAACAAATGTCACATATAATTACAAACTGCGTAGGAAAGTTAATCCAGCAGCAATAGAGAGTCTTTTAAAACACGTCAAGGAACAAGAGTGTCAGGATGTTTATAGTGCCAATAACATAGATGACAAATATAATGCTTTTTCATGCTCTTTGAGAGTTGCTTCCTATTAGAACGTCCTATATGGGGTACTAGCAGTAAAAGGCAGCTTGGGTGGCTGACTAGTCGGATAAGGATATCATATAGAACAAAGTGGGAATTATATCCAAATGTTAGAAGCAGTTACAATCAAGCTACAGTTGCCCATTACAAACCATATTATAAGGTTCTTAAAAACTTTATTAGAAGGGCAAAGAGTGTGTGGTGTGCAAATAGAATAGCAATTTCACTGGATAAAATTAAAACCATATGGTCAGTTGTGAAGGAAGTGTCTGTTCAACAGCACAAGGTCAACGATATAAAGTCAGTTCATAGTAAAAGTATGTCTGTCACTGATAAATCAGATATATGTACAGTATTTAACAACAATTTTCTGAACATTGCTGGTGAACTAAATAAACATTTAGTTTCTACAGGGAATGATATAACTCTCTAGGAAAATGCCTTTCTGAGACTGATGTCTGAAATACTCATCTGTGATACTGACAAGGGGGAATGTCAATAATTAAATCACTGAAGACTAAGGACTCTCATGGAGCGCCTAGCAGAATATTTAAGTACTGTGCTGCACATGCTAGCCCTGTACTTAGCATTTTTTTGTAATTTTTCCTTTAGGAATGGCCAGTTCCCAGAACGATTAAAGTACTCAGTAGTAAAGCCGCTTTATAATAGGGGAGAAAAGGATAATGTAGACAATTTTAGCCCCATTTCTATGCCATCAGAGTTTGCTAAAGTTTTTCAAAAGACTGTGTATGTAAGTATAATTGATCGATTTATATCACATAATTTGCTATCAGGCGCACAGTTCGGCTTTAGAAGTAGTTTCTCTGTAAGGTACTAAATGGGTTAAATACAAGGTTTCGAGCGCTAGGCAAATTTTTTTATTTAACTAAGGTGTTTGATTGTGTTGACCACAAAATATTGCTCCAGAAGTTGGACCATTACATAATACAGGGAGTAACTCACAATTGGTTCACCTCTTACTTTAACAACAGAAAGCAAAAGGTCATTATTCACAGTGTTGAGAATGGCTGTGATGTGAGGTCTGAGTGGGGTACAGTCAAATGGGGGTGCCCCAGGGATCAGTGTTGGGGCCACTCCTGTTCCTTATTTATATAAGTGGTATGCCCTCTAATATTACGGATAACTCTAAAATATATCTGTTTGCTGATGACAATAGCTTGGTAGCAAAGGATATTTTGTGCAACATAGGCTTGGTTGCAAACAGTGCAGTTCATGACGTAAGTTCATGGCTTGCAGAAAATAAACTAACGCTAAATCACAGTAAGAGTCAGTTTTTACAGTTTCTAACACACAATTCAACAAAACCCAACGTTTCAATTTCACAGAATGGGCATCTGATTAGTGAAACTGAACAATTCAAATTTCTAGGTGTTCAGATGGATAGTAAACTGTCGTGGGAAGCCCACATTCAGGATCTTGTTCAAAGACTTAATGCTGCCATTTTTACTATTCGAATGGTATCTGAAGTAAGTGATCGTTTGACACGAAAATTAGTCTACTTTGCTTATTTTCATTCTCTTATATCGAATGGTATTACATTTTGGGCTAACTCTTCCCATTCTAAAAGGAAATCTTTGGCTCAGAAATGGGCAGTTTGGGCAATACGTGGTGTAAGTTCACGAACCTCTTGTCGGCCCCTGTTCCACTAGTCTGGGTATTTTGACATTAGCCTCTCAGTATATATTCTTTTCCGTCGTTTCTTGTTAGCAATATCAGCTTATTCCCAAAAATAAGCAGCTTCCACTCCGTTAATACTTGGCAGAAATTCAACCTGCATTTGGATCGGGCTTCCTCAACTCTTGTGCAGAAAGGCATACAATATACTGCTGCAGCCATTTTCAATAAGTTACCACAACAATTCCAAAATCTTAGTAGTAATCCACGCGCTTTCAAATCGAAACCGAAGAGTTTCCTCATGGGTCACTTCTTCTATTCTGTTGAGAAGTTCCTTGAAAAAGCAAGCTGATTCTTATGTTATATTTCAGACTGCGTTTACTGAAACTTATGGCTCGACTTTATTTGGGTTCATAAACATTTTATTTTCATCTGTTATTACTTTTATGTTGTAATTTCATGTACTAACACATTCCATGACCTTGGAGACCAGCTCCTCAGTCCTATGGAACTTGGTGTGTAAATAAATGAAGTCCCTCGGTATCACATGATTAAATTCGACTCCATTTCAATATCCTTGTTTTGCTTTTGTTGATGTTCATCTTGTACTCTCCTTTGAAGACGCTCTCCATTCCATTCAATTTTTCTTCCAAGTCCTTTGCCGCCTCTGAGAGAATTACAGTGTCATTGAGAAACCGCAAAGTTTTTATTTCTTTTCCCTGAACTTTAATTCCTACTCCCAAATTTTATTTGGTTTCCTTTACATTACAAGTTGTAATCAGCCTTTCACTCCTTGTATTTTACCCCAACTGCCCTTAGAATTTTAAAGAGAGTGTACCATTCAAAACTGTCAAAAGATTTCTGTACGTCTGCAAATACTGTAAACGTAGGTTTACCTTTCCTTAACCTGCCTTATAAAGGAAGTAGTAGGGTCAGTATTGCCTCGCATGTCCCTACATTTCTCTGAAATCCTAACTGATATTACCAAGGTTGGCTCCTACCACTTCTTCCATTCTTCTGTAAAGAATTCATGTCGCTGGTTTGCAACCAAGACTTATTAATCTGATAGTTCAGCAATATTCACACCTGTCAGCAACTGCTTTCTTTGAAATTGGCATTAGGCCTATTATATTCTTCTTGAAGTTTGAGGGCATTTCACCTGTCTCATACATCTGGCACGCCAGATGGAAGAGTTTTTTTTATTTATTTATCTTTTTTTTTGGGGGGGGGGGGGCTATCTGTAGTTCTGATAGAATGTCGTCTACTCTTGGGTCCATGTTTCGACTTAGGTCTTTCAGTGCGCCCATCTCATGCTCATCAGTGTTCTTTTCCATTTCTGTCACACTGCCTTCATATACATCTCCCTTGTATAGACCCTCTATATACTCGTTCCACCTTTCTGCTTTCCCTTCTTTGCTTAGGACTGATTTTCCATTTGAGCTCTTGATAATAGTGCGGCTGCTTCTCTTTTCTCCAAAGATCTCTTTCATTTTCCTGTAGGCAGTAACTACCTTTTCCTTAGTGAAATATGCTTCTAAATCCTTACATTTGTCCTCTAGCCATTCCTCCTTTGCAATTTCGCACATCCTCTTCATCTCAGTTTTTAGACGTTTGTATTCACTTTCGTCTGCTTCATTTTTATATTTTTTCCTTCCAGCAATTGAATCCAATATCTCCTATGTTATCCAAGGATTTATATTAGGCCTTGCCTTTTTATCTATTTGATCGTCTGCTGCCTTCACTATTTGATCTTTCAAAGCTACCCATTTGTCTTCTATTGTATTCCTTTCCCCTGTTCTAGTTAATAGATGCCTGAAGCTCCCTCTGAATCTCTCAACAACTTCTGGATCTTTCAACTTATCCAAGTCCCATCTCCTTAATTTCCTACCTGCATTCAACAGTTGAATACCACATGCACTTTAATACTTCTGCCCTTGGTTTTAGTTTCACCGAAGGTCGTTTTGAATTTTCTGTATGCTGATCCTGTCCTTCTGACACTCATTTCTTTTTTGATTTGTTCACATTTTTCTTGTAGCCATTTTGCCTTAGCTTCCTTGCACTTCCTATGTATTTCATTTCTAAGTGACTTGTATTTCTGAATTTCCCAAAACGTTTTTGTGCTTTTCTATTACCTATGTTTTCTTCACAGTTACCTTCCTTCTGCCTACATTTTTCTTTCCAACTTCTGTGATTGCTCTTTTTAGAGATGTCGATTCCTCTTGAACTGAGCAGCCTCCTGAGTAACCCTTATCACAGCATCTATAGCCTTAGAGAACTTCAAGCATATCTCTTCATTCCTTAGTGCTTCTGTATCGCACTTCTTTGCACATTGATTCTTCCGAACTAGTCTCTTAAACTTCAGCCTGCTTTTCATTACTACTAATTTGTGATATGAGTCTGTATCTGGTGATGGGTATGCCTTACAATCCAATACCTGATTTCAAAATTTCTGCCTGCCTATGATGTAATCAAACTACTGGCCTTTTCCAAGTATATCTATTCCTCTTCTGATTCTTGAACAGAGTATTCCCTGTTACATTTGATATTTATTGCAGAACTAGATTAGCCGTTCTCTTCTCTCACTCCTACTACCAAGTGCACATTCTCCTGTAACCCTTTCTTCTACTCCATCCCCAACAACTGCATTCCAGTCCACCATGACTATTCGATTTTTATCACCCGTTATGCACTGAAATACCCTTTCAGTATCCTCATACACTTTCTCTGTCTCTTCATCTTCTGCATGCAGCATCAGCATATACAGGGTGTGTCACCTAACATTACCGCTGGATATATTTCGTAAATCACATGAAATACTGACTAATCGATTCCACAGACCGAACGTGAGGAGAGGGGCTAGTGTAATTGGTTAATACAAACCATAAAAAAATGCATGGAAATATGTCTTTTAACACAAACCTACGTTTTTTTTAAATTGAAGCCCGTTAGTTTTGTTAGCACATATGAACATATAAACAAATACCTAATCAGTGCCGTCTGTTGCATTGCAAAATGTTAATTACATCCGGAGATATTGTAACCTAAAGTTGACGCTTGAGTACCACTCCTCCGCTGTTCAATCGTGTGTATCGGAGAGCACCGAATTACGTAGGGATCCAAAGGGAACGGTGATGGACCTTAGGTACAGAAGAGACTGGAACAGCACATTACGTCCACATGCTAACACCTTTTCATTGGTCTTTTTCACTGACGCACATGTACATTACCATGAGGGATGAGGTACACGTACACACGTGGTTTCTGTTTTCAATTGCAGAGTGGAATAGAGTGTGTCCCGACATGTCAGGCCAATAGATGTTCAATGTGGTGGCCATAATTTGCTGCACACAATTGCAATCTCTGGCGTAATGAATGTCGTACACGCCGCAGTACATCTGGTGTAATGTCGCCGCAGGCTGTCACAATACGTTGTTTCATCACGATACACATTCTCCTTTAACGTACCCCACAGAAAGAAGTACAGAGGTGTAAGATCAGGAGAACGGGCTGGCCAATTTATGCGTCCTCCGCGTCCTATGAAACGCCCGTCGAACATCCTGTCAAGGGTCAGCCTAGTGTTAATTGCGGAATGTGCAGGTGTACCATCATGCTGATACCACATACGTCGACGCGTTTCCAGTGGGACATTTTCGAGTAACGTTGGCAGATCATTCTGTAGAAACGCGATGTATGTTGCAACTGTTTGGGCCCCTGCAATGAAGTGAGGACCAATGAGGTGGTCACCAGTGATTCCGCACCATACATTTACAGTCCACGGTTGCTGTCGCTCTACCTGTCTGAGCCAGCGAGGATTGTCCACGGACCAGTAATGCATGTTCCGTAGATTCACTGACCCGTGGTTTGTGAAACCCGCTTCATCGTTAAACAGGTAGAACTGCAACGCATTCTCCGTTAATGCACATTGACAGAATTGCAATCCATGATTAAAGTCATCACCATGTCCCTGCAGATTCTGCTCGCCGACCGTGGCCCTTGTTAGTTACAACACGCAACTGAACGTCGGAGGTTTCAAGCGTCAACTTTAGGTTACAATATCTCTGGATGTAATTAACATTTTACAATGCAACAAACGGCACTGATTACGTATTTGTTTATATGTTCAGGTGTGCTAACAAAACTAACGGGGTCCATTTAAAAAAAACGTAGGTTTGTGTTAAAAAACATGCTTCCGCGCATTTTTTTATGGTTTGTATTAACAAATTACACTAGCCCCTCTCCTCACGTTCGGTCTGTGGAATCGGTTCGTCAGTATTTGATGTGGTTATGGAATGTGCAAGTATGCATCACACCCAAACACACATAATTTCTTCCGATTCAGCTTCCCTCCATACCATAGCACTGCTCGATTTTATCCATCTGAAGCTGAAGCAGAAAACGAGTAGGAATGGAAATAGGAATATGACTTTCTTAGAGGGTTTTGCTGTTAATGTGTACAAGAGGATGTAGAAGTAGACAGGACATAACAGTTTCAAAAAGTGTTTGAAAAGTAAGAAATCAGAAAAAGGTGTGGAGAAGAAGAAAGTTTTATTGTTAGGTAGTTCACATGGTAGAGGTATTGGCCAACTGTTGCAGGATGAACTAGGGTCAGGTTACCAGGTCACATGTTTTTTAAACCTAGTGGAAGTCCAGGACAGGTGATAGGGGATGCAGGTTCACTTTGGAAAGACTACACAAAGGAAGACACCATGGTAATAGTGGGTGGGGCAGGCAACAGCATAGACAGGGACCCTAATTATCAGCTGAGGGTGACCTGATAAAGATAGTTTCAGTAACAAGATTTACTGGTGTTGAGCTTGCATTTTGTTCTGAGTGGCCATGACTCACCTCATTTAATCTATTCTTTTAGGAGAGTTAACTTAAAGGTGGAATGGCTACTTGGATCAGGTATGGGGTCTCATATCAGTGTGGTTGCTGTTGACTCTATCAGTAGATGGGACTACACTAGGCTCGAGCTTCACCTCAGTGGGATAACTTAAGAGGGATTGGGGGTGGGGGTGTGGGGGCATTGTCGCTCATGGTAAAGTACCAGTGGCTACAAGCGACAAAACAGAGTTATTTTAAGGTAGGGAGGGCAGAAACTGAAGATGTTCAAGAGACGGGTTGACAATGAGATTCATGTTGACAAAACTAGCAATCAGAAAGCAAATTTAAGAACATAGACATTCATAAATTTTGCCTAGAACAGCATATGGAAGCATGTGCAACAGAATTAGAATTTCACAAAGAATCATTCATAATATTAAGTGTATGTCGAGCACCTGCAGGTAACTTTAATCTGTTTGTAAACAACCTTGAAGTTGTACTGGCTCATTTAACAACCAAAAACAAAGAAATAGTGGTTGCTGGTGATTTCAATGTAGATTTCCTTAAAGGCTCTCCCAATAAGAACTTATTTGAGTTAGTGACACTATCATTCAACTTAATTCCCACTGTAAAGTTCCCCACTAGGATAGCCACTTGCTCACAAACAGCCATTGATAATATCTTTATAGAAAAGGCCAATGAACAAAATTATATTACAAAACCAATAGTCAATGGCCTCTCAGACCATTACATGCAGTTCCTTCTGTTAAATGTTAATACTGAACAGGATATAAAATCTGTTGGATCTGAGCTCAAGAGGGTAATCAGTAAGCCAAAAATTGATTATTTTAGGACACTCTTCAGAGACATTCACTGGACTGATGTTTACAGTGCTCATGGCATGAATGAAAAATATGACACTTTTGCTAATAAAGTGCTTACCTTATTCGAACACTGCTCTCTCCCAAAAGTTACCAAGGTTAGATCAAACTCTACAAAGAAGCCATGGATTACTCAAGGAATAGGGGATCTTGTAAAAGAAAACTGTATCTCTCAATCCGAAACATTTCCAATGTTGATGCTATAGCACATTATAAGAAATACTGCAAATTATTAAAGACTGTAATACGAATGTCACAGCAAATATATTACAAGGAAAAGATAGTCATATCAGATAACAAAATAAAGACGATATGGGGTATAGTGAAGGAGGAGACTGGTAGAACCAGACATGAAGAGGAAAAAATAGCATTAAGAGTAAATGATACATTGGTGACAGATGTGTATAGTGTTGCAGAACTTTTTAACAAACATTTTATAACTGTTACTGAAAATATGGGGTTGTCCGGTTTGGTAGATGCTGCTATGGAATACCTCAGACCAGACATTTCAAGTAACTTCCATAATATGAATTTGACCCTCACTACCCCAACAGAAATAATGTCCATCATAAAATCTTTAAAATCAAGTGGGTATGATGAAATATCAACAAATTAATTAAAGAATGTGATTCTCAGCTAAGTAACATATTAAGCTATCTGTGTAACCAGTCGTTTATCAGTGGAATATTTCCTGAATGGTTGAAGTATGCTGAAGTTAAGCCACTGTTTAAGAAGTGAAATAAGGAAATAGCATCCAATTTCAGTCCAATTCCACTGTTGCCAGCATTCTCAAAAATTTTCGAAAAAGTAATGTACAGTCGGCTTTGTAACCACTTATCTCAAATAACATGCTGTCAAAGTCACAGTTTGGATTTCTAAAAGGTTCTGATATTGAGAAGGCTATCTACACTTACAGTGAAAATGTGCTTAGTTCATTAGACAAAAAATTGCAGGCAACTAGTATATTTTGTGATCTGTCAAAGGCATTTGACTGTGTAAATCACAATATCCTTTTAAGTAAATTAGAATATTATAGTGTAACAGGAAATGCTACAAAATGGTTCAAATCTTATATCTCTGGCAGGAAACAAAGGGTGTTACTAGGAAAGAGACATGTATCAAGCTATCAGGCATCATCCAACAGGGAACTAATTACATGTGGGATCCCACAAGGTTCCATTTTGGGGCCCTTACTTTTTCTTGTTTACATCAATGAGCTTTCATCAGTGACATTACGAGATGCCAAGTTCGTTTTGTTTGCCGATGATACAAACATTGCAATAAATAGCAAATCAAGTGTAGTCTTAGAAAGATTAGCCAATAAAATATTTGTGGACATTAATCACTGGTTCCTAGCGAATTCTTTGTCATTAAACTTTGAAAAAACACACTACATGCAGTTCAGAACTTGTAAGGTGTGTCCCACGAGTATATGTCTAACATACGATGACAAGAAGATAGAAGAAGTGGACAGTGTTAAATTCTTGGAATTACAGCTTGATAATAAATTCAACTGGGAGGAGCACACCACAGAACTGCTGAAGCGTCTTAACAAATCTCTGTTTGCAATGCGAATTTAAACATAGGGGATATAAAAATGAAAAAGCTGGCATACTATGCTTACTTTCATTCCATAATGCCATATGGGATTATTTTTTGGGGTAATTCATCAAGCCAAGCTAAAGTTTCCTGGACACAAAAACGAGCAGTAAGAGTTATATGTGGTGTGAACTCAAGAACATTTTGCAGAAGCCTGTTTAGGGAACTAGGGATACTAACTACTGCTTCCCAATATATTCATTCCTTAATGAAATTTGTCATTAAAAATACATCACTTTTTTCAAACCAACAGCTCAGTTCATGGAATCAATACTAGAAATAAGAATAATCTTCACAAGGATTTAAAGTCACTTAGTCTTGTACAAAAAGGTGTGCATTATTCAGGAACACACATTTTCAATAACTTGCCAGCAGCCATAAAAAGCTTAACAACCAATGAAATTCAATTTAAGAGAAGCCTAAAGAATTTATTGGTGGCCAACTCCTTCTACTCCATTGATGAATTTCTCAGTAAAACCAACTGTTTTGTATATAAGTACAATATCATTTCTGCACAATTTCAGTGCAGTAATGTGTTCATTGAAAGTGTGTGTGTGTGTGTGTGTGTGTGTGTGTGTGTGTGTGTGTGTGTAAGTACAATCTAACTTCTGCACCACTTCAGTGCAGTAATGTGTTCATTGTAAATAAATATTATAGTAGTTCTGTTACATGTTTATTACCTTATAAATAAATAAAAAACTTTTTTATTTTTAATTCAGTCCATTAGTATTTGTAAAATGACTCTTTCATATAGTGTTCATTAAAAAATGACGATCATTCCACTTGGGACCTGTGGAATGGCACATTAGCTTATTTGTTTTAGTTGTAAATATTTGTCATGTATTGTTGTTTTTCTGACATGTTCCACATCCTGAAGGACCTCCTCACTACGGATCAGTTGGAATGGAAGTAAATCTAATCTAATCTAATCTAATCTAATATACACAATTCATGCAAACAGCCCCTGATTGATTGAAACCTGAGCTATTCAAAAATTTACAGAAACATTAGGTTCATCTAGTTGTAATTCAGCCACTGCACAGAATTAGTTACCCTCATTGCATCATAATGTCTCAGTACTAAGGGATAAGCTTAATGAGTTGCTTATTTGAGTTGAAGAATTAGAGTTTAGCAAATCAACTGATATAATCTGCCTCTCCAAACAGCATTTGACCACTAGTATAGGTATGCTAAATGTTACAGGCTTCAAGTTAACTTCTTACTTCTGTAGATAAAATATGAAGGAGGAGTTTCCACGTTTGTCAGAAACTGTTTTAATTTCAAGGATATTGACTTTAATGAATTTTGTTCAGAGCAGCACTTAGAAGCTTGTGCAACAGAAGTAGTATTTCATAATAAGTCATTTATAATAGTGAGTATAGACAGAGCACCTCCAGGAAACTTTAACCTCTTCATAAAAAATTTGGAACCTCTGTTGTCCCATATCACAATAAAAAGAAAGAAAGAATGTTGATTTATTGGAAAGCTTTGTCCGCAAACAGTTATTGCAATCAGTAACATTGTCATTCAGTTTAATTCCTACTGTGACCTTGCAACTAGAAATGCTTTGATTTATTTGAGAGTTTGCACAGTTTGCTCACATGGCTTGTCATGGCTTATTGGATATGCCTGGGCTGCGTTTCATGCAGCATAGCAAGGTGAATAGTGCCCCGTTCATCAGATGGCTTGCAAGCATGAGAAATCTGCTCGCACTGCTGCTAAATGCTCATGGATGGTGCCGCGGTCATTCTTGAGCTCACAGAACGATCGAAACTGCGTGCACAGGCACAGTTTTCACCCAAATATGAGTCTGCTATTGAAATTGCCTTTGTAGACAAATCTAGGGGAAAAAGTCGTATCACAAAACCAGTAGGAAATGGGCTATATGACCATGATATGTAGGATCTCATATTAAATGCTGAAACTTGTCAGGATATCAAATCCATTAAATCTGTGTACTGGAGGGGAATAAATCAGTCAAAAATTGAGAATTTCAGGAGAGTGCTCAAAGGCCTGAATTGGAGAGATGTTTAAAATACTTCTGACTCAAATGGAAAATACAAGGCATTCATTAATAAAGCTACTTCTCTTTTGAAAATTATTTTCCTCTAATGGTAATCAAAGCAAACAGAAGTCTAAGAATAAACTATGGATTACATAATGAATAAATATATCATGTGGAACAAAAAGGAGATTGTATCTACTGTCTAGAAACATCTCTGATGTTACCACTGTAAGGCTTTACAGAGTATACTGCAAAATATCAAAGCAAATAATGCAGAAATTGAAGCAGCTTTATTATGAGACAAACATAATTACATCAGGCAACAAAATCAAACCTAAATGGTGTATGATGAAGACAGAGACAGGTGGGACCAAAAAGGAAGAGGAACAGATAGCTCAAAAAATAAATGAGACAATGATAAGAAGTGTGTGTAGTGTGTTGCAAGTCTCTTAAACAAATACTTTGCTTCTGTTGCTGACAGCTTGGAGTTATCAGATAAAGTAAACAGTGCAATGGATTATCTGAGATCAGTCTTTACAAAGAACTTCAGTAAAATGAAAGTGACACCCATGTCTCCCAGAAAAGTAGCAGCCATCATAAAATCCTCGAAATCAATGTATTCCAGTGGTTATAGTAACATATCAACAAAGATAATCAGAGAGTGCTCATGTGAGTTGAGTTCTCTCCTAAGTTATTTGTCCAAAGTTCGTGGTCTAATGGGTAGCATTTCTGCCTCTGTATCATGGCCCCAGGTTCGATTCCTGGCCAGGTCACATGGGAACTGGGCGTTTTTTTTAGCCTCATCATTTGATCATCATTTGGGAAAGTGACGAGAATGGACTGTGTAAAGATTGGGAATTTGTACAGCCACTGATAGCTGCACAGTTGACCTCCCCACAAACCAAATATCATCATCATAAGTTATTTGTGTAATCAATCTCTTATCAGTGGAGCATTTGCAGACAGGCTAAAATATACTGAAGTTAAGCTTCTTTACAAGAAGGGGGATAAAGAGATATGATCAAACTATCGACTGATTTCAGTTTTGCCAGATTTTTCAAAAATATTTGAAAAGATGATGTTCAAGCATCTTCTCAAGCATCTGACAGCAAATAATATATCATCTAAGTCACAGTTTGGGTTCCGTAAGAGTTCCGATAGAGAGAAGACTATTTACACATACAGTGAGAATGTACTTCATTAGATAACAAACTGTTCGCTTCCAGCATTTTCTATGATCTGTCAAAAGCCTTTCACTGTCTGAATCACAGTGTTCTCTTAACTAAAGTAGAATATTATGGTGTCACCAGCAGCGCTACAAAATTATTCAAGTCTTACATAACTAACTAACTAACAGTAAACAAAGGGTGTCATTGTGAAATACTTGTGGAGTAAGCAATCAACCTTCATCTGATTGGGAATTAACTGCGTGTGGTGCTCCTTAAGTTTACATCTTGGGTCTGTTACTTTTCCTTTCCTACATTGATGACCTCATGTCTGTTAAATTGCCAGATGCAAAGTTTGTTTTGTTTGCGTATGTTACAAACATTGCAGTAAACATCAAATCAAGTACAGAATTAGGAATGTCTGATAATCAAATTTTCACTGACGTTAATAAAAGGTTTAAAGCTAATTCACTGTCATTAAGCTTTGAAGAGACCCATTATGTGCAGTACAGAACCTGTAACAGATTTCCTTCCATTATGTGTATAACACATGAAGACATGCAGATCAAAGAGGTTGTGAGAGTGCAAGCTGTAGGGTGAGATTAGAGCGGCAGTTTTGCACCACAGAGAACGTGGCTGGCAGTTGCTACAGGGCTGTGGCGAGCGGCTGCATTACGCGGCCTTGGAGAAACCTGAGCAGTTGCTACGCAGGGGCGCAGATGGCCGTGTTTGCGCGCCTGGAGAAATTTATATACCAGAGAAAAGTTGATAAAAACAGAACTAAGAGTGACATGGAGGTGCAAGTTGGCACTCATGGACAGAAAAATATGTAAAACTGGATTATCTAGACGTGCCACAAAAATATGTAATAGTTTTAAAGTTATTGTTCTCTTAAAAATTGTAAATTTATGGAAGTTCAATGCAATTTAGGCAATGCTTTGGCCGATTAATACGAACAAAGTGTCTACGGATGTGGCTAGTAGAGCTGCACCAAGCAGTCATAGCCGATTTAGCAGAATCTGTACCATTTTTAATGAGAGGTTGCAATATGGGACTTGATAGAGAGAAACTGTGGTTTTGGTAATAAATGAATTTAAAGAAACGAAACTAGCGGCAACATTCTAAAGTTTACAGAGGTGGATGAGTAATTAAGTATGTATTTTTGTTTGTTTATTTATGTTAAATATCAAAAATACGGGAAAAGCAATATCATGCCACAAGAACATTATTTGTGAAAAAACGGTGGCAGATACAGAAAATTAGACTTTATATTGTTATTGTCCGCAAAATTTCCATATTTTTTCAATATCTCATATATGTTTTTTGTGTTTAGTTTTATAACATTCGTAATTTTTGTAAAAACGTTGTTTTTAAGTTACGCAGTCGTTTCGAGGGTGGATAGGGCGGTCATCTTTGGGGAGTTCGTTCTGAACGACGCTAAGAGCCGGATGTGCCAAGCATCGGGGGGTAGTGGGTTGGCAGCCACGTTTGGGGGCAAGTATGTGTGTAATGACTTTCGAAAGCGATCAAGTGGAGCACAATATAGTGAGATAGGACAGCAGACAAGAGTGTATTTTGTAAATTGTGAACAGTGTGTCGAGTGCCGTGACTGGGACATATGAATTTTATACTGAACTGTTGTAACATCAGTTATTAACGTCCACCCTTACGTAAAATCCCCTCAGACTGAATTTTATGTGTTTTTTTAAATATATCGAAGAAAAATAAACTACTTGTTCAAATTATAAATCACCGCAATACCTGCCTGCATTGTTTTGTTATATTTTATTTCAGCTTAGAAACTGGGTTTACGACAATTGTGAGCTGGCACCCTACGATGTAAATCGTAGCCAAACACTGAGACCACCCACATCTCTGAGCCACTCAATTAAGCTGAGTGTTGACTATAACAAATATATATTTCTTTGTGCCATAGCACATGGGGTCTCGCGCCAAGCTATTCGAACTTCAGTGTGTAGTGCCAAATACAGTCATAAGGTTGACTTTTACATTGGTGGGAATACAACTTGGTAACAAATTCAGATGCGAAGGATATACCACAGAACTGCAAATTTAAAAAAGCCTTACACACTTTGTTTTCCTCCATTCTATAATGTCACACAGCATCATATTCTGGGGTAACTCGTCAAACTAGGTAAAAGTTTTTAGAGTACTGAAGCGTGTAATAAGACTCATTTGTTGTGTAAATTCAAGAACATGAACAGAATCCTGTTCAAGGAACTGGGTATTCTAACCATTGCTTCTGAGTGCAAGTAATATGTCTCTTTTTTAAACAATGGCTCAATACATAATATCAGTACCAGGAGAGAGAACAATCTACATAAAGATCTAAAATCACTTACCGTGATCCAAAAAGGAGTCCAATATTCACATTTTCAATAAACTGCCAGCAAGCATTAAAAACTTATTTTCAGATAAAGCACAGTTTAAAAGAGTTTGAAAATTTTTTTCATAGACAACTCCTTCTTCTCTATAGATGAATATCTGAAGAGTGATTGTTAGACCAGCTCAAGTAAAAATTTCTTTTAGATTTCAGTTTTGACCGCACTTGGTCACAACAGTCAGAATTAGGTATTTTGTGTCTCACACATTTATTAAAAGTGCATAACTATATTTCATTCTGACTGTGTATCAATCCTGCAAATACAAGCAGTCCCAGTTTAGTATAATGTATTCACATACTTTGGCAATCTCTTGAGTAATGATCAGAGAAATGAATACTATATTCAAATGTCTTATGGTTTTTTATGTTATACTTCTGACTTGTTCCACACCCATGAGAGTCTTCTCATTTTTGTGTCTAATGAGTGAAAACTGAATCTAAAATAATCTAATCTGTAGTTAATGGTAGAAACAACTGCCTGTTCTGCTTCTGACCAAAACTGCTTTCCAAGTTTGTGTCCAGTAATCATACAATGAACTGTTTCAATGACAAACTTCTCAGGGTCAAGGTTCACAGGCATGCAGAATTTTTTTTAAGTACTTCATTGACTATAGAAATTATTTATTTCACAATTGCAATTTCGGCCTTTGGGCCATTTACATGTAAAAAGTGCACTTGAATGTTGATTTGTAACAATTTATGTAAATGATGTTACCATTGTGAAAAGGTCTATTTTTGATGATAACATGTAGACTTGACAGAGGGTTATAAAGTCTGATATGTGCTGAGGCAAAATCTTTTGCAGTAACACTTGAAAATGACCCAAAGGCTGAAATTGCAAGTGTGAAATAAATAATTTCTTCAGTCAGTGGAGAATACGATTTCCTTTAAAAAAAATTTCAGCAATAGTAAGAGACTGAAGGGGGGGGGGGGGGGTTAAGGATAATAATGTTCTTACCTTGAATTTTGGGGAGGGGGGGGGCTCTGATAGCTATGTGGGGATTTGTGTTTGCTAATATCAATAAAAGTATGATACAGTGTTAAGCCATGTTGTTAATGACATGCCATACCCATGGTTCTAAATTTGTGTTACTCAGGGAATATAGTTGATAGTTATTTATCTGTGTTATTTCTTTGAGATAACATTATTTTAAAAAAAAAACAGTTAAGAATAATCAATGGACAACCTGCAGCTTGCCGCCTTTCTTATACCCCAGGCAAATTAAGAAAAATAGGGGAAATAACTTATAAGCTTTTGACACTTTAGGAAAATAGTCATACTGGATGTAGTAGTGAGAAACAGAAAAGTTCCCTTCCCTAATGGATGAGTGTCTACCTCCACCACCCCTTAATTCAATTTTTTGATCTTTATTTTTCTGTTTTTATGAAAAACAGCTCATCTTTCGAAGACATCTATTATGACAAAAAATATTTCTAGTGAAATTCTGCTCAAAGAAATTCATATGCATGTTTTAACCAAGACCAGGTGCGCTGACTGAGGTGCAGTAGTGTCATGCAGGGTGGGCAGAGGGAAAGGTGGGAGGGCCGGGAGATGAGCTGGTATTGGGTAGCTAGTAGCTCGGACAGAGATGGCCAGTTTGCCAGCTAGGAATGTGGGGAGGGATGGGTGATAGTTATATGAGCTAGCACAATTGTAGTGGCCAGTACAGGGGGCTCATGCTGAAAGCAATTTAACTTGGGAGTGATGACAGGATGGAGGGGACAGAAATAGTTGGCTTGAGGCTGGGATAATTTCAGAAATAGAGAATATGTTGTAAGGATAACTCTGGTCTGCGTGGTTCAGAAGAGCTAGTGGTGGAGGGGAGGATCTATATAATCTGGGTTGTGAAACAGCCATTAAAATCGATCATTTTATATTCAGCTGCACGTTGTGCCACAAGTACGGTCTACTTTCCTTTTGGCCATAATTTGGGGGTGGCCATTCATCCTGGTGGACAGCTGGTTGATAGTCATACAATACAGAGAGCTGTGCAGTGATTGCACCAGAGCTGGTATATGATGGCTGCTTTCACAGGTGGCCCAGCCTCTGATGGGGTAGGATAAGTCAGTGACATGACTAGAGTAGTAGGTGCTGGGTGTGTGGATTAGGCAGATCTTGTACTTTGGTCTGCCACATGTATATGATCTCTGTAATAAGCAGATGAGAGTGAGAGCAGCACAGAGATACACTAGGATGATGTGTAGGTTGGGTGGGCAATGGAACATCACTTTAGGAGGGGTGTGAAGGATCTTGGGTAGGATGTCCCTCTTTCAGGGCAGGAAGAGAGATAAATACCTGATGACATTATGGTTCACTTGTTCCAGTCCAGAGTGATATTGGGTGATGAGGGGGCACTCTTTTTAGCTGATTCTTGGGGCTGGTGGGAGGATTGGTGGTGTGAGGATACAGCACTGGAAATTTGTTTGTGGACTAGATTGGGGGAATGTTGCTGTCTGCAAAGGTCTTTGTGGGCCTTTCAGCATACACAGCAAGAGAGTTCTCAAAGCAGATATGTCGTTCACAGGTGGTTAAGCTGTATGTGGGGGAATTTTTTTTTTTTTTTTTTGTGTGTGTGGAAGGGATGGCAGCTGTCAAAATGCAGGTACTGTTGGTGGTTAGTGAGTTTGATGTTAACTGAGGTGTGGACAGAGCCATCAGGGAGGTGGAGGTCAACTTCCAGGAAGGTGGCACATTGTGTAGAGGAGGACCAGGTGAAGCAGATAGGAGAAACGGTGTTGAGGTTCTGAAGGAATGTGGATAGGTTGCCTTGGCCCCGAGTTCAGATAGTGAAGATATATCATCAATGATAGCAACAACCCGTCTCACTGTAATGTTACTGGAAACTTATTACCTATAGATGTACTGTCACTGAAGAAACAAATACAACATAACTGACTTTGCTTTTGCATAAATGCAAAAACGTGCACAGGCAGAGGTCATTGTTGTATGGAGAGCAGTTCTTGTACCAAGGCTTCAGCTGATGGAAATTGGAATGATCTCTTCAATGACAAACTGTTGGCCGCTAAAAAGTGCACATCAACATGGAGATCTGTCTTGACAGTTATTCACAGTGCAAGGCACTCCACCAACTGTTGATTCTCTGCAAGCCTTCCTGCAGTTCACAGCAGTATTCCAGCTTCTCAGCCTCCATACAGACAAATACACTCATATAACTACTGAAGCTCCAGTTATGCAGTATTTCATTCTTTTGCAGTTACATGGAATATCCATATTTTTTTACCTTGTCTGACTTAAGCAGTATATTTTCCACCTTCATTTGCATTACAAGGAAATGAAAATCCATCATTCTGGCAGAAACAGCTGTGCCACATATGGCAGCTGAAGAAAATATGGAAAGGAAAGCAGATAAATGGATATAAATAATAGCCATGAAATCAAACTTTCTATACTTCAGTTGCAAATAAAATTATATATATATATATATATATATATATATATATATATATATATATATATATATATATATATAGTTTGGGAATAATTCTCAAACACACTGATGAACAGAAACTGTAACGAATTTCAATTAAGAAGAAAACTTCTTGTGTAGTGTAAGCCAACTTTTGGTCAAAGAATCTGTCAATTTAATATCAGTTTCAAGTTTATGCACTAAACAAATTTCCTCTCTGTTTATTTTCTTTACTTATCATTATTTCAGTTTGAGGCAACATTCAGTTGGCTGCTACTCAACCACAGATCTGATGCGAAAAGCCTTGAAGAAGACTGCGTCCATCTTGATGCAGACAACATAGTAAGATATAAGCTCTGTCTGTTGGCAGAAACCTGATAGTCTGTCCTTACTACTTTGGTCAATGGTACATTACACACTTACCTTCACACAATGGAAAATCTATTATGTAATAATGACAATGTTATGAAAAGAGTAGTCGCTACACACCACATAGCGGAGATACTGAATATATGTTGTCTAATTGTGATGAACCCCTGTTCCCTGTTTGGATGAAAGATTTGTTTGACAATCTTCCTGTTGTGCCTGTGAATCAGCATCTCCACTATAGAGTAGCACCTATCCCTTTTATAATATTGTCAAACAATCTTCCTCTTTTATTGCTGTGAGATGATAAAGCCATCCAGGTACAGTCAGCGTGAGAATTTTAAACCAGACAATTGCTTTTGTTGCTCGATTTGTGACGGTATACCATATTGATACCTCTGATACAAAACCATTAAAATAATGTTTTAAGATGTTAATAAACAGTCCACGGTAGCTCACAGTACTGATAATACTACATTTTTACATATCAAGCACTGGTCACAAAGGTTGCTACTTCTGTTTGTTCTATTTCTTCAAAATCATGTCATATCCAAAATGACAAAGCAAACAATATATCCAAAGAACTTAAGTGTTCATTTTCAGAGCCCATTCTGTACTCTCACAGGCTGATCAGTCTGAAGTTACAAGGAGAGAAGAGGTGATGTGTGGAAAGAATCAAAGGAAAAGAACTGAACACACGCCAAATAAGCTGTGTATCAATGGCTGAATGTGTTACAATTGGCTCATTATACCTTATTCTAAACTTATACCCAGTGAATCTTTGATGAGGTTTCTATGACAGATGAATATTCAGTATTTCTTCATCCCATTCACATTGCTGGAAGTTATGCAGTCAAAAGACTGGTTCAGTAACATCTGACTGCAAACCCAGAACTTCATGGAATACTTCCTCACAATAAGAGAGGTTCAAGTCGCAGTCCAGCAGAAATTTTCATGTCACTAATAGGTATTACATTTCTACCTAATACTGCTGATGTCTAACAGTTCACAGTAAGCGAATAAAAGTTGATTAATTGAATATATTATAACAAAACATTCAACATTTCATGCAGAGCCAATCCCAAAATGTTTTCATTTCATGTGTAAAAGACGTAACTCCTTTTGCAATAAACAAATTTATTTTACCGCAGTTGTTTTTCACAGGTCATACTAAAAAAAATTACATTTATTGCAACAGAAACTTCAACACAAGATATACAAGTGTCATCCACTTCAATAAACATTATATGACAGTGGGTTTTCAAAGTGGAATGCAAACAGTTTAATTTTCTTAAAGTGTGTCTGTGATACTACTATTGATGGTGCCATAACATTAATATATTAACAGATAGTAATTTGGCACAGATGGTAATATATAAAATAATGATATTCGGTATACGCCGTGGCCTATTCTTAGTAACCATCCCAAAAAATATAGTGTGGTAGAGAACGTTTGGTTGTACAATCCTGTAGTTCTGGTGTGGTACTGGATTTGAGATGTGTTTCTGAAAATAAATCAAAGGTATACTGAATGCATTATCAAATACTTTCTGATAGAGCCTAGGAGTATAGAAAAGATAGAACATAAGTAAAATATCATCACTGCATGTCAAATTAGAAAAGTATTAAGTATGTTAGTAACATGAATTTCGTGTGTAGAGTACACCACTGTCGCCAATCAGATATAAATCAACATCCAATGAAGTACCTGTGAGTAAAATCTTCTACATCTGAACAAATATTAAGTTGTCAAATGTTGAAGCACATATCCAGCTAATCTGATCACATATTGCATCAAATTGTAAGTCAGAATCTTGATATAGACGCTAGTGCAAGCCCTAGATACAACACTCTCACTTACTCTATCTAAACCAAAGTTCTCAGTACAACAAAACAAACTATTCTCATATGACTAATATCAGAAATGTATCCTAAACAACGATGGTACATCAGTAACCATGATACCTAACAATAACAATCCAACAACTACCAAACATTAAGAAGGAAATCCCGAAAATGCATGAAAACTTTCACCACCACCAATTTCAATATACACAAACAACTTCACCCATTGCAACATGCAATGAGCTACTCATAAATATCTATATCTTCTTCACCACAGAAAAAAAAGGAAAAATAATAAATCTCCGACCACAAGAAACACACGGCACTAACATTTCCAGACATAAAAATGAATCCATCAGCCAAAATATGGAAATTCAAAGTAACTCACCAGAAAGCCAGCACAAATTCTTTCAATACCAACATGAAAAATTCAATTTATGTCAGACTACTTACTAAAAAACATACAGTATAACAGAGAGCCACCAAATACTACAACACACAATCTACAAACACAAATATTCAAAAACATCAAGGCTCACCAGGACATTATGGGTCAAAGCATATGGGTGTAGCATCAGCACCTGACATTGTGCGAATAACCTCATGTTAGCCACAGGTAGGAAGTAGTGATGAGGCAATGACTGCCAATTGACAAGAAAACAGGACTAAATTATCAAGAATGAAACTTAATTACTGTTGGAACATTTGTTCAGAGTTTGCATCTTTTTGGTACAACCAAAAAGGCCAGTACTGCCTGCTTTACACTTAGGAGATATTTCTCACTGGACTCGCCCACAAACAGAATACTTTTATTCAATCTGTCCTATAGCATTTCCTTTCTAAGCAGCGCAGCTAGATCTAAACATTGTCCATTCTAACACTGAAATTCTAATACATACATCCTAAACCATTTACTCACTAATGATCCTCATGATTAATAATTAAGAATGAATTTACTAGACACTGATTTGATCTACGAATTTTCTGAATGTCAGGCGAGATATTCATAAGAACCCTTACCTGCTACTTCGGCAAATTATTTTGCAAACGCGAATTTCCTACAGTATCTCCAGTTTTGCTGCATTTCTCTTCCTGTTTTTGGCGAGTTTCATCGCTATATACTTCAGTGACTAAAGAAGTTCAACAACTCCATTAATTAACATCTCAACATAATGAGATTTTCACTCTGCAGCGGAGTGTGCGCTGATATGAAACTTCCTGGCAGATTAAAACTGTGTGCCCGACCGAGACTCGAACTCGGGACCTTTGCCTTTCGCGGGCAAGTGCTCTACCAACTGAGCTACCGAAGCACGACTCACGCCCGGTACCCACAGCTTTACTTCTGCCAGTACCTCATCTCCTACCTTCCAAACTTTACAGGAGCTCTCCTGCGGTTCGCAGGAGAGCTTCTGTAAAGTTTGGAAGGTAGGAGATGAGGTACTGGCAGAAGTAAAGCTGTGGGTACCGGGCGTGAGTCGTGCTTCGGTAGCTCAGTTGGTAGAGCACTTGCCCGCGAAAGGCAAAGGTCCCGAGTTCGAGTCTTGGTCGGGCACACAGTTTTAATCTGCCAGGAAGTTTCAACATCTCAACATGTTTGAACGAGAGTTATATTTGAAGAAGCCTTCCAACAGCCACTACAACAGTACTAAGTTGCATACAACACAGCTATGAAACTAAATCTGCCGTTTATAACGCTCATGAGTACAACACTACACGTGCAGCTTGAGTACATACGTCATAGCATTAAATAAATCCTATACATTTATATTCTATGGGAAAATACGATATTCTAACCACAATCATTTCAGCTTGTTTGCCTCCCACAATGCGAATGTATATTACGTTTCCTGTTTTCTCTCCAACAATTCTGCGTTCCGCTTTTCGTCTCTTAGAAATCACAATACCCCAAAGCCCATTACTGAGCTACTACAAAACTTCCACGGGGCACCTACCACTTCGACGAAAACGATAACTCAGATCTTTCTGCCCGCCAAAAATTTCGTCTTCAAAGATAATACTCGCAACGCCTTCAACTGGATGCGGTAACTTCTGTGAACTACGTCACTTCCCGTGTTTCACTGTCGCTAGAGTCTAGTGCCACTCAACCACTTCTACGTTATCTCTTATGCTGTTTTCACGCCACTTTCGGCGACGCCGCCAGCAACTATAGCTCACCATGCGTGGCAGAAAACATGCAATGCGAGATGCATTAGGCACCTCATCTCGCTCAAAAAATATAGTCGCCTCACCTGTATGTGGATGCCTTTATGTGTACGGTGCTACCACTAACCAAAAGTTTCTGATTGGCAGTGGGGCTGACATAAGCATCATTCCCCCATCACTTGCACCTCCGAATCTGCGATCCTCACCTACATTACTGCGGGCCACAAACGATTCAGAGATCAATGTGCATGGTACAGCTCCACTCACGTTGAAATTATCCGCCTCTCTGCAGTTTCCATGGACATTTCAGGCTGTTGAAGTCAGTTACCCTGTTAAAGGATTGATTTCCTACGCCACTACTCGTTTAAATCAATACATCAGACAATACCCTGCATCATCTACCTACTGATACGACTATTCCTCTCACATCTACCTCTCGAGCACAACCCCTGCCCCCTCATGACAGTTCCCTTAGCTCTTTAACAGCTGACTGTGTTCTGCTTACAGCTAAATTCGCGAGTGCAACTTGTGACATTGTAGTTCAATACCAACGACCTCCAAACTAATCAAGCCACACTACAACGACTCATCGAGGCTACTACTCATGCCTTCGACCTCGCCAGACGAGAGATCTCCAGCCTTCGGAGCACCAGCTGTTCAGCCTCGCCACCTGCCTCCGACACTGACCACCATGTAATGGATGATATTAAGGTCAGTGTTCCTGCATTACCTAGAGAACAGTATGATCCCCAGTGTTTTGGCTGTCACCAACGGTGCATATAATAAATTGAATACTACCAAAGGCCCCCCTGTTAGACATAAAGCTTGGAGACAGAACCCTCATAAACTCAAGTTCGCTAGGTATATTATTCATTAACTTTTAGTTGCAGGGATTGTTTGGCCCTCATTAAGTTGGTTCAAATGGCTCTGAGCATTATGCGACTTAACTTCAGAGGTCGTCAGTCGCCTAGAACTTAGAACTAATTAAACCTAACTAACCTAGGGACATCACACACATCCATGCCTGAGGCAGGATTCGAACCTGCGACCATAGCGGTCACTCGGCTCCAGACTGTAGCGCCTAGAATCGCACGGCCACTCTGGCCGGTCCTCATTAAGTGATTGGTCATCCCAATTTGACTCACTCCAAAAGAAGACAGTTCATTCAAGCTCTGTGGGGTTACGTTAGACTAAACAATAGAACCATTTTGGACAATTACCCAGTTCCCCATATACAGGACGTAGCACAACAACTGAGTTGTTCAAAGATCTTCAGTCTGGTAGATTGTAGAAAGCATATCATCAAATCCCAATGCACTCTGATGACATCCATAAAACTGCCATCATCACGCCCTTTGGCCTTTTCGAGTATCGCTACATGCCATATGGTTTAAAGAATGAAGCTCAGACATGGCAGTGCTTCTTGTATTCCCCTTCCTTGCGCTCCCGTTTTGCTATGCGTATCTCAACGATATTCTAATTTTTCATCATCAGCAGAAGAACACAAACCTCATCTCAAGGCAGTGTTTCATATGCTATCCGATAACAATGTGGTAATCAACGAGGACAAAACGTAATTCAGATGAACTTCGGTCACGGAATGTCGGCTGCAGGTATTAGACCCACCTCAGATAGAATTGCGCTGGTTAGTCAGCTACCCTCACCTGAAACGTACCATGACTTGTGTCGTTTTTTGGCGATGACTAGGTTCTTCCATCGCCACATCCCTAAGGCTGCGTCACTACAAAAACCATTGACAGATGCTCTGTCTGGCGCACATGCAACAGGCACACGCAAAGCACCGTTGACTAAGGAAATGTAGCGTGTATTTGGCGTATTTGCCGATTTGAAACAGGCCCTGGCGCAAGCTGTCACTTTAGCTCAACCGGATGTAAACGCCAAAACCTCCATCAGCACGGGCGCCAGCACTTCTTCGAACAGGTCCGTCCTGCAACAGCACATTGGAAATGAAGTACAACCCCTACGTTTCTTCTCCCTGAAGAAATGGTTGGCAATCGACCAGGAGCTACTTGCTGTGTATGAGGGCTATATGTTATTTTCAGGAAGACATTGAGGGTAAAGACGTTACAGTCTTCACTGACCATTGGCCCCTCACAGACCTTTACGCAACCCACCTATGGACCCCCCTCCCCACCAGTTTCGCCACATGGACCAATAAACGACAACTTATGGGGAGCACAAAACGTCGTGGCCGATTATATCTCCCGCATCTCTACCTTAGGTAGTGTCATTGACTTTGACGCACTCACTCGAGTGCAACATCATGATGCAGAAATCGTTAAAAAACTCATGGACAATACCACCACTCTTAAGATCGAGCCTCCCATGCTCCATGGGTTAAGCATCCCACTCCAGTGTGACATCTCAACTGGAACACCCCACCCACTCGTCTCATCATCCGCAAGATGACAGATTTTCGACGCCATACACAACATCGCCCACCCAGGCATCAAGGCCACAACCAAGCTTATCACCAAATGCTTTGTGTGGCCTGGAATTAAAGCTCAGTAAGAGACTGGAGACGAGCATGTGTTGCAAGCCAATACTCCAAGGTTGTTAGGCATGTGCAACCCCCAACTGGGAGGTCTGATGTACTTCCAGGTCACTTCAGACATGTACACATCGATTTGGTCGGTCCACTGCCACCCTCACAAAACATCCTGTCAATTATCGATAGCGCCCCGTTAGGTGAAGGCCACCCCTATGGTGGACGTTTCTGCAGACTCTGTTGCTCATTCTTTCATAGGCACATGGATGTCTCTCTTCGGCTGTCCATACTATGTTACAACAGATCAAGGCCGACAGTTCAGATCTATATTTTTTTTTCCAAATTATGCGAACTCTGCATTGTTGTGGGATTTTGGACTACTGCCTACCACCCCCAAAGTAACGGCCTTGTGGAGCAGAGGCATCAGACCTTAAAAGCCTCTCTCATGTGCCACAACTCCTCGCGGTCTGATGCATTACTCTGCGTTCTTCTGGGTAGCTGCACATCCTTCAAGGAGGACCTCAGACCCCCCTGGCCAAAATGTTGTATGGCGAACCGTTGGTCCTTCCAGCCCAGTTTGTTCAGAACTCTCCTCCGCTTGAAGACACTGAACTCCCTCCCCTAATAGAGCAGGTGTATTCCCATATTTCTCAACAGTGTGTACCACCTCCCGGTTTTCACTCCACTCTGACTGTGTTTATGCACTAAATAAGTGTGATTAAGTGATGTTACACATTGAGTCTGTGTTCACAGCTTTACAATGCCCATATTCCGGCACTCTTAAGCGTTAGCACATGCAATGAACACATTTGACATCCTCATACACGACTGACCTCTCACTGTTTCAGTTCACTGACTGAAGCCAACATGGACCATAGCTGATGACGCTGTGGACGAGAATGCTCCTGTCGAGCTGCCTACATTGCCGCATGAGGTCTCCACCTGCACTGACGTCATGCTGACCGACGGTCGTTCAGCACAGGCTGCTATTCCAGCCTGCATGAGCCCAAGCCCTATTGGGAAAGGTTCCCCTTCCTCACACCTTACTCACTTCTCCTCTTCCCCTCCTAGCTCCTTTACCCTCCAACCAGATGTGTCCTGTTTTGCCCCACATGACATCTCTCTACAGGTATGCAACAATTCCATTTTCATCCTTCACATTTGTCCCCGCTCAGCCAATGACCCTCCCACCTCTTCCATTTCTATCATCAAGCACCCCCAACTCCCTCCAGGTGCAGAGGTCAATGCAATCTCTTCTTTCATCGATGCTACAGGCCTCCTAACTGCCACCATCCCACTCACTCCTTCCCTCGACCAATTCTGACAGTCCACCCTGCTCACACATGGGCTGCTTATTACACCCACCTGTGTGGCATAAGGACTACATCATTCCTTTCCTCCCTCCTTTGTCCATAAGCAGAGACTCACACGGGCCATGCCTACGGACCCAAATGTACTTCTACACTGCAGGGGGGGGGGGGGGGGGGGGGGGGAGGGAGGGGGAATATGGAGGCATGCAATCAATTGAGTGACCTATCTTTGGATTGCCTTCTTTGGGTTTGTGGCTGATAGCTCTTGGAGCTTGAGTTCGTTGCAAAGATTTGAATTGTACTGATTGTAAGTTGATGTATAGCGGTATGAAGCTGATTATTAAAGCACTTATCTCTATACATGGAATCTTGGCGTATTCTGTTAAGGGGATATTGTGTGTCCTATGCTGCCAATGTTAAATTATTGAATTTTGTGACCCATTATCTTTGAAACTTTTTAAGACACCAACTTACAATTTTCCATAATTATTGAATGCCCATTTCTAGATACACTGAACTAGAATTAGGACTATAATTGTATTGTAGGGCATGTTATCTTTTTTTCAAGCACTCAATTTTTTGACAGAATTTTGTAAATAAATGAACATAAAAATAAAACAACTCAGAATATTTTAATTATTCTAGTTCCATAAGTGTTGAATCTCACGCTTGGCATGCTGTGAAAATTTCATGTCTCTTCCACCAGTACTTTTTTAGAAAATGGGTCATTTATTGCAAAACATGTAGTTCAGAGATATTAAGGTTTAAAACTTTTTTATTACAAAGTCTTATTCAAACTTACTTTTCTGCGTCTTTTATGCACTAGAATTGCCCTGGCCCATAGTCTGTGTCTTCTTCAGTGTCACAACAGCCCAGTGCTTGCCTCCTCCTTTCCTTTCTTGCTTCTTTTGTTATTTGCTGAGCAACTAACTCTACTTCATGTACACAAAGCTCATCGAGTTCCCGCAGTCCTTTAGCTGTGCTCTGTCCAAATCTTACCACTAACTTCTCTAGAACCTTAAGTCTTTCAATAGTTACCACCATTAAAGGTTATTAAAGCCTCAGACCCTGCTGGCTTTAGAGTCACAGAACCAACAAATACATTTTTAGGCACTTGGCACCACAGAACATTATTGAAGGACTCATTCACATTCTGCGTCTTCCCTTGTAAACAATTCTTTAGTAGCTCAGGATTTGCCAAATCTCTGTAAATAGGTTTGATTGCCTCCATTACTGCCAGAGGGAGTGAATGTAAATTGATGCAGGGTGCCAGAAAATTCAGCTTGCCTATATTTACACCAAGTGTTTGGTGCAGGTGGACAGAAAGCATGACATGGCTTTTCATCGGTTGATATTCGATGAAAGAAAGTGCTCCACGCAGCTCTTTTCATCTTCTCTAAATTGTCACAGTTATCTCTAATGGCCTTCCTATAATATTCCTGTAATTCATCAGTTACTTTTTCCATTAGTCTTCGAGCACATTTTATTGTCTTGCCACTACCTTAAATGAAAACTAGTAATAGAAACAAAGGACTGATTTGTTTATTCATAATGGAAACTTCTGAGATGTAGCAGTAGGTACAAAACTAACCAATTCACAGCCTTCCAGACTGTGTATTTCCCAAGATATGACTGCTCAACTGTGGCAGTATATGCATTGCCACAAAATTTGGCAGTCACATGTCAACATTCAAAATATTATTTGAAGCTCTGACAACCGTCTGATTTTAATGTATTACATACCAAAATTTCCAGGAAAGTCAAAAGTACACTATGGAGTAGAAAAAAAAGGTCAAATTTCAATTAATTTCACGTACAATATCCCCCTAAGCCATCATACCTACTTCCACAGAGTTAAGACTTTTGTATAGGCATAGTGAAGTTCAGCCTATCTCCTAGTGTTGTAGCTATGCACATTGCTATTGATTTGATTTGGAATGAGCTACTAATAACAAATTTCATAAGTTAATATATATATAATTTTGTGAAGCTGCAGTGAATAGACCTAGTTCTTTAAATAAATGTTTGAAAATATCTTTGGTGAGCACCAACTATTATTCTGATTACATACACTTGTGAAATGAATACTTTCTTCCTTAATGATGAATTACCCTCAAAATGTGATGCCATACAAAAGCAGTGAATGAAAATAAGTATGGTAAGATAATTTATTGATATATTCAAATTTACAATACCTTAATAGTATAAGTGCCCTCCCGGCTAGCTGTGCAGTCTAATGCACTGCATACCAAGTGGGAAGACGTGCCGGTCCCTAGCACGAATCCACCCAGAAGATTAGCATCGAGGTCTAGTGTGCCTGCCAGTCTCTGGATCGTTTTTAAGGCAGTTTTCCATCTGCCTCGGTGAATCTGGGCTGGTTCCCTTCATTCTGCCTCAGTTACACTATGTTGGCGATTGCTTAAACACTTTCTCCATGTATGTATCATAATTACTCTACGACGCAAACATTGGGGTTACACTCGTCTGACGTGAGACATTCCCAGGGGTCCACTGGAGGCCGAACTGCACAATAAGCCTGGGTTTGGTGTGGGGTGACGGTGGGGTGAGTGGACTGCTGTAGCGTGTTGTGGGGTTGTGAACCACTGAGGGCTACGGCAGGGATGAAGCCTCTCTGTCGCTTCTAGGTCCCCAGTTCCATACAATACAATACAATAGTAAAAGTAGTGGAACTTTTATGTTTCAGTAGATCAACAATATGTTTCTTTGAATTCAATTTCTTAATGCACACATCCAAAAGTAACCAACCACAATTCAATAAACTATCTTGATGAAACTTGGAGGATGTGTAGATGGAGCAAAACAGTGCAGTACATATTTTTTTGTTTGGACTTAGTTTCATTTTTAAGGGGTAAAACACACCCCAACAGGTCATTTGGCATTTTAGTTTTAGATGCAATATCTTCAAAGTGTCTTTTCCATACAGAAGTTTATATGTCATTAATGTTCTTTAAAACTGTATATTCTGTCTTTGTAATAATTTGAAATTTTGCAAGATATCTCATTTTGAGAAATGAAAATTTAGTTAAAACATAAATGAAAGAGACTTTCAAGTAATATACATCCATGTGTAATAGAGCTGGTTTCTAAAATACGATTTTTGGAAAATAAGCCATACCTAACGTCCTGTTTGAGAATTTTCAACATACTTCATTAAATAACTAAATATTCGTTACCAATCTGATCATTTATTTTACTTATATTTGTTTTAAATTTTTTTTAGTTTACTCTTTCATGTACATTATTTTGTTAATTGAAAGTAATAAGTAACTCATTATAATGATAGAAAATTATTATAATAATGATAATCTGTAAGGAAATGCTTAAAACATGAAGTTCTTTTACATTATGCACAGAAAATGAATCAAATTTCTTCTCATAATGTATATTTTGGAGATTCAATTTGCCATCGATGATCCTCTGTATTTGCTGATTTGTATCAGGTGTATTTCAGTACATCAGTAACCCTTGGTGAAAAGAAGTGATAATTTAACAGTGACTGTGGCTTCACTTTATTGTTTCTTAAGTGGAGACTGACATGACAATCATTCAACAGAACTAGATACGAAAATCTTCTTACAAAATTCTTGCAACAGCATTAGCCACATACAACCCATGGCTGTGCCTGTGTCATCAAGCCCCTTGGGATCACCAGATGAAAAAGTTCCTTGTTCTCAGGGATGGGGCTGTAAATGGTTCTTTCAGACCGACCACCACAAGAATGTAACAATAATACAGATATTTCTCCCTCACTGGGAAAGAAAACATCTTAGAAATATCTTGTGATCTGGTCACACGTTTATCATCAGATTTTGATGCTATCACAAGAGTATTTGAGGTTTCAAAAAGAGATTCTTTAATTCTCAGTCCAAACTCACCATTAGTTTCTTTTAAAACCATGAAAAGGCGGGTGGTCAGTGTGAAAAACAACCCTTTTGAACATTGTGTGCAAGACCAAGAAAAATCTGGTGATACCTAAGTGGTCAGTAACACAGGTACAGCCATGTAACGTATCCAGGTTTTGATGCTGGAAGAACTTTGTGTGGAGATTTTCAGATCTAGTGTTGTTGAATGATTATGATGTCAATCTTTACCGGTACTTGAGAAACAATACAATCAAGCTGCAGTCATTAGCACACAATAAAATTCTCTTTTCCAAAGGTTGCCAATGTACTAAAACATGTCTAATACAAATCACATGTTTAGAGGATCACCCATGCCAACTGGAAATCCTGCTGAATTTGGTTTCATATTGTCTGCTACATCCTGTATATTACATAAATAAATTTCGTTCATTTTACTTGTATGTTATTTAGAACGTTAGTTTTAAGCTTATCCTTACAGGTTATCATTATTTCAATTATTTTACATCATAATAATGAGTTATTTATTACTTTCAATTAACAAAATATATGTGTGAAACAGTACACTAAAAAAAATAACAGAACTATGAATGTAAAATGACAATTTCAAACAAAAACAAATGTAAGTAAAATAAATAATGAGAATAATAATGAATGTTTAGATATTTTAGTTCAGTGTGCTGTAAATACTCTGGCAACACCCTGCGTACAGCTTATTTTGCATAAATGGTGACTGAGGAACCAGTTTTATTATAGAGCAATATATGTGGCTTGAAAGCTTCTTTAATGTATGTCGTAACAAAATTTTCATTTTCAAAATTAATTGATTGTGGGGGTATTTTGCTAAATTTCAAATTATTACAAAGATTGATTAAATAGTTTTCAAGAATATTAATTACACATCAGATTTTATGTGAAACACATTTTTTATATACCCTCTTTTTGAAGGTAGTCCCTCTAAACCTAAAATTCCAAGTCGTCTTTTTTGGGGGGGGGGTGTTTTACCACTTAAAAGTGAATTTGGGTCACTATTTTGCCCCCTCTACACAGCCACCAAGTTTCATCAAGATTGTTAATTGACATTTGAGAATGTTCTCTCGTCAGTCACAATGTTACACGGAAATGAGTTAGATATTCAACCATAAAACTCTATTAGCATCTACCCAGAGCAGTAAAGAATTTAATGGTTGATGAAATTAACTTCAAACAGAAACTGCAGTCATATTTACCTAAACAGTAATTGCCAAGTTTAAGGGCTGCTGCCAAGGGAAGAAAGGTGCACGAAACACAAGCCCCCCTTTTTTTGTAGGTAAGACTCACAAAGGATGGCACAATTCTGTACTAGCCCATGGTCATCCAAATGCCACAGATTATTTCACTCCCAGAAAAGAGTCAACTTGTACAGCACACTTAGTGCAAATCACTATATGTGTGTATAAAAATAAAACAATAAAAAATAAAATAAGCTCCCTTAAGAAACTGTCAGCATGTTGCCATATTTTCCACTGAGAAAACGTACTATAATTGTAAAACTATCTCACTGAATATCGTATACAAATATCATATAACATCCAAATCACAAACTGCGTCTCCATTAGTTAGAAGTTATAGCAGCCACGTATGATAATATTTTCAGTGTAAGAGTCACTACGTTGAATGCAAATGACAGACATACATTTAAAATGATGAAACAGAAGACATTCAAATCATTTTCTTTCATATTAAGTTTAATGGAAGCTTCTACTCTTTCAGCATAACACTATTCTGTTCTTAAAAAAGTTCAGTCCCAAAACAACAAAATTCGATTCAGTTCAATTTATTATCACCCATTTTATCATATACATCATATAGGAATTGTTATGTGGAAAAAATGGAAGTAAACATATGGCATCATTGGCCAGGAGGCCCCTATTCGGGGAAGTTCAGCCACCAAGTGCAAGTCTTATTTCATTTGATGCCACATTGCGTGACTTACGTGCCGGTGATGAAGATGAAATGATAATGAGGACAACACAACACTCAGTCCCTCAGTGGAAAAAATCTCCCACCTGGCCGGGAATCGAACCCAGGCCCGTTTGCTTGGGAGGCGAGCACATTACCACCCAGCTAAGCAGCTGGACTGTCATGTGGAAAGAGAGAGAGAGAGAGAGATAGAGAGAGATAGGGAGAGAGAGAGAGAGAGAGAGAGAGAGAGAGAAGAGAGAGAGAATGGTTTATATTTTTAACAATTAAGGGAAAATAACATTTTCTTAGTTACACTTCACATATTTTGTCTTCTTTTTGCATGCATGTTGAAAAAAACGAAGGTTTATACAAAAAAATCAAAGATGAGCACTATCTGTTTATATAGCAAAGAAATTCATCAACATTACAGAAACTTTGACCTAGTAGTAGCCTCTTTAATTCTTTTTTAAACATATGTAAGTTTTTATGTTTTTTATTTATTTTGGTAAGGCATTGAACATTGTTTTGGGTAGATACATCACACTATTTTGGTACGTAGCTTTTGAATGTATGTTTCTATGGAAATCATGCCTGTTTCTGGTTTGATAGTTGTGTACTTCAATGTTTAGAGAAGAGAATTCTTGATTTGACTTGAGAAAACATACTGGTTCATAGCTGAATGAAGCAGGGAGGTCAAAATTTTCAGCTTCTTAAAGAGTACTCTGCCTGGATCTCTGCAGGCAACACCCTTCATAATACAAATAGCTCTCTTTTGGAGTTTAAAACAACTTTTTGTGAAACCTGTATTCCTCCAAAATATAATGCCATATCTTAGATTACTATGTATGTAAGAGTAATAGGCAGATAGTACTGTTTCAAAATTGCAGGTTCCTTTAAGTTTTCTTAATACATAACAGTATTTACTAAGTTTTTATTCAATAGTTCAACATGTTTTTCCCATCTGAAGTTATTGTCCAGCCATACACATAAAAATTTTATGAAAGAAGTTTGTCCTATTACACCTTTCCCAATCTCTACTCTTATGTTATTTTTTACTTTGTTTCTTATGTTCGTCCAAGTGTTTTTTTTTCATTTGTAATGAAGTAATTATCCCCGAACCAGTGCAGAAGAGAATTCACCACTTTTAATGATCATAAATAATATCAACTAATTCAGCTATTATTTTGTTTGTACTAAGTTTTATGACCTTATCATGAACACCATCACATCCATAGGACATTTAATTTTTCTGCTTATTAATTGCATTTCTTATGTCTGACTGGGTACAAAAACATTGTCTTTCATGTGTGTAATTACCGTACTAACTTTTAAGTTCCCCAGATTCTTTATAAGATTTTGAGTAGCATTAATGTAGCAGTCACTGATGAAATTGGCAACATATAGATGGTCTCCAACAGCTTTTCCTTCCTGTTTTATGATAAGACTGTTTTTGTCACTTTGGATTTATGTATGTTATGATTTATGATCTTCCAAACTGATTTGGTTTTATTGCTGCCTTTTCTGATAATTAATAATTATATCACTGTTCAGTTTTTTTGCTGCTGGAATAACTTTTCTGTAGTATCTAAGATATGGCTTTATCTGTGTATGTGACCTATACAGTGAATCTAGCTGACAGTTCATTAAATTTCCATTATGGATCAAATACACATACACAGAGGAACACCAACAAATTGATTAAAGACTAGTCTAACATAAATCATAAATTGTTTTTACTGGTTCATGACAGCAATATTTAAAATAAGAAAGGAATAAAATGTCATTTCAATTTGCTGAATATATTGATTATATTTAGCTTACTGCACACATAATAGTGATAAGTATACAAATACATTTGCAAAATACAGTCAGTGCATCAGATTTAAAGAACCTTATCCAGTTTTTCAAATACAACTGAAAACAAATACATGCCATCTTAATAGTTTTACAGTATTTTTCTTTTCTTCGACATGTAAATGGACATACTACCACGACATCCCACCAAAGAAAGTGATGAAGGTACAACACATAATCCAGTAGTTCCTTGTGCCAGAAGTAGGACCTGTTTCCCAACCCAACCCAGCACAAATTAATGGAAGTCATCGCAAAAGGCTTGCACAACTTTCAACCCACCACTTATTCTCAACTTTCCATCTGGACACAAACATGGTCTTAGTTGTATCACCTCCTTTTGTGCCCTCATAGGCTCTGTAAACGTTCCATTACACACACTTGCACTATTAGCTGACTTTTTAGGTGCAGCACGTAAATTAGCACATCCTGGGTGAGAATTTGTTTCATTATTATGTTTCACCAAATCCACTTGTCTTCCATAACCCTGAACCAGTGCATCATGCATCAGGCTATGGGGTTTTACTTGAACATTGCAAAAGTACGCTCGATTTGCATCTTGTGGCCATCCAAAAACCTGTACTTGAACCTCGTAAAAATACCCTCCATTTGCATCCTGCCGCAATTTACAATCCTGTACTTCAGCATTGAAAATATGCCTTCCATGTCCCATCCATTGCTGTCTGTAACCCTGAACTTGAGGGTTGGAAAAATACGTTCCACGAGCATTTTGCCTCCAGCTTTGGTCTTTGACTTCGGAACTTACAAGATGCCCTCTATGTACACCTTGCGGCCAGTTATATACCTGTACTTGTCCACTGAAAAAATTTCCTCCTTGTGCATATCCCATCCAGTTGTCACCTTCATCTTCGGGACTGACTAAATGCCGTCTGTGTGGAATCTGTTGCCAGCTATAGCCCATTATTTGAGGGCTGGAAACACATCCTCCAGGTGCATCTTGCCTCCAGTATCTCACACCTCCAGGTTGATGTGGTAACTGCCAAGCATCCGCTGTACCTGCCATATGTGCCATTACAGGATACTCCAGATTTTGTGAGTTTGATCCACCTGAAACACATGTAATCTTTCAAATGAGGTAATATTTAATCTTACTACTTTTGCTTTTAGCTTAAAAATTTTCAATAAGAATTCTTTCAGGCAAAATATGTCACAAAAAGTACCTTATCAGCATCTGAAAATGAGTGAATCAGTACAACAGAAAATCATAAAATATGATTGTAAAGAACAAATGTTCCACAAACATTCAAAACTGATAATAGTTCTAATTTATGGACATGTACGGTAAATGTGAATGCTTTCTCAATATCATTAAACCATACACGATTTAGGTAGCCAATTATTCTGTATTTTATGAATACTGTTTGATTGTCGTATATATAATTTGCTTCTTTTCTTATCAGAAGATTTGACTCGTTTTTTCTAAGTAATATGGTAAAGAAGCGTAAACTTATTATCTACGCCTGCCTCTCACGTTCCACACATAATCAGAAGTTATGCGCCATTTGCTAAGTTTTACAATAATTCTTAGTTCAGTGACACAAAGTCTGACTTGTAAGTTTATTCCTGAACTGTAGAAACTTGTATGGCTGCTTTCTGTGATCCAGAAGACGTTTTTCACTCACCTGGATTTTTTATGTTGTAGCTGGACATTTGCTTCTGTGCAGCGCTAATTTTCACTTCTGGGAACAGTTGACACTTCTGTGCTTATGAAGAAGCAAAAAACGTTTTAAACCTTACAACACTGAAGTAATCCAAAATGACAAATGACGACCAAAATGCACTTTGACAGCAAAGGTAATGTTCAAGGCATCAACATTTGTGTCAGTAAATGATCGGAGGAAGAAAAGAAGTAATATTCGTTATAAGACGGATGGGTGTAGCAAAACCCACGTCTCTTGCCAGTTCGGCAAACCGTGAAACTTTGTGTGCTATCTCCTTTTATCCCCATAAAGTCATGCTCCTCGAATTCGTTTAATATTTCGTATTTGCTTGTTGATGATGAGATGTGGATTCATTAAATCTTTGAATATAAAGTAGATGCACGTGAATATTAACGTCTGCGACGGCGTAAACACCGCGCATCAGTGAAAAACGATGTGAGAATTCATACCACAACAAAACCAAGGTTCGCCCTAAAATTTAATATTTTTTACATGCAGGCCTGATTTGATTTTGTGTTGTGGATATTATTAATACCATGGATATGGAATGGTTGAAGTGTGTCATTTTTTATTTTATTTTATTTATTTATTTGCATATCCTATAGAGGAACTTTTGAAATTGCTGCCTCTATGTGGCTTTGGTGAACATTCTAAAACGATAATGATGAAAAAAATCGAGGATTGATAATGCGTTAACCGTGCATTACTGGTATGAATACAAATGGGTGTGAAATGTGTGTTGTTGTTAATGCTAGAAATTGCCAGGTTTATAGATAAGTAATATCAATTTATTAGTTATTGCAATTACAGCCATGAAGGGGGAAAACAGAAATAAAGGCACATATAAAGAAAACAAAGGGAAAAAGTCAAAGCATAATTATTAGTCATTACTTCAACACCCTCTCCCTGCCCCAATTTAATAATGTAATGAACTATCTGTAAATTTCACTAATCCCATCTTCAGACAAGGTCTACTGAACTGTAAACTTGTTGTTGCTTTTGTTAAAATATCTGCCATTTGTTTCTCAGAGCTAATGTGTTGAACATTCAGACATCTCTTGCTATACAGCTGAATATATGCAATTGTGTTTAATACCCACATGCTCCAGTCATCTATGTTCCCACTTCTGTAACAGACAGATCCATGACCTGAAGTTTTCACAAATGTGTAAAATTCTTAAAGAATATTCTTCAGTCACAGGATGTTTGTTGTAGCTGTTCTTGAAGCAATATGTTCTGCTCCTGTTGAAGATAGTGAAATATATGTCTGTCTCCCTTTAACCCAAGAAACAGTATTTCCAAAAACCTGGAATATGTATCCTATAGAAATGAGTATTTGAACTTCTCTTTTTGTAACATAGATCAACATGAAGTGTTCCTTCAATGTACTGAAGAATTCGTTTTAGACCTTTCCAATAGAATTCTGTTGGTTTATTTTGATGTGTACTAAAATAGTTAACTCATGCAGTTATGCCTGGACTTGTAGTTGTCATTAAATACATCAAACAATCTATTAATTCTCTGTACACTTTATTTTCAAACATCTCACCAGAAGCATCTTCATTGCATTTGACCTCCATTGCTGTTTTACAGGATTTGCAGTATTCCATGTTGAATCTTTTCGATAAGTTTTCAAGATGAACCCATTAACCAATAAACATTTTGCCATTGATCATCTGTATATCTGTTCCAAGGCGTAATTTTGGTTCTCTGTGTTCTTGCTCTCGAAATTTTGATTTTAACTTCGTCTTAATATCAGTGATTTTCTATTTACGTACCCAGAAATTAGAATATTGTCTACATACAGTAGCAGATCAGTATTATAATCATCAGTGCTTTCAACATACAGGCATCTATCAATTTCAGATTGTGAAAACCTGATTTCCTTCATAAAATCATCAAATGTATTGTTCCAAGTTATTGGTCCCTCCTTCAGACCATATATAGCTTATAGCTTTCTTGAGTTTGCATGCAAGTCCTTCCTTAATCTTTATACCTTGAGGAACCTCCATACAAATTTCCACAGTAAGTTCTTCACGCAGGAATGCGCTTTGTGCATCTATTTTTTCCATAAACAATATTCATTCACCACTCTAAGAAAAGTTCTCTTTGTTGTGAGTCGAGCAGCAGAAGGTTTTTCTTCCCTCCCAATAAGCTTCCTGACTGGTTTGGTGCAGCCTGCAGAGAATTCCTTTCCTATGCCAACCTTTCATCTCAGAGTACCAGTTGCAACCTACATCCTAAATTATTTGCTGTAAGTATTCAACCCTGTGTTTTGCGTTACAGTTTTTACATCTGCGGCTCCATATATTATCATGGGTGTTATTCCCTGATGTCTTAACAGATGTCCTATCATCTTGTCCCTCCTTCTTTTCAGTGTTTTCCATATATTCCTTCCCTCACCGATTCTGTGGAGAACCTCCTCATTCCTTACTTTATTAGTCCACCAAATTTTCAGTATTCTCCTATAGCACCACAATCTAAATAGTTTGATTCTCTTCTGTTCAGGTTTTCTCACAGTCCACATCTCACTACCATACAATGCTGTGCTCCACGTGTACATTCTAAGAACTTTCTTCATCAAATCAAAGTCCTTATTTGATGCTAATAGACTTCTCTTAGCCAGAAATGTCCTTTTTCCCATTTCAACTCTGCTTTTTATGTTCTCTTTGCTCCATTTGTTATGGCTTATTTTGCTCCCTAGGTAGCAAAATTCCTTAACTTCATCTGCTTTGTGATCATCAATTCTGATGTTACATTTCTCCTTCTCATTTCTGCTACATTTCATTACATTTGTCTTTCTTCAGTTAACTCTCAGTTCATATTTTGTATTTATTAGACTGTTCATTCAATTCAACATATCCTGTAATTCTTCTTCGGTTTGCAATGTCATCAGTGAATCTTACCACTGTTACACTTTTGCCTTGAATTTTAATCCCAGTTTTGGATCTTTCTTTCATTTTCATCATTGCTTCTTCCAAGTATAGCTTGAATGCCAGGGGTGAGAGACTAAATCCCTGTATTGCCCCTCTATGGTTCCCTTTTTGTTCTTGTACATGTTGTATATTACCTGTCTGTCCCTATAAATTACTCCTATTTTTTACAGAATTTCCAAAATCTCCCACTATTTTACATTGTTGAACACTTTTTCTGAATCAACGTGTCCTATAATGTGTCTTGATTATTCTTCAGCCTTTTTTCCATTATTAACTACAATGTGAGAATGCCCTGTCTGGTACCTTTACTTTTTCCAAAGCCAAACTGATCATCATCTAACAGATCCTCAGTTATCTTTTTGATTCTTCTGTATATTATCCTTGTCAGCAACCTGCATGCATGAGCTGTTCAGCTAGTTGTGTGATGATTCTCACACTTGCCAGCTCTTGTGATCTTCGGAATTGTGTGGATGATGTTATTCCCTTAAGTCTGATGGTACATCGTCACTCTCATATATTCTACATGACAATGTGAATAATAGTTTTATTGCTACTTGCCCCACTGATTTCAGAAATTCCAATGTAATGTCGTCTATCCCTTCTGCCTTATTTGATTTTAAGTCTTCCAAAGCTCTTTTAAATTCTGATTCTAATATTGGATACCATATCAACTCCTATTTGTTCTTTGATCACATCATCAGATAAGTCCTCCCCCTCACAGAAGCATTCAGTGTACTCTTTCAACCTGTCCATTCTCTCTTCTGCATGTAGTATTGTTGTTATGGTCATCAGTCCGAAGACTGGTTTCATTCAGCTCTCCATGGTATTCTATCCTGTGCAAGCTTTGTCATCTCCCAGTACTTACTGCAACCTACATCCTTTTGAATCTGTTTACTGTATTTATCTCTTGGTCTTCCTCTATGACTTTTACCCCCCACACTTCCCTCCGTTACTAAATTGGTGATCCCTTAATGCCTCAGGATGTGTCCTATCAACCGATCCCTTCTTCTGGTCAGGTTGTGCCACTAATTTCTTTTCTCCCCAGTTCTATTCAATACCTCCTCATTGGTTACATCATTTATCCATTTAATTCCCAGTATTTTTCTGTGGCACCACATTTCAAAAACTTCTATTTTCTGTTTGTATAACTGTTTATAGTCCATCATCCATTTCCATATATGGTCGTAGTCCATACAAATACTTTCATAAGTAGCTTCCTGACACTTACATCTATATTCAGTGTTAACAAACTTTTCTTCTTCAGAAACGCTTTTTTTTGCCATTGGCAGGCTACAGTTTACATCCTCACTACTTCAACTATCATTAGTTACTTTGCTACCCAAATAGCAAAACTCATCTACTACTTGAAGCAAGAGTGTAGGATCTATGCCCTTCAGGTGCAGTTATAATACGCAAAGGAGGAACTAGATAGGTTGGGGAGCGTGCAGGGTGCTGAGGACTGGGAACTGGCAGTTGGCAAGAAGGCAGCTAGGAGGAGGAGGAGGTATTCTGACAGTTGTACTTCGTGTATATATAATAATTTTGACCAACTGTTGGAGTTGGGTAGTGAGGAGCCTCTTGTAGCTGTAGGCATAGGAAACATGCAGTAGTCCTTATCAGTTAGGAGGCCTAAGTCAGTCGCAAAGTCAAACAGAAAGAAGAAGGTACTGCTGCTAGGTAGTTCACATAGAAGAAGTGTGGGCCAGCAGTTGCAATAAGTGTTGGGGAGTGAGTATCAGATCACCAGTATTGTGAAGCCTAGTGCAGGATAGGCTCACGTGACTGACAGCATAGGGAAGTTATGTAGGAATTCAAAAAACTGTCAGTTCTTCCTCTTCCTTGCGTTTTTATCTGCGAAACATCAGTTTCCATCAAACAATATATTCATAGACAACCAGATATCTTATTAAAAAATGAAGATGTACATGCACACAATACAAGGCAAAAATCTGACCTTCATATGAAACAGGTGAGAACATCATTGTGCCAAAAAAGCACGCTACATACTGGGGTAAAGATTTTCAATAATCTACCTAACCATATTAAATCAATAGGTAAACTCTGTAGTTTTAAGGCTGAAGTAAAGGTATATTTAATTGATCATTGGTTTTACAGTCTGACAGACTATATAAAGGCCAAACAACAAAAATAAAGATGCATTATTAATATTCTACTTTGTATGTTGCCTGTAATGTTTGTTGTATGTATGAATCTTTGCTAAATTATTTCAATATTTAGTCCTTAGGATTGCAATACAAACTGTATTTTATCTTGTAAATACCTAACCATGTCCAATATCCCTGTATATATTCTATACATATAGAATTTGAAGGACTAAATAAATAAATAGAATTTTAGGAAGGAGGATCAGGTAGCGATAGTGGGTGGAGCAGGGAGTAGTCCTGATAGGGATGGGGGATATTATGTAGGTAGTGACCTGGTAAAGATAGCTACTCAAACTGGTGGCACTAATGTGCATTTCGTGCAACTGTTTCAGTCATGATCAGCCTCATCTTAATGTGGCTGTTAGGCACACTAACATGGGACTGGAGAAGGCACTGATGGCAGAGGGCGTGGATCACATTGCAGTGGTGCCAGTTGAGTCTTTCAGTAGATTTGGTTCCACTAGGAATGTCCTGCACATCAATAGGTATGAGAAGGGGAGGCTGGCAAATCTTATAGCTGACAACGTAATGGGGGGGGGGGGGGGGTGATGGTATCACTCGTGGAGAAATTACTGTAGTAGTAGGTGTTAGAACTGCACCTGTTTTAGATTGATGTCAGCTGATAGATATCTCTGTTTACAGGAAGTCCTTCTAACTAAGAAATCACCTTCAGAGTACATCATGTTTCCAAGTAGAGAAGGAATTAGCATATTTCATCAAAATATAAGAGGTATTAGAGATAAAGTTAACGAACTGCTTATATATGTTGACTCTGAAATTATTGATGTATCAGAGCACCACTTAAATAATTTGAAGTTCAGAGGCTTCCTTTACTAGGATACAGATTAGCTGGCTGTTTTTCAAAGAGGTCTTTGCAGGGTGGCGGAGTATCCATGTGCGTAAAAAAATAATATTCCATTTGAATCCATAGACGTATCACGGCACTGCATTGAACAGATATTTGAATGTTCTGCAGGGGCAGTTGAATTTAATGAAACTAAAGTACTAATTTTTGTTCTTTATAGGTCCCCTAACTCTGACTTCAGAGCATTTCTGCTCAAGCTACAGAGGTTTCTTGATTCAGTTTATAGAAAGTGCCAGAAGTTAGTTATATGCAGTGACTTCAATAATAATTTTGTATATGATTGTGCAAGAAAATGGATGTTGGTAGATCTCCTAAAATCATATGATCTGATGCAGACTGTGTTTTTTCCAACTAGGGTGCAGGTGAACAGTAGCACAGCCATAGACAATATTTTTATTCATTCTTCATTACTAGGTGGGCATGCTGTTAGTAAATGAGTGAATGGCCTTTCAGACCATGATGCACATATTTTAACACTAAAAGGCTTTTGTACTCAAACAAATGTCACATATAATTACAAACTGCGTAGGAAAGTTAATCCAGCAGCAATAGAGAGTCTTTTAAAACACGTCAAGGAACAAGAGTGTCAGGATGTTTATAGTGCCAATAACATAGATGACAAATATAATGCTTTTTCATGCTCTTTGAGAGTTGCTTCCTATTAGAACGTCCTATATGGGGTACTAGCAGTAAAAGGCAGCTTGGGTGGCTGACTAGTCGGATAAGGATATCATATAGAACAAAGTGGGAATTATATCCAAATGTTAGAAGCAGTTACAATCAAGCTACAGTTGCCCATTACAAACCATATTATAAGGTTCTTAAAAACTTTATTAGAAGGGCAAAGAGTGTGTGGTGTGCAAATAGAATAGCAATTTCACTGGATAAAATTAAAACCATATGGTCAGTTGTGAAGGAAGTGTCTGTTCAACAGCACAAGGTCAACGATATAAAGTCAGTTCATAGTAAAAGTATGTCTGTCACTGATAAATCAGATATATGTACAGTATTTAACAACAATTTTCTGAACATTGCTGGTGAACTAAATAAACATTTAGTTTCTACAGGGAATGATATAACTCTCTAGGAAAATGCCTTTCTGAGACTGATGTCTGAAATACTCATCTGTGATACTGACAAGGGGGAATGTCAATAATTAAATCACTGAAGACTAAGGACTCTCATGGAGTGCCTAGCAGAATATTTAAGTACTGTGCTGCACATGCTAGCCCTGTACTTAGCATTTTTTTGTAATTTTTCCTTTAGGAATGGCCAGTTCCCAGAACGATTAAAGTACTCAGTAGTAAAGCCGCTTTATAAAAGGGGAGAAAAGGATAATGTAGACAATTTTAGCCCCATTTCTATGCCATCAGAGTTTGCTAAAGTTTTTCAAAAGACTGTGTATGTAAGTATAATTGATCGATTTATATCACATAATTTGCTATCAGGCGCACAGTTCGGCTTTAGAAGTCGTTTCTCTGTAAGGTACTAAATGGGTTAAATACAAGGTTTCGAGCGCTAGGCAAATTTTTTTATTTAACTAAGGTGTTTGATTGTGTTGACCACAAAATATTGCTCCAGAAGTTGGACCATTACATAATACAGGGAGTAACTCACAATTGGTTCACCTCTTACTTTAACAACAGAAAGCAAAAGGTCATTATTCACAGTGTTGAGAATGGCTGTGATGTGAGGTCTGAGTGGGGTACAGTCAAATGGGGGTGCCCCAGGGATCAGTGTTGGGGCCACTCCTGTTCCTTATTTATATAAGTGGTATGCCCTCTAATATTACGGATAACTCTAAAATATATCTGTTTGCTGATGACAATAGCTTGGTAGCAAAGGATATTTTGTGCAACATAGGCTTGGTTGCAAACAGTGCAGTTCATGACGTAAGTTCATGGCTTGCAGAAAATAAACTAACGCTAAATCACAGTAAGAGTCAGTTTTTACAGTTTCTAACACACAATTCAACAAAACCCAACGTTTCAATTTCACAGAATGGGCATTTGATTAGTGAAACTGAACAATTCAAATTTCTAGGTGTTCAGATGGATAGTAAACTGTCGTGGGAAGCCCACATTCAGGATCTTGTTCAAAGACTTAATGCTGCCATTTTTACTATTCGAATGGTATCTGAAGTAAGTGATCGTTTGACACGAAAATTAGTCTACTTTGCTTATTTTCATTCTCTTATATCGAATGGTATTACATTTTGGGCTAACTCTTCCCATTCTAAAAGGAAATCTTTGGCTCAGAAATGGGCAGTTTGGGCAATACGTGGTGTAAGTTCACGAACCTCTTGTCGGCCCCTGTTCCACTAGTCTGGGTATTTTGACATTAGCCTCTCAGTATATATTCTTTTCCATCGTTTCTTGTTAGCAATATCAGCTTATTCCCAAAAATAAGCAGCTTCCACTCCGTTAATACTTGGCAGAAATTCAACCTGCATTTGGATCGGGCTTCCTCAACTCTTGTGCAGAAAGGCATACAATATACTGCTGCAGCCATTTTCAATAAGTTACCACAACAATTCCAAAATCTTAGTAGTAATCCACGCGCTTTCAAATCGAAACCGAAGAGTTTCCTCATGGGTCACTTCTTCTATTCTGTTGAGAAGTTCCTTGAAAAAGCAAGCTGATTCTTATGTTATATTTCAGACTGCGTTTACTGAAACTTATGGCTCGACTTTATTTGGGTTCATAAACATTTTATTTTCATCTGTTATTACTTTTATGTTGTAATTTCATGTACTAACACATTCCATGACCTTGGAGACCAGCTCCTCAGTCCTATGGAACTTGGTGTGTAAATAAATGAAGTCCCTCGGTATCACATGATTAAATTCGACTCCATTTCAATATCCTTGTTTTGCTTTTGTTGATGTTCATCTTGTACTCTCCTTTGAAGACGCTCTCCATTCCATTCAATTTTTCTTCCAAGTCCTTTGCCGCCTCTGAGAGAATTACAGTGTCATTGAGAAACCGCAAAGTTTTTATTTCTTTTCCCTGAACTTTAATTCCTACTCCCAAATTTTATTTGGTTTCCTTTACATTACAAGTTGTAATCAGCCTTTCACTCCTTGTATTTTACCCCAACTGCCCTTAGAATTTTAAAGAGAGTGTACCATTCAAAACTGTCAAAAGATTTCTGTACGTCTGCAAATACTGTAAACGTAGGTTTACCTTTCCTTAACCTGCCTTATAAAGGAAGTAGTAGGGTCAGTATTGCCTCGCATGTCCCTACATTTCTCTGAAATCCTAACTGATATTACCAAGGTTGGCTCCTACCACTTCTTCCATTCTTCTGTAAAGAATTCATGTCGCTGGTTTGCAACCAAGACTTATTAATCTGATAGTTCAGCAATATTCACACCTGTCAGCAACTGCTTTCTTTGAAATTGGCATTAGGCCTATTATATTCTTCTTGAAGTTTGAGGGCATTTCACCTGTCTCATACATCTGGCACGCCAGATGGAAGAGTTTTTTTATTTATTTATCTTTTTTTTTTGGGGGGGGGGCTATCTGTAGTTCTGATAGAATGTCGTCTACTCTTGGGTCCATGTTTCGACTTAGGTCTTTCAGTGCGCCCATCTCATGCTCATCAGTGTTCTTTTCCATTTCTGTCACACTGCCTTCATATACATCTCCCTTGTATAGACCCTCTATATACTCGTTCCACCTTTCTGCTTTCCCTTCTTTGCTTAGGACTGATTTTCCATTTGAGCTCTTGATAATAATGCGGCTGCTTCTCTTTTCTCCAAAGATCTCTTTCATTTTCCTGTAGGCAGTAACTACCTTTTCCTTAGTGAAATATGCTTCTAAATCCTTACATTTGTCCTCTTGCCATTCCTCCTTTGCAATTTCGCACATCCTCTTCATCTCAGTTTTTAGACGTTTGTATTCACTTTCGTCTGCTTCATTTTTATATTTTTTCCTTCCAGCAATTGAATCCAATATCTCCTATGTTATCCAAGGATTTATATTAGGCCTTGCCTTTTTATCTATTTGATCGTCTGCTGCCTTCACTATTTGATCTTTCAAAGCTACCCATTTGTCTTCTATTGTATTCCTTTCCCCTGTTCTAGTTAATAGATGCCTGAAGCTCCCTCTGAATCTCTCAACAACTTCTGGATCTTTCAACTTATCCAAGTCCCATCTCCTTAATTTCCTACCTGCATTCAACAGTTGAATACCACATGCACTTTAATACTTCTGCCCTTGGTTTTAGTTTCACCGAAGGTCGTTTTGAATTTTCTGTATGCTGATCCTGTCCTTCTGACACTCATTTCTTTTTTGATTTGTTCACATTTTTCTTGTAGCCATTTTGCCTTAGCTTCCTTGCACTTCCTATGTATTTCATTTCTAAGTGACTTGTATTTCTGAATTTCCCAAAACGTTTTTGTGCTTTTCTATTACCTATGTTTTCTTCACAGTTACCTTCCTTCTGCCTACATTTTTCTTTCCAACTTCTGTGATTGCTCTTTTTAGAGATGTCGATTCCTCTTGAACTGAGCAGCCTCCTGAGTAACCCTTATCACAGCATCTATAGCCTTAGAGAACTTCAAGCATATCTCTTCATTCCTTAGTGCTTCTGTATCGCACTTCTTTGCACATTGATTCTTCCGAACTAGTCTCTTAAACTTCAGCCTGCTTTTCATTACTACTAATTTGTGATATGAGTCTGTATCTGGTGATGGGTATGCCTTACAATCCAATACCTGATTTCAAAATTTCTGCCTGCCTATGATGTAATCAAACTACTGGCCTTTTCCAAGTATATCTATTCCTCTTCTGATTCTTGAACAGAGTATTCCCTGTTACATTTGATATTTATTGCAGAACTAGATTAGCCGTTCTCTTCTCTCACTCCTACTACCAAGTGCACATTCTCCTGTAACCCTTTCTTCTACTCCATCCCCAACAACTGCATTCCAGTCCACCATGACTATTCGATTTTTATCACCCGTTATGCACTGAAATACCCTTTCAGTATCCTCATACACTTTCTCTGTCTCTTCATCTTCTGCATGCAGCATCAGCATATACAGGGTGTGTCACCTAACATTACCGCTGGATATATTTCGTAAATCACATGAAATACTGACTAATCGATTCCACAGACCGAACGTGAGGAGAGGGGCTAGTGTAATTGGTTAATACAAACCATAAAAAAATGCATGGAAATATGTCTTTTAACACAAACCTACGTTTTTTTTAAATTGAAGCCCGTTAGTTTTGTTAGCACATATGAACATATAAACAAATACCTAATCAGTGCCGTCTGTTGCATTGCAAAATGTTAATTACATCCGGAGATATTGTAACCTAAAGTTGACGCTTGAGTACCACTCCTCCGCTGTTCAATCGTGTGTATCGGAGAGCACCGAATTACGTAGGGATCCAAAGGGAACGGTGATGGACCTTAGGTACAGAAGAGACTGGAACAGCACATTACGTCCACATGCTAACACCTTTTCATTGGTCTTTTTCACTGACGCACATGTACATTACCATGAGGGATGAGGTACACGTACACACGTGGTTTCTGTTTTCAATTGCAGAGTGGAATAGAGTGTGTCCCGACATGTCAGGCCAATAGATGTTCAATGTGGTGGCCATAATTTGCTGCACACAATTGCAATCTCTGGCGTAATGAATGTCGTACACGCCGCAGTACATCTGGTGTAATGTCGCCGCAGGCTGTCACAATACGTTGTTTCATCACGATACACATTCTCCTTTAACGTACCCCACAGAAAGAAGTACAGAGGTGTAAGATCAGGAGAACGGGCTGGCCAATTTATGCGTCCTCCGCGTCCTATGAAACGCCCGTCGAACATCCTGTCAAGGGTCAGCCTAGTGTTAATTGCGGAATGTGCAGGTGTACCATCATGCTGATACCACATACGTCGACGCGTTTCCAGTGGGACATTTTCGAGTAACGTTGGCAGATCATTCTGTAGAAACGCGATGTATGTTGCAACTGTTTGGGCCCCTGCAATGAAGTGAGGACCAATGAGGTGGTCGCCAGTGATTCCGCACCATACATTTACAGTCCACGGTTGCTGTCGCTCTACCTGTCTGAGCCAGCGAGGATTGTCCACGGACCAGTAATGCATGTTCCGTAGATTCACTGACCCGTGGTTTGTGAAACCCGCTTCATCGTTAAACAGGTAGAACTGCAACGCATTCTCCGTTAATGCACATTGACAGAATTGCAATCCATGATTAAAGTCATCACCATGTCCCTGCAGATTCTGCTCGCCGACCGTGGCCCTTGTTAGTTACAACACGCAACTGAACGTCGGAGGTTTCAAGCGTCAACTTTAGGTTACAATATCTCTGGATGTAATTAACATTTTACAATGCAACAAACGGCACTGATTACGTATTTGTTTATATGTTCAGGTGTGCTAACAAAACTAACGGGGTCCATTTAAAAAAAACGTAGGTTTGTGTTAAAAAACATGCTTCCGCGCATTTTTTTATGGTTTGTATTAACAAATTACACTAGCCCCTCTCCTCACGTTCGGTCTGTGGAATCGGTTCGTCAGTATTTGATGTGGTTATGGAATGTGCAAGTATGCATCACACCCAAACACACATAATTTCTTCCGATTCAGCTTCCCTCCATACCATAGCACTGCTCGATTTTATCCATCTGAAGCTGAAGCAGAAAACGAGTAGGAATGGAAATAGGAATATGACTTTCTTAGAGGGTTTTGCTGTTAATGTGTACAAGAGGATGTAGAAGTAGACAGGACATAACAGTTTCAAAAAGTGTTTGAAAAGTAAGAAATCAGAAAAAGGTGTGGAGAAGAAGAAAGTTTTATTGTTAGGTAGTTCACATGGTAGAGGTATTGGCCAACTGTTGCAGGATGAACTAGGGTCAGGTTACCAGGTCACATGTTTTTTAAACCTAGTGGAAGTCCAGGACAGGTGATAGGGGATGCAGGTTCACTTTGGAAAGACTGCACAAAGGAAGACACCATGGTAATAGTGGGTGGGGCAGGCAACAGCATAGACAGGGACCCTAATTATCAGCTGAGGGTGACCTGATAAAGATAGTTTCAGTAACAAGATTTACTGGTGTTGAGCTTGCATTTTGTTCTGAGTGGCCATGACTCACCTCATTTAATCTATTCTTTTAGGAGAGTTAACTTAAAGGTGGAATGGCTACTTGGATCAGGTATGGGGTCTCATATCAGTGTGGTTGCTGTTGACTCTATCAGTAGATGGGACTACACTAGGCTCGAGCTTCACCTCAGTGGGATAACTTAAGAGGGATTGGGGGTGGGGGTGTGGGGGCATTGTCGCTCATGGTAAAGTACCAGTGGCTACAAGCGACAAAACAGAGTTATTTTAAGGTAGGGAGGGCAGAAACTGAAGATGTTCAAGAGACAGGTTGACAATGAGATTCATGTTGACAAAACTAGCAATCAGAAAGCAAATTTAAGAACATAGACATTCATAAATTTTGCCTAGAACAGCATATGGAAGCATGTGCAACAGAATTAGAATTTCACAAAGAATCATTCATAATATTAAGTGTATGTCGAGCACCTGCAGGTAACTTTAATCTGTTTGTAAACAACCTTGAAGTTGTACTGGCTCATTTAACAACCAAAAACAAAGAAATAGTGGTTGCTGGTGATTTCAATGTAGATTTCCTTAAAGGCTCTCCCAATAAGAACTTATTTGAGTTAGTGACACTATCATTCAACTTAATTCCCACTGTAAAGTTCCCCACTAGGATAGCCACTTGCTCACAAACAGCCATTGATAATATCTTTATAGAAAAGGCCAATGAACAAAATTATATTACAAAACCAATAGTCAATGGCCTCTCAGACCATTACATGCAGTTCCTTCTGTTAAATGTTAATACTGAACAGGATATAAAATCTGTTGGATCTGAGCTCAAGAGGGTAATCAGTAAGCCAAAAATTGATTATTTTAGGACACTCCTCAGAGACATTCACTGGACTGATGTTTACAGTGCTCATGGCATGAATGAAAAATATGACACTTTTGCTAATAAAGTGCTTACCTTATTCGAACACTGCTCTCTCCCAAAAGTTACCAAGGTTAGATCAAACTCTACAAAGAAGCCATGGATTACTCAAGGAATAGGGGATCTTGTAAAAGAAAACTGTATCTCTCAATCCGAAACATTTCCAATGTTGATGCTATAGCACATTATAAGAAATACTGCAAATTATTAAAGACTGTAATACGAATGTCACAGCAAATATATTACAAGGAAAAGATAGTCATATCAGATAACAAAATAAAGACGATATGGGGTATAGTGAAGGAGGAGACTGGTAGAACCAGACATGAAGAGGAAAAAATAGCATTAAGAGTAAATGATACATTGGTGACAGATGTGTATAGTGTTGCAGAACTTTTTAACAAACATTTTATAACTGTTACTGAAAATATGGGGTTGTCCGGTTTGGTAGATGCTGCTATGGAATACCTCAGACCAGACATTTCAAGTAACTTCCATAATATGAATTTGACCCTCACTACCCCAACAGAAATAATGTCCATCATAAAATCTTTAAAATCAAGTGGGTATGATGAAATATCAGCAAATTAATTAAAGAATGTGATTCTCAGCTAAGTAACATATTAAGCTATCTGTGTAACCAGTCGTTTATCAGTGGAATATTTCCTGAATGGTTGAAATATGCTGAAGTTAAGCCACTGTTTAAGAAGTGAAATAAGGAAATAGCATCCAATTTCAGTCCAATTCCACTGTTGCCAGCATTCTCAAAAATTTTCGAAAAAGTAATGTACAGTCGGCTTTGTAACCACTTATCTCAAATAACATGCTGTCAAAGTCACAGTTTGGATTTCTAAAAGGTTCTGATATTGAGAAGGCTATCTACACTTACAGTGAAAATGTGCTTAGTTCATTAGACAAAAAATTGCAGGCAACTAGTATATTTTGTGATCTGTCAAAGGCATTTGACTGTGTAAATCACAATATCCTTTTAAGTAAATTAGAATATTATAGTGTAACAGGAAATGCTACAAAATGGTTCAAATCTTATATCTCTGGCAGGAAACAAAGGGTGTTACTAGGAAAGAGACATGTATCAAGCTATCAGGCATCATCCAACAGGGAACTAATTACATGTGGGATCCCACAAGGTTCCATTTTGGGGCCCTTACTTTTTCTTGTTTACATCAATGAGCTTTCATCAGTGACATTACGAGATGCCAAGTTCGTTTTGTTTGCCGATGATACAAACATTGCAATAAATAGCAAATCAAGTGTAGTCTTAGAAAGATTAGCCAATAAAATATTTGTGGACATTAATCACTGGTTCCTAGCGAATTCTTTGTCATTAAACTTTGAAAAAACACACTACATGCAGTTCAGAACTTGTAAGGTGTGTCCCACGAGTATATGTCTAACATACGATGACAAGAAGATAGAAGAAGTGGACAGTGTTAAATTCTTGGAATTACAGCTTGATAATAAATTCAACTGGGAGGAGCACACCACAGAACTGCTGAAGCGTCTTAACAAATCTCTGTTTGCAATGCGAATTTAAACATAGGGGATATAAAAATGAAAAAGCTGGCATACTATGCTTACTTTCATTCCATAATGCCATATGGGATTATTTTTTGGGGTAATTCATCAAGCCAAGCTAAAGTTTCCTGGACACAAAAACGAGCAGTAAGAGTTATATGTGGTGTGAACTCAAGAACATCTTGCAGAAGCCTGTTTAGGGAACTAGGGATACTAACTACTGCTTCCCAATATATTTATTCCTTAATGAAATTTGTCATTAAAAATACATCACTTTTTTCAAACCAACAGCTCAGTTCATGGAATCAATACTAGAAATAAGAATAATCTTCACAAGGATTTAAAGTCACTTAGTCTTGTACAAAAAGGTGTGCATTATTCAGGAACACACATTTTCAATAACTTGCCAGCAGCCATAAAAAGCTTAACAACCAATGAAATTCAATTTAAGAGAAGCCTAAAGAATTTATTGGTGGCCAACTCCTTCTACTCCATTGATGAATTTCTCAGTAAAACCAACTGTTTTGTATATAAGTACAATATCATTTCTGCACAATTTCAGTGCAGTAATGTGTTCATTGAAAATGTGTGTGTGTGTGTGTGTGTGTGTGTGTGTGTGTGTGTGTGTGTGTGTGTGTGTGTGTGTGTGTAAGTACAATCTAACTTCTGCACCACTTCAGTGCAGTAATGTGTTCATTGTAAATAAATATTATAGTAGTTCTATTACATGTTTATTACCTTATAAATAAATAAAAAACTTTTTTATTTTTAATTCAGTCCATTAGTATTTGTAAAATGACTCTTTCATATAGTGTTCATTAAAAAATGACGATCATTCCACTTGGGACCTGTGGAATGGCACATTAGCTTATTTGTTTTAGTTGTAAATATTTGTCATGTATTGTTGTTTTTCTGACATGTTCCACATCCTGAAGGACCTCCTCACTACGGATCAGTTGGAATGGAAGTAAATCTAATCTAATCTAATCTAATCTAATATACACAATTCATGCAAACAGCCCCTGATTGATTGAAACCTGAGCTATTCAAAAATTTACAGAAACATTAGGTTCATCTAGTTGTAATTCAGCCACTGCACAGAATTAGTTACCCTCATTGCATCATAATGTCTCAGTACTAAGGGATAAGCTTAATGAGTTGCTTATTTGAGTTGAAGAATTAGAGTTTAGCAAATCAACTGATATAATCTGCCTCTCCAAACAGCATTTGACCACTAGTATAGGTATGCTAAATGTTACAGGCTTCAAGTTAACTTCTTACTTCTGTAGATAAAATATGAAGGAGGAGTTTCCACGTTTGTCAGAAACTGTTTTAATTTCAAGGATATTGACTTTAATGAATTTTGTTCAGAGCAGCACTTAGAAGCTTGTGCAACAGAAGTAGTATTTCATAATAAGTCATTTATAATAGTGAGTATAGACAGAGCACCTCCAGGAAACTTTAACCTCTTCATAAAAAATTTGGAACCTCTGTTGTCCCATATCACAATAAAAAGAAAGAAAGAATGTTGATTTATTGGAAAGCTTTGTCCGCAAACAGTTATTGCAATCAGTAACATTGTCATTCAGTTTAATTCCTACTGTGACCTTGCAACTAGAAATGCTTTGATTTATTTGAGAGTTTGCACAGTTTGCTCACATGGCTTGTCATGGCTTATTGGATATGCCTGGGCTGCGTTTCATGCAGCATAGCAAGGTGAATAGTGCCCCGTTCATCAGATGGCTTGCAAGCATGAGAAATCTGCTCGCACTGCTGCTAAATGCTCATGGATGGTGCCGCGGTCATTCTTGAGCTCACAGAACGATCGAAACTGCGTGCACAGGCACAGTTTTCTCCCAAATATGAGTCTGCTATTGAAATTGCCTTTGTAGACAAATCTAGGGGAAAAAGTCGTATCACAAAACCAGTAGGAAATGGGCTATATGACCATGATATGTAGGATCTCATATTAAATGCTGAAACTTGTCAGGATATCAAATCCATTAAATCTGTGTACTGGAGGGGAATAAATCAGTCAAAAATTGAGAATTTCAGGAGAGTGCTCAAAGGCCTGAATTGGAGAGATGTTTAAAATACTTCTGACTCAAATGGAAAATACAAGGCATTCATTAATAAAGCTACTTCTCTTTTGAAAATTATTTTCCTCTAATGGTAATCAAAGCAAACAGAAGTCTAAGAATAAACTATGGATTACATAATGAATAAATATATCATGTGGAACAAAAAGGAGATTGTATCTACTGTCTAGAAACATCTCTGATGTTACCACTGTAAGGCTTTACAGAGTATACTGCAAAATATCAAAGCAAATAATGCAGAAATTGAAGCAGCTTTATTATGAGACAAACATAATTACATCAGGCAACAAAATCAAACCTAAATGGTGTATGATGAAGACAGAGACAGGTGGGACCAAAAAGGAAGAGGAACAGATAGCTCAAAAAATAAATGAGACAATGATAAGAAGTGTGTGTAGTGTGTTGCAAGTCTCTTAAACAAATACTTTGCTTCTGTTGCTGACAGCTTGGAGTTATCAGATAAAGTAAACAGTGCAATGGATTATCTGAGATCAGTCTTTACAAAGAACTTCAGTAAAATGAAAGTGACACCCATGTCTCCCAGAAAAGTAGCAGCCATCATAAAATCCTCGAAATCAATGTATTCCAGTGGTTATAGTAACATATCAACAAAGATAATCAGAGAGTGCTCATGTGAGTTGAGTTCTCTCCTAAGTTATTTGTCCAAAGTTCGTGGTCTAATGGGTAGCATTTCTGCCTCTGTATCATGGCCCCAGGTTCGATTCCTGGCCAGGTCACATGGGAACTGGGCGTTTTTTTTAGCCTCATCATTTGATCATCATTTGGGAAAGTGACGAGAATGGACTGTGTAAAGATTGGGAATTTGTACAGCCACTGATAGCTGCACAGTTGACCTCCCCACAAACCAAATATCATCATCATAAGTTATTTGTGTAATCAATCTCTTATCAGTGGAGCATTTGCAGACAGGCTAAAATATACTGAAGTTAAGCTTCTTTACAAGAAGGGGGATAAAGAGATATGATCAAACTATCGACTGATTTCAGTTTTGCCAGATTTTTCAAAAATATTTGAAAAGATGATGTTCAAGCATCTTCTCAAGCATCTGACAGCAAATAATATATCATCTAAGTCACAGTTTGGGTTCCGTAAGAGTTCCGATAGAGAGAAGACTATTTACACATACAGTGAGAATGTACTTCATTAGATAACAAACTGTTCGCTTCCAGCATTTTCTATGATCTGTCAAAAGCCTTTCACTGTCTGAATCACAGTGTTCTCTTAACTAAAGTAGAATATTATGGTGTCACCAGCAGCGCTACAAAATTATTCAAGTCTTACATAACTAACTAACTAACAGTAAACAAAGGGTGTCATTGTGAAATACTTGTGGAGTAAGCAATCAACCTTCATCTGATTGGGAATTAACTGCGTGTGGTGCTCCTTAAGTTTACATCTTGGGTCTGTTACTTTTCCTTTCCTACATTGATGACCTCATGTCTGTTAAATTGCCAGATGCAAAGTTTGTTTTGTTTGCGTATGTTACAAACATTGCAGTAAACATCAAATCAAGTACAGAATTAGGAATGTCTGATAATCAAATTTTCACTGACGTTAATAAAAGGTTTAAAGCTAATTCACTGTCATTAAGCTTTGAAGAGACCCATTATGTGCAGTACAGAACCTGTAACAGATTTCCTTCCATTATGTGTATAACACATGAAGACATGCAGATCAAAGAGGTTGTGAGAGTGCAAGCTGTAGGGTGAGATTAGAGCGGCAGTTTTGCACCACAGAGAACGTGGCTGGCAGTTGCTACAGGGCTGTGGCGAGCGGCTGCATTACGCGGCCTTGGAGAAACCTGAGCAGTTGCTACGCAGGGGCGCAGATGGCCGTGTTTGCGCGCCTGGAGAAATTTATATACCAGAGAAAAGTTGATAAAAACAGAACTAAGAGTGACATGGAGGTGCAAGTTGGCACTCATGGACAGAAAAATATGTAAAACTGGATTATCTAGACGTGCCACAAAAATATGTAATAGTTTTAAAGTTATTGTTCTCTTAAAAATTGTAAATTTATGGAAGTTCAATGCAATTTAGGCAATGCTTTGGCCGATTAATACGAACAAAGTGTCTACGGATGTGGCTAGTAGAGCTGCACCAAGCAGTCATAGCCGATTTAGCAGAATCTGTACCATTTTTAATGAGAGGTTGCAATATGGGACTTGATAGAGAGAAACTGTGGTTTTGGTAATAAATGAATTTAAAGAAACGAAACTAGCGGCAACATTCTAAAGTTTACAGAGGTGGATGAGTAATTAAGTATGTATTTTTGTTTGTTTATTTATGTTAAATATCAAAAATACGGGAAAAGCAATATCATGCCACAAGAACATTATTTGTGAAAAAACGGTGGCAGATACAGAAAATTAGACTTTATATTGTTATTGTCCGCAAAATTTCCATATTTTTTCAATATCTCATATATGTTTTTTGTGTTTAGTTTTATAACATTCGTAATTTTTGTAAAAACGTTGTTTTTAAGTTACGCAGTCGTTTCGAGGGTGGATAGGGCGGTCATCTTTGGGGAGTTCGTTCTGAACGACGCTAAGAGCCGGATGTGCCAAGCATCTGGGGGTAGTGGGTTGGCAGCCACGTTTGGGGGCAAGTATGTGTGTAATGACTTTCGAAAGCGATCAAGTGGAGCACAATATAGTGAGATAGGACAGCAGACAAGAGTGTATTTTGTAAATTGTGAACAGTGTGTCGAGTGCCGTGACTGGGACATATGAATTTTATACTGAACTGTTGTAACATCAGTTATTAACGTCCACCCTTACGTAAAATCCCCTCAGACTGAATTTTATGTGTTTTTTTAAATATATCGAAGAAAAATAAACTACTTGTTCAAATTATAAATCACCGCAATACCTGCCTGCATTGTTTTGTTATATTTTATTTCAGCTTAGAAACTGGGTTTACGACAATTGTGAGCTGGCACCCTACGATGTAAATCGTAGCCAAACACTGAGACCACCCACATCTCTGAGCCACTCAATTAAGCTGAGTGTTGACTATAACAAATATATATTTCTTTGTGCCATAGCACATGGGGTCTCGCGCCAAGCTATTCGAACTTCAGTGTGTAGTGCCAAATACAGTCATAAGGTTGACTTTTACATTGGTGGGAATACAACTTGGTAACAAATTCAGATGCGAAGGATATACCACAGAACTGCAAATTTAAAAAAGCCTTACACACTTTGTTTTCCTCCATTCTATAATGTCACACAGCATCATATTCTGGGGTAACTCGTCAAACTAGGTAAAAGTTTTTAGAGTACTGAAGCGTGTAATAAGACTCATTTGTTGTGTAAATTCAAGAACATGAACAGAATCCTGTTCAAGGAACTGGGTATTCTAACCATTGCTTCTGAGTGCAAGTAATATGTCTCTTTTTTAAACAATGGCTCAATACATAATATCAGTACCAGGAGAGAGAACAATCTACATAAAGATCTAAAATCACTTACCGTGATCCAAAAAGGAGTCCAATATTCACATTTTCAATAAACTGCCAGCAAGCATTAAAAACTTATTTTCAGATAAAGCACAGTTTAAAAGAGTTTGAAAATTTTTTTCATAGACAACTCCTTCTTCTCTATAGATGAATATCTGAAGAGTGATTGTTAGACCAGCTCAAGTAAAAATTTCTTTTAGATTTCAGTTTTGACCGCACTTGGTCACAACAGTCAGAATTAGGTATTTTGTGTCTCACACATTTATTAAAAGTGCATAACTATATTTCATTCTGACTGTGTATTAATCCTGCAAATACAAGCAGTCCCAGTTTAGTATAATGTATTCACATACTTTGGCAATCTCTTGAGTAATGATCAGGGAAATGAATACTATATTCAAATGTCTTATGGTTTTTTATGTTATACTTCTGACTTGTTCCACACCCATGAGAGTCTTCTCATTTTTGTGTCTAATGAGTGAAAACTGAATCTAAAATAATCTAATCTGTAGTTAATGGTAGAAACAACTGCCTGTTCTGCTTCTGACCAAAACTGCTTTCCAAGTTTGTGTCCAGTAATCATACAATGAACTGTTTCAATGACAAACTTCTCAGGGTCAAGGTTCACAGGCATGCAGAATTTTTTTTAAGTACTTCATTGACTATAGAAATTATTTATTTCACAATTGCAATTTCGGCCTTTGGGCCATTTACATGTAAAAAGTGCACTTGAATGTTGATTTGTAACAATTTATGTAAATGATGTTACCATTGTGAAAAGGTCTATTTTTGATGATAACATGTAGACTTGACAGAGGGTTATAAAGTCTGATATGTGCTGAGGCAAAATCTTTTGCAGTAACACTTGAAAATGACCCAAAGGCTGAAATTGCAAGTGTGAAATAAATAATTTCTTCAGTCAGTGGAGAATATGATTTCCTTTAAAAAAAATTTCAGCAATAGTAAGATTTAGTCATTCTACCACTCTAATTTGCTGAGGTGTGTAACTTAGGGAAAACTAGAACTGCACTCTCTTTACTTCAAAGCACTGCATCAATTCATTTGAAATGTTTCGCCACCAGTCACGTCTAAATCTGCTTATTTTCATGTTAAAATGAGTAGTAGACATTGTATAGTGTACTTTAAAATAATGAAACACTTAAAACTTTGATTGAAGAATATAAGATCTAGAAACTGAGTATAATCATCACTGAAAGTCGCTATATATTTCGTGTCATCAAAAGAAACAGGTATTATAGAACTAAGCACATTAGTTCATTTCACTTCAAGTGGGTGTTTGACTCGAAAACAAGACTGAATATGTGATAACTACATTTCTTTACACCCTGTCAAGGTTAAACATTTATTTGCAGGTTTTTAAATCTTTACTTTGTTCATTCCTTCCGTAAGGTGGCTACATGATGGGAACTAACAGGCTTTGATCGTTGTATGGTAGTTGACGTTAGTCACATGGGACATTCCATTTCGAAAATCAGTAAAGAATTCAGTATTCTGAGAGGCGTAGTGTCAAGAGCATGCCGAGAATACAAAATTTCAGGCGTTATCTCTCACTACAGACAACGCAGTGACCAACGGCCTTCAGTTAACGACTGAGCGCAGCGGCGTGTGAGTAATGTCGTCAGAGCTCGCACACAAGCAACACTATGTGACATAACCACAGAAGTCAATATGGGATAAACAACGAACTTATCTGTTAGGACAGTGCAGCGAAATTTTGCGTTAATGGGCTATGGCAGCGGACAACCGAAGTGAGTGTCTTTGCTAACAGCATGATCTTGAATGCAGTGTCTCTCCTGCACTCGTGACCTTATCAGTTGGACTCTAGACGGCTGGAAAAGTGTGGTCTAGTCAGGTGAGTCCCAATTTCAGTTGTTAAGAGTTGATGTCAGGGCTTTAGTGTGGCGCAGACACCACAAAGCCATGAATATAGGGAAATGTGCAAAAATATGAAAAATTGTAAAAATGATTAAACATACGTAAAATTGCTGAAAAAATGGAGAAAAATGAGAAACTGTGAAACATGTGGAAAAATACAGAAAGTTGTGAAAACACAGAAATATTTCAAAAAATACGAAAAATGTTGAAAAATAAAAGCACCTACATATCTGCCATGGTGAGGTCTCTGCTGGTGCCTAAAATGATGAAACTCAGGTAATATTGAATTTAATTTGTTATTTATAGATACTCTTATCCTAGACCTTAAGTGAGGTGACTTAACGTAATTACAATAAAACTAATTTGTTTTAACAAATAGCTACACCCTAATCGTCTCCCTATGGTACTAAGCTCAAGAATAAAGTCACCCAGTTAAGTGATAAAGTTATAAAGACAGGAGGAATTACGGGGAGCTTGGATCTACTGGTCCAGGGGCAGAGGTGGGGAGGGGGAGAGCAGGAGTGGAGGGGATAGGTGTTCCCCTAGGAGAACTTGATCAATTACTGTTGATTCCCATGGGGGAGGGGCCTGGGAGTGACCTTGAATATAGAGAAGTTTCATATCAGTGCACACTCCACTGCAGAGTGAAAATCTCATACTGAAAACATCCTACAGGCTGTAGCTAAGCCATGTCTCCGCCGTATCCTTTCTTTTAGGAGCGCTAGTTCTGCAAGGTTCACAGGAGAGCTTCTGTAAAGTTTGGAAGCTAGGAGACGAGATACTGGCAGAAGTAAAGCTGTGAGGACGGGGCGTGACTCGTGCTTGGGTAGCTCATATGGTAGAGCACTTGCCCGTGAAAGGCAAAGGTCCCGAGTTCAAGTCTCGGTCTGGCACATGGTTTTAATCTGTTCGGAAGTTTCAGACCTTGAATACAGCTAACACAAATGTGTAATCTGACACTGGAATCCTTTATCTCTCATGGTGAAGGTCGTCTAGAACCAGCACTGATAACGCACTCAAAGTCCAATTCACCTAACAAGTATTTACATAGTTATCATAACTACTGAGGAGAAAAAATGTTAATCATCAAGAGTACAGATGTTCCAAGTGGGGTTCTTCCAGCTTTCTATGTCACAACATCGATCTGCATCCTTGAGATTCCACCAGGGGCTTACCGAGCAAGGTGGCGCAGTGGTAGCACACTGGACTCGCATTCGGGAGGACGACGGTTCAGTCCCGTGTCCGGCCATCCTGATTTAGGTTTTCCGTGATTTCCCTAAATCAGTCCAGGCAAATGCTGGGATGGTTCCTTTGAAAGGTCACGGCCGACTTCCTTTCCCATCCTTCCCTTATCCGATGAGACCGATGACCTCGCTGTTTGGTCTCTTCCTCCAAACAACCCAACCCCACCAGGGGCTTGTTGAATGTGTGTGCAAGATTAGTCTGCAATGGTGTTAAAAGTTATAAGCGATAATGGAGTAGGATAAATGCATCAATTTGAGGTAAGAGACCCTGGTCTGGAAACAAACGAGTCGAATGTTGTAAGCGAAAATCTGTCTCACACCTCTGACAGTTAAATACATGTGCCAGCACTCAGTGGCAGACTAAAGGAGGGGCAGAGGGCATGACCAGTACCAGGCCTCTAGTTCTGTGGGACCCTCCAAATTTCAAGGGCCTTGAGATTTTGAGGCCTCCAAGGGCTAGACCATTTTAATCAAATGTTAGACAAGACCAAAATATGTTCAGTAAATAAGAGGAAGGTGAAGCTCGAGGTCCAATACATATCTAAAATATAAACATAGGTGCCTAATTCTCCATTATTAGGCTGTGGTAATTGTCGATGGATACATTCAGAATTTTTAGAAATTGTGTAAAACTTTGCATGAAACTTAAAACCAGAGAATAGTAATGAGTTATCTACTAGACGAAATTATTCTACATCAAATGTTTTTGATGACTTTGCCACCTATGCAGGTGTACTTTATGTAGAATTTAAAATTTGTGCGTAAGTGCAGTGGAGACCTTAGCAGAGCATTATTGACTTTTTAACTAAAATAATACAGTGTAAAAATTACTATTTCATAGGTTATTTATTATTGTTGTATAGTTTATTTTATGAATATGAAAATCCAACTCGATTAAAGCAACGGTTTTTACCAACTGTAGACATCAAAATCAACACAAGGTATCTGCCCTTTATACGCCGCAACTAAGAGTACAAAAATATTATGTAGCATTTTTATCCTACTAAAAACACTAAACATTGTGTAAATGTTTATTTATTTTAAGTCAACACCTTAAAGGAGTGCACCCTGCCCACTCTATGGGGACTTCGCCATAAAACATAAATGAAGGATCCAAACAACACAGAAATTATTTGATGGTTTCTTTCGTAAAAGGAGCAACATACCTATTAAAGAATAGCAGTGCAGGTAAACAACCTGAACTTTATTGTCATACAGTTACGTTATAATTTGTAACAATTTAGGAAACCAATGATGACAGCAGCTGCAGTGGGACTTTCGTTCAGGATCCACTTTTGTGGAATACCCATCAGAATGGGGAAAATCCAAGCAGTCCCCTTGAGCACTCGCTCTAGAATACGTTGAGTTTTTGGAACTTCACCTCATTTCATCCTTCATAAAGCTCAATTAGAAATAACATGTAATCAATGTAACTTTTTCTTTGAATTTTGTTGTAATGCCTCAGGTGAGTTCATACAGTGATTTCATTATCATTCAGCTAAGAACAGCTCAAAAAGTAAGTGCATTCATTTCTAATTAACTTATTACTATCTCGAAATTTTCTAGTACATACTATTATTATAAGAAGTACATGGACACATGTTGTTGTTGTTGTTGTTGCTGTTGTTGTTGTTGCTGCTGCTGCTGTTGTTGTCTTCAGCCCAAAGACTGGTTTTATGCACCTCTCCATGCTACTCTATCTTGTGCAAGCTTCTTCATCTCCAAGTAACTACAGCAACCTACATCCCTCTGAATCTGCTTAGTGTTTTCATCTCTTGGTCTTCCTCTATTATTTTTACCCTCCACGCTGCCCTCCAATACTAAATTGGTGATCCCTTGATGCCTCAGAACATGTCCTACCAACCAATCCCTTCTTCTAGTCAAGTTGTACCACAAATTCCTCTTCTCCCCAATTCTATTCAGTACCTCCCCATTAGTTACATGATATGTACATACATTTTACACAGTTATGATTACTTTTGACCAAAACTTGGCCACTTCCAGTGCATGTTCTGTTGTTTGATGGAGGTCATCAACTGTACAGGAGATTGGACACAATCAACACCTAAGCGTGTGCTGGACTGTCTGTTCTTCTCTACAGTCACACTAAATATCATTTGGGTCAGTGTATCCCCATTTTGCCAGGTGAACTTTTGATCTTCCAACTCCAGATATCAGTCTATTAAGGGACTTCTAAGTTGTCCATTCCCTGCGATGGCCTGGAGGTAAAGCTTCAACAACTCTTTTCCAGCCAGGGGAAGGTAGGTCATAGCCCTCCATAATGGTAACCTGGTTTTTCCACAGTGTTTCTAAGATCCTATGGTGTCCTAAGGAAACTCTTCCTTGACTTCAGTCATTGCGGATGCGGTTCATGCCCATACAGGGGATGAGTAATATCCTGTTCCACTGCATGTCTTTCCTTTTTTGCAGCTATCTCTCTCTGAACAGGTGGTGGTGCTATTCCTGTGAGGTGGTAAAGCTGTTCGACTGAAGTGAGTTTCAAGCAACCTGTTATAATTCTGCAGGTTTCGTTGAGAGCTATGTCCACATGTTTCGCATGAGCTGAATTATACCAAGCAGGACAGGCATACTCTACCGCAGATCAGCATAGTGCCATTGCAGATGTTCAGATTGTTTCAGGTTGACTACCCCACTGTGATCCAGCCAGTTTCTGTAGGAGAGTGTTCCTGGTGGAGACTTTTGACTTGCATTTCATGCAGTGCTTTTTGAAAGTGAGAGATTTATCAAGTATCACTCCTAGGTATTTTGGAGTCTTGTAGTGTTCTGTTTAACCCCTGACCATACTGTTTTCAACTTGTGAGTGGCTTCCTTGTTTCTCAAATGAAAAGCACACACTTGGGTCTTTGAATGACGTGAAAACTAATTTGATTACCATTTGCTGACATTACAAGCTCTCTTGTTCTTCAGAACTAGATATTATCTGCATTACCCACATGTTTTTCATTATGTTTTTGAGAATACTTCATTCATTGTATTTGTCAATAAATGTGAAGCAAAGGTATTTCATACTACTGAAATGGAAAAAGGACCTTATTCACTAGGTTTTTTTTTACAAAAATATACTTGTGTTTCTTGACAAAACACCAGGAGTTTAAAGAGATGTCACAACCTAATGCATTTGGGGTAAAGATTACTTCAAAGAAATTGGGAAATATTTTTTTTGTTACTGTGATGACTGTTTAATTGTGTATGTATAAAAATTTTCTTTGTCACTTGATTACACATGTGGTGCATGTATCTTTATTGATTCTACTTTCAATTTAAGATGCTTGTCCATTTTGATCATTTTTCTGAACTATACATTTTCCTTTGAAAATTCATGATGCTGAGGGAATTTATCAAACAACTTTTATATTTCATTGTTTACTTATGAAATCCCAGATATAGTCACCTGCTTGGCTAAATATTAATATACATATTTCACTGTGCTTGTTCTACCCTTGTTGATGAAGGCATCCACATTCACATAGTTAGTGGTAACCAATATATTTCTAATGTAACATTGTTTGCCACTTCTAATCCCTAACAAACAAAAATATGACATGCTTTCAGATCTCAAATTATCAAGACAAGGGCCATGTGAGAACCAGTAATGTCTCAGGTGACCAAATAAAGACAAAGGACATGTGTTTGGGAATGATGGAATTTGTGATTTGTTGAGGGCAGTACAAAATATATTGTTCATTGCACAGTGTTAAAACACAATTTTCTATTCCAAATATTTTCACTTTTGTAATTTTATTGGACATTTGTTTGACACACAACATTCCATGGCCTCCATTGTTACTGACTGTCAAAAGACCGTTGAACTTTCCTGTACTCAAAAATTTTCAGTAATTTAATGGCTCCGTTTGATACCAAATGTACAGTGTAGGTCACTTAAAGATATTTTTGTATATTTATTAAATTCTGCTGTGTGGACAATCAACATGTCCTTTGACATAATGTTTACAGAAGAAAATTAAATTTTTTAATGATTTTCATTGTCAGCAAATAGCTCTAGGTACACTTTGTTTCTTTCAATTTTTTAAAATGTTTTTTAAGCTTTCATGCTATGTTTTTATACAAAACACATATTGCCACTTGTTTTATGTTGTCATAACTAAATCATTTTTCACATTTAACATCTTACAAGGAACCCCTTGAGTGCGAGGTCACAAGTTCAATCCTTAGTAAGGCTCATTTGAAAGTGTTGTGTTGTGAGATGACCCTTTGATTGTTATCCATGGAGAGTGAAATGATATATCAGGCTAACAGTAGATTTATTTAATTAAAATCTTTGTTTTGGTCCTCAGCCATATTACACCAAGAACACCGTGGTGGAGGTGTCCAGTTGCCTCTCATGCGCAACCATAGACGTCCAGCAGTGCTGACAGCCCAAAGAGCAGGGCCAAGTGTGGCATTACTCAAATGCCACTGTCAGCAATATCTCTAGCTGCGACCATGAAGACAACAGCACAGCAGCGCAGCTGACAGTACCAATGGGCTTATCAGGACCTCCCTCCAGTGGGTGGGCAGCTCTCTACTCTGAAGGTGGCTCTCTCATGACTCAGGGCAGGTTGCCCCATCCTGTGATTGAACAGTGGACACTGTACTGCATTCCAGGATGTTGCTCTGAGCATCACAGACTCATGATATAAGCTGTGATACTGAGAGGATAGTATTTTAGTACATGAGTGGCTGAGTACTTATACACTTGAGACTATGTTCATTTAGGGTTTAAGGTGCATACTCTAAACACTTCCATGGTGGCAAGTGAGGAAAGACTTACGTTCTTCCACTAGCGTATTGCAGCATTGGCTGTTGCTGTACTGCACCCACCTGGCTCTGCTTTGCAACACATAATATGTTTGCCTGCCTGCAGCTGGCTCTATTTCAATTCACTTGTACTCTGGCATACGTTTAGATCAAATATGGTTGATACACTACTTTGCCCTCTCTTTATCAAGACATGATACCTCAGTTTGATCAAACTATGTTATCTCTATACTGGTGCTCCTGGTGACTGGCCTTCCTGGCCCTGTGTCACCTCTAAAGATTTATTGTAACAATTGGTTTCCTTAACCCTATCACTAAATCTTCCACATTTCTACAGGGATTCTTGCCTTGCTCCTTAACTCAAATGCTATGGAACTTTTCTCATTACTAGGAGTCTTGTAAAATAACATCTAACTTTCTGTTCCAAACTTACTAACTAAAATCGATCATTTATCCTAAATACTAACCCACTGTTTATTCATCTTCCTTCTGTTGGTTTTATGCTTGGAGTATCCAGTCCACTAGAATCTGAACAATGACTGGTTCCAAACTCAGTCTTGCACTTTATCTTCAGTGTACCAAAACAAGGACTATGTTTAGCAGAAAAAGTGCCACTGCAGTGGTTTGTGTGACAGTCGTCAGCATTGTCTCTTTCCGGTACTGATTTTCCCAATATAAATTTACATGCTTCAACAAGTTTCCAGGGAGACTCGCCCCTCTTGCTGATTCAGAAGAGTGTTTATTAATGATTGCCCTATAGTTCAATTTAAGGTGGTTAGATTTGTGGCAGGTAACATTTCCATGGGCTTCTCTGGCCAATACAAATGAGGCTGGGAAACAATTAGGTGAGTTTTCCCTGAAATTGCAGCAGGTAGATGGAAAGTAGGCCTTATTACCTCGCACACTGTTTCATTCAATAACAAACCACTTCTCTTTAATTCTAGTATCTTTGCTGATGTAAGCTTCCCCTGCTCAAAAAAAACACTAGCCACTACTACCATGTTGTCAAAAGTAGGGTACAACCAATACACTTTGACCTGCTGAAAGTACAATTCTGGCTTAGTCACTTTTTTATTGCGTCCTCTTGCCTCCTTTTGTCCCATTAGCAGTTTCACTATGCGGGAATTCTGCCCCCCTCTTATCACCATGTTTGCACACACTGTGATTTCCCCTTGGTAGGATTTTTGTAACTTTGCTTCCTCCTTTTCTACACATCTTCTCTTGTCTTTTGCAATTAAAAATAGTCACTGCATTTTTACTCTTACAAACTTCTTCAATATCCCACACTTGACAGGATATACATGAACTATGTAGCAGCTGTAAAGTGCTTGTTTCCCTATTACTGGTAAAGAAATGGAAATGTAAACTTTTGCTACATCAGTTCTTTTGTGTACTTTCCTTAGACCCTCTAAATACTGCTCTGGTGAAAAAAAATTTACCCCTAGCTGACATCATACAGTTTGTTGCGTTGTTGCCTACTGTAGTTCTGTTACTTTCCCTTGTGCTTCCCAAACACTATCTTCTACGGGATCTTCTCATGAAATTACAATCACCAGTTTTCTCCTCCAATAGTGAAAACATTCTGTTGGCACCCACCTACATAGGGAGAAATGATCATCATGATAAAATAAGAGAAATCGGGGCTCCCACAGAAAAACTTAAGTGCTCATTTTTTCCACCAGCCGTTCGAGAGTGGAACAGTAGAGAGACAGCTTGGAGGTGGTTCATTGAACCCTCTGCACTTAATTGTAAATAGCGGAGTAATCACGTAGATTTAGATGTGATGTGTGGCTTATGAGCAGCCGCTCGACCATGAAATCCAAGTTTTCACACCTCCCGCCTAACTGACATAGTACTTGCAATGGATCCTGATGCAGTTTGAAATTCCTGTGTGATAGCCTGGAGAGATGTCTGCCTATTACACATTATGAACCTCTTCAGCTGTTGGCGGTCTCTGTCAGTCAACAGATGAGGTTGGCCTGTATGCTTTTGTGCTGTACATATTCCTTCACATTTCCATTTCACTATTACATTGGAAACAGTGGACCTAGGGATGTTTAGGAGTGTGGAAATCTTGCGTACAGTCATATGACACAAGTGACACCCAATCACCTGACCACATTCGAAGTCTGTGAGTTGAACAGAGCACCCAGTTCTGCTCTCTCACGATGTCTAATGACTACTGAGGTTGCAGATATTGAGTACCTGTCAGTAGGCAGCAGCACAATGCACCTAATATGAAAAACGTATTTTTTTGGGAGTGTCTGAATACTTTTGATCACATAGTGTATGTTTTATAGGCAAGAAAGAAACAAATATCCAGAGGCTGAATTTGTCCAGTGGTTCCAGGTTGTATGAATTGCAAAGTCATATGCATTTCAGGAAGGATAGTTTGCCCTAAACGAGTATGATGTTTATATGCAGATCAGGAATCAAGCAAAAGAAATTAATTTTGACCACCTATTGGCCAAAAGCAGCGTTCATGCCACAGTTGTAGTTCTCTTATGCCTCACGCTTGCTTTATGTGACGTAAATATTCCCCACTGCCCTTGCAAAATCATGCACACAAGAAAGAATCATAAGGGGTAGTGCACTTTCAGTGTCTCACAGCATAATAAATGACTTTATCATCTAGATTAACGGTTGTCATAATTGTAGATGGATGCATTAAGGCACTGATACTAGTTAATCTTGATACAGCTGTCTTGGTAACTCTAATTTCTAGGGTACCTTCATATGCATTTCCTCTTCAAATCCCAATTGGTCGGAACTAAAAATAAATTCCTCACTGAATGATTGGATAAGTTTCTTTATCTCATCGACAAATTTTTGGGCAGAGTCCACAAGTTGTTTTGCATCATCAAGTTGACACTTCATTTGAAATTTTGTTATTTTACATCTCCCAAATCTGTAGCACTGTTTTAAATTATGCAACCATTCACCACTTCCCTTGAATTCACTTTAATCTAAGGCACATGCAATTTGCTGTGTGTAACATTGTAGGTGATGCATATTTTGTAAACTGTATTGAGCATTCTTGAAATGCGCAAACACCAGTTTTTGTAACAAGTGCACATTTCTTCCCTGGAATATCCACAGTTTTTCTTATGTGCTACACAGTCATATTTCTGCTAACTTATTCAAAATCTGTTCATAATTGTTTTTTTACTGTGCTGTGGATGATCTTCCATGCATTTAAATATGCTTAGTACTCACTCCTTGGACAAAAATTGTCCTTTACTTTGTTTCACTGGAGATGGGACCTGTGGCTCTCTGCTCAACAAGGATGATGAACTACATAGCTTGACACTTGTTTCAATATTAATTTCACTTGTTCATGTACATTGTACACACAGTCAAGTGTATACGACACCACACATTCGACTGACGCATCTTGCAGAATCGCTAACATTTCAACTGCTACTTCTTTTCCACTCTGTGAACTTCCTTAGTTTATTTTCTGATGAAATGTCAACTTCAGTAACTGTTGTTGTAGATATAATGCAATGTTTGCATGTTTATCATTGCTCTGCTTTGTATCAGCACCACTAGCATTGTAGTACTTTTGTGAGTTACTCGTCAACTAAGCATTTCAACTACTCCCCATAGCATCATGCTCACCATTAGATATCTCCAGCCCCACCCCCCGTTGCCATTAGCAGCCAATATAATGGTTGTTTTCTAGACAATATGTGGGGTGCCTAATGCCATAAGCATCATTGGCCTTTAGCAACCTCGCAGTCAAGGATGGAATATAGTAATAACCCAAGATCTTTTAGAACATCTCTTCAATTATGTAAGTCTATGATCCCATATGGTTTTTTCCATGTTTACATCTGTTTTAGATTGTGAAGTACGTTATTCACGTTTTTGGACATTTAAAAAGTTTATTTGCACTCACTCTGGTGCAGTTTTGGTTTTTATATGTTTTACCAATTACATATTGATAGTTTCATATGCTACCAGGTTACACAGTGAAAACTGGTTTTCCAATAACTGTCAGTAAGAACATATAAATACAACCACATTTTTATACTTGTTTTGTAAAATCATTTTAAACTTGTTCACGAGAATTGTGAATTATTTTTAATTAATTTACCAATCAATATTATCAGTATCATGTCAAAGCAATGGAACGGCATAACATCCATAATTTTGAAAATTATGAAATTTAGCTTGTTACTTTCATAAACAAATTTTACTTTGATAATAACTGCAAAGATTTTCTATGGGTAATTAACAATGAATATTTTGGAAATATATAAAATATAAGAAACGGAAGGTGATAAATTATTAATTCGAGTCATCGATTGTTCTATAAGCTTCCAGAACAAAAAGTAATTGAATCATCCTTCAGATGTTTATTGTAAATAATTTATCATTTGTTTATAAGATGCATCCATGCAATGTGAAGCATCATGTTTTGCAGTTGTCATTTTATATTTTTGTTCGTTAAATCTATTTAATTTCATACATCTTTCTGGTCGATGGAAAGAAAGATTTAATCACCTAATTGACTTGTTGCCTTCCATACATTAATATATTTTCAGTTTTGCAACATTTCTTTCGTCAGTTAAATAGGAACAACGTTACTTTGAGGACGTGCTTTTCAATGTCATGTGCCCCCATTTTATTAAAAATCACACTAGGTCTTTCACCACCTGTATTAATGCTATAAACCATTCACTTTCCTTTATTAAACCCAACTTGTAAACATCTATTGATTATTTTTATATTATGTCCTAATCCTTCGCATTCAACTGTTTCAGTTGCTTGTACTCCTTAACACTGTCTCTGAAATCGGCTTTATCTAGCTTTGCAATGCCACTGCCATCACAGTCCTGTGTCGACAACTGTAGTCATTGACATTCCAATATTTCAGTTGTTAAATGAAATTAAAATATTATCATCCCTACATTTAAGATCCCATTCCGATGTCAAATTAATCTTTGGTGAAATCTTTCAGAGAGAGGGTATGAGATGAACAAGGTGCCCCAAACTCTGAACATGAGTAATTTTTATTATTTAAATTTGAGAAAGATTCCATCTTTTTCGTCTGTCACTTTTCTGCTGTTGCTACAAATTCATTGGTTCAGACTGGAAAAGAGTTAACTGTCATCAGCAAGGACATATGAGATTAAGGGCTCTTGGAGCTGCAACCAAAAAATGTCTCTCTTGTCTGTTCTGAGCTGCCCCTGCAGCAGACACTAAATGGCTTAGATCCTTTACCTTTGTATATTCCCTTCTCCTTTATGATTGGTATGAGGCAACTGGAATTACCTTCTCTCGCCCTTGGCAGTCCTCATCATATAATCCCCATGAACAAACCTACATCTACATCTACATAGATACATAGATACACCATAATCCACCATACAGTGTGTTGCAGATGGTACCATGTACCCCTACTAGTCATTCCCTCCCCTGTTCCACTCACAAACAGAACAAAGAAAAAACGACTGTTTATATGCCTCCATATGAGACCTAATTTTTTGTATCTTATTTTTGTGGTCCTTACACACAATGTATATTGGAGGCAGTAGAATCATTTGGCAGTAAGCTTCAAATGTCAGTTCTCTAAATTTTATCAATATCTTTCCTCAAAAAGGATGTTGCCTTCCCTCCAGTGATTCCCATTTTAGTTCCCGAAGCATATTCATAACACTTATGTGTAGTTAGAATCTACTGATAACAAATCAAGCAGCCTGTCTCTGAATTGCTTCGATATCTGTCTTCAGTCCGACTTGGTAAGGATCCCAAAGACTTGAGTAGTACTCAAGAACAGGTTGCACCAATGTCCTGTATATATCCTGCCTCACATGTGAACCACACTTTCCTAAAATTCTCCCAATAAACTGAAGTCAACCATTCGCCTTCCCTACCACAGTTCTCACATTTTCTTTCCATTTCATATCGCTTTGCAGCATTATGCCCAGATATTTAAACAACTTCACAGTGTCAAGTGGGACACTACTAACACTGTATCCAAACATTACAGGTTTGTTCTTCCTATCCATCCACATCAACTTACATTTTTCCACATTTAGAGCTAGCTGTCATTCATCACACCAATTAGAAATTTTGTCTAAGTCATCTTGTATCTTCCTACAGTCACTCAACTTTGAAACTTTACGGTATACCACAGAATCATGAGCAAACAGCAACAGATTGCTGCCCACTAAACCATTTATGTATACAGAGATCAACAGTGGTCCTATCACACTTCCCTGGGGCGCTGCTGATAATAACCTTGTCTCTGATGAACATATGCTGCTGAGGACAACAACTGGGTTATATTACTTAAGAAGTCATTGAGCAACTCACATATCTGTGAACTTATTCCATATGCTTGTACCTTCATTAACAGCCTGCAATGGCGTACCATTTCAAATGCTTGCTGAAAATCTAGAAATATGCAATCTGCCTGTTGCCCTCCATCCATACCTGACAGTATATCATGTGAGGAAAGGCCACACTGAGTTTCACATGAACGATGGTTTCTAAAACCATGCTGATTCATGAACATAAGCTTCCCAGACTCAAGAAAGGTTGTTATATTTGAACTGACAATATGTTCAAGGATTCTGCAGCAAACCAAAGCTGGGAATATTGGTCTGTAAATTTGTGGCTGCTTTCTTTCACCATTCTTATATACAGGAGTAACCAGCAGTTTTTTCCAGTCACTTGGAGCTTTGTGCTGGGTGAGAGATTCATGATAAATGTAAGCTAGGTAAGAAGTCAGTACCATAAAGTACTCTTTGTAAAACTGAATTGAGATTCCATCTGGACCTGGTGATTTATTTGCTTTCAATTCTTTCAGCTGTTTCTCTATTCCAGGGATGATTATTAGTATTTCATCAATTCGGGAGCCTGTCCGATGGTCAAATGATGGTATGTTTCTATGACTTTCCTGTGTGAACAATTTCTTGAACATGAAATTTAAGACTTCAGCTTTCATTTTGCTATCTTTAAGTGTAACACCAGACTGATCAACAAGGGACTGACTGGAAGCCCTAGACCCACTTAGAAATTTTACATACGGCCAGAATTTACTCATGTTCTGTGCCAGATCTATTGCTAAGGTATGACGGTGGTAGTTATTGTATGTTTTGTGTATAGATCTTTTCACAGACGCATGAAGCTCTGCTAACCTTTGCTTGTCATTATTTGTGCATTCCCTTTTGAACCATGAGTGCAACAGCCTCTACTCTCTTGGCATCTAATGAATGTCATTATTAAACCACGGTGGGTCTTTCGCATCTCTTATCTACCTACTAGGCACATAACTCTCCAGACCATGATTTACAGTCTGCTTAAACTTCACCCATAATTCTTCTATGTCCATCTCAATGGAGCTAAGTGATGTCAGTTCACTGTCGAAGTGAGATGTTAACAACTGCTTATCTGCTCTGTCAAGCAGAAACACTCTCCTAGTCTTCTTGACTGATTTATTGACTTTTGTAATCATAGTTGCTATAATGACATCATGATTGCTAATCCCTGTTTCTATACTGTTACTTTTGATAAGGTGTGGCCTATTCATAGCTACAAGGCCTAAGATATTTCCACTGTGTCAGCTGCTGAGTCAGCTGCTCAAGACAGTTTTCAGAAAATATGTTCAAAAGTAATTTGCGTAACTGTCTGTAACCCCCCCCCCCCCTCCAGAAATGAATCTATAGGAATCCCAGCATCCCATTCTATACTCAGTAGGTCAAAGTTGCCACCAACTAGTATTGCATGATCTCAGTATTTCCGCGCTGTTGACCATAGGCTATCTTTGAATGACCCTAGAACTGTCACAGTGGAATCAGATGGCCGGTAGAAACATCCGATAATTAACTTTGTTTGACCTACACAATTTATACATGACCAGATAACTTCACTGTCACACTTAACTTCAACTTCAATGCTGGCCGTTGTGGCCGAGCAGTTCTAGGCGCTTCAGTCAGGAACCGCGCTGCTGCTACGGTCACAGGTCCGAATCCTGCCTCAGGCGTGGATGTGTGTGATGTCCTTAGGTTAGTTAGGTTTAAGTAGATCTAAGTCCAGGGGACTGATGACCTCAGATGTTAAGTCCCATAGTGCTTAGAGCCATTATTTTTGTTTTCTTTTTTTACTTCAATAGAGGCAATATTTTCAGCAACTGCAACGAACACTTCTCACCCTATGGCCTCTAATCTGTCTTTACTGTATACATTCCACAACTCGCTAAATATCTCAGAGCTTTCCATCTCAGGTTTCAGCCAGCTCTCGGTCCCAAGAAAGATTTGAGCACAAGAACATTCCTGGAGGGTGGTAAATTTGGGAACTTTAGTGTAAATACTTCAACAGTTTACTGATAAAATTTTTACAGTTGAAGTGTCTTTGCTCTGAACGTGATCTGACTTCCCTTGCTGCCATATCAACTGGTGAATGTTCATCACAGAACCTCAAACTACTGTATAGCCTAAAAAACCCTCATGTGCCCTCCACAAATACTCTGCAACACAAGTAGCTGCTTCCTTTGAGTAGTGCACCCCTTATCTATCATGGCGAGTCCTACAAATCCCCACATGATAACGCAGGTCTAGGAATCTGCAACCAAGACCATCGCAATGTCAATCAAGCCTTTGGTTGAGAGCCTTCCTCGGCGCCAAACCAAAGGACCCTGATTAATTCTGGGAACAATGCTACAGATTGTGAGCTCTGCTTGCACCCTGTGTGCAAGGCCTGTAGTTTTCACCACCTCTGCCAGCTGCCTGTATGAACAGAGAATGGCCTCAGAACCCATTTGACAGGCATTGTTGGTGCCGATGCGAGCCAACACTTGCAGGCAACTGCTACCTGCAAACCCAATAGCCACAGGCAAGGCCACCTCCACGTCTCAGATGAGTCCTCCCAAGAGACATACCAAACACACATTGACTTTCTTTCAAGCCCTGAACACTGTCTATCTGAGAAGCTTCATAACACGTAGAACATTGGAGCTCCCAATAACCAGTAACCCTCCCCCATGTTCCTGCTCAGACTCCGCTGAAAGACCAGCCACTTGTCCACTCACAGGGTGAATGGGTGATGTCAGGTGGCCAATCTCCACACTGGCCCTCTGCCTTGAATGACGTGAACGCATTACCACCCACCACTCACCCTGCTGTGAGGGCAGATCCACAATGTTGGGTACACTAGGAAGTGCCTCAGAAGCAATGCTCATGGGCAACACATGCGACACCTAAGGTGTCCCATGCAATGTGCCAGATCCTCTGCGGTTGTCACACCCCAAGAAGACAGCCTGAAGGTGACTGACTGTATCCAAAAGCACATTCAGCTATACGTGAACTGTGGCCATCTCCTCATGCTTCTGCATACAGCATGCACAGCAGCACAATAAACTGATAAAGTTTCTATTTCTAAACTGGAGTGCTACATATTAATTACAATCCCACACTGTTTTCTTATCCTGAATACAACCCTGAGAGGTTGAACACAGATTATGCAATAGTTAGAATACTATGTGCCGAAAGTCTGCCAGAGTGTACAGACATTACAAAATTGTTAAAGCTTTTCTGGCCACTTGTTAACTGCCTATTAGCTTCTGTCTCGGGTTCTACGGCCAATGTCCATGTGATGATTTTACTGACGTTTCACCAGCATGAGTGGCTGGCATTGTCAAAACTTCACCCTCCACAGCGAGCAATGGAGGATGAAGCTCTGACAATGCCAGCCATTTGTGCTGGAGAAACATCAGTAAAATCATCAGATGAACGTCAGCCGAAGAACCCGAGACAGAAGCCAATATGCAGTTTGTGTACAGACATTGTTTGTCCTGTTGTCCTAGGATGCATTGCACCAGATAATCATGACACAATGCGGAGCAGAAATATGTTGCAGCTACAGGACTGTATGTTCACTCAGCAGCAAGTCTTGTTGCACTGAGTCCTCTTGTTGCTTGGTCACTATCCCAGTCCGCAGTACCACTCACAGGCTGGCACAGTTTCACAACAGACAGTCTGCAACAATGTTGTTTCTGCCTGCAATGTGATGTACACTGATCGTAAATTGAGCTATATTTACCACTTAACTACATTACCACTGTGAGGCATGATCCACTTTGCATTGGAAGAAACAAGTTAATGGTTTGTGCTTAGCAAAAACTATAAAAAGTTCTTGTTCCACACATGGTTGAAAATATTTAATAGTCACACAGATCATCAACAATTCATGATTGATAGCACTCCATTTCTTCTGCTGCAGCATAGGGCTCTGTGAATAAAAGGTGAGTGTTTGCCATCGACCATCCACACTCTGTTGCAGTGCTGTGCTGATCACATTTTGACTTATGTCCACCATGAAAGCAAATTGGTCACTAATGCACAGGTAAGCTAGTTGTGCAACTTGAGGCAAACAAAGACTGACTTTATGAAATGCTGCTTCATTCCAGGGGTTCAAGGTATCTTCTGACTATTAGTTGTATGCTTGCCTCAGAGCTCCACAGTAAATGCTGACTTGCCAGCCCTGGAAGGTGTCACCAGTAGTAAATCTGTGCAATCCTCTGTAGGTTGTTGGCAAAGGGATATCTTGCACTGCTGCTACATGTCTGGAAAAGATGACAGATCAGCTGACAAGACTACATATCTCAAAAATTTCACTTATCATTACCAAAAACACTCTTTGTATTATTAATGACTATGCCATACTCCTGTAAGTGCTGAAAAAGCTGCCACAAGTGGGTCATATGCTCCTCAACTGTAGGTGGAAACATGAGGATATCACCCATGCAGCAGAACGGGAATGGCAACCTGCACAACACTTCATGTGCAAAATGCCGCCATGCCTGTGCTGCATTTCTCAGTCCAAAAGGAATGAATCTGTACTAGAAAAGTCCAAAAGTGGTTTCCCATATGTTCTCTGGTGCCATCGGAATTTGTAAAAATGCCTTTGCACAATTGATTACACTAAACAACTGAGTGTGAGTGATGGCGCTGTTGAAGTCAGTCATGTAAGGCATGGAGTACCCTGTAATCCCCACATAATCACCAGGAGCTGTCGTTTTTTGCACACCATGTGTAGTGGTGATGCCCAAGAACTCTCTTATCTAGTCACAATACCTGCTTTCAACAGCTCCTCAAACCCCACTTCACTGCCAAGAGCTTATCCGGTGGAAGCCTCCGTGGGCGAGCTGCAGCTGGTGGGCCAGGTGATGTTCGGATATGGAGCAATGTTGAGTGCTGACACTTCCTGTTGGTGGCAACTGGATGGATAAGTGCTGAATATTCTTGAAGTATGTGGCCAAAAAGATTGCTGTCATGTACTACACCACTGTAGTGACTGTTCAGGCAGCAGATCAGGGCCAGTTAAAGCACCTAAAGATCACAACATTTGAGATGGGATCTATTGCTTAATTGCTCATTGTTAAAAGCTTTCTGCAGCCAAAACTCCAACAGAAATTTGCAGCATTGTATGAACACTTCCGTTAGTGACATGTAGCAACATTGCAGTAGAACATCTGTTTCTTCTGTCACTACCCCTTCTAAATGTGCAACTGCAATTACGTACTTGTCATCACTGGTGCGCATTCCGTGTTGCTGAAATATATAGTCTATGTATATGAACTACATCAGTGGCTGTGATTAGGTCAGAATGGTGGTAGTTCAACTTAACTAAAATGGGTCATTGAATAGGAGTCTTGCCAATTTACATCAGTGTCTCCAAGTTGTGGCATAGCAGGAGCCATGATTTGGAAAAAAAGAAAAAAAAGGATAATAAAGACTCTCTACCAAACCAGTGATTCATATTCCATCTCTTCCATTGGCTATTTGCACAGGAACTGATGTCACCACAGGTTCTTTTAATTTTCTGCATTACTTACAATATTTTATTTATTTTCTTTGTTGTCTGAATTATTCTTTTTTAAGGTCCCCGTTTTTGAGTTATTTGTTCTCCTACTTCTTCAACTTCCTAGTTCCACCATGCTTGCTTTTCATTTGGGCCAATTGTAACGTTTTCTGTGCTGCTTTAGTAATTTCCAGCTGTAATTCATGACACTCGCCTTTATTAGTTGTCTCAGTTTCTTCTGGAAATTTTTCTGCACTTTTTTTTACAAATACTTGCTCTATTAGAGTTGCATCTGGTTACTTTATGGGTTTTCTTTCTTGTTACTGGTGCAAGAAATATTGGTTTAACCTTAAAGGAACACTGAGCCAAATCAAATTCCCTGTTTGTGCTCACTTTAAGAAAAAAATGATTCAAATGGCTCTAAGCACAATGGGACTTAACTTCTAAGGTCATCAGTCCCCTAGACTTAGAACTATCTACACCTAACTAACCGAAGGATGTCACACACATCCATGCTAGAGGCAGGATTTGAACCTGTGACCGTAGCAGCTGCACGGATCTGGACTGAAGCGCCTAGAACCGCTCGGCCAAAACAGCCAGCTCACTGTAACATTAATAACTTTTGATGTGCCTATCTGTAACTCATCATCTTTACTATGCGGTGAGTTGCAGCTATCATTTTCATAATATTGTTAATAATTTCCTTGATATTCCTTTCAGATATGGCCATGTGGTCCATTGAAAATTCTCCTAGATTTGGATGTAGAGATACCGAAGTTCTGGCTTCTCGTGGCAGTTAGCAAAAATATGTGGACATCAGTTTTAACTGGAATATTTTAGATACATTGCTCAGTCTTTTGCCATTTTTGTCGGTACTTAAGTGTACCGTACCTATATTGCTGACATGCACTTGATTCTGATTTTGTTTTAAAATCTGTTATATTATTTACTTTTTTTGTTTACATAAATGCTGTTCCAAACACTGGAATGTATTCCATTATTCTTGCTATTCTAATGTTGTGTACTACATTCTCATGTATGGATCTCCTTTCTTGGACTGTAAAAGTTGTGTATGCTTCTTCTGTAGAAGTAATTCCAATTCCTTTTGGATTCCAATTTTCAGAAGAGAATTTTCATTTAATGTTCCTTTCTTGAACTTAAACTTAGAAGGCATTTTTGTATGTTCCATTTCTTCTTCACTGCAAATACTGGGACTCCCTAAAATCCTAGATCAAAATATATGACAAGATGTAAGAAGCAGATTTCTCATCGCAGTTACCAACCGTGGTAGTGCAACCATTGTGTGGAATTTCCATTTTGTCATTTAAAGCTGTAGATTCTATAGAGCATGCAATCAAGAGCCATCCCTGAATTCCCAAAATAAGAAAAGGTTGTTAGCCTTGATTTTTACTGATTCAGGTACCTTTGACATGTGGAACAAATGGTGCTGGGGTACCGCAACTAACATTTGGGATTGTTGCTCCCTCTGTCCATTGTAGGCTTGGGCAACAGGTTGCATATTTCACCAGCTCCACCATTCTAAAATCCATCTTCTGCACCTTCACTGCCATTAAGGTCTTCACCGCAACTCTGCCAAGGTGCGCTTACATGGTACTGTCAACTGGAGATGGATAAGCTTCCGTATCCTGTGGGCACAGCCAGGCAGTGATCTATGGTTCACATGAAGTCTAGCACAGCTGAGTTGATTTGTTCATGGCAGAGAAGGCTGGCAGTTATGGCTAAAGTCTTATGGTCTGACTTGCACTGCAGTCTGCAATCAGAGTAACTGACAGCAGGCAGCTCCATACCCCAGATCTCAGCATATGATTGGCAGATGGTGACAGCTGCCCGCTAGACGTCGGGTGGATGGTACATCTTGCCTTTGGATAGCTCAGACAAATCAGGGGGTCTGTCCTGTTACTATGGCCACCAACTTGATGCCCTGTGGTTGATGGGTGCATACAAATAGCCCTTGCCAAATACAGCCTTGTGATGAAGCCAGCAGAACTATCATCCTAGAAGGTGTTATGAGAGAAAGTGGAAAGTATAGCTATCTGTGGCAGCCTTCACTAAATTGACACCAGAATACTAAATAAAAAGTACTCTAAGGAAGGATGGTGGGTATCCAAGGATTGTGGATGAGAAACTCGATGTGCTCCTCAGGACTCATTTCCCTCAATGCACTCAGTCATATAACACAGTCCAGGATATCTGGCCATGAGAGACATCGCTAGGTCCAGATGGAATCTTTCCAGCTCTATTGCAACAAGCAGGAGAGAGTTTAATTAGAAACCTATGTAGACTGTTTAGAATCAGCCTAGCTGCAGAAATTGTTCCTGATGCTTGGAGGACTGTAAGAGTTGTATTCATTCCAAAGCCAAGGAGAACTGATTACACCAAAGGAAATGGGTTAGATGAGGTCCTTTAAATATAAACAAGCACACATGTGAACCAAAAAATCATGTGAAACAGCAGAACACCAACTTGGGAAGGTGTAAAAACCTCCCCACATCTTCATGTATATTGAGGGAGGCTTTTAGCAGTTTGACCTTCAAATTCACATATAACAGCAGAAAAGCACAACATTCTGTCCACCATATGCAGGTGGATTAAGACCATGCTAATAGAAGAAAGGTAGAAACCACCATGACAAATGAGAAAATAGTGATCTACACCATCAGCAGATGTCCACAGGAAGGTGTTTTGTCCCCACTACTGCGGAACTTAGTGGTGAATGAACTCACTGAAGAGCTAAATACTGAAGACTACTTTTGCCAAGGATATGCAGATTATTTAGTCATAGTCATTGCCACAGACATGGCACACAAATTGGGATGGCGATCATTAAAATGAAGTTGTTTTTTTGTTGTGACCAGATCTTCTCATGAATCACCAAATCCTCCAAATGCAAAAAATATATTGTTGCTGCCCACTGCACAGAGAGAAATGATCATCATAATAAAATAAGAGAGGTCAGAGCTCGCATGGGAAGATTTAATTGTTTGTTTTTCCTGCATGCTGTTTGAGGGTAGAACAGTAGAGAAATAGTTTTAAGGTGGTTTGATGAGTTCAAGCCAGGCACTTAAATGTGAATTGTAATCATGGCCAACTGCCTTGCCGCAGTGATAACATTGGTCCCCATCAGATCACTGAAGTTAAGTGCTGCCGGACTGGGCTAAATCTTGGATGGGTGAACATCCAGTCTTCCAGTCTGCTGAGCACTGTTAGCCGGTGAGGTGCACTCAGCCCTTGTGAGGTAAACTGGGGAGCTACTTGATTGACAAGTAGTCACTCCAGTCTCGTAAATTATCATACAGCCGGGAGAGCAGTGTGCTGACCACATGCCCCTCCATATCCACATCCAGTGATGCCTGTGGGCTGAGGATGATATGGCCTCTGGTCAGTACTGTTGGGCCTTCATGGCCTGTTCAGGTGGAGTTAAGTTAGTTTTTAGAGAAATCATGTAGATAAGATGTAGATATATATGTAGATGTAGGTACTAATACTTTGCAAATTTTCTAATATTGTTATAACAGTGGCATGTTGTGCACTGGACATTGTGCAAAAATAGTGCAGAAAACAGGATCTGAGGATCAGTCCCAAGAAAACAGCTGTAGTACCATTTATGAGGAAGCATATCAAGCACATATGTCGGAATCTCAAGCCCTTCAATGAAACTCGACCAGTAAAAGGGGTTACTGAAATATCTAGGTGTAACCCCAAATTCAAAACTATCATGTTTCATGGCAAAAGGTAGTATTCTTAGCACTAGAAGGGCATATGGAGTCTACATCTCAGTTGTACATACTGGATGTACACCAGTGTAATAAGACCTATGATAATTTATGTGGCTACAGTATAATGGAATAAAGCAGAACAGAAGGTAGCTGCTAAGGAGCTTGGTAAGGTGCAGAGACTGGCCTGCCTACCTGTAATAGGTGGAATTAGCAGCGCACCCACTGCTGGGATAGAGACCATGCCTGACATACCCTCATTAGACCATCATATTACAATCAAGGTAGGGAAACTTCCAGCTTCTTAAATAAACCTTTCAGCACAACAATTGAATGAAGGAAGCAGTGGAAGCACAAACAATGACACAGTTCAAGAGACATTGTCTGTTTACCAATGGGTCAAAACCAAATGAAGCCACTGAGGCCAGAGTATATGGGGTACCGCCTACAATAGAGAAAGTAATCTCTCTAGGGAAGTTAGCCACACCATTCCAGATGAAAAAAATTCGCTATCAAAGAGTGCAAGAGGGCAATGGAGGTGATACAAGGATTTTAGCATCTACATTTATTCTGATAGCACAGCAAATCAGAAATCTCTATCAATCCCTGCAATGATATAAAAAGATCATTGTAAAATACAATGAAGCCCTTGTGAGACTAGGGGAAAGCAACAAGGTGAAACTTCTCTGGGTCCCTTGTCACTCAGAAATTAGTGGTAATGACAAGCTGATAGACCAGCAAGAACAGGTGTGATGACTCCATTTACTGGACAGGAATTCATCCTAACCATCGTTGAGTGATGGTAAAGTCAAAACTACATAGCTGGATTGCGAGGCAGTACATAGAATATTGGACTATGATTCAAAAACAAAAACATGGCAAGCTAGTGATGTCAAAGCTGTGTTTCAAGAGACCATCTGTGATCCTGGACTGCAACAGGAAACAGTGTTGGACGGCAAAAGACACAGACTTTTTGAGCTATTAAATCATGAAGAAATTGTGTCTAATAATTAACTGGTAAAGATTAGGCTACTACTTTTTAGGGGTGCCAGTTGACTTTACTAGAATCACAGGGAGCAAAACCACACAATAAACTCAGTTTTGATGCAGGCAACAGTGGGCTAAGACCACTGTTGTTTTTCTCTCCCTGTCTTGATAAAATAAAATAATTTCTTGTGTGACATGTTTCATATAACTCTTTACTCATTTGGATTGATGTATTTTCATATATCTTTTCTTAAGGGATTCACTTGTAATATGATCTTGTAAATACATGTTTATTCAATTATGGTGTGATATACATTTTAAGATCGCCAACTCTCCATGAGTTGTATGAATATAAATAACAAGGTATTCAAATGCACATTCATAGATAAATAACATGAAAATTAATAGCAAAATTTCTGTGACTAATCAATTATTAATACTGCTGCTGCTGGATTTTTTTTTTAACTTTAAATGAATGACTCCCTGAGGTTTTGTCAGTCATGATAACTATTAAACACTTCACATGAGCGCAGTTAAGAATAGGATGATTATCACAGAGCCACAGAAAAGAACAGGTAAGAAAGCCAGTTGTATTCTTGTTCTAGTGTTACATAATCTTGAACTGCATTTGTATTTTTCTTCATTATTTACTCTTTTCATCTCTTTGCTGTAAATATAATTTCCATATGTGTATCAATTTCTGTAGAACATTTCCAGATCACCTGGAACATATGACAAAATATTATATGATGATAACTAAAAATAGCAATAGCCACAAAAAAATCCAAACTTTAAATAATAAGTGATGTATGAGATGTGGCCATAAAATAATGGGACTATTGCTGTAAAATGTTTCAAAAATATGCATATTTAGTTATTTTCACCCTCAATATAAATCCCTTTTGTATCCCTATAATACTCCATGTGAATTTTCCATTGATAAAGCAGTTATGGAACACTTCCTCTGTGAGCTCTTTGATGAGGCATGCTGTTTTTTCTTTCACTGCTTCAGTGGACTGAAATCTTGTTCCTTTTAAAGCCAATTTGACTGTGGGGAGTAGATAAAAGTCACATGGTTCTAGGTCAGGCGCGTTAAGTGAGTGGTCTAACTGTGGGATGCTGTACTTTGCTAGAAACCTCTTAACAGATAGTGCAGTATGAGCCGATGCATTGTCTTGACGCAGAACCCATGACTTTTTCTTCCACAATTCAGCTCTTTTCTTCTTATTTTCTCACAAAATTGGGCAACAACCTCAGGATAGTAACGCTGATTGATATTTTGACCTTCAGAAACCCAGTGTAGATACACAGATCCACAAATATTGAAAAAAACAATTGTCATCACTTTGAATCATGATTTGCCCATTTGAGCTTTTTTCGATCTCAGTGAGGTTGGACCCTTCCAGTGAATAGGTTGGCACTCAGATTGTGGATCAACACACATATTTCTCATGTTAAATTGATCACATAAAATTTGTATTATGCATTTTTTGTCAATTCCTACAGTTTCAGCAATCGATCAAATTCTCAACCAATGGTAAGATTGAATCACATTACCTACTTTTTCGATATTTTCATCTTTTTCAATGTTGAAGGGTGTCCCAATCATGAGTCATCTTCAGCATCTTCTTGGGCAGCTTGGAAACGCTCGAACCAGTCAGAAACTTTTCTGCGTGATAAACAGACTTTGTCGTGCACTTCTTTTAGCAGAGAAGAGGTTTCAGTGGCAGTTGTTCCACATTTTATGTGAAACTTCATGACAATTCACTGCTCTATTGTTACATTTACCATTTTTCTGAAAAACAAAATAACAGCTCTTACACAAACAAAAGACACATCCACACTGATTTGTCTACAGACACCAGAGCTGCTACATTCAACTGAGAAGGCTTCACACTTCATAACTATTGTTCATCCATCTTTGGCACATGTGTATTTACTCTGTCACAGTATCAGTATTTTATGGTCATGCCTCATATGTAATCTTTAAAATATGAGAGCAGTTTTTCAATTAGTAGAGAAAAATTGAAGATTAGCACTCTGGCTTACACTTATGTTATATCGTAATTCACACTATATTTAACTAGTAAAAATGATGAGAAAAGTGGCTGACAGGGAATGGAATGTTTTATTCATCCATGCATATAATTTTTGTGAAAACAACAGAAACCAAATATTGAATATTGTGATGCCTGTTGGGATATGTATTTATTGGCTGATATCATAATGATAATAACTTCAAAATAATGTGCAGTTTTATTTTATTCCTGTATTTGTTTGTTTATCTATCATATTCCACAGAACCATGTGAGCTGAAGCTACGTGTTCTAGGAATGAAGCAGAACATAGTTTATAATATGATGATTAGAAAATTTACAAACAAAAAAATTTAAAAATTACTAAAACACGTGATGTTGTAAACAAATAATTAATATACTGCAGATAAAATTTCTCAAGTATGGTGACCAAGTGAGGTGACACTGTGGTTAGCACACAGGATATGGTTCAAATATGCATGCGGTCATCCAGATTTAGGTTTTCTGTGATTTCCCAAAATTATTCCGGGTAAAAGACAAGATGGTTCCTTTGAAATGGTATGGATAATTTCCTTTCTCATTGTTGAAATGATCTGGGCTAGTGCTCCATCTCTAATGACCTCATTATCAACAGGATATTAAATCTTATTACTCCTTCCATTCTTAAGTATTGTGAGAAAACCCTGCACAGAGTAGAAGGAGTGTGCCACAAGGAAACATTTGAACTTAGGTTTGAATACTTGGTGTTTATCACTCTTTCTTTCATTGCTCTGCTGCAATATTACTGAAAATGAAACCTGCTGGATTGCTTACTCCTTTCTGTACAGTGCTTAAAGAAGTGTTATCAAACTGCATATAGTTTTTCCATCTAGTATTTACTGAATGAATATTGTAGTTTCTTCTGAATGACTCAATACTGTCAACAACAATTTCCATGATAAAAAATGCATATGGAGCTGGCACAGTTATGATTCCGAGACACCTAAACAACGGCCTACACAAAACTCCTGAACTGACATGACAGATCAGTCTGAGTGCCCTTTTATGTGTTAATAACATTTTGGTGAGTGCAAAGACTCAACCAAAACTATAACACCATATGAATTAATAGAATGGAAGTAATCAAAGTAAACAAACCTTCATGTTTCAGTGTCAGCAAAAGTGGAGATCATTCTTATGTGAAGATAGTAGCATTCAGTTTTTGCACGAGATCTTGAATATGATTTTCCTAAGAAGATCTTCCATCTACCCTCAGTCCTATAAATCTAAAATAATCAACTGTACTGCCTGACTGATGACTACTTTGAGGCAATGAAATTTTTCTTTTACAAGACTTCTTCGTTGAAATTGTATGCATCATATTTTTTTGCAGTAAAGTATTAACTGTTCTCTGAAAGCCATGTGCTGATGTTAAAAACTACCCTATTAGCTACATCATTTAAATTACACTCCATGCCTTTCACAATATCACTTGTTTCACCTGTAAAGAAAAAAAATTAATGCCATGTGCAAAGAGAAAAATTTTTCAGTCATCTATCACATTTAGTGGCAGATCATTGATATACATTCCAAAAAAGCAATGGACTGAGAGCAGAACCCAGTGGATCCCTCCCCTCACCTGCCACCCCTCTCACTTTACATGACTCCAGTCAGATTCAGATTTCTTCCTTTCCTGTTTCCTACTTTTCATATATGAAATGAACCATTGTTAAGCTTTTTACCTAATCTCATATTTTTCCAATTTATCCAAAAGCATTACAGGGTCCATACAATCAAGTGGTTTTGTTAAACCAAGGAAAATACCTACTCCCCTCAACCTATCATTTAGATATGCTGGTGCCTCAGTCACAAAAGAGTAAATAGCATTTTCTGTGGATATTCCTTTCCTGAAGTCAAACTGCAAGCCTGACAGCAAATTATATGTACTTAGGTGTGCCACTACCCTCCTACACATTGCTTTCTCAAAAAAGTTCGAAAATACTGGTAGCAAAGAATTTGCTGACTAATTTCCTGCATTATCTCTTTTGTCCCTTTAATGAAGTGGTTTCCTCAAGAGTGTTTCAATCTGTCAGGAAATTGACCAGACCTGAATGTAACATCGTGCAAGTGACTGAGTACAGAATTAATAGTTGGTGCATTACTTTTCATAACCCTGCTTGAAATTTTGTCACACTCATCTTTACTGTCAGTCTTTAGTGTATAATGATGTAATAGCTAATTCACTTTCATCTTTGCTTGTTTCCTGTAGCTGCATGTGTTATTGTTGTCTCAGAACACCAGCTTTCAGGAGTTCCACCTATTTACCTGCACGAATAAAATTTTGACTCATCTTGCCAACTACTGAAGACATGAATAAATTTTCACTCCACAGTGGAGTGTGCACCAATATGAAACTTCCTGGTAAATTAAAACTGTGTTCTGGGTTGAGACTCAAACTCATGACCTTTGCCCTTCATTGGCAAGTGGTCTAGCAATTGAGCTATCCAAGCATTACTCACAGCTTTACTTCCACCAGTTCCTCATCTCCTATCTTCCAAATTTTGACAGAAGTTTTCCTGTGAAACATGTGGAGCTAGGACATTGTGGAGACATGGCTTAGCCAAAGCCTGGGGGATGTTTCCAGAATAAACTATGTACCAGACAGAGATTTGAACTCTGGACCTTTACCTTTCATGGGCAGGTGCCTTTCGAAGGTATGTGATGGGGAACTGGCAGAAATAAAGCTGTGAGGATGGGTTGTGAGTCGTGCTTGGATACCTCACTTGGTACAACACTTGCCCGCAAAAGGCAAAGATCCCTAGTTGGAGTCTCGATCCAACACACAGTCTTAATCTTCCAGGAAATTTCATACCAACACACACCACAATGAAGAGTGAAAATTCATCCTGGAAACATCTCCCAGGCTGTGGCTAAGTCATGTCTCTGCTATATCCTTTCGTCCAGGTGTGTTAGTCCCACAAGTTTCGCAGAACTTCTGTGAAGTTTGGAAGCAACTGGGAGAAGTAAAATTATGAGGATGGGTTGTAAGTTGTGGTTGGGTAGCTCAGTGAATAGAACACTTTCCCACAAAAGGTAAAGGTCCTGAGTTCGAATTGTAATCTGCCATGAAGTTTCATTGAAGAAGTGATTATTAAATATTTTGCACAACTCATACTGACCATTAACTGTTTCATTGAATCACAAGAGAGGTGTAATGTGTTGATCATCTACATTCTGCCATGGTACGTCTTTCACAACTGACCTTATAGTCTTAAGTTTGTTCTGAAAGCTCTCCATTCTCTTGGTGTTATACATTGTCTTATCCTGTCTGATGATGTTCCTCAGCATTTTACAATATTGTCTGTAGTGGCATTCTGTTGCAGTCTCTGACTGTCACCACATATTATGATACAGCTCCTGTTTGTTCCTAAATTATACTCTAATTCCATCTGTGATACAAATCAGTGCTTCATATCTGCCTGCAATATTTTATGGAAGGAGCTATCACAGAATGTGAAAAAGGTTAGAAGAGATGTGCTATAGAGACCATTTGAGTTATCTGCATTGTAGGCTTATTGTCAAGTTTGCCCTCCAACACTGGCTTTAAATGAGTGCACTGCAATTGTGATCAATACCATACTGTAACAGCGCAACAAGTTACTTCATTTTGTATTTGTATGACAGAAAGCCATTAACTATATTTCCATTTTTTATGTTATTTGGGTAAAAGTCATCCAATGTGTTATTTATATTTTAATATCATGATCTAAACATTAAAATGTGTGGTATTGTGTAATTTAGCTTTTCCACTTGCTAATCACTTTGTGATTTGGAATTATATTGGTCCCAACGCAGTAGATACACTTATTTATTTATTTTATTTATTGATTTATCCATACATAGACAGTATGAATTGTGTGGATGTCGTCAATACACAAATTTACACAATAAATGCATGTAAGTACATGAATATATACAAGTACAGATACAAAAATAGATACATACACTATTTGCTTTAATATGTTACATGCTTGTACAAAGTATTTCAATATCGTACTGAACATATTGTAAAATGCCTCTTAATCATAGCAGTTAATCATTAACAGAATTATCAGCATAATTTATATATTATTTCCTTGAAATTATAAAACACTTTTCTAAACAATAACTTTAAGCATATTTCTGTAGGTTTGTGTTCCACATTTCTCCTTGATCTCTTGTGGAAATTTGTTGTATAGCTTAATTCCATTTTATAGCACACTATTTTAGGTTTTTATTTAGTTTTTCCCACTGAGATGTAAGTTTTGGCTGAATCTGGTTCTATGTTCATTTACAGTAATGTTCATTGGCTACTGATAAATGTATATTTCCTTATGTGTATCACTGTTTGTAAAATGTGTTCACATGGAACAGTCCTTGTAATTGGTACATCCTTATTTTGGTAGCTTAAAGATTATTTGTATATTCTGTCCATTTGTTCCTCAGGAGGTCATACCATAACTAGTTATAGAATGAACATATGTGAAATATGTTGTTCTAGTGCGGATACAATGAATTTATTGTTCTAAGCAAGGGTAACAGTACCCCATAGGCAAGAGCCCCCCTCCTTCCCCCTAGCTCTCATGGAGAGGAAAAAATATAGTACTGTCACATGATTTTCTTTCATGAAAATGATTTAGAAGTTGGTATAATGCAGGTGTTTAACAGGGTTAGAACCAGAACTTTTTGATGGATACCTAGAGGTCACCATTTGTCTTCCAAAATATTAAAAATACTCCATACTCACAGATTTGGCCCCCCTCCCTTCTCCACTGCAAGTCTCTAGAGGAACGGAAGGTTCCAAATGATTGGAAAAGAGCACAGGTAGTCCCAGTCTTCGAGAAGGGTCGTCGAGCAGATGCAGAAAACTATAGACCTATATCTCTGACGTCGATCTGTTGTAGAATTTTAGAACATGTTTTTTGCTCGCGTATCATGTCGTTTCTGGAAACCCAGAATCTACTCTGTAGGAATTAACATGGATTCCAGAAACAGCGATCATGTGAGACTCAACTCGCTTTATTTGTTCATGAGACCCAGAAAATATTAGATACAAGCTCTCAGGTAGATGCCATTTTCCTTGACTTCCGGAAGGTGTTCGATACAGTTCCGCACTGTTGCCTGATAAACAAAGCAGGAGCCTACGGAATATCAGGCCAGCTGTGCGGCTGGATTGAAGAGTTTTTAGCAAACAGAGCACAGCATGTTGTTCTCAATTCAGAGACGTCTACAGACGTTAAAGTAACCTCTGGCGTGCCACAGGGGAGTGTTATGGGACCATTGCTTTTCACAATATATGTAAATGACCTAGTACATAGTGTCGGAAGTTCCATGTGGCTTTTCGCGGATGATGCTGTAGTATACAGAGGTGTTGCAGCATTAGAAAATTTGCAGCGAAATGCAAGAAGATCTGCAGCGGATAGGCACTTGGTGCAGGGAGTGGCAACTGACCCTTAACATAGACAAATGTAATGTATTGCGAATACATAGAAAGAAGGAACCTTCATTGTATGATTATATGATACCAGAACAAGCACTGGTAGCAGTTACTTCTGTAAAATATCTGGGAGTATGCATGCAGAACGATTTGAAGTTGAATGATCATATAAAATTAGTTGTTAGGAAGACGGGTACCAGGTTGAGATTCATTGGGGAGTCCTTAGAAAATGTAGTCCATCAACAAAGGAGGTGGCTTACAAAACACTCGTTCGACCTACACTGGAGTAATGCTCATCAGTGTGGGATCCATACCAGGTTGGGTTGACGGAGGAGATAGAGAAGATTCAAAGAAGAGCGGCGCGTTTCTTCACAGGGTTATTTCGCAAGCACGATAGCGTTACGGAGATGTTTAGCAAACTCCAGTGGCAGACTCTGCAAGAGAGGCACTCTGCATCGCGGTGTAGCTTGCTGTCCTAGTTTCGAGAGGGTGCATTTCTGGATGAGGTATCGAATATATTGCTTCCCCCTACTTATTCCTCCCGAGGAGATCAAGAATGTAAAATTAGAGAGATTCAAGCGCGCAGTGAGGCTTTCCGGCAGTCGTTCTTCCCGCGAAAAATACATAAGTGGAACAGGAAAGGGAGGTAATGACAGTGGCACATAAAGTGCCCTCCACCACACACCGTTGGGAGGCTTACGGAGTATAAATGTAGATGTAAAATGTATCATTATGTATCATTTGGGTGCCCTTGATTCTAAGTGCACAGCATGCTGAAACTATTCACTTTCTGAGGGCAGTAACGTTCTGAATCCGCTTTAGTTGTGAGTCAGCATGTATCCCCACAAATTTTGTTCTTGAAGCTCATTCCATGAACTCTACATGCACATTTACAGAGAAACTGTTGGATTTATTGATTATATGAAAATTAATAATGTTGGTTTGTTTCTACAAGCGCGGTTTATTTGTTGCTTTCTATCCACCTGTGTATATGCATGAGCATTTCTTCAGCTTTTTTCGTTTAGTAAATTTGGTGATCCATAACTTATTACAATGCTACTGCCATCAGCAAATAGTTCTGTTTCACTGTATTTTCCACTCTGGGGAAAATCATTGATGTTGAGGAGGAAGTTCGGGTCGGTTACACCAAACAACACTCCCATTTTGCAGTAGTTCATTTATTCACCTCTTTACACAAGCAAGGCTTACAAAGAACTGCTTATGGCGGAAGAGAGCAAAGATAATCTTAGCTTAGCGTCCAAAGATGATGCTCGGAGTCTAGAGACAAACGTATATCGATGCTGGTGTTGACCTCATCGGCGCCACATAGCCCCCCCCCCCCCACTCTTAAGAGGCTGGGTGGCGGGGGGGTGACCAAGGCGTCAGCAGGGGTGGTCTGCGGGAACAAGACCACTGTCAGCTCGACAGCGTCGTCGGGGAGCTGCGTGGGTAGATGACGTGAAGGAAGGTTCAGCCACCGAACATGGAAGTCGTCGAAGCTCGCCTGGTGCTGTACTGGGCGTGGTGGTCGTGCGGCGACAGGTAGGCCGGCAGTTCGCAAGTGGAACGGAGTGACATTGATGATGTCTCCAGTGGGTGTGGTGTCCAGGTCGACATTGGGCGCGAGAGGAACCCATTCCACCAGGTGGCAGGGAATGGAGGAGGTTGTGTCATGAGCACCAGATGAAGGGAAACACATGACGAACAGTGTATCATTGCATAGTATTACAGAGATGTCGTGGATTATGTTCGGGGGAACAGGCACAAACACCTCGAGCGAGGGCATGTTCAACTTGGGGGGCGTGAGGAACCTGAACAGGGCAAGGTAGTCAATGGAGGAGAGGTTGAAGGGACCAGCGAACGGACCGGCGGCGAGGTCGTGATCATAGGTAAGCTCGACATGGGGAGCATGTGAGCACTCAAAGGTAGAAGTGGGCTCGACACGAGCAGACTTAAGTCTGTTGGGAGAGACTGTAACAGCTGAACCTTTATCTGGATGTCATAGGTGTTGGCTGAGCGCCGGAGAACTCGATACGGGCCGGTATATGGAGGTTGGAGGGGAGCACGGAGAGTATCATCTCAAAGCATGACGTATTCCCAATTGTCCAGAGAGTTCGGGACGTGAACCTTAGGGCGGGAGTGGCTGGCAGGCAGAGGGATATGGATGTTGATGAAGTGGCGTCTGACACGGTCCACGAAGGAGGGTAAGTCAGACTGACGGAGAGAACTGGAAGGGCTCACAACTCCGCCAGGGAGAACGATGTTCTGGCCTTATACAAACTCGGCTATTGTGCCTTTGAGGACTTCCTGATAGATTGCACAAATGCCGAGTAGCACAAGGGGAAGGGCCTCCGTCCATAGAGAGTCGTGGCATCGAAGAGCAGCCTTGAAAGTGTGGTTCCAGCGCTCAACTAGCCCGTTACTTTGCGGGTGATATGCTGTGGTATGGATGCGACGGATGCCGCAGATGTTACAAATCTCGTTGAACAGGGCCGGCTCAAATTGTCTGCCCTGGTCAGTCATGATGGTAGCTGGACATCCGAAACGCGATACCCATGACTCGAAGAAAGCTTGAGCAACAGTTTCTGCCGTAATATTGGGGAGGGAGACAGCCTTGATCCAGCGAGTTGCTCAGTCGATAGACGAGAGAACATAACTAGAGCCGTTAGAGGGGGGTAGAGGGCCGACAATGTCAATATAAATATACTGGAAACGCCCAGGAGGGATCGAAAAGGCGCCGAGAGAGGGTGAAGTGTGCTTGTGTACTTTGCATCATTGGCACGCGACGCAGGAGTGTGCCCATTTCTCCACACAAAGCACTCCGCTACGAGGCCAGCAGATGCACGAACACTGGGGTGGGCTAAATTATGCAATGCGTTGAAGACAGCTCGACGGAGCGTGGTTGGGATGAGGGGCCATAACATGCCAGTACTGTCGTCGTGCCAGATCTCACCAGAAATGCCAGGGAAAGTGGTGCGGACGAAGTGCATTGAAGAGGCAGAGTCTGAGATCAGTTTTTGTGTGTTGTCGGCAGCGGGTTGGAGGTTAGGCAGTTCAGAGAGGTCTAACAGCGAATGGATGGTGTCAACTCGTGAAAGGAAATGAGCAACTATATTGTCAGCACCCTTTATATGTATGACATTGGTGTTGAACTGAGATATGAAGTCCATGTATCTGAAGCGGCGAGGAGGCAGGCCAGCTGGCGGGTATGTAATGGCTGCAGCCAGGGGTTTGTGGTCCGTTAAAACATAGAAAGGGCGTTCCTCAACATCAGTCTTAAAATGCTTGATCGCTTCGTAGACCGCAAGCAACTCCCTGTCAAACGCGGAAGGTTTCCATTGTGCGTTGGTGAGCTTGCGCAAGAAGAATTGCAGAGGCGAAGTCTGGCCATCGATTGTCTGGCTAAGGGCAGCGCCATTGGCAGTATCGCTCACGTCTGTGGTGATGAAAAGCTGCACATTGGGATGAGGATGCGCGATGGTGCAGGCCTTGGTAAGAAGACTTTGGAGGGCGGTGAAAGAGTCTGTCATAGCAGGGGTCTACAGAACGGGCCAAGATCCAGAAGTGAGGGTGCCTGCCAAGGCTTCTGTCAGTGGAGCCTGAATCTCTGCAGCCCGAGGTAGATGCTGGCATTAATAATTAACCGTCCCCAGAAAGCACCAGAGCTCTTTGAATGACGCAGGTCTGGGTAGGTTAAGAATTATTTGTACCTTGTCAGGGGGCGGTGAAATGCCGTCGGCAGAGACCTGAAAACCAAGAAAAGTGACAGCGGGTTGATGTAGCTGCAATTTGTCCTGGTTGGTCTCGATGCCTGCTGCTGAAAGCGTGGTAATAACAGTTTGCACATGTCGAATGTTGTCCTCGATGGAGGAGCTGAACACAAGAATATCATTAAGATATGCAAAGCAGAATTTTAGGTCGAATAGCACTTCGTTGCCACGTCTGGGTTGCGTTGTTCAGACCGAAGGGCATGAATCGAAACTGAAATAACCCGATTGGGGTGGTGATTGCTGTCTTCTCGATGTATTCGGGTGCCATGGGGATCTGGTGGTAGGCACGTTTGCAATCAATGACAGAGAATGTGGTCGCATCTGCGAGGGATCTGGTAATGTCAGCAATGTTGGGTATGGGGTAGGTGTCCATAATTGTTTGTGCATTTAGTCGACGGTAGTCTCTGCACATGCGCCAGGACCTGTCTTTCTTGGGTGTCATATGAGTGGGCGAAGACTAGCTACTGGCAGAGGGTTCAATGATGCCAGAGCTTAGAAGTTTAGAAATTTGCTATTTATGGTCGGAGAGGCACTCGGGACAAAGTCAACGTGGTTTACTGGAGATCAGGGGACCTAGCATTAGGCGAAGTTTGTGAACCTTGCGATTGGTGGCGACGGAAATGTTGCCGGCGTCACGGGAGGCGGTTTGTTTACAATGTGTGGTGGGTGGGGCAGCTCAGAGCCACTCGGCGGATCTGACGGGAGCCGAGGTGGCGAAGTGTCCCAGGAGTCAACGTGACAAGATGGCTGCCGGCCCAAAGACTGGTGAGTTCAGTAGAGCTCGTGAAGAGTTAGTGAGTCCATTGTCCACGGGCGCGGCCTGTGGTAGCACGGTCATGGGCGAAGCGCTAGACCCATGTGCACTGTTTGTGTTGTCTGTGGTGGTCGTACGGCGGCGCACGGGAGCCGAAGTTGCATAGTTTGAGGTGCTGTCCGTGAGGGGAGGGGTAGGAGCTGTCAGTTCGGGAACACGTGATGCTAATCGCGCATGCACGCTTGTGTCCGGTCGAGTGTCAAATGCTGCCATGTTAGGGGGGTGTGGTCCTGTGGAACTGTCAGTACACGTTATGGAAGACTTGATAGCACAGTTGCAAGGGGTAGTGACAGGTAAGCATACGGAGGCTTAATTGCTGGGACTACAAGCAGATTCGGCACACTTACTGAGATTGCTTTGTCCTTGCTGCAGTGTCTGTAATTCCTTTGCTGCGATGGAGAGCTGGAGCTGAGTTTCATGGAGCCGGAGGGAGAGCTCGAAGTTTTCCTTGTGTAGGAAAGCGATGTTTTCAAGCTCGACAAGGCACTTGTGCGTTGTTTCTTGTAACGTTGTGGACAGAGACGAGTATGTACATGTACGGATGAGATGAGCCCGGACCGATGTGTCATGGGGGGTTTGCTTGACGGAGCACAGGGGAAGTGAGTTTTGGACGGGTGATGAAACACGGTGTTTCGCACTAGGTCCAGTGAAAGTTTGTGGTGTCGCAAGAAGTCAATGCCTAGTATAAGTTCCTCAATATCGCACAATAAAAAAGTCCAACTTAGTTTGCAGTTTGCGGAGAGTTAGACGACGTGGGAGGTGGAACCCAAGCATTGTAGTTTAGTTGAATTCACGGCTTGCAATGAAGTATGATGAGGGCGGATGTTCAACAACACTAACAACGTAGGCAGCAGCGAAACATCGGCACCTGTGTCCACTAAGAAAAGGTACCCCGATGAAATGTCTTTAATATAAAGTCGTCTGTAAATATCCAGTTGTTTGTGGACAGAATGGAACACTGGGGGGTGCCTGTCATGTTGTGTGCAGGAGACAGCACCCGTACCTACTTGCGATTGGCGTTTGGGAAGCAGCAGGGTGGTCTGCAGTTCCGTGCTGCCTCACCAAACCGTGTGTGGAAGTAACAGTGTGGGTAGTGCGGTTGCATTTCCTGCGGAAAGTTCGTTGCCAGAAGCGGTGGCTGAGGTTCGGTGGCCGCAGCCGGTTCGGTTGCAGGAGCGGCGTGACCACGGGTGGAGCCGGTGACGTCCCAGCAGTTTATATACTGCGTCCCGGAGCGAGTGGAACAGTCAGTACAGTGCGGCCCTGGCTGTGTCCGGCCGCGGGATGATGAGACTGAACCTGAGGCTTGCCAGGTAGGCAGTGGCTGGCGAAATAGAGCAGTGATGCAGCATGCAGGTTGTCAGCAATTGTCATTCATTGCTCTACAGGTTCGGGAGACCTCTGAGCCAGAGCAAAGCGGATGTGGGGAGGTAGTTTATATGTCCAGATGGCGAGGAGAGCTATGCCAGAGAGTAGATTGTAGCTGACCTGGGCCCGTAGCCGTCTCCAAAGTTGTGAAGGTTTGTCATCGCCGAGTTGCTCGACGTGGAGCACTTGTCGTATTGCTGTCTCAGTTGAGCGCACAAGCCGATGTAGAACTGTTTTTTTGGCTAGAGTGTACCGGGTAGCTGTGTCCTGGGCGTTGACCAGGTCAACAATCAAGTCCTCCTGGTCGTGCAGGTGGGTGATAAGGCACAGAAATCCGGTTCATTCTTGGAGTACGAAATGGTCGAACACTTTGTCCACAATTTTGAACCAGGTTGTTGCCCTGTCGGGATTAAATGGCGGCTGCGTCGGTCAGCATTGTAGAATGTTCGGAAGAACAGGTTGAGTTGAATTCGTCGGGGCACTGCATGAAACGAGCTGTTGTTGTTGCAGTACTCCAGGAGAGTGTGCCTCCAGGGGATGTAGCGATGAGGGCTGGTCGGGTGGCATCGTGAAGATGACGCGTTGTGGTTCAGCGCTAACCGTCGCGATGCAGCAGGTCGACCCGTGTGAGACACCATAATGTGTCGATTGCGGAAGCTCAACACATTGCAGGTTTGTTCGGATTGACACATCGAGGCAGACCGACATGGATGAGGCACCGAGATGTGCCGAGAATGGTAGTGGAAGCTTAACTGGAGCCGGCGCTGGGGCGACAGGTGAGAAATAGTTGAAGCATTGAAAACGCGTGCTAGTCAGCGGCAAGCTCGACATACGATCAGAGCTGGAGCCACCTGTGTTGCAGGGAGGCAGCGGAGGTGCGGACTGTCCAGAAGCACTGTGCGGAAAATGATATCGAACGTCGGACGGAATGTGTGAATGTTCACGGTTCATAGTCACTACACTCAAAATAGTGTGCGGATAAGGTGAATGTCATAGCACAAAACACAGAGGCATAGCAGTGGGACGGAGATGGAGGTCAGGCACAGATAACAAGCTATTGTTCCTGTTGCAGGCTGAGGTATCGAAGCAGGAAGGCATGTGCTTATGCTGAACAAAGGCAGGCACAGATGTGGTCAGATGCTGAGGAGGTTGACCTGTGATCAAAGCAGTTCCGGCCACGTGCCAGGAATCCGCATGGTACTGCAAGGATTGCAGTGTGGCAAATCATTGTCCTGGCAGTGGTCTGTTTCCAACGAAGCATTTGCAGAAATCGGCATTGGTCCCGCACTGCGCGGAGATACGTAAGAGGTAACTGCACCGTCGATGAGGGAGGGCACTTGTGGTGGGAACAAAGGCGTCTGATAGCCAGAGTCATGCACACTCCTAACCACACTTATTCTTGCAGGCTCGAAAATGTCCGGTGAAATCAGCATGATTGTCGAGTGAGATGCATCGTGTTGCATTCCTGGTGGGTGTACATCACCCGCAACACAATGCATGTCGATCACAAAATCCGGCGTTAGGCGTTGGGCCGAAGCCATTGTTCAAATGTTGTGTTGATGTAATACACGCGAAAATAACCGATGCGGAGGCCGCAGACACAGTGAAACGGCGAAAACGGAAGACATTACAACCTGGGATCATCAGTGAGGAGGAAGTTCAGGTCGGTTACACCAAACAAGACTCCCATTTTGCAGTAGTTCATTTATTCACCTCTTTACACAAGCAAGGCTTACAAAGAACTGCTTATGGAACACTTCCTAGCAGGACTCTAACATTAATGTATTTGGGGTTAGAAAAGCATTTTGTGGTATGAAAGAGTTTCATTGAGAGATCTCCATCCATTGCACTCTGTTTTTCAGGTACAAATGACACCTCTTATTTGCCACACCCCTAATTCCTGGTGCACCCTTGGCACAATTGTGTGGTCAACTGTAGCAAAAGCTTTGGTAAAGGCAAGGAAGATGCCTTTTATGTGATTTGCTTTGCCTAGTGATTCCAGAACAACATTTGTAAATCAAACTGTAGCTTGTCCCATGATTTTACCAGATCTGTGATCAAACTTTGTTAAGTACCCAATGAGCCTGTTTTTCATTATGGTTTCTACTACTTTTGAAAACGATAAGAGTAAACAGATGGGCCTATAATTTTCTACATTTTCTGGGTCACCTTTCATATATAGAGGCAGGACCTTTGCAAGTCTTAGTGTTTATGGGAAGCAATCTGTGGTGAAGGATTCATTTATAATGTGCAACGAAGGGTCTTTGATACTATGTATACAGTTGTTCTGCAAGCACACAAGCACTTCGTCTATACCTGATGAGGTTTCATGTTTTTTATGTTATGCCCAAAATTGCTTAGTTCTTCCACAGTGGTGAGTCACAACATCATTGTGTTTGATACATAGTTCATTGTTTGTAAAGGCTTTGTTTTGTCAAACTCTGTTGGTGCTTGGTAACTATATTGCTGAACTGTCAATTTGCAAAGTCTGCTAGTTTTTTGGATGATGTATTGAGGTACCAGTGTGCTGAAGTTTTGTGTGTCCTTGTATTACGTTTTTTTTTTTTTTTCCTTTGAGTTTCTTTTCTGCCATTTCTATAAATTTATCATTTGAGTTTCTCTGCCCAGAGACTGGGTCTTTGTGTTGTCCTCATCATTTCATCATCATCATCATCATTCGTCACAGTGGCTAGATTGGAACGTCTAAAAAAAAAAAAATTCGATTGAAGTAGTGGTAGTGGTAGTAGTAGTAGCATTAATAGTAGTAGTTGTTGTTGCTTTGAAATGCAGGCTCTACATCTACATCTACATGGATACTTGGCAAATCACATTTAAGTGCCTGGCAGAGCCTTCACAATTCTCTATTATTCCAATCTCGTATAGCGCGCGGAAAGAATGAACGCCTATATCTTTCCGAATGAGCTCTGATTTTCCTTATTTTATCGTCGTGATCATTCCTCCCCACATAGGTCGGTATTAACAAAATATTTTCGCATTCGGAGGATAAAGTTGGTGATTGGAATTTCGTGAGAAGCTTCCGCCACAACGAAAAACGCCTTTCTTTTAATGATGTCCATCTCACCCAGATAGCACAATAAGCCGGTTTCAAACTTGTTTGCAGATGTAAAGTTCAAGTATATAAGCTTGGTCAAAGCTGGAATATTCAGACCTGTTAGTTGGATTCAAGCTTGAAAGAAATATCAAAGTTGGCAGAGTTCAAGCTATATTTCAAGCTTGACTTATCAAGTTTGGCTCCAGCTGTATCTACACACGTGGAATACAGCCTGGTATTTACAGCTTGTTTTATGCTATATAGTTATTAATCTAAATTTTTGAACCGAATTAATTAAATAAATATCAGAATGGAAATGGTGTGAAAAAATTATGAAACCATGTATGTTTAAACTTTTTATTTTCAAAGTGTTTAAAATTGTTTTATTTTAAAATTTAATTATTCTGAAGCTCCTCCCGCCCCAGCACACAGACCAGAGCAGGATCAAATATCGCTGACTTCTGCTGGTATAATGATCCTGTCACAGGTAAAAGGAAATGTTAGCCATACCTACACATAAAAAATGTTAAAAGTTGAAACTGATCTCATGCTCAGCTACTAGAGAGCTAGTTTAAAAAGACCTCTTTTTGCTGAACAACTTGTAATATGTATTCTTAGCTGGTAATCCATTTCACTTTCATCCAGGCTCAATTTCTCTACGTAAAAGAATAGGATATTTGTTTACGTTACGTAATAATATTTAACATTTGTAATATTAACGTACTACTAGAGAAAAATGCACCAATGTACCAGTAATACACTATATTTCCTCTTCAGACCCAGTGTAGCAGTGAGGCAGGAGACGCCACACACTTACCGAACTATTTTCCAGTATAAAACAAACTTCACAACAGTCAACAATCATTAACGCGCATCACATAGGTAAAATGGCCGTAAATGCAGCACAGTCAGTGCAAGGCTTATAAACGCTTGTGGCGCTTCCCGTGGACGTCTATGGATGCTATGCTGCGCGCGCATCTGCTGTACAGCCTTCCAGAGAAATTACAGTTTATTTCAAGCTTGAGAAAATTATTTTAATTCAAGCTAAATTTTTAAAGGTTGATGTAAACTCTGTAACAGGTTGATTTTTGAATCTTGAATTCTCAACTAAACCTAAACTCAATATCCAGCTTGAAATAAGCTGTGTAACAGGTTGATTTTTCAATCTTGAATTTTCAACTGAAACTAAACACAATATCCACCTTGAAATAAGCTTGAGTGCTAGCTGGGCAAATCCTGTATCATTTCTGTGACACTCTCCCCCATATTTAGCGATAATACAAAGTCTGCTGCCCATCTTTGATCTTTTTCTATGTACTCCATCAGTCCTATCTGATAAGGAACCCACACCGCAAAGCAGTATTCTAAAAGAGGACGAACAAACGTAGTGTAGGCAGTCTCCTTAGTAGATCTGTTACATTTTCTTAGTGTCCTGCCAATGAAACACAGTTTTTCGTTAGCTTTCTGCATAACATTGTCTGTGTGTTCCTTCCTATTTAAGTTGCTCATAATTGTAATTTCTAGGTATTTAGTTGAATTTATGGCCTTCACTTTTGACTGATTTATCGTGTAACTGAAGTTTAACCTATTCCTTTTAGCACTCATGTGGATGACCTCAGACTTTTCGGTATTTAGGGTCAACTGCCAATTTCTGTACCATTCAAACATCTTTTCTAATCGTTTTGCAATTTGTTTTGATGTTCTCATGACTTTATTAGTCGATGAACGACAGCGTCATCTGCAAAAACAACTTAAGACGGCTGCTCAGATTTTCTCCCAAATCGCTTATATGATAAGGAACAGCAAAGGGCCTATAATACTACCTTGGGGAACACCAGAAATCACTTCTGATTTACTCGATGACTTTCCATCAATTACTATGAATCGTGACCTCTCTGACAGGGAATCACAAATCCAGTCACATAACTGAGATGATATTTCATAAGCACACAATTTCACTACAAGCCACTTGTGTCGCACAGTGTCAAAAGCCTTCCGGAAATCCAGAAATACGGAATCGATCCGAAATCCATTGTTGATAGCACTCAACACTTCATGTGAATAAAGAGCTAGTTGTGTTTCAGAAGAACATGGTTTTCTAAACCCATGTTGACTGTGTGTCAATAGACCGTTTTCTTCGAGGTAATTCATAATGTGTGAACACAATATCTGATCCCAAAATCCTGCTGCATATCAACGTTTATGATACGGACCTGTAATTAAGTGGATTACTCTTGCTACCTTTCTTGAATATTGGCGTGACCTGTGCAACTTTCCAGTCTTTGGGTATGAGCGAATGGTTGTATGTGATTGTTAAGTATGCAGCTAATGCATCAGCATACTCTGAAAGGAACCTAATTGGTACACAGTCTGGACCAGAAGACTTGCTATTATTAAGTGATTGAAGTTGCTTCGCCGCTCCGAAGATATTTACTTTTACGTTACTCGTGTTGGCAGCTGTTCTTGATTCGAGTTCTGGATTATTTACTTCGACTTCTTTTGCGAAGGCTCTTCGGAGGGCTGCGTTTGGTAACTCTGCTTTGCCAGCACTATCTTAGTGCTTAGTATCTCCATTGCTATCGCACAGGGAAGGCGTTGATTGTTTCTTGCCGTTAACGTACTTCACATACGACTAGAATCTCTTTGGATTTTCTGCCAGGTTTCGAGACAAAGTTTCGTTGAGGAAACATTTCGAGCTTCTGTAACAGATCGCCAATCTTGGGGATTTTGCGTTTGTTTAAATTTGGCATGGTTGTTTCGTTGTTTCTGCAACAGTGTTCTGACCCGTTTTGTGTACCAAGGAGGATCAGCTCCACTGTTGGTTAATTTGTTTGGTATAAATCTCTCAATTCCTGCTGATACTATTTCTTTGAATTCAACCCACATCTGGTCTGCACTTATATTATTAATCAGGAAGGCATCAAATGAATTTTTATCTGCTTTTTTGAATAATCATATTTTTCGTTTATTTTTCGAGGATTTGGGGTTACAATATTCAGTCTCGCTACAACAACCCTGTGTTCACTAATCCCTGTATCTGTTTTGACACTCGTTATTAACTCAGGATTATTTGTTGCTAAGAGGTCAAATGTGTTTTCACAACCATTTACTATGCCCTTGGGCTCATGCAGAAACTGCTCGAAATACTTTTCAGAGAATGCATTTAGCACAACTTCGGATCATGTTTCATGCGTACTTCCATACTTAAACATGTATTTTCGCCAACATATCGAGGGTAAATTACAGTCACCACCAACTATAACTGTATGAGTCAGGTATGTGTTTGAAATCAAACTAAAGTTTTCTTTGAATCTTTCAACAACTCTGTCATCTGAATTGGGAGTTCCGTAAAAAGGATCAAATTAATATTTTATTCCGATTCCCAACAATAACCTCTGCCCATACTAACTCACAGAACCTATCTACTTCAATTTTGCAACAAAATAAACTACTTCTAACAGCAACAAACACACCACTGCCAACCGTGTTTAGTCTATCTTTTTGGAATACGATTCGGTTCTTCGGAAAAATTTTGGCTGAGCTTATCTCTAGCCTTAGCCAGCTTCTTTTGCATATAAAAATTTGAGCATCAGTGCTTTCTATTAGTGCTTGGAGCTGTGGTACTTTCCCAACACAACTACGACAATTTACAACTGTTATACCGATAGTTCCTGTATATACATTCTTGCTGTGTTTGGCCTGCACCCTTTGCGACTGAAGCCCTTCTTGTGTTTTCCTGAGACCCTCTAACCTAAAAAACCGTCCAGTCCAGGCCACACAGCACCTGCTACCCATGTATCTGCCTCCTGCGGGTAGTGGACTCCTGAGCTATTTAGCAGAACACGAAATCCAACCACCCTATGGCGCAAGTCGAGGAATCTGCAGCCTACATGGTCACAGATCCGTCTGAGATTCTGATTCAGACCCTCCACTCAGCTCTGTATCAAAGGTCAACAATCCGTCCGGTCGACTAAGCTGCAAATGGTCAGCTCCACTTTCATCTTCCAAGCAAGACTGGCAGCATTTACCACTTCTGCTAGCCGCTCGAAACCTAAGAGAATCTCTTCCGATCCAAAGCGACACACGTCACTGGAACCAAAGTGAGCAACCACCTACAGTTGGCTGCACCCTGTGCTCTTCATGCCATTTGAGAGGACTCGTTCCATTTTTGAGATCACTCTACCCGGTATGCACACAGAGTGCACATTGGTTTTCTTTCCCTTCTTGGCAGCCATGTCCCTAAGGGGCCCCATAACACGTCTAATGTTGCAGCTCCCAACTATCAATAATCCCACCCTCTGTGATTGTCTGGATTTTGCAGACTGAAACAGGACAGGCAACATCATCTGGCTCAGCAGCAGTGTCAGCCACAGACAGCATCTGCAACCTGTTTGTCAGACAAACTGGGAAGTCCTTATGTGTGGCTGCCTGAGAAGTCTTTCGCCACCTGCTACGACCCGGGCGACCTCCCACTCGACCACAGGTGAGGGGTCAACGTCAGTGTGAGCAGTAACAGGGCTAACCACTGGTGAGGACCAATCGGAGGACTTGGATATGCTGGACATCAATTGGATCCCCGTGGCTGGCCCATATCAGTGGTGCCCATCCATTGCAGCCTCAAGCTGTGCAACCGAAGTCATCAGCCTGAAGCTGAGAGAAAAGTGTCACCAACTCGGCTCGATCCGCACACAACATTCGCAGTCCCTGTCCGTACTAAAGATCATGGAAAGTTAAACGATGCAGATAAACAGACTATTGGCACGTGTTCCACAACTGTACTATAGACCGTGATGAAAACTCAGGAACTGTGTCTAGTAAATTAGATTAATATACAGAGATTCAAAACCCTAATTACCAAAGCACTCAGGTGAAACTAAATAATTCGCCCTGATAAGGAAATTGTAATGTCACAAAATTGGTTTACATTCCGATGCAAAGGAAAACACGAGAACTCTGGCTATTAGATATTAAATTATCACACAGAAACTCAAGAAAGTAAACTATTAAAGCACACAGATATGTGGTTCCAAAGATAATTCTGAATGCTGCTGGAATTTTAATTTTGCCTTCATGTTGCAGACCCATTCAGAAACTTTTGCTCTTCAGAAGTAAATTATTGCTGATGATTAAATGTATAATGTAACCCGTTTATAAAACGTCATTATTTTTCTTTATACACTTTGTACTGTGACAAAAATAATGATATTTCGCCTATAACGGTTACTCACACTTTAACATTTAAGCAGTATCGACTATAAAAAAGTAAGTTTCCTAATAGTTGCCAAGTGATGTTGAACACCAACTGTCGCAGTGGGTGAGCTACTTGACAAAAGAACCTCAACATTTTTAACAGCACGAAGTGATGTTTCATATGCGATAGTGGAATACTGTGTTTGTTTATTCTCTCAATAGATATGGTATAAATTTTGGGGGTGTTTGGCATGATTACTATAGCTCTTTCCACATTGCCTAAGAGTCATACAAAAAGTAGCTGAAAATGGCAACAGCACTCATTGCTTTCACTCGCTTAAAATGCTGGTAAATGTGACTTGTATGTCATTGTTTTTTCACAGTATACAATGTATGAAGAAAAATAATGACATGTGTTATAACAGGTCAGTACATTATATTCATCAGTAATAATTTATTTCTGAAGAGCAAAAGTTTCTGTGCTGACCTACAGCATGAAGGCAAAATTACAATTCCAGCAACATTCGGAATTATCTTTGGAACCACATTAATTTCTCAGTATAACATTTCTGCACTGAAGAATTATGTACAATCCATTGGCTTTTATAAAAATACGAAAAACTTTAATTTCTCTCTATTTCACATTTCTGCCCACATGATTTATGCACAATTCATAGCACGTTTTTAAAAATGACTAGATGCTATTTTTGACTTTCGTTATTGTAATGGTTCCTTCGTTCAGACATTAATTACATCAAGAAACATACAATAACATCCAAAATTGTTGAGATTACAGCTTAATAAGTAATTCAACCCCCCCCCCCCCCTCCCCCAAGAAACATGGACCTTGTCGTTGGTGGCGAGGCTTGCAGGCCTCAGTGAAACAGGTAGCCATACCGTAGGTGCAACCACAATGGAGGGGTATCTGTTGAGAGGTCAGAAGACAAACGTGTGGTTCCTGAAGAGGGGCAGCAGCCTTTTCAGTAGTTGCAGGGTCAACAGTCTGGGTAACTGACGGATCTGGCCTTGTAACACTAACCAAAACGGCCTTGCTGTGCTGGTACTGCGAACGGCTAAAAGCAAGGGGAAACTACAGCCGTAGTTTTTCCTTTACTGTATGGTTAAATGATTATGGCGTCCTCTTGGGTAAAATATTCCGGAGGTAAAATATTCCGGAGGTAAAATATTCCCCCATTCGGATCTCTGGGTGGGGACTACTCAGGAGGACATCATTATCAGGAGAAAGAAAACTGGCGTTCTACAGATCGGTGCGTGCAATGTCAGATACCTCAATAAAGCAGGTAGGTTAGAAAATTTAAAAAGGGAAATGGATAGGTTAAAGTTAGATATAGTAGGAATTAGTGAAGTTCACTGGCAGGAGGGACAAGACTATTGGTCAGGCGAATACAGGGTTATAAATACAAAATCAAATAGGGGTAATGCAGGAGTCGGTTTAATAATGAATAAAAAATAAAAGAGTGCGAGTAAGCTACTACAATCAGCATAGTGAACCCATTATTGTGGCCAAGATAGACATAAAGCCCACGCCTACCACAGTAGTACAAGTTTATATGCCAACTAGCTCAGCAGATGACGAAGAAATTGAAGACATGTATGATGAAATAAAAGAAATTATTCAGATAGTGAAGGGAGACGAAAATTTAATAGTCATGGGTGACTGGAATTCGGTAGTTGGAAAAGGGAGAGAAGGAAACGTAGTAGGTGAATATGGATTGGGGCTAAGAAATGAAAGAAGAAGCCGCCTGATAGAATTTTGCACAGAGCACAAGTTAATGTAAGCTAACACTTGGGGTTCAAGAATCATAAAAGAAGGTTGTACACATGGAAGATGCCTGGAGATACTAGAAGGTATCAGATAGAATATATAATGGTAAGACAGAGATTTAGGAACCAGGTTTTAGATTGTAAGACATTTCCAGGGGCAGATGTGGACTCTGACCACAATCTATTGATTATGAACTGTAGATTAAAACTGAAGAAACTGCAAAAAGGTGGGAATTTGAGGAGATGGGACCTGGATAAACTGACTAAACCAGAGGTTGTACAGAGTTTCAGGGAGAGCATAAGGGAACAACTGACAGTAATGGGGGAAAGAAATACAGTAGAAGAAGAATGGGTAGCTTTGAGGGATGAAGTAGTGAAGGCAGCAGAGGATATAATAGGTAAAAAGATGAGGGGAATAGAAATCCTTGGGTAGCAGAAGAAATATTGAATTTAATTGATGAAAGGAGAAAATATAAAAATGCAGTAAATGAAGCAGACAAAAAGGAATACAAACGTCTCAAAAATAAGATCGACAGGAAGTGCAAAATGGCTAAGCAGGAATGGCTGGAGGACAAATGTAAGGATGTAGAGGCTTATCTAACTAGGGGTAAGATAGATACTGCCTACAGGAAAATTAAAGAGACCTTTGGAGAAAAGAGAAGCACTTGTATGAATATCAAGAGCTCAGATGGAAACCCAGTTTTAAGGAAAGAATGGAAAGCAGAAAGGTGGAAGGAGTATATAGAGGGTCTATATAAGGGCGATGTACTTGAGGACAACATTATGGAAATGGAAGAGGATGTAGACCACGATGAAATGGGAGATACGATACTGCGTGAAGAGTTTGACAGAGCACTGAAAGACCTGAGTCGAAACAAGGCCCCAGGAGTAGACAACATTCCATTAGAACTACTGACGGCTTTGGGAGAGCCAGTCCTGACAAAACTCTACCATCTGGTGAGTAAGATGTATGAGACAGGCAAAATACCCTCAGACTTCAAGAAGAATATAATAATTCCAATCCCAAAGAAAGCAGGTGCTGACAGATGTGAAAATTACCGAACAATCAGTTTAATAAGTCATGGATGCAAAATATTAAGGCGAATTCTTTACAGACGAATGGAAAAACAGGTAGAAGTCGACCTCGGGGAAGATCAGTTTGGATTCCGTAGAAATATTGGAACACGTGAGGCAATACTAACCCTACGATTTATCTTAGAAGCTAGATTAAGGAAAGGCAAACCTATGTTTCTAGCATTTGTAGACTTAGAGAAAGCTTTTGACAATGTTGACTGGAATACTATCTTTCAAATTCTGAAGGTGGCAGGGGTAAAATACAGGGAGCGAAATGTTATTTACAATTTCTACAGAAACCAGATGGCGGTTATAAGAGTCGAGGGACAAGAAAGGGAAGCAGCGATTGGGAAGGGAGTGAGACAGGGTTGTAGCTTATCCCCAATGTTATTCAATCTGTATGTTGAGCAAGCAGTGAAGGAAACAAAAGAAAAATTCGGAGTAGGTATTATAATCCATGGAGAGGAAATAAAAACCTTGAGGTTCGCCGATGACACTATAATTCTGTCAGAGACAGCAAAGGACTTATAAGAGCAGTTGAACGGAATGGATAATGTCTCTAAATGAGGATATAAGATGAACATCAACAAAAGCAATACAAGGATAATGGAAGATAGTTGAATTAAGTCGGGTGATGCTGAGGGAATTGGATTAGGAAATGAGACACTTAAAGTAGTAAAGGAGTTTTGCTATTTGGGGAGCAAAATAACTGATGATGGTCGAAGTAGAGAGGATATAAAATGTAGACTGCCAATGGAAAGGAAAGCGTTTCTGAAAAAGAGAAATTTGTTAACATCCAGTATAGATTTAAGTGTCAGGAAGTCGTTTCTGAAAGTATTTGTTTGGAGCGTAGCCATGTATGGAAGTGAAACATGGACGATAACTAGTTTGGACAAGAAGAGAATAGAAGCTCTCGAAATGTGGTGCTACAGAAGAATGCTGAAGATTAGATGGGTAGATCACATAACTAACGAGGAGGTACTGAATAGGATTGGGGAGAAGAGAAGTTTGTGGCACAACTTGACTAGAAGAAGGGATCGGTTGGTAGGACATGTTCTGAAGCATCAAGAGATCACCAATGTAGTATTGGAGGACAGCATGGAGGGTAAAAATCGTAGAGGGAGACCAAGAGATGAATACACTAAACAGATTCAGAAGAATGTAGGTTGCAGTAGGTACTGGGAGATGAAGAAGCTTGCACAGGATAGAGTAGCATGGAGAGCTGCATCAAACCAGTGTCAGGACTGAAGACCACAACAACAACAACAACAACAACAACAACAACAACAATTAATTCAACTGGGATGAGGATAGCACACAGCTGCTGTACTGCTGTAACTTGGTTTCTACACGTGTATTTACAATTAGCTTTCACATTACTGTACAACCTCTGTGGTACAACTGCAAAGATCGACATATGTACTCATGAATTCAATTTAGGTTTATTTACGCCACGATGACACAGCGTTACGTCACTATGACGTAGGGCTCTCCTCACCCCCAGTTAATACTACCAAAGATCCTAAACACTTTGGTTGTCCATACGACCTATTGATGTAATCGTTCGATAGAATAGTTTTTCCTAGGCCAGACTCAGAGTAAAAATACAAATAATATTTACAAAACAAACCAAGTATACATCGACATAAATGCACATATATACAGGGTGAGTCACCTAACGTTACCGCTGGATATATTTCGTAAACCACATCAAATACTGACGAACCGATTCCACAGGTCGAACGTGAGGAGAGGGCTTAGTGTAACTGTTTAATACAAACCATACAAAAATGCACGGAAGTATGTTTTTTAACTCAAACCTACGTTTTTTAAAATGGAACCACGTCAGTTTTGTTAGCATATCTGAACATATAAAAAAATACGTAATCAGTGCCGTTTGTTGCATTGTAAAATGTTAATTACATCCGGAGATATTGTAACCTAAAGTTGACGCTTGAAACCTCCGACGTTCAGTTGCGTGTTGTAACAAACACGGGCCACGGTCGGCGAGCAGCATCTGCAGGGACATGTTTACGATGACGACCGTGTTTACGAGTGTGACTGTAGTGCACTGTTGTGGTTTGGTCTAGCTGTCGCACTGTCCGCATGTAGCGCTTGCTGCTATTGTTATTCTGCATTCGTCTCCGCACGCAGACCAGCTGTAGTACATCATGTTACCAGACGTCTGTGATAGTGTAGTGTTGTAGGAACTGTGACCATGGTATATTCGAACTCTGAAAAGGCGGAGATGATACTCATCTATGGCGAGTGTCGACGAAATGCAGCTGAAGCCTGCAGGGTGTATGTAGAACGGTACCCGGACAGAGAGCATCCAACGTGCCGCACATTGCAAAACATCTACTGCCAACCGTATGCAACAGGTATGGTCGTAGCACGCGAACGGGTCCGTAACAGGCCCGTCACAGGAGAAGCGGGTGCAGTTGGTGTGTTAGCTGCTGTTGCCATGGACCCACACATGAGTACACGGGACATTGCGAGAGCCGGTGGACTGAGTCAAAGTAGTGTCATGCGCATACTGCATCGTCACCGCTTTCACCCGTTTCATATGTCGCTACATCAGCGATTACGTGGTGATGACTTTAATCATCGAGTGCAGTTCTGTCAATGGGCATTAACAGAGAATGCGTTGCAGTTCTACCTGTTTACCGATGAAGCGGGTTTCACAAACCACGGGGCAGTGAATCTACGGAACATGTATTACTGGTCCGTGGACAATCCTCGCTGGCTCAGACAGGTAGAGCGACAGCGACTGTGGACTGTAAATGTATGGTGCAGAATCATTGGCGACCACCTCATTGGTCCTCACTTCATTGCAGGGGCCCAAACAGCTGCAACATACATCGCGTTTCTACAGAATGATCTGCCAACGTTGCTCGAAAATGTCCCACTGGAAACGCGTCGACGTATGTAGTACCAGCATGATGGTGCGTGCACCTGCACATTCCGCAATTAACACTAGGCTGACCCTTGACCGGATGTTCGACGGGCGTTTCATAGGACGTGGAGGTCGCACAAATTGGCCAGCCCGTTCTCCTGATCTTACACTTCTGTACTTCTTTCTGTGGGGTACGTTAAAGGAAAATGTGTACCGTGATGTGGCTACAACCCCAGAGGATATGAAACAACGTACTGTGGCAGCCTGCAGCGACATTACACCAGATGTACTGCGGCGTGAACGACATTCATTACGCCAGAGATTGCAACTGTGTGCAGCAAATGATGGCCACCACATTAAACATCTATTGGCCTGACATGTCGGGACACACCCTATTCCACTCCGTTATTGCAAACGGAAACCACGTGTGCACGAGTCCTCACCCCTCATGGTAATGTACATGTGCGTTAGTGAAAAAGACCAATAAAAAGGTGTTAGCATGTGGACGTAATGTGCTGTTCCAGTCCCTCTGTACCTAAGGTCCATCACCGCTCCCTTTGGATCCCTACGTAATTCGGTGCTCTCCGATACACACGATCGAACAGCGGAGGAGTGGTACTCAAGCGTCAACTTTAGGTTACAATATCTCCGGATGTAATTAACATTTTGCAATGCAACAGACGGCACTGATTAGGTATTTGTTTATATGTTCATATGTGCTAACAAAACTGACGGAGTTCCATTTAAAAAACCTAGGTTTGTGTTAAAAAACATATTTCCGTGCATTTTTGTATGGTTTGTATTAACCAATTACACAGCCCCTCTCCTCACGTTCGGTCTGTGGAATCGATTCGTCAGTATTTGATGTGGTTCACGAAATATATCCAGCGGTAATGTTAGGTGACTCACCCTGCATATATGAGGACTATCCACAAAGTACATTTCGAATTAAAAATAAATAAAGTATTGGAAATTTCTTTTATTATATACAGATGAAAGCCACACTTAAATACTATTTTTCTACATAGTTGCCATTTAAATTAAGCCACTTATCGTAACGATGAACGAGCTTGGAAATTCCTTCGTCGTAAAATTCGGCCGCCTGCTCCTTCAACCACGTAATGACTGTCTTTTGGGACAGAAAAAGTGTGATTTTTGTGGATTTCCTGGAAAGAGGCACTACAATAAACTCTCAAAGGTATTGCCAAACTCTGCACAACGTCAGAAGAGCAATACAAAATAAGCGCAGGGGAAAGTTGGGCTCAAAGATCTTGCTGATTCACGACAACGCCCGATCCCACACGTCAAATGCCACTCGTGAAGTTCTCGAATCTTTTAAGTGGGAGTTGTTTCCTCATCCACCTTACAGTCCCGACCTGGCACCGAGCGACTTCCACTTATTCCCAGCAATGAAGAAGTGGTTGCCTATGCAGCGTTTTGATGACGACACACAGCTTCAAGAAGAGGTAACCACGTGGTTGAAGGCGCAGGCGGCCGAATTTTACGACGAAGGAATTTCCAAGCTCGTCCATCGCTACGATAGGAGGATACGCATTTCTGGCGTTACAAAGTGAGTTTCAAGTGAAGAGTCTCGCCTGGATGGGCATATACTTAATGGATGTACAATTACAAGTTGTAGACATGTGGTTAACGACATATGGAAGTTTGAGTCTGGCTGTGGGTCACACTGAGGTAATATAACAGTAAGGCAACTGGTTGCAATAAGTGGTAAATCTGAGTTTGAGCCTGGTCCGGCACAAATATTCATTGTCGTCATTCCATTATTCAGCTGATGGTTGTCCATATTCACAATTGCGAATATATTTCACATAAATGTCTATATGCACATTTAGATGTACCTATGAACTACACAAATCACCTTGTGATGTGTTGTGGAGTGTAATTCTTGTACCATCATTTCTCATCTTCCCCCTTGCATTCACAAATGGTGTGTGGGAAGAATTGTTGTTGATAAACCTCCACAGGAGCTCTGATTTTTTCCACTGTAGTAATTTTGTCAGATGTAGGTGGGAGAAAGTGATATGTTACCCAACTCTTCTTAAAACTTACAGTCTCAGCATTTGAACAATAAACATCTCCATAATGTTCACTGCTTCTCTTGTTATGTCTGCCATAAGAGTTAAATGAGCATTTCTATAGAGTTCCTGCACATCTGAAACGAACTCATGACAAAACATGTCACTCTTTTCTTTATATCCTTTATTTATTTACTTATTTATTTATTCATCCGTGGAACAATAAATATTGTATGGATGTCGTCAGTTTACAACACATGAGCACACATTTACATTTACAATGAAACAGGTTTCTCATATTTGTGTAGTTTTTATAACTAGTCATACACACATTTATAATTACATAATATTTTGGTGATAATGTCATATGTTGCTAATAATCTACATCTATGTTAAATATTCTTTTACAGTATAACAACTTTTACTTACTAAAAAGGTTTTAAGCTTTTGTCTGAAAATGAGGGGCTCATTTATTTCTTTAATTTCTTGCGGTAATTTGTTATACAGTTTTATCCCATTATAAAATATACTTTTTTGCGTCTTTGCCTTGTTCTTTCTATTTAGATGGAGGTGGTGACAAGCTCTTGTTTCATGGTCATGTATTAGGCTGTTTGTGTTGTACATGTTGAGATTTTTCTTAATAAACATTATGTTCTGAAAGATATACTCACAAGAAACAGTTACAATTTCTAGCTTTCTAAATAATTCTAGACAGTGGGCCCTATTGTTGCTGTTTGTTATTATCCTTATGGCTCTTTTTTTTACTTTGAACACAGTTTGTATGTTACTGGCACTTGTTCCCCAAAACATGATCCCATAACTGAGGACTGAGTGTAGATATCCGTAATATGTTATTTTAAGACAGGTATTATTGCATACCAGAGCAAGGATTCTAAGAGCATAGCATGCTGTGGATAATTTCTTTGCCAAAATGTTAACATGGTTTGTCCATTTCATTTGGCTGTCTACATTCATCCCTAAGAATTTGGTACTTGTTACACATTCTAATTCATTATTATTAACTTTTATTATAGTGGCATTGTGTTTTTTGTTCAATTGGAAGTTAATATAGTAAGTTATCTTTACATTTAGGGTTACGTTATTTTTTAATGACCAGTTGTGGATATCATTGAGAGCCTCGTTTGCTCTTTCTGACAGTTGTGTTGGATTTTCACCTGTTATTACTATGCTGCTGTCATCAGCAAAAAGTATTTTTTCTCCATGTCTGATACTTTGTGGGAAGTCGTTAATGTATATAAGAAACAATATTGGGCCTAATACACTTCCCTGTGGGACGCCTATATTCACATTTTCTGGGTCAGACAGGTGTTTTATAAGGGAATTGTTTGAAACTTGTGATATCTCAACTCGTTGAACTCTGTTTTCCCAGTATGATATGAACCACTTCTTTGTCACACCTCGTATTCCTATTTGCCCTAATTTATGAAGTAAGATTTTGTGGTCCACTGTATCAAAGGCCTTGGACAAGTCTAAAAAGATACCACTTACATTTTTACCTTTGTCCAGTGCTTCTAAAATTACTTTAGTAAACTATGCTATAGCAGATTGTGTGCCTTTTCCGGGCCTAAAACCAAATTGGTCATTGGAAAGAAGAATACATTTGTTCAGGTAACTTAGCAGTCTCTTTTTGACTAGTATTTCTATTATTTTAGAAATGATAGACAGGACAGAGATCGGCCTGTAGTTCTCTACATTTTCCACGTCTCCGTTTTTAAGGATAGGTATAATTTTTGCTTGTTTTAGGTACTCCGGAAAGTATCCAGATTCGAAAGATTCATTAATTATGTCTGTTAATGGGCCCTTTATGGAGTCTATACAATCTTTAATTACGCAGACTGGGATTTCATCAAGTCCTACTGAAGTTTTATTTTTTAGTTGGTGTACTACTAGTGCCACTTCCCTTTCTATAGTTGGCAAGAGCACCATTGAGTTTGTTGGCTGGTTCTGAGTCGGTAAATCATACGTATCTGGAAATTTCTGCTGTAATTTTTTTGCAATACTACTGAAATATGAGTTAACAAAATCAGCTAATTTTTTAGGGTTACCTACTGGTACATCTTTGTTTTTAATATGTGAATTGAGGTCCTTTTTCGCAGAGTTAGATGTTCCCTGTTCGACAATGTTCCAGGCTGCTTTGCTCTTGTTTTCAGCTTCAAGTAATGTTTTGTTGTTTGAAAGTTTTTTTGCAGCTAGCAACACCTTTCTGTATATTTTCCTGTATTTTTTGTAGAATTGCAGAACTTCTGGGTTAGATTGATTATTTTTTATGGAGTGTAGATATCTAAGAGTTTCTGAGGATTTTTTAATACCTGTAGTCACCCATTGATTTCTCTTTGTAGTTTTAATTTGATAAAGAGTTTTGGGAAGCATCTCTTCAAATCTGAGTTTAAAAATTGACACGAACTTGATAAATTTCTGATTTGCATTGGTTTCTGCATAGACTTCCCTCCAATCTTCATATTCTAGCTGGGATTTAAACTGATACAGGGCTGATTTGGAAAACATTCTTTTGTATGTACAAAGTTTAGGAGGAGTTTCTACATGAATGTTAGTTTTTAAGATCTGGCAGAGGTGGTCTGATAGGCCAAGGCTTTGGACAACAATATGAGATTTTTTATTATCAATATCTGTCGCTACATGATCTATAGATGAGGAGGATTCTTTCGTTATTCTAGTTGGACAATTAACAAGGGAGGATATTCCATAACAGCTTAGAATATTCACATATATGTTGCTAGCCTTATCAGGCTTCATCATATTAATATTTAAGTCACCACAGATAATTACTTTTGCTTTTGGTCCAGAAACCTTGTCTAAGCTTTAATTCAGTTTTGAGAAGAATATATCAATGTCTCCACTGGGAGAGCGGTACATACAAAATGTGACTAATTTTTTTGCTATGCCAGGTCCTAATATTTCAACAGCGGAAAGTTCGAAATGTTTGTCCTCACCTAGATCTAAAAGATCATATCTAACTTTAAATGACATACCTTTTTTTACATAGATACATGAACCTCCACCATTCATTGAGATTCTGCTATAGTAACATGCAAGGTCAAATGAGGCTAATGCAATGTGTTCAATTTCCTTTCCTTTGCACCAGTGTTCAGCGATACACAAAATTTGGTTATCAAAATTTTCCAATTCTACTTCTAGCTGTTGTGCATTGTTCTTTATGGCTTGAATGTTTTGGTGAAACACTGTTAGGCATTTGTTTTCACTTATCTTGGTGGCGCCTTTCCCTTTAGACCTGATGCTAAAAAATCCTTTAGATGAGCTGGTGGCATGGTTATTCTTCTGTTGATGACAGTGGAGGTGAGTCTGTTGCCAGTTAGACTTGGAAGTTGGTGTAACTGAAGGTATCTGCCTTATGTTAGTCTTGTAACTGAGGCAGGGTACCAAAAATCCTTGTTGTAGATTCCTCTGCTTGCAAGCATTTATCTCTTTCTCTGTTATGTGTTGTTGTTCACTGCTTTGCCCCAGCAAAAATCCTGGCTTCTCAAGGGTGGCTGCCTTCTTCTGGTATGATGACTGCTCCTATTACCACTGCTGCTGCTGTGTGCTGTTGCAGTGAATGCCAGTGATTCTGGTTGCTTGGTTATTGATGTTGGAACTACTGCTTCTGATGTTGCTGTGACTGCTAATGATTCTGGTTGGTTGGTTTTTGATGCTGTAACTATTGCTTCTGTTGTTGGTTCTGCTGCTGCTAATGTTGGTTCAGTAGTAGGTTCCTCTGTTGCTACTGTTTTTTGGATGGTCCATTTGCGTGCTGCTCCTGTTTTTGCTGATGTTTCTGCTATTGGAGATTTATACCATCCCAGTTCAGTGGCTGTCACTTTGTAATTGCATTTAATTGCTTCCCTTATTAAGTTTCCTAATCTGGCCTTTCCATTTCTGTTAAGGTGAAGCCCATGCTTCGTAAAACATTCTCTGTCAAGTGTGCTTGAGTCAATTAATTTCACATTGCTGAATAGCCTACAACTACTTTTAAGTTTCGCATTAATTCTGTGAATTTCCTTATTCACACATGACCATTCAGGTAAATAATGCCTGTGGATAAAGTTCACCAGTAAAATGTTTGTATTTGACAGTACTAGCAAAAAACTCAAGAGCTGTTTATACATTTTCATAGCACTGTTTTCGTAAATGCCTTTAGCTCCTGCGCAGATTACAACATTGTCCTGCTTGTCATAGTTATATTTTACGATGTTTTTCGTCACTTCTTTGAAACCAGCACCTGGTTTAACCATGCCTGTGACTGTCGTTGATTTACTATTTACTTGCAGTTCTTGAGAATTTCCTTTGGCGTGACTGTCTCCAAAGACGTCTACTTTTGATTCTTTCTTCTTTGTCACACACGTCGGTTTTTGTTTATTTGTATTTTCACTTTGTTGCAAAACGTCGTATTTGTTTTTATCGTAAAATGTGACAGTTTTTACGGAGTTTTTTATTCTTTTAGTGGACAAGAGATTACCTTTTAGCGACACTTTTGTCCACTCGGACGTTGTTTCACTGTCTTGCATCACTTCACTAGCGTTTTGCATATCCTTATTGCAGGCACCACTACTATTCGACAGAACACTGTACCTGTTTTTATCTGTAATTATAATTTCATTTGCTGCCTTTGATGCCTGTCTATCGCTTCCTTTCCGCTTCTCATAACTCACCAGGTTCCCGTTTTGTGGCTGTATTGTTTTATCATTTAGAATATGGCGCAACTTCTTCAGCTCACAGTTTTCATTACTTATATGTGAAATCTCGCGTCTTAGAACATCCATAACTTTTTGTAAACTTGAAATGCGTTCGTATAGTTTTTCGATTTCACTTTTACAATTTTCACAGGATTCCTTTTTTACAACAGAACAGTAACTTTTATTCACTCATTCACTATGCATCACTACACTCGTCGCACCATGTGTAATGCTTCTTTTTTTGCAGTAATGCTTCTTTTTATACAGATACTGGTAGCATAGCTATGGATGTCTTAATTCTTATTGAATTTGTTTCTAAGTTCTCGTGTAAACAGTTGTATTTTATACATAAGGCGTGACCAGAGAGTAAATACCATTTCGTTCTTTCACTATCACAACACTATTGTAGCAGTTCTGCGCATTTACTAAACCAATCTCGTAAGGGTCCCAGACTGAAAAGCAGTACTCAAGAATCAATTGAACAAGTATTTTGTAATCCACATCTTTCACAATGTACTATATTTCCTTAAGATTCTCCCATTGAGTCTCAGCCTGGCGTCAACTTTTCCTATGATCAGTTAGATGTTATCATTTCACTTAAACCACCCTTGGGTATTTTGCTGTTGCCAATCATTTTTCACCAATAGCATAATTTTAATTTATTTAATGCTCTCCCATGGATTAAACAGTCTGTCACTATTCACAATGCCCTTCTTTTATATACATTCAATATCCCCTGTTAGTCCTATCTGATGAAGACCACACACACTTGATTAACATTTGACGATGGGTCACAAGAGTGTTTTCTCTGTCAGTTATCTCCATCTAATAATCTGTTTCCTCCTTACCAAGTAATCCTCAATACAGTCTAAAATTTTGGTTGATATGCCATATTATCATATTTTTGTTAAAAAGTATTGTTGTGCTACAGAGCTAAATGCTTTTTGGAGAATAAGAAATGCTGAATCTACCTAATAGTCTCACTCCATGGCTTCCAGGATGTCACATGAGGAAAGCAAAAACCTGGGTTTCATATAACTGATATTTTCAGAATTGATTTTAATTGGTGTAGAGGAGATCATTCTGTTAGAGATGTCTCATTACATTTGACATCAGAATATTCTATTAGATAGATATGAACTGTGATTTCTTCCAACAACTGGGCACTTTTTTGTTTGAGAGATTATGGTTAAAATAGCACCTAAATCAGCAGCAATTTTTTTTTATAGAATCTGATTGCTGTTACATCTCATGGATGAACAGACGAAGCTGATTTTCAAAAGATCACCATTTGTGAAATCCTCATTTTTTTCATAGAGGTGTGTTTCATTCTCCAAAAATATCACCAACAAGGGGTGTGCTTATCTGGGATCTCAGCCTTCATCAAAGTATATATATATATATAAGTAGGGAACCATAAATGTTGCATGTCTGCAAAACAGGGCATTTTCCGCCAGTGGTTTGTTTATAAAAGTGTTCAATTGGTCAAATTTCAAAGTGGTCATAGTGACATGTGAATTTGTTTGCAAGTAGATATCATTGGGAGCAACACAAAAGTACATAATTTGATTCTATGGTCAATAGTTTATTAAAGAAACAAAGAGTTGTTTCACCACTATTATGTGCCATTGTTGTCAATGTAGTGAAACACAACCGCTATAATTCAATTTGCCATCAGCTGTATATATTATATTTGTTCTAGACCAGGTTTGGTTATTTCAACCATCATCAACTGGAAGAAACATTAAATCGGTCGGTGGAGAAAGGAACTATGTCACTTTTTCTCGGTCAATGGAATCATCCGATTCCACCTGTCTGCTTTGGTGTTGCAGTGTGACGTCATTACGGTTTATGAGTTGGTTGTGTTAGTGGATGTCTTGTTGTGTTTGATGGTGCCCTCCGGTGATGTGTGTGTATGTGTTGAGAGTAATGTGTTGTATTGGGTTCATTTGAGCCGTGGTGTCGGATGTGTGAAGTTGTCGGTAGTGTTCGTAGTTCAGTTTTGTTTGTGTGTTTGGTGTTCTTGTTAGGTGTTATTGGTTTACTGTTTGTGGTGCATTATGACCTTTAATTTATTTTGTGACTTCTGTTGTTAGGTATGGATATGACAATGAAATATAAGTGCTATGCTGCGGTCGAAGATGGGGGAGGACATGTTGACAGATGTGTGTGTGTGTGTGTGTGTGTGTGTGTGTGTGTGTGTGTGTGTGTGTGTTGTGTTTTAATTTATGTACAGATGTTTGATTTTTTTATTTAATTTTGGTAGTTGTAGGTGTTGGTTTTTTGGTAGCAGTAGTTGTGGTTGACCTATATAGGTCAAGGAAGTGACTGATTTCAATTTTCATAGTTTTGGAATTTTGGTATCGTCAGCTGTGGTTGACCTACACAGGTCAAGGGGAATGTCCTATTCCAATTTCCGTAGTTTTGGTTGTAGGTGTTGATGTTTTGCTACCGTCAGCTGTGGTTGACCTTTAGGTCAAGTGAAGTGTCCGATTCCTGGAGCTTTTTGTTGGTATAGCGGAATGTGGAAATTTTTTTTCGTCGTTTTATGTGTTTCGGCATCGTGGTGTGGCTTTTTTACTATTGTATTTAGCATGTCCCTACCATAAAACCCACAATTTCCTGCGGTTGTCCCATTAGTTTGAGTGTATATTTGGAGGGAGACGTTATTGTCTTATTTTCCCGTATTTTCGTGTTTGTTGCCATGTGTATGTAGTAACATTACAGGCGCCATATTGGAGACGCTTAGAATAGCCATTTCCGCCCTATTGATGACGTCATGGGTCAAAGCAGACGGGTGGAATCGGACACTTCTGTAATCCCCTTTTTCTCACTATTCAGGAGAGACAGGAAACACTCTTATTGTTAAACTATTTGACAGACTGCATTGAAATTTTCGACATTTTTTGCACAATAATTATTCATACTATGAATGAAAATAATTTTCATGTACACTCCTGGAAATTGAAATAAGAACACCGTGAATTCATTGTCCCAGGAAGGGGAAACTTTATTGACACATTCCTGGGGTCAGATACATCACATGATCACACTGACAGAACCACAGGCACATAGACACAGGCAACAGAGCATGCACAATGTCGGCACTAGTACAGTGTATATCCACCTTTCGCAGCAATGCAGGCTGCTATTCTCCCATGGAGACGATCGTAGAGATGCTGGATGTAGTCCTGTGGAATGGCTTGCCATGCCATTTCCACCTGGCGCCTCAGTTGGACCAGCGTTCGTGCTGGACGTGCAGACCGCGTGAGACGACGCTTCATCCAGTCCCAAACATGCTCAATGGGGGACAGATCCGGAGATCTTGCTGGCCAGGGTGGTTGACGTACACCTTCTAGAGCACGTTGGGTGGCACGGGATACATGCGGACGTGCATTGTCCTGTTGGAACAGCAAGTTCCCTTGCCGGTCTAGGAATGGTAGAACGATGGGTTCGATGACGGTTTGGATGTACCGTGCACTATTCAGTGTCCCCTCGACGATCACCAGTGGTGTACGGCCAGTGTAGGAGATCGCTCCCCACACCATGATGCCGGGTGTTGGCCCTGTGTGCCTCGGTCGTATGCAGTCCTGATTGTGGCGCTCACCTGCACGGCGCCAAACACGCATACGACCATCATTGGCACCAAGGCAGAAGCGACTCTCATCGCTGAAGACGACACGTCTCCATTCGTCCCTCCATTCACGCCTGTCGCGACACCACTGGAGGCGGGCTGCACGATGTTGGGGCGTGAGCGGAAGACGGCCTAACGGTGTGCGGGACCGTAGCCCGGCTTCATGGAGACGGTTGCGAATGGTCCTCCCCGATACCCCAGGAGCAACAGTGTCCCTAATTTGCTGGGAAGTGGCGGTGCGGTCCCCTACGGCACTGCGTAGGATCCTACGGTCTTGGCGTGCATCCGTGCGTCGCTGCGGTCCGGTCCCAGGTCGACGGGCACGTGCACCTTCCGCCGACCACTGGCGACAACATCGATGTACTGTGGAGACCTCACGCCCCACGTGTTGAGCAATTCGGCGGTACGTCCACCCGGCCTCCCGCATTCCCACTATACGCCCTCGCTCAAAGTCCGTCAACTGCACATACGGTTCACGTCCACGCTGTTGCGGCATGCTACCAGTGTTAAAGACTGCGATGGAGCTCCGTATGCCACGGCAAACTGGCTGACACTGACGGCGGCGGTGCACAAATGCTGCGCAGCTAGCGCCATTCGACGGCCAACACCGCGGTTCCTGGTGTGTCCGCTGTGCCGTGCGTGTGATCATTGCTTGTACAGACCTCTCGCAGTGTCCGGAGCAAGTATGGTGGGTCTGACACACCAGTGTCAATGTGTTCTTTTTTCCATTTCCAGGAGTGTATTCTAAAAAGCATCGTCTGAAAAAAAAAATGAAAATTTATAACATAGTTCCTTTCTCGAGTCAACAAGTCAATTTAGCCCTTTTCGTGACTATAAAATATTCAAAATTACACATTTCTGGTCTAAAATTCAAATTTATTGATTAACTAATGGAAAATTATCTTCAACTGAACATCAGAACAACTACTTCATAGAATTCAATGCTCTGGATAGTTCATAATTTATCATAGTGAGTTAGCACTTGTAGTCGGCCGTTTCATCTCCCCATAAAAATTCCAGCGTCTTCTACATAGATGTACTTAACTAGTTTCTGAAAATCACCAGTTTTCTTTTTATTGATTACAACCCTTTTTTCCATCATGTACCGTACCCATTACAACCCAATTCGAAACGAAGCAAGTTCAGTTTTTTTCCAGATTAAAGGAGTGACTGACAGTTGTTAATGGAAGGGTAGGCAGTCCCGACTCCTGGCTTCATAACGAAATTCTTTGAAAATTGCCACAGAAAAATTTTGTATTTCTTTAAAAGGCATCTTGAGACGCACTGTTTCCCTTGACTATGCCGCTTCACTAGACTGTGCTTTTTTGTGTAAAGACGAGGCCACCACATGTCAAAGTCCATTATGTCTTCATATTCCACCATAACGCCTGTCACTTCAGAGATACTGTTTGCCATGATTTCCACATACTCTTTAGGTGAAAATTCGGACGCATTTCCGTATTTGTCTCTTCAGTATTCCAAACACACCGTCACAAGGGAGTAACGAGTGACCTCTTTCAGGAAACGAGTGATTTTTTTAAAAATATTTCAGTGTTTCACAATGAAGGCACACCCTTACTACAGTATTATTTTTATTTTGACCAGGTGCCCCATTTGAGAACAGGTGTACTTCTGTAACATTCTTCGGTACATAGTTTTCAATGTAATGGTACAGGAATGAGCAGATCTCATTCGCTCCCTTTTTCACTTCACCTTCATGATACAAGTAGCTACACCGTGGAATGCCTGGACTTATGCAGAAACAGTTAACCCACAGCTGACGTAAATAGAATGTGTCCTGCATAGGTATGTTTGGCAGAGGTACGTTATGTATGAAGTCGAAAGCTAGTCCAACAATGTCATCCCTGCACATACATTCTTGTTCAGTTACTTTAATGAATTTAAAAAATGTCCTGCTATGGCGCTTCTGAATATCCAACTCAACTGTCAGAGATATGTGGACCTTTTTAACTTATCCTGAAGTTACTCACATTTGCCACGTACATAAATTTGGGGACGACCATAAGGAAAATTGTAATGTTCACGAAAATGTTTCCTATAGAAGTTCAAGCGAGAATGTGTTGTATCTCCGCTTACAGTCACTCATGTGCAGTGAACCGGCTTTATCGCCACGCCCACGCACTATGCTCAAGGGAGAGGCTTGTGGCAATAAACGACTAGAGCAGTTTCGGGACAGCACACATTTATGTTTCCTACTGTTACAATAAATGACACATGACATTCTTCGCTAATGTCCGTCTATACGGGTGCGTTGCACTGGCGGCACGGCTCGATCACCGATCCCGGAGGGTGTACACTCCAGTGACGAGCCGTGGTGCGACCGCGTGGACCGAGCGAGGCAAAAGGCCGCGTCACAGAATGTTCTGCTCCTGGCGCGACCGGAGGCGCCGTAACGTCCACGAAGAAGCGAAAGACAATTTAACGGTGAATGCGTTTACGACCGCGCGTACGCATTTACGGCGGAGTCACGTTGACTCGACGCACGTGGCCCACGGCAGAAGAACTGGGGAGACGTGTGTCGCGTCGCGTCGACTAGCTCGCACTGCCCACCTGCTTTGTTCCCGTGTGGTCCGGTGTGCGACGCACCGTTGCCGAAATTCTGCGTAACGGTACAGATGCCCCTACTTGTGTCGGCAGTGCCGTAGTTCAGCCCTTCGTGTGTTGGACGGTGCTGCCGCCACACAGATACCCCCTTGGAGAGCGGAGCTCCGTAGCTGCGAAAACGCGGCGATCGTTCGGTGGCGCGCGTTGGCCCGCTATCTTTAAACTCGTTGTCGCGTCAATGAGCTGGCCGTTTGCGATGTCGGCTAGCAGCCCGTAGTGGCCGAGAAAGTTTGCGCCCAGGATCGGCTCATTGACATCGGCCACGGTAAAAGTCCATGAGAACGTGCGCCGTAGGCCTAGATCTATATTGTGGCTGTGTGTGCCGTAAGTTTTAATAGTGGAATTGTTCGCCACTGTAAGGCCTAGTGCCTCGGCCCACCTGCGGTCTCGTAACATGGAACGGGGGAATATCGAGAAGTCCGAACCCGTGTCGACGATGTACCTCACGCCTGGCCCCCGTTCCGTAACCAACAGACGCTTCGATATCACACTGCAGCCGGGTGCCCCTAGGTCCGCTCGCAGCTGGCGTTTGGGTGCGAGCAAGGAGCGCGGCACCTGGTTGCTTCATTGCCGAAGCGCGCGTGGTACCAGGAGTAGCCGCTTTGTACGTGCTGTGACGTCGACGGGGTACCTTTGGAGCGGCTGTTGTTGCATTACCGGCTGCGCGAGCCGCGCCGCCTGTCGCCCGGTCCGCTGCCGCTGCGGCACGTGCTGCCCTCTTGCTGCGAGCGTGCCAACCGGTCGACTTGCGTTGAGAGAGCTGCCACCTGTGCGGTCAAGTTTTGCACTAGCTGGTGCAGGTCGGCATCCGATGCGGGTGCGGGAGGCGCGTGCCGCCACGGAGGTGGGGGCACGGAGTCGTAAGCTGCCGCAGCCACGCTGCTAGGCGCCGTTGTCAGCGCCTCGTGCACCCTGTTGGCCAAGTTAGCGACGGCGTCCAGCTGCATCTCCATCTGTGCGGCTATCACTGCCTGCACCTGAGCTGGGAGGCTGCGCACCCAGATAGTGCGTAACAGCGAATCTGGCACCATATTGGACTGCGCGAGGCTCCGCAAGTGGCGCAGGAACTGCGAGGGCCTCTGATCGCCGCATTCCTCTTGCCGCAGCAGTTGGTGCACTCGCTGTTCCTCTGACGACGAAATCCGCCGGATCAGCTCTTCCTTGAGCCGTTTGTAGCTTGACTGCATCGGGGGGGCGGTGATTATATCCCGCACTTCGGTCGCAGAGTTCTGGTCCAGCTGGCTCACTACGTGCCCAAATTTCGTCAGGTCGCAGGTGACGTGGTTGCTCATAAATACTGCCTCAACCTGGCTGAACCACATTACAGGGTCGCGTGGCCAAAAGGGAGGCAGCCTGATCAATGCCCGTCCAGCGCTTGTCAGCATTCCGGCAGTTGTAGGAGGCGTCGGTTTGGCGGGGATTTGCGCGCCAGCATTGTCCCGAGCTGTCTGTGGCTGCGCGGCGTCCGCGCGTGTAGTCCGTGCCTGTAGCTCACTCTCTAGCCTCATGTTGCATGCGAGCAGTTCTTCGACGGTCTTTTGCAACTCCTCTAGTGTCGCCATCTCAGTTCAGAGTCGAATGCTCGTACAAGAGGAAAGTACACAGTGAAAATAACATGACAAGAGAAACACACGAAAAAAAAAATAACACTAAGCAGTCCGTGATCAAAACATACGCGCACAAAAACAATACAAAAAAAAGTTAGTTAAAAAAAAATTTTACTACGGAGCAATGTTTGGCGCGGGTGTATACGCGCAAGCGTACTCGCAGTTCCACGTCTCTCGTACCGACGAACGTTCGTCACCACGTGTTTTTTTAGCCTCAGATCACGTCTGGGTCACCAGTGAAGCGGGAACGTGTTGTATCTCCGCTTACAGTCGCTCATGTGCAGTGAACCGGCTTTATCGCCGCGCCCACGTACTATGCTCAAGGGAGAGGCTTGTGGCGATAAACGACTAGAGCGGTTTCGAGACAGGACACATTTACTTTTCCTACCGTTACAATAAATGACACATAACATTCTTCGCTAATGTCTGTCTATACGGGTGCGTTGCACTGGCGGCACGGCTCGATCACCGATCCCGGAGGGTGTACACTCCAGTGACGAGCCGTGGCGCGACCGCGTGGACCGAGCGAGGCAAAAGGCTGCGTCACAGAATGTTCTGCTCCTGGCGCGACCGGAGGCGCCGTAACGTCCGCGAAGAAGCGAAAGACAATTTAATGGCGAATGCATTTACGACCGCGCGTACGCATTTATGGCGGAGTCACGCTGACTCGACGCACGTGGTCCACGGCAGAAGAACTGGGGAGACGTGTGTCGCGTCGCGTCGACTAGCTCGCACTGCCCGCCTGCTTTGTTCCCGTGCGGTCCGGTGTGCGACGCACCGTTGCCGAAATTCTGCGTAATGGTACAGCTGCTCCTACTTGTGTCGGCAGTGCTGTAGTTCAGCCCTTCGTGCGTTGGACGGTGCTGCCGCCACAAAGTCATACTTCATCTTTACTTCTGGATACTTCGTAAGGAGCATTTCGCGTGTAGTTTTCAGCTCCAAACGTGCATCTAGATATTTCATTTTCTTCCCAGCATAGCGAGCTTCTTTGAGGGGAAAGATGTGATGTGGGTATCAAATTTATTACATTTTCTGAAATTTTAGTTGTGCATAGATCTGTTCCACGCATGTCCTTTGGAATTTGACCTTTAATTAGTAACTGGTAAACTCGAACATCGCGTTTCTGCTGTACAGCATGAAATCTGAGAAACGCAAATTTGCAGACAGGAAATCTTCTACCACAGACAGTGGCATGGCAAACACAGAAATTTTGTTTCTTGATTCAAGCGATGTCACTAACATCTTTTTTGGCCTTCTTTTCGTAATGTTACCTGCCACAGTTAACCATTGTAGGTAAATATCCTGATTGTTTTTCCTTACGTTTACATAGTTTAAAAGTATCTCGATGTGATCATCGTCACTGATATGTTCGAAACATTCCATTCAGAACTTGGAATTTATTAAGTAATCGGAAAGGTAGCATATGCTACGGAATTTATATTACACTGAAGTTGTTAAATGGGTAAATGTCAGTAGTGGGGTACCTTACTTGCAATCAGCACCCACAGATTTTCCAGGAACTGCTTTCCCACTCTAGTCATTATATGGCAACCCGTGAACTGTAACCTCATTGATTCTCTTCCTCTTGTGCTAACTTCCATTTTGCTTGCGTTTGGTAAACATTTCGAAAGATGGCATTCAATAACTTACAACAACAACATCAACGAAAACCACTGCACATTGCGAAGTTGGCGCTAAGTTAGTGTTCTGTGAATCTTTCTGGGCCTGCGTGCTCCAAGCCAACGCCATCTAGTTTGAAGGTAGTGTAGTACAAGCTCAAAACAGTACAATCTGCTGGCGGCACGCGACGTGCAGCGGAGGCGGGAACTAAGTCATTGATTTGATTCCGTTCTGGTCAGTACTGAACAAATCGATCTCGTGTTATTCCAACGCTACCTAGGAACAAGGTGGCGTTGGTTATTCTCACATGAAGAAGTACGTAAACGTAGTTCATTTCGTGACAGTGAAGTATATTTTGATCTGTCTCATATGTTTATGTGACAAAGTTCCTTACTCCACTGACCGATTCAATTATAACCTCTTATGGTTTAAAATGGAGTATTTTTTTATAGAAGACATTTTCGTGTTCATTAATACCAATGAGAAAAAGTGGAATATAACATTTCTAGACTTTTTACAAGGCCTTGAAAAACTTAGGTCATACACTCCTGTCAGTTAAAGGCAACTGAGTCATTTGTTGCTGTGGAATGTCATTTAGAAGAGTAATTATTTGTATAAGAAACAAAGCAGGAATTTTCATGCTCAATAATTTTATGATGTCTTAATAATGGGAAATGGCTAAATGCATTGAAATATTGTGAGTTCAAGTGAGAGAGGTGAAAGCTGTTGTAATAATCAGTGACGATTGAGGAAGTTGTTTGCAACCCTGTTTGAGGTAGATTACTTTCGCCAATGCACTTCTAGAGTCAACAAGATTTAGTAGAGAAAGTATTTAATGAGAATAGACATAAGTAACAAAATCTACCTATGTGAAGGTAAAATATGTTCTCTGATGTGAAAAACTGCTCATAAGATGTGAGGCAACACTTATGTAATATATGTAATTGGGCACTTAACAAAACATCAAGATTTCATTCAACTGTTTTTAACTATATACTGCTGCATATTTTATTTCTCGTGACAATAACATTTGCTATTTATGTCTTTCATCCTAATGTTTTTGAGTAATAATGCACTAAAGAAATATGTATTGATGATTAACCATTGTCAACAAATGAAATGAATATGTGGTTTTCTGATAGGGATAAAGATAAGTCACAATTTCAGAAACATTGAGTTATTTCTAAACTTATGTAGTGTACATCATTAGCACAATTCATGGTAATCAGTTTACAATTGTTCTACAAAATTTAATCAGCAAGACTCTGAGGACTTAACGGTCACTGCAGATAGGCACCGTCAAAGTCTAGGCTTCCATTGGACCTACAGTATTAATTGAAAATGCCAGGCAAGCTGCGTATTATGTGATCATTACTGTGGACCAGTTGCATTACTTCATGTCTAAAGTCTTCCCTGGCAGTGATGGCATCTGCCAGCAAGTTAACAGTCCATCTTATGAGACCAAGATCATGTCACAGTTGTTTACGGAGCATACTAGTGAATTGTAATTGATGTTTTGGTTACCAAATTTACCTGATTATAATCTGGTGGAACCCATCTATCTGGGGCACTACTGGGTGCGAAGTTCATGCCCACAAACTGTGGCTTGTGACTTATGAAACCTGAATGCCAGTGTATAGATATATAGTGCCCATACTTCTGGAAATCTTCCATGGACTTCTTGAAATTATACCATGTAGAACCACTGATGTATTGCGTTCCAGAGATGTGCCAACAAGCTGTTAAGTGTGTGGTAATAATGTTTTGGCGTATCAGTATATATTACTACTGATAAATTTCTTGAAGCAGTATCCAAATGCAAGCAGCTTAATTGCTGAAAATAGATAAGTTACAGACTGAAATGAGATAATAAAGTTACATGCTTTAACTTATCATCAGTTATCACTATTTATAATCATCACCAGATATGCATGGTTTGCATTGAAGCTTAAACTTAACATTATGCAAAAATTATCTTTTTAATCAGGTCTGTTTCACTGCAGAACTAACTGCTAAAATGTAATGTGCAGTATACTTTTTTTGTATTCTGTGCATGATGTAGAAAACACCTGTTTTACCCATTCATGTGATGGGTCCCATGGCATTAGCAGCAACACAATATGTAACAGTCGTGCCGTTGCATCCAGCACCATGTGATCATGATACTATATTATTTCTCTAGTGTGTCAGATGTTTCCTAATGGTGTAATAAAATATTGTGAATGGTACATTGTATTGACTTGATTTACATCTTGTGTTACATTCTGCTCAAGAGTCTTGAGTCACTTGACACAAGAGCTCCAGCAACAGCTAATCATCATATTTACGCCAATGACTCAGTTCAGTAGCAAAATAAGCAACTTAGTTAATTTAATAAACTATCACTCATAGAATAAAATATTTAACACTGTTTTGTTCAGTCCAATTAAAAATCTACCAGTACCTGAAGAAGAAAAAAAAAGTGTGATAGTACAACCACTTTTAAATTTAAACAATAAAATGCATTTTGTTAATAACCTGTTGGTGGGAAACAACTTCAGTTTCAGATAAATGCTATATTGTGTGTATTTCCTGTTTTATTTTTCTCGCTCTATGAAAGCTGAGGTCATAGTACCTTGCCACTGCCATTTGTGTTTTGGCATCAGTCAAGTGTCCTTTATGCTTTCTTTATTTCATTCTTCCTTATTTATGATTTTGTCTGTTTGTTTTACATCCAGTGTAAGCTATTTTTCCATTGCCCTTTGTGTCACTCTGATTTTCTTTACCAGTTTGTTTGTTAAAGACTATTCCTGTGAACTATGTGAGTGGTAGAAATATTAAAGATTGTCATCTTTAAACAGGGACAGATTTCCTTCCATATAAAACCCTAAGCTTCTATTTTTTTCCAAATGCTTTTTGTTGAGGCACCAATTTCCAGCTGCTGACATTAGTCTGAGGCATATTAACTGCTGTGTATATTCGTACAGGTGTCCTTCAGCTTGGTCTCTGGCTTTTTTTAGGTTTTTTGTAATTTGTTTTGATTTTATGGGATCCATGCAAGGGCCAGCATGTTTGTTCACTTTGTTACTGCAAATGGTGCTGCCATCACAGCAGTGCTTTGATTCTGCGAGTTGTGTGCCTCTGTCAGTATCCTTCTACAAATGATTTAGGTAATTGTCCAACTACTCTGCAGTCAGTTCACACTCCGGGCTTAACACTGACTGCACCTAGCAGTTCCTCAGAGTTCTTTCAGCATGTTCTATGCTCTGCACTCTGTGCTAGCCATGCCTAGCAGGTCAACAATCAGAGTCCAACACAGTTCACCACTTCACAGCATATTGTCTGCAGGCTCATTGCGTTGTGAGGTGCTATTGCTGTGGACTTGATCCACATATTAACATCGCTGTGTAATGTTAGTAATTACCTCCTAGGACACTCCAGTACTATGCTGATGCCAACGCAAATTCCAGGAAACTGTTATTGTATTTTATTTATTAGACTCCATGAAGTTCCATTGTTATTGCCTACCTAGGCACATTAATCATAGTGTGTTGGTGCCCTCAGTCATGAATACTACAATGGTGACAAGGATGACCATCTGCTCCCTTCTTGTCTCACTACAATGGCAACAAGGACCACTGTTTGCTCCCTCATTGTCCTGCTACAGTGGTGATTCAGACCATAATCAGCTTCCTACTTGTCCCACTGCAATGATGATGAGAATCAATGTTTGCCCACTCCTTGTTCCTACAATGGTGACGAGGACCAAAGTTTGCAACATTTAGTCACACTCACCAGCACCGAGGATCGAAGATTCAATGTTCTTGTCTCGACTACCTTAGCAAGGAGAATACTTGGTTTAGGGATTATGTCCGCACAGTTTTGTGCTTTCCCAGAGTAGCCTTTCATACACAAGCTCTACTTCAGACCGTTGCTGATAATTTTCGCTGCATATGTGTGCTCTCAGTGCCAACTGTCTCTTTTAATTTTTCTCCTTGCTTATTTTGGTGTTCATCCCTGTTACATTCTTCTGTTCCTTAACCCAGGTACAAACCATCCTACATGTCGTATATCCACTTTCGGGACCAATTCAATGCTTAATCTGACAATTTTCGGGCTCCAATGCACACTCTACATTATGTAGCGTCTTCCTGGATACCCTTCTGTTCTCTTTGGCTCATTTCCAGTGCTCATCCACACATTACGTATTCTGTGGCATCCTCTATGCCACATTTCGACACCTTACACACTTCATGTTATTCTCCATGCCACCCGTTGACACCTTCCAGGCCTTCATTTTTTATCTACAAACTCAAAGCTTTCAGGACTCCCACCACCTTACAGCCTTTACCCAGCCTCTGACACAGGATCTTTTCATGTTCCCATTAACCCATGCTCACATGCCATTTCCTTCTATCTCCTGTTCCTCCAGTGGCACCTTTTCATGGCACCACCACTTTCCAGAGCGACCTCACAAGAGCCATCAGCACTGCTATTGTCACCTTCACATTTGTATTATAATAAGTTTAATGATATGCTAATTATTACTATCCAGATCTGTCAATAGTGTTTTCATTAGTTATTGACTCTTTTTTAATATACAGTTAAGTAGTGCCCAGCAGCTCATCAGCTACGATTATTCTAATTCTTGTGGCTATTATGCAGCAACCAAACGGATTTTCCTGAAACATACATTTTTCCCCATCTGCAGAGGACTTCGTAGGTGGAGGAAGATTATGGGTGGAGGGGGCTTGTGGCTTCTACAATTCGCTGTGTCCACCAGCTCTCTGCTGGATCTAGTGAAATTTTATAGCAAAGGATATGTGTGCCAAGGCATGATGTCACATGTTTTCTTTTGAATGTGAATACCATTGGCTGTTGTTGACTGCTCTCATATACCACCACTACTGTCATGCGAAAGGAGACTGGTCTCCCTCCTCTTCAGTATTGAAAGCCATATACCATTAACCTTAACACTTTTATCTTATTGACTGAAATTATTGTTGTGCTTGGCAGCCTCTCTCTACAGCATATCACAGTACCCACACCCTCATGGCTGGCAGGGCCTGAATGTATTAAATCGAAACCAATGGTTTCCTAACTGCAAAATTTATTGAGCTACAGTTCACCTACTCTTTTCTTCTGCTCTATAGTTGCCTTTATCCTCTTCCATTTGCTTTGCCACTGTTCTCTTTATAGTACACCTGCACACAATTCATGATTTTTGTATACTACTGCTTTTTCTAGTGGTTGGTGAGCATCCTTTGCTTATCTTAAACATTCCTGTATTTAATTTTTGGGTCTCTGTACTACACTGATATGTCAGTTTCCCAAGATCTTTCCTACATGGTGAGTGACATTTTTAATGAGGGGTAAAAATGCCCTTGGTTTTGTTAGTGGTTGTACACTACTGTGACCTTTCTATGATGGTTATAACATTGTTTGTACAGCTGAGGATGAGTGCTGATTTCTTAACAACACAGTAGTAACTCCACTTCACATATTGCTCTTTCTCTGCTGTGGATGGTGATTTAAATCCTGATGTGGCTGACAGTCTGTGTGTTAGGGTTTTCCCACACACATTGTGTCCCAGGCTACTATTTACTTCCTTGAAAACTGACACATTCAAATTGTAGTATTTATGACTGAGGCAAACAATACACTATGGTTGATGTGCCCAGGTAGCCAATAAAATGGAACTTTATTGAGTCTAATAAACAAAATACAGTACCATCAACTAGGGGGAATTTGCACTAGAAGTGTAACTCCAACAAAGTACCTTGTTAAATTCAATATTTTCCAATGCTAAAAATTAAAATAGTGTAATGTTGGTAGTTATGCAATCGATAGTATATATCAATGTACAAAACTAACATAACTTTTTAATTTGGCTACCCTGAGACGACTGACTGTAGTACGCTGGAAAGAGCAGTTAAGTTTCATGTTTGAAAAATCACTGTGTACTTCCATATTACAATGAGAAGGTAAGAAATTTATGATGTATATAATTTGTTAAGTGGGTCAGATTTTTAGTTATACTGAATAAACTATCATGAATTTTTCATAAAATCTCTTTGATTGATTATAATCCTGAACTATTAAAAAAAAGCCGACAACTACCAGGCTTACTTTACACAACATTTATTTCATGTTCTTTTTCTATATTTGAGATTTCAAAATGCCGAGAGTTTGTGAAAGGAGTCCAGGGGCAACAAAATATTGCAGCTGTACTATGGAGAATTTAAGGAGAGCACTTAAGACCACTTTGAAATGCAGAGGAAAAGTTTGGCATCCTCATGAAAACAATTTTGAATAAATTTAAATGAAAACATGTTCAAAGCGTTGCCTGTCAGTATTTTTAAAATTTGACTGAAGAAAAAGGGATGGCAGAGGCCATAATGACTTGTAGTTACTGACATCAGCCTCTAGATTTAAATGATATAAGAATGACTGTAAAATCACACCTCAATAAATGTGGACACAGAGAGGTTAGATTCAAAAATAATTTATGGGGAGAGGACTGGGTTTGGCCATTTGTAAGAAGAAGCAAGACCCATCTACAGATATGGATCTGCTCAAACATCGAAAGATTCCATGCCGAAGTGGGCAGAAATGATATTATTGCCTACTTTAATAACCTCAAAATGATACTGGCAAGTATTCCACCAAAAACTATTGATAACTATGATTCCACTAACCTAACTGATGACTCTGGTAAAAAATTGGCAGTTGAGAGACAAGCTCAGAAATACCATGAAAATAACAAAATGTACAAAATTTTTGTAGCCACTCCAGTTGACAGTAACAGTTTCCCAGAAAGTGAGTTGGCGCTATTCGATTAGGTCTGATAGCTAATCACCCAAGCACTGTAATGTCCTACTAAGTAAGCACTGATAATGCACTGGAGTGCCCTAGTGGGTACTCACTGACATTGCATGGCGAGTTCGTATGTGGATGAAGTCCATAGTGATAGTGCCCCATGAGGCGAGCTTGAAGGCGAGTCAGAGATGAAATCCCACAAAGTGATAAGCTGAAGTAGACTACAACTGATGGACTGCTAGGCGCTGGCAGTGTAGAGTGTAAAGGGCACTCAGTGGAAGAACTTTGATTGACGGACTGCTTGGCACAGCTGGCGGAGAGCCCAGAGCATAGAATCCTCCTGGTGAAAGAACTCCAATTCAGGAACCACTAGGCGTAAGGCAAACAGTGTGAACTGATTGCAGAGTGGTCAGGTAGCGACCTAAATACTCATACAGTAGAAGGATATTGACAGACCCACAGAATCACGGTACAGCTGCAATTGCAGCACTATTTGCAGTAATGTTTCTGCCTCTGGTGGAAAGGCTGGTGCCACGTGGTACCGTGGTGACTATTGGAGTTTGTTTGTAAACTACCCAGCATATTTGTTGTTGTTGTGGACTGTTATTGCCTGAGCTCCAGAGGAAGTGTCATTGATGGTGTAACGTGCCAGGACACGTCCTTATTTATTAGTGCCACTTAAAGTTCACGTCACAACCGGATGTACCGGTATTGAAACATTTCCTCACCCAGTAGATAGTGTGCGGTGTTCTCGACCTACCTTGCTTTGTTTATTCAATATTGTCTTCCCGGTAGCCATGTCTGTCTCACCTAAATCACACTGAAATTAAGAAACCAGGATCCTAGGTGAAGTTCTCCAAAATCAAAAGTCAAGATCGTATTCATTGTTGAACATTTATGCCAACCACAGTGCGATTTATTTGTTATCACTCACACACACAATATTCATGTGACCAGGCCTCTTACACTTAATCGTCACAATAGGTAGGTCAAAAACTTACAGTCTTTAACAAAGTTCACAATTAACCAACTTGCCGCACTTTTGCTCCAAGAGAATCTGCCCGAGAACTAACTGAGTACTGCACCAGCTCGGACCTTATATAGATGAGCGCTTGAATATTTGACTACTTCTATTAATATATTATAGTTTATAATTTCTCAGGGTTAAAATGATCCTTTCTAACTGGTTTTGAAGTTAACTATTGGGTTTTATTATTTAAATAACATGAGTAAGCTGTATCATTTTAAATACGTGGAACTAACTTATACATCCGCCATGGGAATTCCCAACTTATAGCCACGGCAGCCCTTTTGAACAATAATTTTTACATATTCAAATTTACGTAATTCTTAATTAAAAGTCATACAGGCTACAGATTTTAAGTCTTAATATCTATTTAACTAATAGACTTTAGGTTAATTTAAATACTTTGCTGGAATCAGTAAAATTTAGGCTTTCTTTTGGATGCAGTCTTACAGCTGAATTTGATCTATTAGCTCACTCGAATTTTACTTAATATGTATTGCACAATAGACGTCATTGTTCATAACTGTTAATAGTATGCATTTCCAATAAAACTGATTAGCTCATTACATTCAGAATGGACATTAGAATGAACTGAAATAATAGATTTTACTAGGGGAATTTTATTTAAACTATTTCTCAATTCTGTACTATAAGGCTGAAGGCCACAGAATCTGTAGTTGGAATCTGAGTAGTGAAAATGGAAAAAAATAAAAGTTCATTGCTTAACTAAGTTACTGAAGGAGTGGAAAACCAAAACGGGATAGCAGTGGGCAACCCTGCTTCGTTACATCACCCTCCCCCCCCCCCCCCCCCCCCCCCCGGCCATGGAATTCTACTGATGAATATTTTTAAATATGAACCTGGATAATTCCATGGAAAAAAAATTTACAAGCAGGTGTTACATATATACCAACATCATTTCACTTTAAATTCACACACGTAGCATTTCATACACTAAAACATTTCAACAGAAAACCCTGGAAGCACTGGTCATCAAATAACACATATTATTCAAAAAGACAGAGTAAGAATTAACACATTTGAATTTGAATTTTCAATGATATATTGAAATCTTCCTATCTCAATACAAGAATAGTTACAAAACAAAAGAAAACATGTACAAAAAATTGACATAATAATATTTACATTACATGAAAACATTCTTATTTCACACCCACGACAGTTATCTGACAGCTTGTTATATTGATCATAAAACAATTTGTAGTTTTCTTTTGAGGCATTCCTCACACTGGAGCTAACTCATTCCACTTGAGATCACTGCCGTAGTGTGTGTCTGTATATGTGTGGATGGATATGTGTGTTGTGTGCGAGTGTATACCCGTCCATTTTTCCCCCTAAGGTAAGTCTTTCCGCTCCCAGGATTGGAATGACTCCTTACCCTCTCCTTCAAAACCCACATCCTTTCGTCTTTCCCTCTCCTTCCGTCTTTCCTGACGAAGCAACCATTGGTTGCGAAAGCTAGAATTTTGTGTGTATATTTGTGTTTGTGTCTATCGACGTGCCAGCGCTTTCGTTTGGTAAGTCACATCATCTTTGTTTTTAGATATATTTTTTCCACGTGTAAGTACAACAGCTGTCCCATAATTTCTATCACCTTTTACACCAATAGAAAAGGTACGACAGGCGATAATGTCTCTGTCATAGTAGGATTCCAATCCTAGTAACGGCTTATCACCACCTCGAACTATTGCAACTGTTAACCAAGAATTCCCAGTAACTACCTCTGTAGTAGTACAGAAAAAATTAATCTTACATCCTACAAATGTGATAGGACCACTCAGAAGCTCTTCTTGAAGAACATTATTAGGAACAAAACTAAAAGTGTCCACGGTTTTATATATTGGCATTCTTTGCCTCCTGTAATATCTTCTCCGACGGTAAGGCATGGCTGTGTGCTTCGTGCTGCTGCCTCGAGTCGAATGAGCATGCTGTTGCCTCACGAGAGCCTATCGTACCTTTTCTATTGGTGTAAAAGGTGATAGAAATTATGGGACAGCTGTTGTACTTGCTGATAAACCATTTTCTTTATATACAAGAAACAGGAGACGTGTTAATTCTAATGAGAGAGTTAACATTTGGTCTAAGATTGATGGAGTATTGACAAATTATATTAAAGTACAAGGTGACATAACTGTATACTACCATCCCTAATAAGGATCCTTTCCCTTTAAAAAAAAAAAAAAAAAAAAAAAAAAAAAACAGCTACTGAAGCATCTTTATCTTCTATGGGTTGCAGGGGTTATGACCATTTTCTTTATATACAAGAAACAGGAGATGTGTTAATTCTAATGAGAGAGTTAACATTTGGGCTAAGATTGATGGAGTATTGACAAATTATATTAAAGTACAAGGTGACATAACTGTATACTACCATCCCTTTCCACCCTTTGTAGCTTCCTATTCCACCAGTTACCAAATATCATTACTAATACACACATAAATAGTAAACTGAAAATTAAATTTGCATGGCGCACACACACACACACACACACACAGATAGATATATATATATATATATATCTAAAAACAAAGATGATGTGACTTACCAAATGAAAGTGCTGGCAGGTCGACAGACACAAACAAACACAAACATACACACAAAATTTTGTGTGTATGTTTGTGTTTGTGTTTGTTTGTGTCTGTCGACCTGCCAGCACTTTCATTTGGTAAGTCACATCATCTTTGTTTTTAGATATATATTTCCTATGTGGAATGTTTCCCTCTATTATAACCATATATATATATATATATATATATATATATATATATATATATATATATATATATATATATATATATATATATATATATATTCCTTCCATTATATAACAAAGATGAGGTGACTTACTGAACGAAAGCGCTGGCAGGTCGATAGACACACAAACATACACACAAAATTCTAGCTTTCGCAACCAACGGTTGCCTCATCAGGAAAGAGGATGTATATGTGTGTGTGTGTGTGTGTGTGTGTGTGTGCGAGTGTGTACCTGCCTTTTTTTCCCCCTAAGGTAAGTCTTTCCGCTCCCGGGATTGGAATGACTCCTTACCCTCTCCCTTAAAACCCACATCCTTCATCTTTCCCTCTCCTTCCCTCTTTCCTGATGAGGCAACCGTTGGTTGCAAAAGCTAGAATTTTGTGTGTATGTTTGTGTTTGTTTGTGTGTCAATCGACCTGCCAGCGCTTTCGTTCGGTAAGTCACCTCATCTTTGTTTTTATATATAATTTTTCCCACGTGGAATGTTTCCCTACTTTCTGTCATTCATTTTAAAATTTTAAAATTATAATATAAAATCTTATCTAAGGTAACATATAGATACATATTTAACACTATTTAGTACTGCAGATCAACAAGGATTTCCTCAAAGCTTTCAATAAAGTTATAGTATTATATAAACATTGCATATGAGAAAACCTTTCTTTTTATGGAAACTGTTTCTAATATAAGTTCTCCACCTATTGTTTCCTAATTAATTTATTTGCCAAGGAGGTAAGATATGTTAGAGTCTAACCAGCAGTACACATACTTTGTCAAATGCTAAATATTTTTGTAATTTGGATTCAACAGGTGCCATTTTAATAATTAATTCCTTAGGAGTGCCATATTGACTATAGCAGAGAACTAGTTTGTTGCCTTTCTTTACCCAGGTGTCATAATACCTATTTGTATTCTAGTTCTTAACTCCTCATTATAATCTATATTTCAGTTGTGTCATATTCTCTTTTTTTCCTCTCTTAACTGTAAATATGTGAAGTGTATCCCTACTAAAACATTAATTACAGCAGACACAGGGTCCCTAACTATTCCCTAACCATTACTTCATTTTACTATTTCATACTCATTCACTTCATATTCCTTATTCACCATTATTCTAATTATCATCATTAAATAATTAATTAACTAATCCCCTGCTCTGCCTTCACTCAACCTCTAATAACAAGAAAGACACTTCACAATCACACTTTTTTGTACTTATCTTTGACTTTCTTTATATACAGAACTTCATTATTGCACACTTTATATACTTCAATACTCATCATTTTTTACTGATTATTCATGCCTGAAGCCTCAAACTATTATCACACCTGAAGACGTTTACTTCATTCTGTCAATACTCCATATAGGCAACTCTGTTTCATCACTTGACAGTATAACCAATATTCCTTCTAATTATATTTAAAAAGAAAAAAATGGCATTATATTTCTCATATTATTTTATAACCTCACAATATTATTGCTGCTGTTCACTGATATGCTATTACTCTATGTTCAGGTAAGTGTTTTCTTACTTTAATTTGCATTTTTCCATTTTGCTTTTTACCCCCTGGGTTCCAAAATAAACATAATTTCTGTCCAAGTAATCCATAGCATTTCTATTCACACTCCACCCTTTCCACCCTATGTAGCTTCCTATTCCACCAGTTACCAAATATCATTACTAATACACACATAAATAGTAAACTGAAAATTAAATTTGCATGGCCTAACTCATACGATAAGAACACCGATCACCTAAGATATTCTCAATGGGCACTTGCCAAGTAGGAAAATGGGTAATATCAATAAAGTTTATCATTAATCATATTTCCTCCTCTGCACCTTTCTATCTAATTATTTCTCCAAATATTATTACAAATACTATGACTGCACCTTCAAATGATAATTATTCATATACCACAGCAACATTAATCAATTTTATAGACAAAGTGATGGTTAAAGATAATTGGTTTCACTTATACACTTAACACAGGATAGCAGAAAAAGAAAAAACTTGCTTGGAAGAAATGGCAACCAGCTGGGGAGGCACCAAACACCAACTTGGTGTGTCCATTAAAATAAATATAGACCCCATACCTTAGTAGGTGGTGTACTTTTATGTCCTATTTACCATGTCCTCAAATCTATTTGCAAATTGTACCTCTCCCAGTTTTTTAAACAGCTCCACTTGCTGTGGATCAATCTTTAAATGTCCGACTGGCAGAATATATTGTTTTAGATCAATAATGTTTTTAAGGCCATAAATTTTACCTGATTTAACATAAGCCAATTCATATGCGTTATCATGTGCTATCCTTACTATTTTAAAAGGTCCATGGAAAATGTGTAAGAATTTCTTAATTTCTTCATTTACTTTACTTGACTTTTCCTTGGTTTTTACTAACACCAAATCATTTACTTTAAAAGTAACAGGGTTTAGATTCTTGTCATACCTTTTCTTTCTACCCATGGCTTTCTTTTTCATCATCTCTTTTGCAAGTCTAATTTTTTCGCCATGAGCTATTTCACTAATCACTGGAAAATCTACTTCCTCACTTATAATATTTGATGGTCTCTCTCCAAACATTAATTCCACTGGAGCAAATCCTGTTGATTCATTCCACATATGATTAATGATATCTTCAAAGGATTTAATATGACTTGCCCATGCAGTGTGCCTTTTTGCTACAGTAAATTTGACACAGTCTATTTATTTCTTTCATTACTCTTTTACTCATATTTCCTTGGGGAAAGTAGGTTGATATCTTAATATGCTTTATTTTGTATATGCTCATGCAGTGCATAAATATTTCTGATAAAAATTGGGACCCATTGTCAGACAGTAAAGAATTTGGTACTCCTACATTAGGAAAATAAACAGTCTCTAATTTTTCAACTATTGTTTTAGTATTGGCGCTCTTAAGGGGGTACAACTTAACGAATTTGGTGAAGGTGTCCAAAACAACCAATATATATTTACAACCTCCTGTAGAAGCAGGAAGGGGTCCTAGTAAGTCAATCGCTAAAAGTAAAGTTCCTTAGGTTCAGAAGGGAGGACAGGATGCATTAAACCCCTAGAAGTATTATTAGCTGTTTTTATTCTCTAACACAAGTCACACTTTTCTAATCTCTGCTTTTAAGGATTTTCTTCTAAATAGAACCCCTTTATACATAGTATAATATTGTTTTACCTTGGGATAATCATTGGATTTATAGTATTGTATAACCAATTTTAAATTAGGGTCATCATTCTGTTCTTTCTTCATTTGTTTACAAATTTTACTGACAGCTCTCTCATCCTTCACGCCCTTCATATAGAACAGTTTAATATGGTCTTCCTGCCCATCTTCATTTTCCTGGTCATTCCTACCCAGTGGCATTCTAGATAAAGCATCGGACACTATATTACTTTTCCCAGTTACATATCTCACTTCCAAATCAAATTGCTGCAAATACATAGCCCACCTAGTTAACCTGCCATGTTTCAATTTACATTTTTGTAGGTAGCTCAAAGCTTTATGATCTGTATATACTATTAATTGATGACCCAACAAATAGTACTCAAACTTGTGACACCCAAAAATGATAGGTAAGGCTTCCAATTCTGAAATATAATAATTTTTCTCATGATCATGTAATGTAAGGCTGGCATAGGCTATAGTTCTGTGTTCAACACCAGGTTCAGTCCCAATCAACTGAAAGATTTCAACTCCCAGCCCACAAATACTGGCATCAGCACTCATACAAAAAGGTTGTGAAAAGTCAGGATGGTACAATAGCTTACTGTTTACTAATCTCGTTTTTAATTTCTGAGAAGCTTCTTGGCATTCCTCTGTCCAAACCCATGGTACATTTTTTTCTCAGTAATTTACCCAAACATGGATGATTGAATGATTGATCCGACACATATTTTCTGTAGAATCCAAATGGACTGAACATAGCTTTCAATTCTTTCTTATTTCTGGGAGGCGGAAATTCAGCAATTGCAGCCAATTTACTTTTGTCTGGTAGTATCCCTTGTTCATTAATTCTGTGTCCCAAAAATGACAGTTCCTTCATAACAAATCCTGATTTACTTAATTTCAGTTTCATCCCTCCTTGGTATATAGCTCTCAACACAGTTTACAAAGTCTTACAGTGCTGAAACCACTCGGAATTTGCAACTAATATATCATCTACATACACTGTTATTTCCTTGGATAATACGTCTTCTAATACTTTATCCATAGCCCTGATAAAAACACGTACAGATATATTTAGACCAAAAGGAACCACACAGTATTGGTAGCACTTACCTTCATGTAAAAATGCTGTACAGGGCCTAGATCTCCTTGCCAGACTAATGTTCCAGTATCCACAAGTCACATCAAAAGAAGTCAAAAATTTACACCCTTAAAACTTTTGTAAAATCTCATCAATGTTAGCTGGCCTGTCACTCTCTTTTATTACTATTTCATTCAATTTCCTAGCATCAAGTACCAGCCTAACACCTCCATCCTTCTTTTTTACTACAACTAAGGGGTTTGAGTACCTGCTGTTTGATTTTTCAATTATGTTCCAGGACAACATCCTTTGTATTTCTTTCCTTACAGCTTCCTTTCTGGAAAATGGTATAGCATATGGCTTTTTAAAGAATGGTTCATGCTCTTTTAACCTCAGTTCACATTCAAAGTCCCTTACTGAACCCAGTTTATCAGAAAAAGATTTACTATTTTGTAACAAGATCCCCTTCAGTTCCTCCTTTTGTTTGACTGTGATACCCTCAATAGCTTCTACCTTCTTTACTATTTCATTCTTAATCTTTGCTTCCTCACCATACTCAAAGTTTGTTTCCACAGATATATATCTTAAAGGTAAATGTAAACCACTTTCATTAGCACTATTGATCTTTTCTGAAAATGTCATTTCGTATATATTCTCTTGGCTCTTAAAACTAAATTTACCATTTGCAGAATCTGAGTAGTGAAAATGAAAAAAAAAAAAATGCTTAACTAAGTTACTGAAGGAATGTAAAACCAAAACAGGATAGCAGTGGGCAACCCTGCTTCGTTACAATGGGCCAGAGCTGTGGCAACCTGCAGTACACGTCTGTACAGTGGGTGGCTGTCGGGAGGCATGGACCCAGGGACTGTTGGTGGTTTAAATTTGATCATGACACATGAATCTGGCTCAGACGAGCACTGGTAGGAGTGAAACTGAAAAAGAGAGACATGCAGTCTCATTTTCTTATTATGTGGAGCTGGCTACTTGATGGGGCAATGGAGACACGAGGTCGTAATGGTGGAAGGCCGATTTGGCTGCCAAAGGCACTGCCAGAGGCAAGACCTTGTGTGATCCAAGTTTTCATCGAAATTACCAGAAGCGCACAACTGAGGGGCTGGGGAAGTGTTGCAGTTAGCCTGAGTGGAGTGTCCAGATGAGGAACAGCTGCAACCCTCGTGTCACAAGAAGACCTTGTGACTGCACCTGGTGCCACTGGTGTGAGGAGACCTGAACAAGTGACCAAGCAGGTTTGGCAAAGGACATTGATTATTGGAAAGCATATTTTATTTTGCTCAATTGTTACAACCAAAAGCCACACCAAAACCTAATTTAGACATCGAACAACTGAAGGAACTGTCTGTTAAGGAAAACTATGAGATTGACAGAAATAACCTATTTACGGCATTGCAAGAAGCTAAGGAGGAAATATTTATTTATTTATTTATTTGTCCATATAAATCTCTTTTTAAGTACATTTATTGTACTCAGGGTATTGGACAGAAAACCTTTCTAGCTATTGGATTTTCAAATATCAAACATAAATTTTATAAATTTTTATGACAAATTGGATCTATACAGTTAATAATTACAAATTTTTTAAATACTGTATATTTACAACTTATTTCTACAATTAAAGATACAAATTACATTTTTTCTTGCATAAGATACTGTGAGACTGAATAGTAGCAGTTTTTCAGAAGGTAGGATGTCACAGACTTTTTAAAGCTTTGTAGTTCAGTAAGAGATTTTATATGTCTTGGTAATCTGTTGTAAAGTTTTGTTCCTGCATGATACACACCTTTTTGGCATAATGTGGTGTTACAATGATTGACATGTATCTCACTGTCTGACCTGGTACTGTAATCATGGACACTTTTGTTTTGAGGAAAAAGGTTTTCTTTTCTCAGTATGCTTTTTTTGACATGCATGACTATTTCCAGCATATAAATGCAGGGAAGGGGTAGGATCTTTAGATCTTTAAAGAAAGGTTTGCATGATTTTCTGCTGCTCACTTGTTTCATTATTCTTATAATTGCCTTTTGTTTCCTGAAAACTGTTATGGCCTGATGTACATTCCCCAGAAAATGACACTGTACTTCAGTATTGAATGTACATGAGCAAAGTATACAGCCCTAACTGTTTCTGCACTAGTACTGTTGCAGAGAATTCTTACCACATAGCTCATTTTTGCTAGTTTTGAATTTAGGGCTGTGATATGAGTGTTCCATTTAAGATTTTCCTGTATATAAATCCCAAGAAATTTAGTTTCATTGACAGAACTAATGTTTTGGTTATCTATACATATTACAGGTTGTGCCGGATTTTTATTTTGATGAGTATGGAAATTCATGAGTACCGTTTTTTGGGGATTAACTATTAGCCTGTTTCTGGTAAACCATTCAGGCACTCCTTTTGTAATATCTTTTGCAGATGCAGTAAGATTTTCTTCATTATTCCCTGCAATCAATAGACTGGTGCCATCTGCAAACAGTACTGCTTCAGAATCCCTAACGTGTGATGGGAAATCATTAATGTTGACAAAAAAAAGAAAGGGACCTAAAATGGAACCCTGTGGAACACCATGAGTTAGTCCGCATGGTTCTGAAACGTGTATCTGGAGTTCATTTCCTTCTGTGTGCTTAATTTCAGTTACCTGGGAACGATATTCCAAATATGATTTGATCCACTGATTTGGCACACTTCTTACACCATACCATTCGCGCTTCCTCAGGAGTATAGAATCATCAGTCACATCAAAAGCTTTTGTTAGGTCCAAGAATAAACCTGAGATATTTCTGTGGTTGTCCACTGCATTTAAGACATGGTTTATCAGATTGAAAGTGGCAGTTTCAATTGATCTCTGTGGTCTGAAGCCATGTTGACATCCAGAAATAATATTATTCTTGTCGAAGAATGTAATTAGTTTTGAAAGGAACACTTTTTCAATAATTTTCGAAAACCCTGACAATAGAGACACAGGCCTATAGTTACCCGTACATTGATGATCACCTTTTTTATATAGGGTATTACTTTTGCCATTTTCAGTTGCTGAGGGAAGACACCACATGATAAGGATGAATTGCATATGTCCAATAAAGGTGAAAGTATTTGTCTTGCTGTTATTTTTATAATATAATCTGGAATATCATCAATACCAGTTGAATACTTACTCTTCAGTGAATTAATGGTATTTAGGAGCTCTGTTGGGCTTACTGGACTGAGGAACATGGATATATTATTTATTTCAATAGATGAAAGTTCTTTCCATGTTGTATTAGGTGGATTTCCAAATTTTTCCTTCACTAATTTCCCAGCAACAGTTGCATAGTAAGAATTGAAACTATTTGCAACTTCCCTAGGGTCAGTGACATTCTTGCCATCATGTGATATCACAATATTTTTGTGAGTTGTCTTCTTCCCAGTAAGATCCTGCACAGCTTTCCACATGGACATAGTTTTATCGGATGACTTCATAATATATTTGTCATTTTCCTTAATTTTTGCCTCCCTTATGGTGTGTTTCAAAACTAGCTTGTATTTCTTTAAATAATTAATAAATTCTGTACTGCTGTTAGTTTTTGACTGCAGAAAAAGTTCCTGCTTCCTTTTACAAGATACTCTGATGCCTGGTGTAATCCAGTTTCTGAATCTATCTATGCTCTTGGAAATAACTTTCCTTTGTGGAAAAGCTATGTCAAAATTATGCTTGAAAATGTTCAAAAAATGTTCCATCTTTTCGTTAGTATTAGAGGTATCATATACTTCTCTCCAAGATTGTTCACTGATTAGGTACTGGAAGCATTCAATATTTTTCCCACTATAAATCCTTTTATGGATAACATTTTCTATACTGGTCAAAATGTGATTTACGGGTATGGTCAGTAATTGCGAAAGGTGGTCACTATAGCCGGTATCAAAGTTTTCTGATGTACACTTGTCCATGTTTACACATACCTGATCAAGGAGAGTGATGCTAGTTTTAGTTATATGTGTTGGAGAGCTAACAGTAAGACAAAGATTGTAGGCTTTTACAATATTTAAAAACGTTTCCCTGTGAGGGCTATGGCTCAGAAAGTCAATATTAAAATCACCACATAGTACCACTGTTTTCCCAGTTGTCTTAAGTTTGCCTAAAGCAAGGTCCAATTTCTTGAAAAAAACACTAATGTTGCTAACAGGAGATCTATACACACATAAAATAATAGTGTTTTCAGACATTAACTCTACAGCTGAGATTCCAAAGTCTCTTTCACAACCAAGTTTGCAAACAGATGTTATACTCTTATAATCTACATTTTCTCTTACATAGATGCAAATTCCCCCATGTTTTGATTCCATTGTACAAAAGCAGTTTGCAAGGTTAAAATGTAATATTTTTAAGTACTGAAAATACTCATTTTGTAACCAATGCTCACAAAAACATGACACTGAAACATCTTTCCATTCACTATTGAGGAGTGTATTTATTTCATCAACTTTGTTTGTTATTGACTGTATATTCTGGTGTACAATCTTCAGTCTATATTTGCAATTTAATTCTGTGTCACATTTTTTTGTGATACAGTCTACTTCCCTAAAAAATGTCTTTCACCCTTTTTATAAGACATTGCATCTTTCTTTATGACCCATTTGTCCAAAGTACTTTGGACTGCTTCTATATTAGGCCTATTGTGATTTCAATTTGCTAGACAACAGATTTCTTCAACCAAAAATTGTTTCCCACTGTGATTTAAATGAAGGCCATGGCTGGTGTGCATGGACCTGTCTAACGTGCTTACATTTATTAAGTTCACATACAGAAACTATATATCTAACTGGAGCCCTAGAATCTATAGAACTGGAAAGCAGGAATGGAAACTCAAAGAAATTGTTTCAGTATTCAAAGAAAAGTAAGAGTGGGTATCAAAGTGAAAACCTATTCATAAAAGATAAAAATCAAAATATGCTAACACAGCTGGAAGATATCATAGAAATATGGAAAGAGTATTTCTCAGAAATGTTAAATTGCACTGATCAGCACATAACCTTTAATTACACAATGTCTGAGAGTGACAGCATTAATAATGATGAATGTAGAATCACAGAACAGGAAGAGATCCACACCATTCAAAAGCCGAAAAACAACAAGGCAACAGGCGAGGACCATATATCAGTAGAGATGTTGAAAGAGGGTGGAAGCAAACAACACAAAGAAATTTATAACCTTTTCACAATGATATGGAAAACTGAAACACTGCCTGAAGATTGGAAAACTGCAATAATTTGTCTCATACACGAGAAAGGAAACAGAGTGGAGTGCGGAAATTACAGAGGAATCAGTTTGCTGAACATAACTTACAAAATCCTGTCAATGATCATTCTGGAAAAACTTCAACCTTACGCAGAAAACGTTATTCAAGATTACCAGGCTGGATTTCAAACAAACCGTTCCACAACTGATAATTTGTTTACAATACAACAGATCTTTGAGAAATACTGGGAATTTAACAAACACATCCACTGTCTCTTAATTGACTTCCAGTGAACCTTTGACAGCATCCACAGAAGTAGCCTCTGTAACACATTATGAGAATTTAGTATACCCAGTAAAATCATTAGGATGATACAACTGTGCATGGATGGCTCTCAGGCAGCAGTAAAGTTCAGAGGATCCATATCCCCCACCTTTCCAATTAAAACAGGCTTATGACAAGGAGATGCTCTTTCATGTGTCCTCTTCAACCTTGCATTAGAGAAAGTGGTTCAAGAGAGTAATTTACATTTATATAATGGTCTCCAATTCGAACACAGTGAAGTAAGACTCCTGGCTTAAGCAGATGATACGGTGTTGCTGAGTGAAACTGAAGAAGAACTGAAAGATATGTACAGGTCTCTCAGGCATAGTGCCAACAAAATGGGGCTTTTGATTAACCAAGAGAAAACAGAATATATGGAAATAGGTCAAGTCATAAATCCAACTCCTTACTTTTAAGTTGACCAACATTCTAAATTCAGAAAAGTTCTTCATTTTAAATACCTTGGATCACATTTAAACAGTAAAAATATCATAACAATGGATATAAATGAAAGAATAGCCTCAGGATCAAGATGTCTGTACTCACTAAGCAAGCCACTCAAAAGTAAAGCTTCGTCAGTCACCACATAGATGAAGATAAACAACACTGTCATCTGTCCCATAGTACTGTATGCTGGATGCTTACTGTATGCTGGATGCTTACAAAGAATGAAAAACAAAAACTGAATGTGTTCAAAAGAAAAGTAATCAGAAAAAACTGGGGACCTGTGTTGGAGAATGGCATATGGAGAATTCAAAAGAAAAATGAAATTTATCAGTTAATGAAGCAACCCACTATCAATCAGGAATGAAAAAGTAGGAAATTGCAAATGGGCTGGACATGTGGCTAGAATGGAAAACAAAATCACTAAGAAAGCATTTGAAGGAACTCTACAGGCCACCTCGTACAAGGAGGAAAGATGACATAGAGAAGGACATCGCAGCATTAGGAAATTCCGCAGGGTGGAGAGAGACTGCGAGAGATAGAAGGCGGTGGAAGCAGATAGTAGATGCAATGCATGGCCTACAGGGCCTGTGACCTCTGAGAAGAAGAGGAAGAGGAAGAAGAAGAAGAAGAAGAAGAAGAAGAAGAGGAAGAAGAATATTGTATTTTGTTATGTTGCTCATCTGAAACCAGTGCAAAGCATGAGGTGTGTGGCCTTTCTGCGGGATAATAGGAGAAGTGTGTGAGATCTCTCAGAAGGTGCAGAAGGGACCTGACAGGGCTGGGTTGTGGGCAAGCTTAAGCAGGGAGGATGGCCCGCAGGAGCCAGACCAGAAGCATGTCGAGTCTGCAATGTGATGCCAGAAGCGATGATGCCATTGGACGTGATGATGCCACTGAAAGTAATGGTGCCTGCAGCAGTGCATTCAAAAATTGTAAAATGCAGTATGATTAAAAATTGTCTGTTATTTTCATTATGCTGTGTTTTCACCAGAATAAATGCATGATCTTACATATAGGGAAGCAGAAACTTTCAACATTAACATGTGATTTATATGTCATCTGGTGGTAAATAAGTGTACATGTACTTGATTACTCTGGAATTGACACTTAAGTGTTTGCCAGAAGGTTCACAGAACAACTTTCAGACTATTTCTCTACACTCTCATTCTGTCATTTCTCCCTATGTAGGTGGGAGACAACAAAATAGTTTGGCGGTCATAGGAGAAAGTTGATGATTGAAATTTTATGGAAAGTCATCACAATTAAAAAGCCTTTGTTATTACTATTAACCACCCCTCTTGCTTATCATATCCTTAATACCCCCTCTGCTACTTTGCAATAATAAAGAGGAGCTGCCATTCTTTGAACGTTTTTGATATTCACTATCAATCCTATCTGGCCAGGCTCTGATACTGTGTAAAAATATTCCAAAGAGTATGGGCAAGCATGGTGTAAGCTGTCTCTTTAGTAGATTTATTGCACCTTCTAAGTGTTCTACGAATAAACCACAATCTTTGATTTCCATCCCCTCCCCCCAACATTCCCTATATGATGATACCAATTTAAGCTGTTCATAATAATAATACTTAGGTATTTAGTTGAATCGACACCCTTCAAATCTGTGTGAGTCATGTAACCAAAATTTAAAGGAATCTTAGTTTTTATGTGGTGGACCTATTTATTTATTTAATTTTTAGGATCAATTGCCACTTTTTTTACCTAGCAGATATCTTGCCTACACTATTTTGAAATATATTTTGATCTTTTGATGATTTTAATAGATGGTAAAAGATATCATCATCTGCCAAGAATCTACTTGCTTAGAATTTTTTGTTGCAAATAGTTCTGATATGTTGTTGCAGAATATTTGTGTGTTGTGTTGGCTCTTGAAGTCACTGCTCAAAATAATTTTTGGAGAAAGCATTGTGAAAGATACTGGTTTCTAATCTCCAGATGGCAATGCTGACCTATTTTTTTATGTGGTTTCACTAAATTATTTTAAGTAAATGCCATGATGGTTTCTTAAGCAAAGACATTGCCATTTTCCTTTTCCTTCCTTGTCAAACCTAAGATATTAAATAGCTTTTGCTTTACTGGTGTCATGGTGTTGATCAACTATGTGCTAAGGTTTGTCATTAGCCTCAGCTTAACAGCAGTCTGTAGCACGGATAGTGTGTCATGCACACATATCTTCAGACTTCAGAAAGTAAGTTACACATTATTATAACACACTAACTAACTTTTAATGAATGCTGCACTACACTTCAGAGTGACACACATTCATTACATTATTTTTGAACATATTCACTAAGTCTCTGTACACAATGGTCAGAATATATTCAATGCCTCGATGATAGAACTCTGCCTTTAGGTAACAGAGTCATTGAAGAACTGCTCTGTGAATATCCTCACTATTGGATAATCACATGGTGTAAGATCTGGACTTCCTGACCAGCATCACCTATGTCTGAGCAGCCTTGGTCAAATTGTTGGGATCATTTAACTTCCGCTTAACCAAATTTTGCATTTGGTTCACATACCACAAGAATTTCATTATGAACCTGTGTGCAGTTTAGATGTTTTGCCCACAAGACTCATCGGCCCACTAACTTCAACTCTGGAGTATGTTTCCAGCTGCCATGCCATTTCAGTCGCACACTGTGATACACCTGTTTCCTGAACAGCATCAGAAAACCTGAAACATGAACTCTCTTCTGAGAAAGCTTCACTCTTGCTGAGAAATTGTGTTACCATGAGACGCCATGTGTAATTTGTTTTATGAAGTCCCTACATTAACCTAAAACCTCAAATTTAAGAGTTTCTGAGAAGATACTCTTCAGTGGAGTAGCTGGTATTGTCCAATAGAAAGTTCTTTAATTCAGTCTTCATTGTCACTACATTATCTGCTTGAAATTCAGGTGTAGAAGGCGTTTCCTGAATACATGTGCACCCAGGAATGTTTTGTGAAGTATTTTTCAAAATACTCAGTTTTATGAAGAGATCACTGCTGGATGTTCTTTAACTAATGCCAGGTATAATACTTGTAATGTGCTTTTGTATTCTGAAAAAAAGTATCTCTGTAATAATAGTTTACCCAGAAATATGCAGAATAAACTATTTTTATCTTTTTTGTATCATCTATATCAGTAATATGGTGTACTGCAAGCATGGGTGACACATGGTACTTGATTAATTCTAGGTATTGGGTTTTTTAACTGAGGTTTTGATCCATCTGTAGTATGAAAAACTTAACACTTTGTACTTCTTGTACTTCATTGTTTGAGAAACTCTTTTTAGAACTTGTGAAGTTTGGTAAGAAGTACTGAACTGTATGTACTAAGCCTTGCCAAAACTTGTCATAAGCCATTTGTTGATGTGATGTGTTCCAGTATTTCATACTGTATTTTATTCTTATACTTGTATCATCTACAAAAGGTGCAAAATTTGTATCTCCTGATACTGCAAGTGGAAGATCATTTTTGTATATCGGAAACAACATAAAACACAAAACTGAACTTTGTGATGCACTTTGCCTGAGTGCTTCAAATTCCAAGTGCTTGTCATTATGGTATTGACATGGAACTGATGCACATTAGTTTCCGTCATTCAGACAAGATAAAAACCATGAACCTGACATGCCTAGTATTCCATAATATTTTAACATTTGCATGAGGTTATCATGACCCACACAACCAAAAGCCTTTGACAAGTTACAAAATATTTTCAAGTAATTTTTGATTTATTGATTCTAGTTTATCATCTGTCAAAGTACATGTAACCTGTGTAAGTATGTTCCAAATAGTTTTTATCATTTGCTGGAGGGCTCTCTCTCTCTCTCTCTCTCTCTCTCTCTCTCTCTCTCTCTCTCTCTCTCTTCTCTCTCTCTCTCTTTTAAGCAACATATAGATTTTGCTTAGAATTTTACAGCAAATTTTGTAATGTGATTTAATTCTGTCATCAATTAGTGTCCTTTGATGCCAAGTGCAGCGTTTTCTTAGTCTGACATGATATTCTGATCCCATTTCTGAACTGGGTATAAGTGCATTTAATCTGCTTCCATTGGTTAATTTCTTAGGAAAACTATTTTCAAAGAAGGCTATGTCACAGAATATATTATATTTTTCACTTACACCAGGGGTGTTGTGCACAGATTTCCAGCCTGGATTTTGCAAATATTCTTGACATCTCTAACTCCTTTTTAATTTATTACCTATGAAGTTTTCCAATTATTTTTATTTATATCATGCACTGATTCTGAATGTTACCAGGTGGCCATAATGATCTAAGAGGCCATGGACTAAGGAAATTACACTCCAACTCTACATCATTAAATATGTTGGCTACCTGACTGGTATAATTTATTATTTTGCCGTTTGCTGTAGTAAAAATGTTGTTACACCCCTTAATTGATTTCTCTGTTTCTCTTTTAACTATTGTCCATGCACATTGAACTTTGTTAAGCATATCATTAATTTAAGATACTGTGGCGTCTCTGGCGGAGAGCACTCTATCTTTGTGACTTTGGTTCTTCGACAGTCGAGTTCTACTGTTGTCTTTCGGTGTGTAACATGTTCAACTGCCATATTTGTTATGTACGAGTGATTAATAAATGTGTGTTCAATACTTAGTGTGTATTCACTCTCAGCTAATCCTACGTGATAACCACAGTGGTGAACCCAACACCATTGTCGTCTCATCTTGAGTTATTTTGTGCTTCTTTTCGTCATTTACGAACTTTGTGTCCCAGCCCACATTGTTTCCGCTACAATGGATTTACCAGTGACTTTCGGTGCAAGTGTAATGTGCCCCATCAACTCTGCCGATTGTGACCATATGTGGACAAGTGTTCCTAATTTGAATTTGGTTAAAAGTGAACAGTTATTTATGCCCGGCCACGCTGGCAGCCACCTAATTTTACCCGTCTCAACGTGGCCACTGCCTAGCGTGGCAGCACAACAACAGCCACAACATGAACAGTTCACGTCACCTAACCACAATGTGGGTGACCTTCCAGTTAGAGACATTGTGGTTTATCCTTCATGTACACCATTACCTTCGGGATGGCTTGATGTACCGGCAAAGTTCCAGAACTGTGAATCGAAGATTTCTATGCATGAGGTAGCACATTCTAATTTATATAGTATTTTAGCGCCCCCCTTCCCTGCACGCTGTTACGGCAACACCGGCCACCTTGACCGCACCGGTTTCCGTGACTGCCTCACTATGGGTGCACCATGACCATCTTCTGCCCGCTTTTGTAATGGCCGTCGGCCATTCTACTGGCACTGGTTACCGGGTCAGCTCCCGTGGCTTCACTGCGACCACCTCCTGCCTGCTGTTGCACCGTGTTCTTTGGCAGCCTTGCAGATTGGACACACCGTGCCGACTTATACACTCGTTCCCTCCGCACCGTGTGTAGCATGCAGCCACTGCCCCACACAGACCTCAGGCAATGCACCATTCACTGCTACCACACTTCCACCATCAGAGGCATCCTGCTCTGCTCTTACTGATCTCAGTCTGCCGGTGCTGCCTCAACAAGTGTTACCTGGCAGGTTCCCAATGCTACCTACATTACAAAAAGACAATCCAAAAACTTGATTCACATTATTGGACCACATACTGGACATCGACAGCATTTCGGACAACGACACCTGTTTTGTCTGCCTGGTGAGCCACCTACATGCACATACGGACCTCATCAGCGATTTTCTTTTCTCACCATTTTTCTCGCACAAATATTTGACGGCCAAAGCACTGCTCATCAAGTGCCTTCCCCACCCTCCGCCGAGGATATTCATCACATTATTCATGAGGAGGATCTCAACATCCGTACCCCTTCACAGGTTTGGCGGCACCTATGTGCATTAATTGGTGATCAAGCATTACCTGACGCCATACTTTGGACGTTGTGGATGGGCAAAATGCCTTCGGATTTGCAACTTCATCTACTGTCTCATCTTACTGACCCACTCATGGCTCGGTTACAACTGGCGGATCAGGTTTACGCTATCATTTGTCACCGACACCGCCTGTCACGAACATCTTCTCCATCATCCTCAGCTGGCACACCTGTGCCTCTGGTTCTGTGCCCAGTCAGCAGAGGCCAGCGTGCCCCCCTCATTGTCTCAGCTGGGCGTCAGGAGCTGCCACCTAGCAGCTTACAGGCCTACAGGATGTACTGCTAGCAGGTTCCTGACAGCTGCTGACCTTGCCCGAGCAGCAACCCAATCAGCTACCAGCCCCTACACAGTTAGCTGCAACCCCTCGTGTATCGCACCGCTACACCAACCGGCCTACCCACTGTGCTGGTTTCATGCTACCCACCCGCAACTGCCATGTGCCTTGCACCTACCCAAATGAGACTGGCAGGCACGTTTGGATGCCACGTCCTTCCACTTACCTTCATGGCACTTATAGTCCAACGCTGCACCACTTCCTTCAGCGATCCAATGCCTCTGTGACACAGACATATCAGCAGGCATCTGTTTTCTTACCAATACTGGTGCTGACGTTAGCATAATCCCGGCCAAGCACACTGTCAACACAATATCTCCTCCTACCCTCACCTTGGTCGCCACCAATTGTTCTTCTATTGCAGTCCATGGCTCCATCAAGAAGTCACTCCACCTATCACCAGTTCACACCTACCCTTTGACCTTCCATGCTGCTGATGTGGATAAACCTGTGATCGGTTTGGATTTTCTACACCATTACAAACTTTCACCAGACCTGCAGGCTGCTGCGCTCCGCCACGTGTCTGGCTCTACAGTTCCACACTCACATGAGTTCAGCATGACTTCGCACTCCGTCTCCTTGGCTACACTTTCCACGTGTGAGTCCCTGGTTGAGCGCATAACCACACGGCTCTGTGATCTGTTGCATGTGCGCTAACAAATTGGCAAACTCCACACCCAGAACGATGCCTTACGCACCTGCATTGCCGCTGCCTCCACATAATAGTCACATGCACCGTGTATCATACATTGCCTATCTGCAGCCCTGCAGTGAGGCGACTCTACACACACCTCTACAGCATCTTCTCACCAATGTGCTCCTGTGTCAAGCATTCCACCACCTGCTGTTTTTTTTTTTTCACACCGCCGCGGACATATCTACAAGACGTATCTACATGCGCCCCTCCAGATTCTTCGCACTACTTTGCTCTTGTTCCATGCCCTCCATTGCCGACTGCAGCTGACACCCCACCTACGCCACCTCGGTTCTGCAAGGTCAGTGAACCGATGTTGCCTGTGGATACCTCCTTGACACCCTCTTTCAGACCCCCCTACACGAGTATCGGCCATCAGAATGGCACTTGTCACAGGATTTGCACCACCGATGGCCCACCTGTTCATTGTAAGGCCAGGTGCCTTAACGCTTTCCTACTTCTATGCACCAAGGAGCTCGTTCAGGATCTGTTGGATTCAGGCATCCTTCACCTCTCCAATAGCAACTGGTTTTCACCTATTCACCTTGTTCCCAAAAAGGATGGTACCTTACGCATGTGTAGGGACTACAGGTCCCTTAATGCCCGCATCATTATCGATAACTACCCCATTCCACATATCCCGGATTTCATGCAGTTACTCATGGTTCTATCTTTCCTCTGATTTAAATTGTTCCAAGGCATATCATCAGATTCCTATGCATCCACCAGATACTCTTAAGACAGCCACCATCACACCCTTCGGCCTATTTGAATACTGTTACATGCCTTATGGACTGAAAAATCCCGTGCAGATGTGACAGCGGTTCATTGATTCCATTTTGCTCCCTCTGCCATTTGCCTATGCTTACTTAGATGATATATACTTATCTTTTCCTCCTCCTCTGAGGAACATCAAGTTCACCGCGATGCAGTCCGTTTGGCCCTCGTTACCAATGGCGTCATGATCAATCATGATAAATCTCAACTGAGTTCCACATCTGTTACCTTTCTCAGTCATACTGTTGCTACCGACAGCCTCCAACCAACAAGTTCTCATGTCAAAACCATACTTGAACTTCCTCTCCTTGAAGATTATGCTCAGCTACGTCGTTTTCTGGGTATGGCAAACTTTTACTGCCGCCATATTCCTCAAGCTGCCTCCATCCAATTTGCTCTCACCGATACTCTCTCCGGCAAAAACACCACTGGAAAATGGAAGTTGGAGTGGACCAAACCAATGCTCGACGCTTTTGGTAACCGAGAAACTGCCCTCACCAAAACTGTAACACTCGCCCACCCTCACCCTGAGGTCTGTGTCTCAATCGCGACCGATGCCAGTGGCTCAGCTTTGGGTGCTGTTTTACAACAGCACACCACAGACTCCACCCAACCCCTCCGTTTCTTTTCCAAGAAACTTACAAGGAGCCAGTGCAAGTGGTTGGCTTTTGACCACGAGCTCTTTGCAGTGTATGAGGCAATTAAACATTTCTGTAGTGACCTCAAAGGGTGACCCTTCACGATCTATACAGATCACAAGCCACTCACGGATGCTATTCATAATCTGGCTAAGGACCTTCCGCCGAGGTGTTTCAGCCATATGGACTACATCTGTCAGCACTCTTCTGACGCATGCTATATCCGTGGCATGGAAAAATGTTGTGGCTGGCTACCTTTCCTGCATCTGCGTGCTAACCACACCGTTGAATCTGGAGGAGCTCGCCTTACAAGCCGACGACGATGATATACAGTGAATAAAATCAGACGACGACTCATTTCTCTCTGTCCAACACCATATATTTCCTGGTTCAATGATCCCTGTCCCTTGTGAAACCTCTACAGGCACACTCCACTCCCTGGTCCCTGCCACCCTTTGTCATAGGGTCTTTACTGACTTGCATGGCTTAGCTCACCCTAGGGCATGAGCCATGATGCGGCTGGTTATGGAGCACTTAGTCTGACCTGGTGTGAAGCATGACTGTCGCACGTGGAGCCTTGCGTGCATTTTGTGCCAGCACAGCAAAGTCGGCAGGCATGCTCAACCTCCATTGGGCAGGTTTGTCATTCCAAAGGGGCATTTCTGGCGTGTCTATATCAACGTCGTTGGTCCCCTCCCATCCCCCCCTTCCGAGGGTTGCAGATACATCTTATTGATCACTGACCGTGTGACCCGCTGGGTCAAGGTGGTCCCCCTTATGGACATCATGGCGGAGACTGCTGCTCGCTCTTTCGTCTCTCTCCGGCTGTCCTCTGTCTCTTACAACGAACCAGGGATGCCAGTTTCAGTCTGCCCTCTTCGCATGCCTCTGCAAACTCTGCGTCGCCGTCAAATTTCATACCACAGCCTACCACCTGCAGGTGAACAGTATTGGCGAGTGGTGGCACCTCACACTCAAGGCTGCCCTAATGTGCCATGGAGGCCTACGGTCAGAAGCTCTGCCAGGGGTCCTGCTAGGCATTCGCTCAGCCCATAAAGAAGATCTTAATGCCTCACTCATTGAGGTTCTGTACCACGAGCCTCTCCTTCTCCCTGCCAAGTTCGTTGAGGATTCACCTTCAGCCGCATCCAAGGATCTCCTTGCACTTGTAGAGCAGACATGCACACACAATGCACACCTCCGCACTCCCTTGCCCTGCCCCCACACCACCCCATCTGTGTTCATCCACAACGACCTTACTAAGTGTGACTTTGTTATGTTGTGGGATGTCACTGTGCAGGCAGCCCAGCAGCTGCCTTATTCGGGCCCTCACCGCATGCTATATTGTGGAACGAACACATTCGTCAGCCTCCTACATGGTCAGCCACAGACAGTGTCTGTTAATTGACTGAAACTGGCATGGTCACTCAACTATCTACCTCCCAATGCAGCCGTCCTGCCTTCTGCTGATTTGTCTCCGCCTGTGCAGCTGTTGGAACAATGGCACTGCTGCACTGCCGACTCTGACGCCTCCACTTCCTGCACTGGCTGCCTGGCACCAAGATTATGAACTCATGCAATGTGGCATCCCTCCACCATGCTCCGCACTACCGGGCATGGAGGGGGTGGTGGTGGGGGTCGCTCTGTGGCATTATCTTGTGACTTTGCTTCTTTGGACAGTTGAGTTCTAGTGTTAATTTTCAGTGCATAACATGTTCAACTGCCATATTTGTGATGTATGAGTGATTAATAAATGTGTGTTCAATATTTATTGTGTGTTATCTCTCAGCTAATCCTACATGATAACCACAATACTATAAATAAGTTTTTTTAAAATTTTTAATCAGTTTCCTTGAACAGAATGATATTTATTGTTGTACAAAATCAGTCCTACTTCTCTGTCTGCTCTAAGAGTTTTCATTTTATATAATTCCTTTTTCTATGCACACAACTTTTGTAAACTTTTGTAATTAAATTTTTTAAAATTATTTTGTTAGAATCATAGATTAGTGCTTTCTTGGCAAAACAACAGCTAAAGGTAGATAAAGATGTATCTATAATATACACCCCTCAATTCTGGTTCCAATGTGGCTGCCTGGAAACTTTCTATTATCTGTTTATTAGAAGCTTGGGTGGTATTAGGTGATAAGGATTACAATAGGTGGCTAGTTGGAAATGGTGGCAGGTCTGTTTGTGTCATGAAACTAAATACTGTAAAAGACTGCAGGAAATTTATTTCTGATCTAACGGGACATCTGTAAAATCTATGTTAAGATTGTTAGTGCATGTGGGGAAACTTCTGTTACCTACTGCAAATACAGTGCCCAAATATAGCAAGGTACCACAGATTGTTAGAGACTTTTTGACTTTGAAAAGTCAGTATTCATATTGGAGGTATTGCTGGTGGTTTGTACACTTTGTATGGACAGGGGTTTTTGTGAAGGCATCTACATCTACATACATACTACACAAGCCACCATATGGTGCATGGCAGATGGTACCTTGTACCACTACTAGTCATTTCTCTTCCTGTTGCACTCACAAATAGAGAGAGGGAAAAAGACTGTATAGATGCCTCCAGAACAGATAATCACCTTGAAGTTAGTTATGGATGTCTACAAAAGAAGGCAAAAACAACTAGTCATAACCTTTGTAGATTTCAAAAAGGCGTATGATTGCATCCATAGATCTTCAATGATGAAAATATTAAGGAATTTTGGACTTCATCCTAAATTAATAAAAATGATACAGTTAACCTTAACAAACACCAAATCCAAAGTAAAATTTAGAGGAGAAATATCTGAACCATTTACGATTAAAACAGGGTTGAGACAGGGAGATTGTTTATCACCATTGCTATTCAATTGTGCTCTTGAATGTGTAATGAGAGAATGGTACAAGGAAAATCCTATGAATATTAAAATTGGAACTAAGAAAGATAAAATAAACCTAAATTGCTTGGGATTTGCTGATGACCTAGCATTACTAGCTAATAATATTCAGGAAGCCACGAAACAAATAACAAGCTTACAAAATATAGCACAAAAATTAGGACTCGAGATATCATTTGAAAAGACTGAAATAATGGTAACGGATCCACTTGTAATAGATCACATCACAGTGAACAATAGGAAAATTAAAATAGTGAAACAATTTAAATACCTGGGTGAAATTATAACACATAAATTGGACGAGAAACCTGCATGGCGAGCAAGAACTAATAAAATGATAAAAGCTCAAAAACTAACATGGTCTACGTACAATAAAAAATGTCTATCAATTAAAACAAAATTAAAACATTACAAGACGGTGGTTCAACCAGAGGTTACATACGGAAGTGAAACTCTTTTTAAAGTCACCCAGAAAAACAGAATTGACAAAATTTTAAAAGTAGAGAGAAGAATTGTTAGAACATGCATAAATAAGAAATATCAAAAAGCTGGGCAATGGCGGATAGTTCCAAATGAAGTGGTATACAGAGAACTGGAGCCCATCACCGATACTATACGAAAGAAAAGGATCTCTTTTTGTGGTCACATTCTGAGGACACCAGAAACCAGATTATCAAGGAAAATTATTGAGAAACTCTGGAATTTGAAACAACAAGGAGGATGGCTTAAGGAAATAAGAGAGGATATGGAAGAACTGGAAATAACTCTGGATGATTTGCAGAACAAAACGCCAAATTTAAAGAAGTTGAGGGACACAGAAATAAGATTTAAACCAAAAATTGACAAACGACATACAATGAAAAGGGTATTTACAGATGAGGAACGACGAAAAGCATCGGAACGAATGAAGAGATACTGGGCCACTCGGAAGGGGAAAATACCAAAGAAGAGGACCAGAAATGATTGACTGAAGTGGTCCAATGAGGCCGTAAAAGCAGAAGAAGAAGAAGATGCCTCCATATGATTCCTAATCTCTCTTATCTTACCTTTGTGGTCCTTACGTTAAATGTATGCTGATGGCAATAGAGTTGTTCTGCAGTCAGCTTAAAATGCTGGTGCTCTAAATTTTCTCAATAGTGCTCCACAAAAAGAATGTTATTTTCCCATAAGGGAGTCCCATTTGAGTTCATGAAGCATCTCTGTAACACTGACATGATGATGAAATGTGCCGGTACAAATCTAGCAGCATGCTTCTGAATTGCTTCAATGTCTTCCTTTAATCTGACGTGGTGGGATCCTAGACAATTGAGCAGTATTCTAGTATGGGTCACACTAGTGTTCTATATGTGGTCTCCATAACAAACTAACAACACTTACCTAAAATTTACCCAGTAAACTGAAGTCGATCATTCGCCTTCCCTGCTATCATGCTTCCATGTCGTATTTCTTTGCAACATTATGCTTGCATATTTAATTGATTTGACTGTGTCAAGCATTGCACCCTTTATGCCTTACTTTACTCATTTTGAGCCACAAGGGGTGAACCGTGATAACAGCTTAGAGCAGATAAACTTCTTTGCTAAGATCACCAACAGTAACCTTTATTGTCGAGAATGCTGTATCTGAAAATTATAGGACTGTTATTCCTACTCATCTGCATTAACTTACATTTTTCTAAGTCCTGTGTCCTCCTATAGTCACTCAATGATGATACCTTCCTGTACAACACAGCATCGTCAGCAAACAGCCACAGATTGCTGCTTACTTTGACCGTCAGATCATTTATGTGTTTATATAATGAGATCAGTCATATCACACTTCCCTGGGGCACTACTGACCATACCCTTGTCTTTGATTAGTACTGGGCTCTATTACATATATGGAATCTGTTTTTTCGGATATGTCTGTAGAGTAGATGTCACATATACAAGTAAGCCAATGATGGCCTATGATCACTTCAGTGCATATGTACACCAAGCTTGAACTCTAATAGGAATCATCAATATGCCATGAGTAATGAGGCTAATGAGTAGGTGCATTGTATTAATAGTGTATGGTACAAGTTGAGAACCTTGGTCTGACTGTGATAGGGTAAGTCCGTGCAGTTGTGGTGACCGCTGTGTCCAGATGGCGTAGTGGTCAGAGCATCTGCCTAGTAAGCAGGATATCCATGTTCAAATCCTCGTCCAGCAAAAATTTTCAGTTTGCCCCACTGATACAAATCAATGCTCACTGACAGCCAATGTCTTTAATTCCTTTGTGTCTGGGTTCTATTTCTTAAGAAGTCTTTGAGCCACTCACATGTCTGGGAACCTATTCCGTATGCTTGTACCTTTGTTAACAGTGCTGAGAGGGGCACTGGGTCAAGCACTTTCCAGGAAGCAGAGAGTTGGGGATAAAATCCATGAAGATAACTCATTTCACTGATAAAGACCAGGAAGGAGCAGAGTTGGGAATAGATCTATGTGCTAGGTTCTGGAGGAAACAGCAGACGGTGCCTATGCCATTGGTGCAGATTGTGGATGTAACAGTGAATCTTAACTAGACAAGATAAGATACTAGGTATATTTGCTGATGTTATTTTGGAGCAAATTACAGTTTAACAACTAATGATGAAATATTTATACTATGACAGATGGAATTCTGATTTATATCTATTCTGCACAGTGGGAGTAGCATGTTCTTTGATTCTAGTAATATACAAACGAAATAATAATTTCGTATTATAAATGCAAAAATGAAACACTACCCAGCAAATTTGTTGTATGACACGCAAATGTGTGTTATGTGATCTTGTATGGCACAACCTTCCATGTTTTGCAGATTTCAACTTATTAGTATAATTTGACATGGTGAATCACAAGTAGCCACATCCAACCATGATTAAACAAGAATAAATAGAATTAAAAAACTTTATTCTCTCTCTCTCATTATTAATAATGTGTAATTATTGTAACACAGCTGACTAGAGCTTTTACATATACACACCTATGAAGATTCTTGGCAATTTTCTGACATTTTTTTAAAGTCTAAACAATGTAAGATACTTGACAAAACACTACCAAGTGTCTGCAAGCGAGTACTATTATTAACCACCACTGTTATACACTTTCCCCTAATCTACTTTTACAAGAGTAGTTGACAGGTAAATTAATGTCTTCTTTATTCTGTGTAGGCTATGTTGTCTAAATTTTTTTTACAGCCTTACATTTCCCTTGCACAAGGTATATCAAAAGCCTTAATTCTTGAAATGGTGTCTTCTGTCCAGTCATCATTGTTTCATTATCAGTGTTTTGTTAGTTCACATTCATTACATTTTCATGTATGAAACACAATTTTATTTCTACAAATAAATTTACTTACTGTCCATTAGCTTTAGTAGAAAGATTCCAGTGAAAAGTACTACATGTGCTGACTTTGCATTCATTGTGTCCTGCAACAAAGAGGAGGCAGTTATTTCAGGATTTCAATTAAAGCCAAACAATGGTACATTTGAACATTCCAGACAAAGTAAAAATGAGTGTGGGAGTGAGCATCAAATCAGTGATTTGCCATATGTGCTACCCAGATGGACTTCACGAATTGACTCAATGCTTTAAAAGTAGAAGGGAGATCCTGGAAGACTGTAGTCTTGATTCTGTTTGTGATACGTACTTGAAGAAACATTGCACATAAAATGTAAACGTTTAGGCTCAAGTTCCATTTCAGCACAATATTCTTTTCTGTTGAAGTTTCATTTCAGGGGACACCATTGTAGAATGATAGCTTCATTCTGGATCCAAACTCTGGACAGTGATGATGATCACTGTGGCTTTGTAGGGATTATAATAAAAGGGCAAAAGGTCATCAGCTAATCCATCCTAGACAAACTTCACAATTAATAATGACTCTGAGACCAAGGATAGACAGTGACATTTTGCAGAATCTTATCTACATACTATAACATATTTCTGTTTCTCCCTTTTTTTTCAGCATGCTCCATTACAGTATATCTAATATTACATCATGTATGTATTGAAATGTTGTGTAATGTTTATTTGGAGGATGATGAGGATGAGGCTGAGGATGAGGCTGATGAAGAGGCTGAGGATGAGGCTGAGGGTGAGGCCGAGGCTGAGGGGGACATTGAAAACCAGAGCCAGTATATAGCCTACACCTTGAAAATAGCACCACAGGGGCCATCAAGCATGATATCCCCATCCATCAACAGTATCACAAGCCCTCACTTCATGAGACACTGCAGAGAGATTTGATATTTAAACTAGGACATTGGCTCAAAGTCTGGCGACCAGGAACGTTATGACACCAACTCTCCTACTCTTGCTGGCCAAATACTGGCAGTGAAATTTTGTTCAACCACCAGGATTTGAACTCACCTACCTCAGGGTTGAGTGCCATTGCACAAGAATGCATAAGTGATCTCGACAGGTCACCATCCTTCCTGTGATTTATTACTTGACTAAAGCAATAAAAAGCAGAGGAAGAATATCCATGTAGCTAGAAAATACTCTTGAATAATGCTGTCCTGAGGCTCTTCCACCACATCTATTCTACACACTGACTTAAATTGAGAAGGCAAAATACTAACATCAGTTATGTCTAAAATGGGGAGAGAAGGCAGACAAGGGTTTCTGGCATTAAATGATTGAATGCTTAAAAGGATAAAAGAACTTCTTGAGTATATCAGTGTGGGTATGGAACACAGTTGGAGGTCCCTCAGGATCTTATTGCAGCAAGAGGCTCCCCATCCTCATCAACCCTAAACACTATGTAAAGCTGAGCTGATTGCCAAATTTTGTGGTAAATCCACTTTCTCTTCTGAATCTTAGTATTCATCTAAAAGCCAATTCATCATCTGCTAGTATGAGAGGCAAAGAGGTACTCAGCATACATTCTCTCTAGTTTCGCCAGGATAGCACATTCTCTCAATATATGGACTATCGTGAGTGGGGTCCCATGTGCAGACAGTGAAATGCATTCTCTCATCATAATATAAAATCACAAGTGAGCTTGACATGACTGATCCGCAGCCTGCATAAAGTGATAAATTCTTTCTATGAAGTTCAGTAGCAGTTCCCATTATCAGTCTTAGTTTGTTGGAGAAGGTACTCCAGTCCCAAGCTTCTATGTATTTATTGAGATAGTAGGCTGGCACCAGGTATTCCAATATTTGTTTCTCCACTTTTAATTTCTTCCTTAGCCAGTTGGTTTCTGAGCTTTTTTTCTTTTTTCCCAATTTATCAACAAGGTTTCACATCAAAATGAGTGTGATAGTAGTGTAGAGTTCTACATCTACACTTATACTCTGCAAACCACTGTGAAGTGCATGGCAGGGGGTACATCTCATTGTATCAGTAATTGGGCTTTTTCCCATTCCATTCATGTACGAACTGCAGGAAAAATGATTGTTTAAATGCCAACGCATGTGCTGAAATTAATCTACTCTTATCCTCGCAAGCCATATGAAGCTATATGTAGGGGATTGTAGGATATTCCTAGAGTTGTCATTTAAAGCTGGTTTTTGAAACTTTGTTAGTAGGCTTTCTCAGGAGAAAGTCTGCCACTTCAGTTCTTTCAGCATCACTGTGACACTCTCCTGTGGGTCGAACAAACCTATGACCATATGTTCAATATCCCATTAGTCCTATTTTATTACAGGTCCAACATACTTGAGCATTAGTACAGGATGAGTCACATGAGTGATTTGTAAGCAATCTACTATGTAGATTGGTTACATTTCCCTACTATTCTACCTGTAAGCCAAAAGTCTGCTACCTGCTTTACCCACGACTGTGAGGACTGCTGGCCTCACACACGGAGTGCAAGCAGAGCTCGCAATTTGCAGCATTGTTCCCAGAGTTAATCAGGGTTCCTTGGTTTGGAGCCAAGAGGAGGGTCTCAACCAAAGGCTTCATTGACTTTGTGATGGTCTTGGATGGAGATTTATAGACCTGTGTTATTGTGGGGGGGGGGGGGGGAGGGGGCGTTTTTAGGACTTCCCTTGTAGATCATTGGTGCACTACACAAAGGAACCAGCTACTCGGATAGCAGAATACTTGTTGGTACACATGAGGGATTTTTAGGCTAGACGGTAGTTTGAGGTTCGCTGATGAACACTCACCAGTTGATACGCAGCAAGGAAAGTTAGACTATGTTCAGAGTAAAGGCACTTTGACTGTCAAAAATCAGTAAACTGTCAAATTATTCGTAAACAAGTTGCTGAATTTACTGCCCTCTAGGAAAGTTCTTGTGCTCATATTATTCTTGAGACCGAGAGCTGGCTGAAACCCGAAGTTGAAAGGTCTGAGATATTTAGTGAGTCATGGAATGTGTATTGGAAAGGCAGACTAGAGGCCATAGGAGGGGGATTATTCGTTGCAGTTGACAATAATATTGTCTCTATTGAGATTGAAGTTGAATGTGACAGTGAAGTTATCCGGTCACGTGTAACAGGTGTAAGTGAAATCAAGTTAATTGTTGGATGTCGTTACTGGTTGCCCAACTCCACTGTGACAGTTCATGAGTCATTCAAAGAAATTTTGTGGTCAGTAGTGTGGAAATACCCCGACCGTGAAATACTAGTTGGAAGTGAATTTAACCTACCGAGTGTAGACTGAGATGTCTATGGATTCATTGTGAGGGGAGGATACAGACAGACAGTCATGTGAAATATTTTTGAACACATTTTCTCAAAACTGTCTTGAGCAGATAGCTCTGCATCCCAGATGCAATGAAAATATCTTAGATCTTGTAGTTGCAAATAGGCTGGACCTAATTGATGATGTCAGTATAGAAATGGGGATTAACAATCATGATGTCATTATACCAACTATGGTTACTAAAGTTAATATATCAGTCAAGAAGGCTAGGAGAGTATTTCTGCAAGACAGAGCAGCTAAGCAGTTCTAGCATCTCACTTAGGCAGTGAATTGATGTCACTTAGTTCCAGTAAGATGGACATAGAGGAATTTTGGGCAAAGTTTAAGCAGACTGTATATCGTGGTCTGGAGAGTTATGTGCCTACTAAGTGGATAAAGAATTGAAAAGAACCACCATGGTTTAGTGATGAAATTCACAAACTGTTGAGGAAGCAGAGGCTGGTGCACTGCTGGTTCAAAAGAGAGTGCATAAATGGCAACAAGCAGAGGTAAGTAGAGATCTGTGCATGAAGCATACAACTACCACCTCCATCACATGTTAGCAAAAGATCTGGCAAAGAACACGAGAAAATTTTGGTTGTATGTAAAACCACTAACTTTGTCTAAGGCTTCCACTCATTTCCTTGTTGACCAGTATGTTGTGGCAGTTGACTTTAGCAAAATGTCGAAGTTTTAAATTTCATGTTCAAGAAATTTTTCACATAGGTGAGTCATTCAAACATATTGCCATTTGAACGTTAGACTTACTCCTGTATGGGCAACAGATCAATTAACATTCCTAGTGTAGAGAAACAACTGAAAGATTTGAAAGCAAATAAATCAACAGGTCTAGATGGAATTTCAGTTCCATTTTACAAAGAGTACTCTATGGCATTGGCCCCTTAACTAGCTTGATTTATTGTGAATCTCTCACAAGCATAAAGTTGCAAGCAACTGGAAAGAAGCAAATGTGACTCCAGTATATAAGAAGGGTAACAGAATGGAGACACAAAATTACAGACCAATATCCCTAACTTTGGTTTGCTACAGAATCCTTGAACATATTGTCAGTTCAAATACAATAAACTTTTTGAGACTGACAAGCTCAAGTTCATGAATCAGCATGGTTTTAGAAACCATCACTCGTGCAAAGCTCAGCTTGCGCTTTTCTCACACAAAATACTGAGAACTATGGATGAAGGGCAAGAGGCAGATTCTATATTTCTAGATTTCCGGAAAGCATTTGAAATGGTGCCTCATTGCAGACTGTTAATGAAGGTACGAGCATGTGGAGTAAATTCACAGGTGTGTGAGTTGCTCGAAGACTCCTTAAGTAATAGAACCCAGTGTGTTGTCCTCAACGGCTTATGCTCATAAGAGATGAGAATATCATCAGGAGTGCCCCAGGGAAGTGGGACAGCACTGCTGTTGTTCTTTATATACATAAATGATTTACTGGGCAGCAATCTGTGGTTGTTTGCTGGTGATGCTGTGGTGTACGGTAAGAAGTTGAAGTTGAGTGACTGTAGGAAGATACAAGACAACTTAGAAAAAAAAAAATTCCAGTTGATGTGTTGAATGGCAGCTGGCTCTAAATGTGGAAAAATGTAAGTTAATGCATTGAGTATGAAGAACAAATGTGTAATGTTCAGTTACAGTATTGCAAGTGTCCTGCTTGACACAGTCAAGTCATTTAAATAAATGAGCATTATGTTACAAAGTGGTAAGAAATGGAATGAGCATGTGGGAACTGTGGTGAGAAAGGCAAATGGTTGACATTGGGTTATTGGGATAATTTTAGGAAAGAGTGGTTGACCTGTAAAGGAGACTGCATATAGGACACTGGTGCGACCTGTTCTTGAGTACTGCTTGAGCCTTTGGGACCCGCACAAGGTCAGAGTGAAGGAAGACATCAAAGCTGCTAGATTAGTTACAGTTAGGTTTGAACAACACGTAAATAGTGAAACTCTCTTGAGTTTTCTCAAGTCTAGCAACTGTGATGTAAATCTTCTGTTTTACGTATGTGTTATGTTGAGTAACTGATGGTTGTAGTTTGTGACTGTGTTAATTTCCTTTTGTATATATTAAACAACTTTGTATAAAGAGGGATGTAATTGTTGGTATTTTTAATTTTTTGAAATATGATCTACAAGACTCAAGATTTCTGATTCCACAGATGCACCTGATTACCTTCTTTTACCAAACAAGAACTTTCTCTGTTCCAGGGGAATTCCCCATAACAAAATGCTATATGTCAACCGGGTGTGGAAAAATGAATAGTATACATTTAGCAAAAACTTATCACTGACACAAGATCTTAGTTTTCCAAATGAATATGCCACACATGCTAACTTAGAAGATATATAATTGGTATGATTCTTCCATATTAATTTCGAGTAGTCAAAGTAGTTTAGCTGAAGCACAATCACTGCTGTCATCTTTAATACACAAGCTAAAGAAGATATTTACAGTTTTTTCATGATTAATACACAATTCTTTAATTTGGAGCACCTTATTGGCTGCTCTGAGTTAAGCCCTACTTTTCTACTTTAACATTCCTGAGTCTGTCTTGGCTATAACGAAAGTGTTATCATCTGCATAGAGTGTGGATTTCCCCAACATAGTGCTGGACAAGTCATTTACATATATTGTGTGGAGTAAAGGTCCAAACACAGAACCTTGTGACACACCCTGCATGATATCCAAGGCATCTTATGTCATATTGTTGAACTGCACTCAGGTAGGACGTCATAAGAGATTGTTCTGAGCCTCCAGAACCATAGTAGCAGAATTTTTTTTATCAGTATTCTATGGCTGACAGAGTCAAATGCCTGACTGAGATCCACGAGGATAGCATTAACAGATGATTTTGATTCAGATGATGGTAATATAAATGAAACAATATTTTCAACTGCTTTGGCTGTTGATTAGCTGGACCTGAAGCCATACTGTGAGTCATTAAGAATATTACTCACACACTGATGATGATTGATTTGGAGCTGTATGCAATATTCCACTACTTTCATAATGATGGGTAAAAGAGAGTTGGCAGTAATTATTAGGACAAGACTTGTCACTTTTTTTCTGCAGCGGAGTAATGACTGTCATTTTTTAGGATGAAAGGAAACAGCCACTGAGAAACATCCGGTTTATGAGACAACATCCCAAATCTTTTTGATCACAAATTTGGAGATCCCATAAATGTCTTCCAGTTTTGAGGAACTCAATTTTGCTACTGCAGTTATGATATCAGTTAATTTTAGCTCCTTACATTTAATGATAGGGACTACATCTTCAAATTTTGCAGGAAAGAGTTTCCATGATTTGAGTTCTGGGTGTTGTCATATTTATGACCTTGTTCAGTTGCAGCAGTGTTATTCATATTGCCAGCATTAATGAAAAACGCGTTGAGATATCAGCATCATAGGAATCTTTACTTCTTCTCAAATGAGTGATGACAATAGCCCAGGGTGTTCTACATTTCTTTTTGGACTTATTAATATAATCATTCTTTGCCTTGCACCTGCTTAATCTAATTTCTGCTCTGTAGTTGTTCTTTAACCGTATGTAGTTTGCTCTTCTGCTTCACTATTCTTTGATTTGTCACAGGAAATCGTTGACAGAGTTCTTAGCCTTTGTAGATCAGGTGTGAATCAGTTATGCACAGATCTAAGACGATGTTCCCTTTCAGTTCCCTTACTTTTTCTCACTACTTAATGGCAACAAGTTTTGATAACACAAAGTTATTAATGAGAATTTTTTTTTTTTTTTTTTTTTTTTGTACTGAACTTTCTTATGTTTTTGAAATGGTATTTGTGTCCAACTGGTTAAATCTAAGAATATTGGAAACATGGTTAGCCTTTAGGTATTTTCACTACTGTGACTGAAATAAATGTTCACATTTACACTTGTGTAGTGAAGTAGTTGTCTTGGTTTTTGAGAAGGCATGTTTCTGACTTTTTTGAGGAAAAATATTTTTTACATTAGAAATATATTTTGAGTTTCTGTTCTGTTTGGTTTTATAGAAATTGCATAAATACAAATTTTCGATCTATGTAGGGAACTTCAGTGCTGTTTTTACAACTGGGAAGATAGGGAGTCAGACTTGTTGGTTTGTTTTTGTGATTTTCAAGATACATAGTCAACAGCTGAATATAGCTATTATAGTGAAAGCACGGTAAAGGATGTTGTTATGGGAATAGATCAGTAAGTTGGAATTTCATACTTAAACAACCTTTGTGTTCTGTCTCAAGTAAATTCTACTGTGAAAGTCACTTAGAATGAAGAGATTATTTTTTGGAGGTTATGTAAGATTTGAGAACTGTAGCAGGTGACAATTATGTTGTATATGATTGTTATGATATGTTGAGGTGGGTTTATATACAACATGATGATGAAATGTAGGGAGCTTCTTCATGTTATAATGAGATATCGATGAAGTAAGGTTAAATTGTAATATTTTGGAGTTGGTAATTATTATGAGGTTGCTACGTGTTGGGAAACTTTATTCCATACTGCCATATGTGATGATCAGTTGTGTCATATAGGATATGTCTATATCTGGGAATAAGATGAAGGTATGTAATGTGTTTGCTGTGAGTCTGATGGCACAACAAAGAAGTATGCTGACTACTTCCAATGGACTTGTGATAGCATATGTCTTGAGGTAATGAAAATGGTTAAACAGTTAGTTATGGAAATGTTTTGAAAGAAATTGTTACTAATTAATATGTTATACCATCTGAGTGTTTCTTGTAATATGTCTGGACTATGTAAAGAGAGTAATACTCAAGAAGGAATTGCAAGGTAGCTCAAACTGAAATGAAATCAGAAAGTGCTGTTTTTGATGTAGAAAACATGTGGGTGTTTTATTCTCTGATCCTGTAACAAACATTTTACTATTATGAAATAATTTTCGAAAAACATAATGAAATTCAGTGGGATACTACCATGTTGAGGCATGTTCTGTCATGGCTGTTTGAAACTACTGTGGAATTATACTTAGAGTTTTGTGCCATTAGTTGTAAGTAATGTAAATAAGTTATGAACATATTTTTCACATTTGTTTGCTAAGGCTTCATTAAGAAAATAGGTTCTGTCACTTCGCCATGTTGTCGTAATTGCATTTTTCCATAGATGAGATATATTCATACACTTAAATTTTGCATATTATGTGGTTCTTTGAACTCCTAGAACTTACTCCTGTTAGCACCAAAGCTTGACATATAGGACTTTACATTCAGCATATTTTATTACATTCTATGTAAATACAGATTAATGAATGTTTTAGTTGGTTGAAACAATCTGCAATACTTGATTATTGTAGTTTATGATACATGATTCTTGTAATGTGGAAGGTTTTGCTATGTTGATTACATTACCAAAATGTCATATACAAATAAAGTTATATGTTTTTAAGTAATATGTTAAGATGATTAATACTTATATGAATTCAGCTAAATTAAATAAAACATTATAATATGATAGAGACTATTTACAATATTTTCCATTTATTGTCATTACTGATATGAGATGCACAGTTATCAAATTGTTGCCATGATAAAACAACAACAACAATCATTATATTAACCTTATCTGGTAGTAAGTTCCCATTGAATTTGGGGATAAAGGACCTGATATCCAGTCTGTTGCACTTTTGTCCTTACCAGATTCAACATATAAAGTGAAGACTCCTGTCTGTCTATATCTACACTTTGCAAGCCACCTTATGGTGGAAGGTACTTCTAATACCGCTGTCCGATGCCGCTTCCCTGTTTCATTCACAAATGGTATGTGGAACAAATGATTGTTCATAAACCTTTGTACTAGCTCTAAATTCTCAGATTTTCTCATTGTCTCATTTTGTAAAATGTATCTGGGAGGAAGTCCACAGCCTGACAAAAAAATTGAAGCACCCAGAAGGCATGGTCAGATTCAGTGTAACTTTGGACATGTACATATCATCATTGAGTACGTGAATTATTAGTGTTGCAGGTTTGGGTTACAGATTGAATGGCCATCAGAGTGCATTAGTGTTGTTCATGTGTAGTCTTGTTACCAAGCTTGTTAGGATATATCAGGAGCACAAACAGCATCAAATGTCAAGTGAACACTGTGAAGGACATCCAGATGTTGTTTAGTCACATGAGTGAGCATTACTATCACTTGACAGAGTGTGAAAGGGGCCTCTTTGTCAGTCTCCATTTGTCTGGCTGACCGAATTGTGCAGTATCCAGATTTTGATGTGATAGTGGTCCATTGTTGGACTGCACAAGAATGTGAGGTCAGACATACTTGTCATCAAGGTTCTGGTCAGTACATTGGACTACCACAAGGGAGGATAGCTGAACTGTGCACCAAGCACATTGTAACCACTTCACATCTGCACCTGACATTCAAGAACAAGTAATGGACTTCTTGCAATATTCTGTGTCATCTCACAGCTTCGGCGGAGAATAGCACAGCCAGACTAGGGAATTACCATCCCACACATAGGCTGCTGTTAATACCACAACACAAACAGCTGCTTTTGGAATGGCGCCATGACTGAGAAGCATGGATGGCTGAAGAATGGTGTCACATATTATTCATTACATTACATTACATTTTTATTGGTCCTTTTGATCATTTGTTGTAGAAGGTATACAATATGATATTGGACAAGTCATTGTGATTTACAATACATGTTTTTAAATCGTACAAGAATATTTACATTGATTTAGGCTTAATATTATCACAACTGAAGGTTCAGCTTCCATACATTATATTTAACCTTGGCAATAAATTTTTATGTTTTGAGATATTCATCCATACTATGATAACATTTTTGCAATAAATATTTATGGACAGCAGTTATAAATTTTGAAGTGTCTTTTATTGTTTTAATGTATGTAGGTAGCTTATTGTATAGTCTGTTTCCTGTTTGCAGTGGTCCATTCTGTTTTAGTGTTGTCTGCATGTTGAACATGTATGTCCTGCTTTCTCCTTGTGTTATACAGGTGGATACTCTGGTTGGTTGACACAAGATTGTTGCTATTTTCTAAGATTTTCCTTACAAATATGATTACTTGTAAAATGTATGGACATGGTAGTGGAAGGATATGTAGTTTCCTGAATAAGGGCTTGCATGAGCTTCTTGATGCAGCATTTTCTATGACTCTTACAATTCTCTTTTGGCATATGAAACAACCTCTGCTAGCAATGAATTGCAGTTCTGCATTGTCCAGGATTAGTGGATTGTGAATTGTGGTTTATTAGTCGAAGTAGAGAGGATATAAAATGTAGACTGGCAATGGCAAGGAAAGCGTTTCTGAAGAAGAGACATTTGTTAACATCGAGTATAGATTTAAGTGTCAGGAAGTCATTTCTGAAAGTATTTGTATGGAGTGTAGCCATGTATGGAAGTGAAACATGGACGATAAATAGTTTGGACAAGAAGAGAATAGAAGCATTCGAAATGTGGTGCTACAGAAGAATGCTGAAGATTAGATGGGTAGATCACATAACTAATGAGGAAGTATTGAACAGGATTGGGGAGAAGAGAAGTTTGTGGCACAACTTGACCAGAAGACGGGATCTGTCGGTAGGACATGTTCTGAGGCATCAAGGGATCACCAATTTAGTATTGGAGGGCAGTGTGGAGGGTAAAAATCGTAGAGGGAGACCAAGAGATGAATACACTAAGCAGATTCAGAAGGATGTAGATTGCAGTAGGTACTGGGAGATGAAGAAGCTTGCACAGGATAGAGTAGCATGGAGAGCTGCATCAAACCAGTCTCAGGACTGAAGACCACAACAACAAACAAATGTACATAATCTAAATCATTTGATTCAGGTACAGGAAACATGTAAAAATTTTCGTAAAGTTTTACCATGTACATACAACACCTGATTTTTAACAAGTGGTACCATAACAATAATACAGTATAAAAATACACATACAGTAAAAAAAACTAACAAATAATTGCAACAGCTGATTTTAACAAATGGTATCATAATAATAATACCATTTTGTTACACATACAATAAAAGACTAACAATTAATTACCCCCTTTCTCAGATTATCATGTCATCCTCTATGAATTCTTCTACTGAATAGTAGCATTTCTCCCACAGAATCTGCTGTAGCCTTATTTTTAGACTCCCTGGCTTCATATTAAATATATTTTTGCCCATTGGCTTGTTATATATTGTCATCCCCATATACTGCGGAGTTCCTGCATATAATTGCAAATGGTGTGTGAGTAACATAAAATTATTTTTATTTCTTGTGTTGTATGTGTGGTTAAAATGATTTTCCTCAAATAATTTCTGCCTGCTGTGTACAAAGTTTATCATTTCATAAATGTATATGGAGGGATCTGTTGGGATTTGAAGGTTCCAAAATAATGTGTCACAAGATTCTGTTTGTTGTGCACTACACATGTATCTTATAATTTTCTTTTGCAGTTTCAGTATTCGAGGTGCAATACTTGAATTTCCCCAGAAAATGATACCATACCTAATGACAGATTCATAATAATTATGATATGCTATTTTTCGTGTACTCATGTCAGTAGAGTTTGCTAGTATTTACATTGGAAATGCAAAGCTGCTTAGTTTATTTGATAGGATCTCAATATGTGTACTCCAGTTTAAGTTGTTGTTCACATTTATTCCTAGGAATTATTGTTGGTAAGTATGGCAGCAACCTGTGGAGAGATCCTATTCTTCCAGTGTACTGGAGAGGCACAGCAATGTTACTCCTGGCATCATTGTGTGGAGAACCGTTGGATATGACTTCAGGTCATAGCTGGTAAGGAGTCAGGTAACTTTGAGTGTGTAATGGTACACTTGACAGCACAAAAAATGGTCATGGCTGAAAGGTGAATTACCCACCATGTTAGGCATGACCCAGTCACAATATGGAGTGTACAGATCTAATCGTGAAGAGAGAGAATACTTGTAATCATAAGTGTGGTAGAAGGATCAACACCTTTTTGACAGCATAAGGAAGCATGCCCTAAAGACCCACATGAACACTGCACCACATCATTTGCAGCAATGCAGACCTAGTAAAGGTACTGCAATTTGTAATGTGAAGTCAAGAGCAGTAAGCTGTATTTAAATGTTGGAAGGTGTAGAATAATATTTTTGTAGCTCAGTGTCATATTCAGCGGTCAAGTAGGCTACAAGGTTTGGTTTGTATCTGACTTGGTGCAATTTTTTGCATTACTCCATTAAGTTATTTCATTAGTAGAAATCACAAAGTTACTAAAACACAGTTCACAGTTCTTATTAAGATATTTTGGCCCTCAAAAGAGCACAGCATGTGAACTCTTCACCACTTAATAGCCTGTCCAGAGGCCTTCAACTTCAGTAACTGTCTGCAGTCTGCAAATAAGGGACTCTGTGAGGTGAGTAATAATGCTCATTTTCTGCCAGCTCCTTCCAAGTAGCTGGAGTGATGTTTTGAAGGTCACCACAGTTTCCCGGCATGGGGTCATGCTAGTTTTCTTGCACTGTGTATTTTGTATTATCCCATAAATTTTGAATGGAGTGTAGATCTGGTGCATATGGAGGTTAATCAAGAAGAGAAATCTCCTTCTGTTTTGCAGATCACTACTGCATCATCATTGTCATGTGTATAGGAAATTGGTTCAGGTGGAAACAGATCACTCAGGATATAGTTGTCACACTGATGGGACCATAACATTACTCGTAATATGAGTATACTGGGCAGCATCAAGTAGACCATGTATTTTGTGAAGCATTTCAAGTCCACAGGAACACGTCCAGCCTCAAACTGCCACGGACATATGGCCACTATGAAATGACTTGTGGATGTATTTGGGGTCAAAAGAGGTACCATGTGGCCTGTATACCTGTACTGGACCATCAATCACTAAGGGCAATACTGATTTGTCAGAAAATATCATGTTGTGCCAGTCACAGTTGACAATGCCCTCGGTAAATGCTGATCTGTAGAGTCGTTAATCAGCTTGGCGCCTCTTCTTTAAGGCCATGCTTTTGCAATGTAGTCCAGTCTTCTGAAACCAGTTCTGAACTATATCCACCAACCCAAGAAATGCAGTAGTATTTTTCAGTTAGTTATTTTGTTCCTTGTTCCATAGATCAGATTCACAACAAACGTTATGATATGTAATGTGTCAACAGAAAAAAGGATCCTTATTTACAACTAAAAAATACATCAAATAAATAAAAAACAATATTTGTATGGCTCTATGCTGGCAATTTACAGATATTTTAATGACTTAATCATCTATATTTAACAATTTCTCTATGGTATAGGAGAGTTTCCAAGGAGAAACATGCTTAATGTGCATTTGAATGCATTTCTCTTATATGTTAGACATTTTGTTTGATTGGGTAGATTGTTGAAGAGTTTTATACCTGTATATGTAACCTATTAGCTATGTAAGTTAGATTCATTCAAGGGTAATGCAGATCATTTTCCCTTCTAGTGTTGTACCCACGAATATCTCTGTTACTCTCAAACTTAGATGGATTGTTGATAACAAATTTCATAGGTGAATAAATGTTCTGTGAGGCTGTAGTTAACATTCCCAGCTGCTTGAAGAGAAACCTGCTTATCGCTAAAATTGGCAATTATTCTGATGGCAAATATACACAAACATAAACATTTTAGCAAGTGTACCACATGATTTTTTCACTTTAAGTTTTCATCAATACGCATACCTAAGAACTTACAATTTTCTACCCTGTTTGCTATTTATTGTTGGTGTACTAGATTAACTGAAGGTGGAATATTGTTGACAATACAAAACTGAGTGAACTAATATTCTTCAAAGTTTAAAGCAAGTCCATTTGTACAAAACAGTTCACTAACTTTCACAAAAATACAATTTGCTATTATCTCTGTTCATGCTTATTTGCTCTTCTTCACAACAATGCTTGTATCATTCAACTGCCTCACATTTTAAAAACAATATTGCCTGGTGTGAACAGGTATTGTTACACACCAGAGTCCAGTTCCCATACAGCAACTGAATACTACAGTATCTTGATAATGTTTTATTCATTGTTGTGCAGTGTGCTCAGGAATGCCATACCATGTCCTGGCCTCTGATGACACCAAATTCCCTTCCTCCACAAGAGCAATGGTGCATTCGCAAATAGTCTGTTGACTATGAGGTATGGCACATGAATAATGCAATTCAATTGAATGTGATCTTGTGCAAGTATTTGACCTTGCTTACGTACTGCCATTAGCTATTATAGAACAAATAGTGAGTCTGCAGACCTAACTCACCATTCTCACATATTATGTCAAATAAAAGTATAAATTTAATTCTTTTACTCCAGGGAGAACATTCTTCACCAGATGTGATTCTCATTGATTGATAGTAGAGATTCTATTGCATCTTCTGTTGGAAAGTAGCTCCGAATTGCTGAAACATTTTCAGCTACAATGGAGGGAATCTTAGACAAAAAACTGATGAACAAGGGGAATTTGCGTCTTATGGCGAAAAAAGACATGACATGGATTTGGACATGAGACTTTACATATGAAGTCTGCTTATAGTTTATTCAGCTACAGTGGCCATTTATGGCCTTACATCTATTCAGTTAACATACAGTGTGTTTATAGATAATACCAGCATTTTGTATTTGCTGAAAATATTTTGTACCTTTTAGGAACAGATCTAGAATACTGACAAGATCAGTCTCCTGTAATATTTTGAAGTAAAATTTCCTGTTTGCATGTTTCCAAAGTAAACAGAAAAATATGGCATGTTACATTTCATTCACACGAGTGGTTTACTGGCACTGGACGTTAACTCTGGCTGTGATTTTTGCTGCCCGATTTTTTGCACTGTCAAGAGTATATCAGTATCATCCTACATCATTATGTGTTACTTCTCATGTGAAAGTATTGTAGTGCTGTTTTTAAAGAGGATGTTGCTTATCCACACATGGCATGTGTCCATGAACTGCACACATGTTGCTGAGGTACTCCCATGGCTAGAAACATCCCCAGTTCTGTCTTTTACAGAACATATGTGGGACCAGCTCTGACGTCAATTCTATCCCATTGTCAATGGTGAGGATACTGAGGATCAGTTACAACAGTTGTGGACCAGCCTGCTTCAGGAGAGGACAGTTTTGACACCATTCACAACATGACCATTGCATGTATCCAGGCCAGAGGCAGTGCAATGTTATACTGATAAGTGGGCTCATATTGCCAGGTTCATTGTCCATATCACTTTATTTTCTAAGCACTGAAATAACATCAGATATTCTCTTAACCCATCAAGTTTCATTTCGTATCCTCTACCCTTTCTGGATGCTTCACTCCCTTTTTTTCAGGCTGTGTAATATATAGCCTGACTCTTCCTGCAGTATACTCTCTTGGAATTTCAGTAGTGTAGCGTGTGAGTGTATGTTCGCGTGTGTGCGCACACACACACACACACACACACACACACACACACATACACACACACAAACAAAACGTTTTTAATATTAGGTGCTGCCACCTACTGGCAGATACTCTATATCAGCGACCTCAGTAGTCATTATGCATCATGAGAGGGCAGAATGGGGCTGGGGCTCTCCGCGGGGTTCTAATGTTTATCATATGACTCTAAAATGCCTAAAAAACTTTAAAACTCACTATTTTTCATCCAAAATTTAGAAAATTTCCCGGAGCAAAACCCCAGTATGGGCCCTCCAATATTTTTTATAAGCTTGTGCCCCTGGATTAGGTGTACATGCAAACATATAAGGTGAGTACAGAATGCAGATCCAATTTTGAAGCTAGTTAAGACCAGATGGGGTAGAAAGGGGCATGCAAATTTGGAAAGATTTTATAAGATATTTCAAGGGAGGTTGTCCCGCAGAAAGAACAAAAGTAAAGAGGAGCGGCGGTTGTGCTGGCCTGAGGAGCATGTCCAGTCACTAATTAATTATGTGCATCTCAGCCATGGGCACTATGGGGCACAAAAATGTACAGGGGGGCTACAAGACTATGTGGTGTTCAATAACATGGACCGTAGGGTGAGAAAGCTACTAGGTGCTTGTGACAGGTGCCAGCAAGTAAAACACAGCGCTGTTACCAGTCAAGGGGAGATGCAAAACATCTTGCCCAAAACCGCTAAAGAGCACCTAGCAATTGATGTGTTCAGCCCGTTACTAACTAGTAGGGGTGGACAAAAGTACATTCTGCTGGCAGTTAATGTATTCTCCAAACACATAAAGATGTATGGGATGAAAAAGACCCCTAGCAGGACAATGATTCAAAAATTGGAGTCATACTACAAGGCATGGGAGAACTTAATGGAGCAGAGAGGTGTGACACATATAAGTACCTCAGTTTACCACCCAGCAGGAAATCCAGCTAAGAGGTACATGCGTGAGCTTTGACGATTCTGCAGGACATACTGCAGCCGCAGACATACCATCTAGGCAGAACATGTGGCCAAGTTTGAGGACATGATGAACAGTGTGAAAAGCAGTGCCAGTGGGTTCACATCCTTTGAAGTAATGTGGAATAAAAAGGTAGCCAACCTGATAGCTGAGGCACTGAGCATTCCAGCAGGCACATTTATTTCTGAACAAGAGAGACAGAAGCAAATTACTGAACAACTGGCAAAAGAGGCCTTACCGACAAATCATAGGCATGATTTAAGATACAAGCTACAAAGTACAAGGTGGATGACCTAGTATTTGTAAAGACAAAGGGATGATCAAAGGATTTAGATGGTGAGATCAAAAAGCTTTTTGAATTGTACTATGGCCCATTTGTTGTGGTAAGCTGCTCTTACCCACATGCCTACATGTTAGAGTATCCTAAGTCACATAAACTTGTAGAGTTTTGGTAGGTATTGAGTCCCATAAACCAACTTCTTACAGCACAATAACGATTTATTCGGATAACGTTCACAGGTTAACATCACAGTGCGAGAGTAAACACTTGACTACTTCCAACTCTCTAGGCGGAGACCCAAAGACATATACATAGGCATGCACGGAAGTACAGGTTATTACTGTACGATTGCTACAGAGCCCCCTCCCCCCCTCCAGCCCGGAGTGAGAGGAATGCAGGAGAGTGACATACAGAACAAACAAAAGAAAAAAAATACATGTACATTAAGAAAGCAAAAGGTACACATCAGTACATTGTGAAAAATGTCAAAATTAGTGCTAATCAATGCACAGTCACTGAGCATCAAGTAATGCTGAAAAGGAAAGTACAAGAAATATACACAAAAAACCGTCTAATTGCAGTCATAATCCTCTAGGTAGTGCAGGGGAACATGGGGTGGCCAGCCCGTGATCGTCGTTCAGCTTCGTGCACTAGGGACGGGAGGGGGACATCGTCACATGCAGTGTGACCTCCCAAATAATCGTCACTCGCATCATCATTGTCACACGCAGTATCGTCACCTGAATACTCATCACATGCATCATCGTAGGTCGTGTCAGTGTGAACAACAGGAGAGTGGGCGAGGCGGCGGCTGGGACAGGTTCATTCGATTGTTCGGAGAGCATACAGGCTGGTTTCACATGATGTGTCGAAACAGTAAATGTTTTTTTATTAATATCAATGTCCATGGTATTTACACCCTGTCGGACCACCCAGTGTGGGCCTGAATAAGGTGGTTGTAAAGCTCTGCGAATTGTGTTGTCACGTAACATGACGTGTGCAGGTTGCCAACTGTCTGTGGATGAAAACTCGTGGCGCCAAGTGCGTCTTGGAAGCTGGTACGTGGAGTTTCGAGATAACGGATCGTACTCGCTCCAATAAAGAGGGCAAGTCAACAGTTGGCAACAGAGGTGAGTCGTCAACGTATTTAGTCTGAGCAGGTGACAGAACTACCTAAATGTTGGTGGAGCACGGCGCTGACTGCTGAGTCACTTGCATCTGTCGGTGACAGCTGCAGGCGACGAGGGCACGCGTAAGGTATGCTTGGTGGTGTGGTGGGGTCTGGGTGGCAACCGGGCGCCGCTCGATAACCCTTGGCACCGTGGCATCATGCTGGGTCGGCGAGGTGTCAGCCACTCCGTGGCATCAGTAGCCCCAGTGTCGTGTTGAACACAGTGATTAGAAAAGGAGCAGACCGGCGGCAAAACAACGTTGTGGCGTGGAGTAAGAGACGCAATTGTGCAGTTGCAGGAGTCGATTTCAGCCTGTAATTCACAAAGACAGCGCCGAAGAGCACTGTTGTCAATGATGAGGGCTGAGGATTCACGTTGGAGGCGGATGAGAGAAGATGTGGTTGTAGTCAAATCGATGGAGAGTGCCGCACAATGGCGACATTCCTCGAGGATAGAGGATGAGGTGTCGGTGGTGCGTGTTGAGAATGGAATGCAAATGCCTGATTTTGAGAGTAAAGAAGAATCGTTGATGTCTACTGATAGCTTGTAGTGACGGAGGAAGTCTATACCAATGACGGGTTCACCAACAGAAGCTACATAGAAGGCCCATGGGAATGTAGTACCAGTATTGAAATTGAGCTGGATGAGAGCTGTGCCAGTGACAGGAATGCATGTGCGGTTAGCTGCAAAAAGCTCAACAGATGCAGCAGAGTCAGTGGCAGGGGTCATAGAGGCGGATAATATACTCATTTCTGCACCCGTATCGATTAAGAATGAAGAGTGTAGCATATGATCAAATATGTACGGGTGCGCAGATGGCGTCAGAAGGCTCGAAAAATTAGAGCATGATTGTAGGTGCAGAGGTTCATTAGGACAGAGTGGCGCACCTAAACGGCTCCGTCCATAGAGTTTAAAGCATTGCAGGGCGCGCGGCACTTCACGGCTTTATCACCAAATGTTGCATGGTACCAGCAGAATTGATGACAGAGCCCTGTTGCTGTTTGTAGAAGCCACGGAGTTATCTGTCCGCCGGGCGGATGACCCGGTACCAGGCGCAATCGGTTTAGTGTGTGGTTTAATGCTGGCATGCTGTGTGGCTGGATGTGCAAAGTTGCCAACCTCGGTTGGCGAAGAGTGTGTCACTCCCTGCGTGGTCGCTGGGGGATGTAGGAAGGTGTAATGATTGTATGATGAAACTCTGTTGGAACCAGCAACTGGTTGATGGGGTTTGAATAGGGTATAAGCTCCATCTGCTAGGCGCAGCTTAGCATCTAGGGGAAGGTGTCTCTGTAGCCAGAGCATTAACTGCAAGGTTAAAGGGAATTTATCCAACCAAATAGTTTAAAGGGAGTCGTCTGGCAGGGCATCCTTAGGAACCATAGCTCGGGTGGTTCGTTATAAATTGCTTGGTGTAACAATTCAGTTTCAGAGCATGAAGCACGCTTGATAATAGCTTGTTTAAGTGCAACATATTTGTCATGTGCAGGTGGGTCAAGTATAATATCAGAAAATAACTCAGTGAAATTATGGAGGTGACTGATGAGGAGAGCAAATTTTGTGTCATCCTCGTGAATTCGGAGAAAATGAAAAATACTGTCCACAATGACGAACCAGATGCATGGGTTAGCCTGATTAAATGGCAGTAAGTCAGGCTTGAGAGCTGGTGCGGCAGTAGACGAGGGTGGGCCACAGGACGGGGGTACCATAAACTGGGCCAAGGAAAAGGGGGCAGAACCTGCGTTAGCGGTGGGTAATGACTGACCCGTACTCAACGGCGCGGAGATGTGCGATGCAGGTTGGTTGTAGAGTCACTTGAGACGTTGCTGCAGTGTAGGGAGGGCCGTTGAGGCGATGTTGTCCCACGTAGCCAGGTGACCGATTGCACCAGAATTGCGGGTGGTGGTGGGGCACACAAAATACACTGAAGTGTCATCGTTGAAACGCGGTTGTCATGTTAGTGGGCAGAATCGTTCCCCGAACACGCGGTGCAGCAGGCATGGCAGAAACTGTGGTTGGCGGTTGTGGTGGGAAAGTTTGGTTTTGAATAGCCTTCTGAGCCATACAGAACTGGTTTGGCGTCGAGTCCAGTGAAGGTAGTGCACTGTCCACGATCGGCGGTACACACAAATTGGTCCGTTGAGCACGTTCTGAAACATTTAGCGATATATCACAATTCGGTTCAAACGGCGAAAAATGTTGTGCCGTGGAGTCATGAAAACCACGGAACGGCGGTTGTGACATGCCTGAGTCAAAAGCACTGTCTGTAGCACTGTTAACCCTGTAATGGTTAACGGTCACACGAGGCGTCGAAGAATTCCATGTGGGTAAACACACATTCAGCGCACTATTATGCGGAAGCACTGTGGAAAGAAAACCCAATTGTAAGTCAATTAAAACGTCCGTAGAAGGCGAAACCGATAATCCAGTGGTTGGCACGGTATTGTTGTTCGGATGCATTGTCGGTAACATAGTTTGTTCGAAAATTCCGTAACTGAGTGGCAATAACCCACATTACGTGGAATTAACTTGTCTGGGGTCACCAATGTAGAGTTTTGGTAGGTATTGAGTCCCACAAACCAACTTCTTACAGCACAATAATGATTTATTCGGATAACGTTCACAGGTTAACATCACAGTGCAAGAGTAAACACTCAGCTGCTTCCAACTATCTAGGCAAAGCAGACCCAAAGATCGTAAATATAGCAAAGATATATACATAGGTATGCACGGAAGTACAGGTTATTACTGTACGATCGCTACAAACTGTTATGGCTCAGAAATGTAACTGAGCTGCGACTGTACAAACAGCCACTGCAATGGTGCTTATATATTGAGTATAATTTATCACGTGTATGTTAGCTAAGTGTTTTTTCTTTTTGCAAGGGACTCCTTGCTGTGTACTATTTACATATGTGTTTAGTTTAAGAATTTCCTGGATGGCCTAGTAGTTTTCATATCTATCTTTGTAAAAGTGTAGTGGTACTTGAAGTTGTGGAAGAGCTGGTTGACACAGCTAATTCTTCTCTCATAATTCTCTCATAAGGACTTGCGATACAGGCCACAACAGTTGTAGTCACTGTGCAGCACTTAGATGTACATGATAGGATGTTAATGTGAGAGAGGGACACTGAGTGGCATTTTTCTTACTGTTTATAATGTTACAAATATTGATTCAATTTTTCATTAGTGGTGATTGTGATTTGGACACACACCTTTTTTTTATGTGTGGGGGTGGAGATAGTTCAGCAGGGGATTGACTGATGAGAATATGGAATTGAATGGTACACATACAGTATGTTCTTGTATACAGTGAAGAAATGTTTGGATTTGGGGGGATATGTAATTTGTTTTTATTTTTCTTTGTTTTTCCTTGTTTAGGATTACTTAGTTTCAGGGAATACAGGATATTTTATATACTTGGTTTTATTCAGTCTGCAGTGTTGTAATTTTCATTGGTCATCAAGCAGCAGTTAGATTATTGTTTGGGTTAAAACTAGACATATAGTTGTTGCTGCAACCTATCATGGAAACCATCATATAATAAAATTTTGAATACCATTCTGGTCACATATTTTCTTAGTTTCACTTTGGTTAGAGAAACCTTGTCTCAATGTTGACAGTTGCAATTATTTGGACCATTTCTGTTCTTGAATGGAACAAATTGTTGTGATCAAAGAAAAGGCTGTAGCCAGTATGTATTTCTTGTTAACGCTATGGTCTGCATGTTTGTGTCAGGTTTCACCCTAAAATTTTGCTTTAACTGTGTTGTAATAGGATGACCGGAGCGAGTGACGTGGTCGGGGTTGTACGTTTGTGGCTGGGTAGAAGAAGGTGGCTGTTTTTAGCAATCTTCCTTTGTATTGTTGGTTCTCTCAATACATTTTCCGTTAGCTTAGCCCCACAACTCATGTCGTGGTGGAGACGTACTGATGCACACAGTCCAGGGCACGTGACACCATGCTTGATCAGCAGCTGCGCAGGCGGTAGGTGGTTAGCAGCACAAGGCCTGGCCTAGCTCGCCTGCCTCCTACAGACACTGGTGATGCCAAGAGTTGCCAGTGCAGCAGTGGGCAATGCCCTCCACCGGCCGGTCCTCGGGGACAGCGTCACAGATGACGACAATGTAACAGCGACCGAACGCCCAGTCGCTCAAACCCATGCCCGCGCCCACCTCTGATGCCCTTAAATAGTGCAGACCGCTGCTGAATCCGCCGGTTATGTGGCGCCTTGTTTATTAGAAGGTTCTCGATGAGTTGGCTAACGCAACCACGCCACACGCGGCTCGCGCCTGCATAATTCTGCTAATGCAGCATTCTGGCTGTTGATGGCTGCACACATACCGAAGCTCGTTGCAAAATGGTGTCACCTGCATAACGTCGCCATCCAGCCATCATCCGCCGTCTGCCGTGAGGCTGGTGCATCACGCACTGAAACACACTAAATCACAATTTCGCACCATATTTCCTAACAATAACCCCTTGTCCTCTACAATTCCTCTCTCGTACAAAAAGAATTTGTCCCCGAATTCAACCAAAAAGTCAGAACAACTGCAGTGCACTTCACAAACACCACAAAATGCGATTGATTCACTATTTACACTGTGTTCATTCATTTCTATCCTCAGTCTAATCTTTGTTTATAAACATTACTCAGTGTTCTGCTGCTGTACCTCACAACTGTTCAGTGATTTTGTCTGGACCCTTAGATTAAAGGTTGGAAGGGGCGGGATTTGGGCTACCTTCCTCTTGAGCCGGTAGTACACTAATCCTATGACAAAGATAAAAATACAGGTGGCAGTGGTTGATGATCCAATAACTAGTACGCATTGCTTAAGCTCATTATGGTATTCATGCAGTCGTTGAAAAAGATGTTCCATAGTTATACGTCCATCCTCAGCTGCTAGCATCCGGTCCAAAGAGGTGAACAAAGTAGTGTCTAATGTGCTGTTCAAAAGAGTGAGATTTTCTTTCGTGACGAATTGCACCGATTGGTCGGGTACATAGATCAGTTTGTGTGTTATTTTCATGATTGTAGCCCCAGTAATCATGGCTGGTAAACGGAAAGTTGGCCCTGAAATGTCACCTGTGTGCCGTTAATTAACAGTCCCTGCCCCTGCAATTTTATTCCTTGTGTACTCCCTTGCTTACCCTCCTCGTAACAAATGCAAATAACGACTGTGTTTTCCATTACTGAATTTACCCAATGTGGACCCACTTGCTGAAAGAACTGCACCGTGCCTGCTATAATTCCTTCAGGGCACTAAGCGACTGGTTCTTGAGAGCAGAATAGCGAATACTCATAAGATTTGGGAACAGTGTGTAACAATTTTGTGGGGTATATGGTAACTGGACCTGTTCGACAGTGCAGCAAGTCTTGTGCAGTGAGGAACGCATGAGCTTGTCTGTTATGTGCCACTAACGGTATTTCCCGTATGGTTAATTGTACAAATTTCTGCAAAATTTCCCACTTCACTGAATATGTATGCAAAGCGTAACATTCAAATTTACAATCCTTACATGTTAATGGTATTATGATATCAATCCTCAGGAGGGTACCCATCCATGTACTGGTAATAGTAGCCATTTTGTTGTACAGAGATAAGTGTTCGTCTGTTAATGTCGTCAGTAGCTCCAGGAATGCAGGCAATTCCGATTGAACTTTCCGTAATCCTTCCCGAAGTTGTTCCGAAGGTAACAGTACTGGGGTTAGGTGCCCGCGCATTGCGTGCAACAAAGCCTCCTGTAGTTCCGTGGCTTCTATGCGTGCTTCTGTAATACTATCAGCAAGAAAACAGAGCAGCTTAGCGATTATCAGCTGTGAATCGATGTTATCCAATCGCTACTTGATTATACCCAAGTTGTGATTGGTTGCGTCGGCTGTGGCCTTAATGTGGGACATCAAGGTCGCAACCAAAGCGCACAATTGGCGTGTATTATTAACTACATCTTTCTCCAAACTCTCTAATTGGGTTGTGTGAAGATCTAGCATTCCCTGGTTGCTATTCACATTATCCTCTACCTGCTGCAGCGTTTCAATAATACTTTTAATATCTTCCATGTCAGCGGTCCCAAGAACAGTTTTTAGGATACGGCCACCTGCGTATAACCATTCTCTTTTCCTACGGATGTGTGGGATTAACCCTGCAGTTTGCCGCAACTGAGCTTGTAAGCATGAAAAAGCTGATCGTAGTAGCTGATATTCCCCCTGTGTGTCATTAAACCTTGACTGATTAGCCACCATGGAATGAAGTTCATTAAATGTATCCTCTAATTTACAGATTTCGTCCTCAACCGCCCAAATATTACAGTCCACCCTTAAGGTCCATTGATGTCTGGACAAAATTACACCTGCTTGTCGCGAGAACAAAACACCACTTGATATACGCTTCAGCTAAGTTTCAACAGCAAAACATAATAACCATGCTGAGAGAGTGCACACCTTCCCTCTTCAGTGCAACCCATGACACTGGAACTGCTGGTCTTACCAGAAAGTCACGCCTCCTGAGAAACACAAGAGAAACAACTCACATTAGCTCTTCCTGTTTACAAATGGCCTAAGAGCATAATAGCATGTTTGATCGCTTCCACAATTAACTTGGTTCTCTTGTTTATCTACTCCTTTCTTATTCTTTTTCTTAGATTCATCTTTCTCTCCACTAGAAGTTACTGCAGACAATGAAGGAAGTTCCTCAAAATTACCCTTGAAAAGCCTAATTTGGCTCACATGCACAATAGTAGGGCGAGTTGGAAGCTGTAATTTTACATTCACCAGCAATGTCATCTCGATCACCTGGAAAGGACCTGGATAACAGGATAAAAATTTTTTCGTTTTGCCTTTTGGCACATACGGAATATTCATCCTACATGATATTTGGGTAAAGCCGCCTTTCTATTGTGAACTTTGTCCTGTCTATCTAACGCTTTAGTGTTAATTTTTTTCACCTGCCACCAGATTGTTTTCAACTTTGTGGATAAATTCTTAACAGCCGAAATATCGGTTCCTGGTGGGCTTTTGAGGAATTCAAATGGAGATGGCATCTTGTGACCGAACAGTACTTCATACGGAGACAATCCTGTACTTTCATGCACTTTTGAGTTATACGCCGCAGTTACAAACGCCAATAGGGTATCCCAATTGTTGTGTTGCGAATTTACATAATAACTTAACATCTTAGCTATTGTACGATAAACTCTCTCGGTCCGACCATTAGCCTGCAGGTGTAACGCGCTCGTTCTCAATTTCTTTACATGCAACAACTTGCATAACTGTTTCATCAAATTGGACATAAAGTTTGTCCCTTGATCTATAATTATAGTTTCACGTGCTCCGAATTTCAATATCCGTTGATGTACCATTGCGTGAGCCACTGTTTCGGCTCGCTGGTCCAGAGTAGCTGCCATAGACACATAGAGCAAAAAATGATCTATTATTGTTAAAACATAGCGATTACCCATTGGGGTTGGCACAAACGGTCCCAAGACGTCTACGCCAAGTAATTGGAGAGGTCTATCCACCTCCGGTAGTCGTTGCAACACAATTTTCTGATGACTCAATTCCCCCCATTGAGCACACAAAATTCAATTCTTTATGTACTGATTGACATCTTGCCTTCGTGTTGACCACCAATAACTCTGTGCTACCCTTCTTTCTGTTACTCTTTGACCCAAATGACCAGAAAACATTGAATCATGTGCTTGCCTTAAAATTTCGTTTTGCAATTTTGCTGGTACGACGAAGCGTGGACCGTTCCTAGTTTTACTGTACAATATCCCATCTTCCACGACGAACTGTCGCTGCGAGGTAAATCGTTGACAATCTGTGTCAGCGGGTTGTGCCTCCTCCCATTCATTCTCATTTATTTCTATGCATTCCATGTCGCATGGTTTACGACTCAGACCATCCGCGTTTCCGTGCGATTTACCCAGTCGATGAATCACTTCAAAATCGTACTCACTAAGATGCAAAGCCCACTTAGTTAATCTACTCATTGGGTGTTTAAGCTGTAACAACCACTTAAGTGTTGCATGGTCAGTAATCACCTTGAAATGTCATCCATACAAATAACACTGGAAATAGGTTATTCCGAAAATTAATGTCAATAACTCCTTCTCGGTTGTTGAGTAATTTTTTTCTGCATTGTTTAGCTGTCTGGAAGCATATGCTATCGGGTGCTCCTGCCCATCTATTTCCTGAGATAATACAGGGTGAGTCAAAAGTCCTTGGACACCTTCATAAGTTGGAAGATTAAAGCGAAAATTGAAATGTGATGATGGGGACATAGGTTTGATGTGGGGCCGCAACTTTTGGAGTGAATGTCATTCATGCCCGCCATCTTGAAATCCGCCATTTTGGATTCAAGTCATTGTTTCTAAATGGGGAGGGGAGCGTATGACACATCAAGCTTGTGCTCTGGAATTTAGTGGTGTAATTTGTGTTTGTCTATCTTGTACAGTTTAGAGGTTATTAATGTTCAAAGTTGGGAAATTACCTTCATACTGACTGCTACAACACATGCTCTACGTGTGGTCCATCCCGTGCAATGCACTACTGTAATTGCCACAACCACTCTGACTGCACCCCCCTCAGGAGACACCGCCTTAACGAAACACTGTCCGTGTGGGCGAGGGGGTTTGTGTGATCCAATGAAGTGGAGGGCTATGCCAGTGGTGGTGTAACTACCAGCAGGGCCTCCCAAGCCAGACAGGTGTCCATAGAGGATCCAGACAAAGTGTGTCTCACAACGTCCTGTCTAGTGTCCTGTCCTATCCTATTCTGTTCTGCCTCATCCTATACATTCCCTTCCTTTCCTTTTCCTCCTTGTGATTGTGTGGCAGCAGACACAGTCCCCTAATGTGGACAGCGGAAGATCCTCGGAAACCAGGACAACGTTGATGCACATAGGTCTTACTGCGAAGGGATGGATAGCGTTCTGTAGTCGTGGTGAAGACAAGTTATCTAAGGGGTAAGGCCCTGAAATAAAACCTTGGCAGGTGTCCAGGCCATGAGGTGGCAGCCCCACCAGGACACTTGGGGGCTGTCGGCTGATAACCCACACCACCAACAAACACATATCACAGAAGCTAAAAGGAGAAACAGCCGGATGGATCTTAAGGATATGACCTTTGGCCTGAAAAGGAAAAGCCGTATTGATTTTTTTAATGTAAGGACGTTGAGAGAGGCAGGGAGGCTAAGACAGGTTGAAAAAGAGATGCAGAACTATTGACTAGATATATTGCTACTAAGTGAAGTAAGGTGGCCAGAATCTGGGGAATTCCAAACACAAAATGGTGGAGTGTTGCTGTATGCGGGTCAGACAGGTGAGGACGTGATGCATAGGAATGGTGTAGGGCTCTTACTATCTAAAAGCAACAAGAAGAGCTTACTGGAGTGGAAACCAGTCTCAGAACGGATAATAACCGCACGCGTTAAACAAATGTGCGATATGTCATTGTAATTCAATGCTATGCACCTACTGAAATAGCTAAAGGAGAATTAAAAGATGCATTTTATACAGATATTAACGGAGTCCTTAGACAAACAAATTCTGGGGACATAAAAATTTTAATGGGTGACTTGAACACAAAAGTTGGTTCAGAAAATGAAGGGCTTGAACATATCATGGGCGTGCATGGAATGGGGATCAGGCATGTAAATGGTGAACTGTTGATAGATACATGCGCTGAACGTGACCTAGTCATTGGAGGCACATTGTTTCCACATCGTAACTGCCATAAGATAACATGGGTTTCTCGAGGCCATGTTACCAAAAATCAAATAGACCACACAGTCATAAGCCGCAAGTTCCAACACTCTGTGTTAGATGTCAGAAATAAAAGAGGTGCAGACGTTGGAAGTGACCACCAGCTAGTTTTGGTGGAATTCAGACTGAAGATAGTGGCAAATAGAACCAAGCTCAATCATAGGTGCAAGAAAATAGATGTGGCAAGATTAAAAGACCAACAGATCAAAGAAACATTTGCCCTTGAACTACAAAACAGATTCCAGGTCCTCTCTGAAGAAAAGTTTATGGAAGAGGGAATTGAAACATGCTGGCAAAAAATCAAAAACAGTTATTTAGATGTGGGAGAAAAAATCTTAGGATTTAAGGCACATCAAAGGAAGGAATGGATCTCCGATGCTACGTGCAATGAAATCAGCCACAGGAAAGAACTAAAACTTAAGTTAAATTTGTGTAAGACAAGAGCGCAGAAGAGTGAAGCGCATAAAGAATACATGGAGGTGAACAAAAAAGTGAAAACATTGCTACATCGAGATAAAAGGAAATGGATAGATAAGCAAACAAAATTTGCAGAAAAGGCGGCAAGACAAGGAAATATGAAAGAACTCTACAACGTTACCAAACGGTTGTCAATGAAGAACTTCAGACATGAAGGACCAGTTAAGAACAAGGATGGGGTGATGCTTACAACTCAACAGGCACAGCTACAGAGATGGGAGGAGCACTTCGGGGAACTGTTAAATTGTGAAGACAACCAAGAGGAACAGGTAAGAGATGTTCCAGAGGAAGTCGAAGAAGATCAAGATATAAATTTGCAGTGCCCCACAATGGACGAAATTAGGATTGCCTTGAAAACACTAAAAAATACAAAGGCTCCAGGCCTAGACAACATAGCAGCGGAGCTCTTAAAAGCCGATATTGAAATCATCATCATCATCGTCATTTAAGACTGATTATGCCTTTCAGCATTCAGTCTGGAGCATAGCCCCCGTTATAAAATTCCTCCATGATCCCCTATTCAGTGCTAACATTGCTGCCTCTTTTGATGTTAAACCTATTACTTCAAAATCATTCTTAACCAAATCCAGGTACCTTCTCCTTGGTCTGCCCCGACTCCTCCTACCCTCTACTGCTGAACCCATGAGTCTCTTGGGTAGCCTTGCTTCTGCCATGCGTGTAACATGACCCCACCATCTAAGCCTGTTCGCCCTGACTGCTACATCTATATAGTTCATTCCCAGTTTTTCTTTGATTTCCTCATTGTGGACACCCTCCTGCCATTGTTCCTATCTACTAGTACCTGCAATCATCCTAGCTACTTTCATATCCGTAACCTCAACCTTGTTGATAAGGTAACCTGAATCCACCCAGCTTTCGCTCCCATACAACAAAGTTGATCGAAAGATTGAACGGTGCACAGATAACTTAGTCTTGGTACTGACTTCCTTCTTGCAGAAGAGAGTAGATCATAGCTGAGCACTCACTGCATTAGCTTTTCTACACCTCGCTTCCAGTTCTTTCACTGTGTTGCCATCCTGTGAGAATATGCATCCTACTTGAAACTGTCCACCTGTTCTAACTTTGTTCCTCCTATCTGGCACTCAATCCGTTTATATTTCTTTCCCACTGCCATTACTTTCGTTTTGGAGATGCTAATCTTCATACCATAGTCCTTACATTTCTGATCTAGCTCTGAAATATTACTTTGCAAACTTTCAATCGAATCTGCCATCACAACTAAGTCATCCGCATATGCGAGACTGCTTATTTTGTGTTCACATATCTTAATCTCACCCAGCCTGTCTATTGTTTTCAACATATGATCCGTAAATAATATGAACAACAGTGGAGACAGGTTGCAGCCTTGTCTTACCCCTGAAACTACTCTGAACCATGAACTCAATTTACCATCAACTCTAACTGCTGCCTGACTATCCATGTAAAGACCTTTAATTGCTTGCAAAAGTTTGCCTCCTATTCCATAATCTCGTAGAACAGACAATAACTTCCTCCTAGGAACCCGGTCATATGCCTTTTCTAGATCTATAAAGCATAGATACAATTCCCTGTTCCACTCATAACACTTCTCCATTATTTGCTGTAAGCTAAAGATCTGGTCCTGACAACCTGTAAGAGGCCTAAACCCACACTGATTTTCATCCAATTGGTACTCAACTAATACTCGCACTTTCCTTTCAACAATACCTGAGAAGATTTTACCCACAACACTGATTAAAGCGATACCTCTGTAGTTGTTACAATCTTTTCTGTTTCCATGTTTAAAGATTGGTGTGATTACTGCTTTCGTCCAGTCTGATGGAACCTATCCTGACTCCCAGGACATTTCAATTATCCTGTGTAGCCATTTAAGACCTGACATTCCACTGTATTTGATGAGTTCTGACTTAATTTCATCCACCCCAGCTGCTTTATTGCACTGCAATCTATTGACCATTTTCTCCACTTCCTCAAATGTGATCCTATTTCCATCATCATTCCTATCCCATTCTACCTCAAAATCTGAAACATTACTGATCGCATTTTCACCTACATTGAGCAACTCTTCAAAATATTCCCTCCATCTGCCCAAGGCATCCACAGGATTCACCAGCAGTTTTCCTGACCTGTCCAAAATACTTGTCATTTCCTTCTTACCTCCCTTTCGAAGACTGCTAATTACACTCCAGAATGGTTTTCCAACTGCTTGACCCATAGTCTCCAACCTGTTTCCAAAGTCTTCCCAAGATTTCTTCTTGGATGCTGCAATTATCTGTTTGACTTTGTTTCTTTCTTCAACATATCTTTCTCTGTCTACCTGAGTTCTAGTACGTAGCCATTTCTGATACGCTTTCTTTTTCTTTTTACAGGCTGCCTTGACTGTGTCATTCCACCAAGCCGTTTGCTTCATCCTACTTTTACACACTACTGTTCCAAGACATTCTTCAGCCACTTCTAGTACTGTGTCCCTGTACCTTGTCCATTCCTTTTCCAATGACTGTAATTGACTACATTCAACTAACTGGTACCTTTCTGAGATCGCTGTTATGTACTTGTGCCTGATTTCCTTATCCTGAAGCTTCTGCTCTCTTATCCTCCTACATATGGACCTGACCTCCTGCACTTTCGGCCTCACAATCCCAATTTCACTGCAGATTAAATAATGATCAGTGTCTTCAAAGAATCCCCTGAATACACGTGTGTCCCTCACAGCCTTCCTGAATTCCTGATCTGTTATTATATAGTCAATGATAGATCTGGTTCCCCTGCCTTCCCAAGTATACTGGTGAATGTTCTTATGTTTAAAAAAGGAGTTTGTGATTACTAAGCCCATACTGGCACAGAAATTCAAGAGTTGTTTCCCGTTCCTGTTGGCCTCCATATCCTCTCCAAATTTACCCATAGCCTTTTCATACCCTTCTGTTCGATTTCCAATCCTGGCGTTAAAATCACCCATGAGCAGAACACTGTCCTTGTCCTTTACTCTAACAACTACATCACTGAGTGCCTCATAAAAACTATCCATCTTATTTTTATCGGTCCCTTCACAATGCGAATATACTGGCACAATCCTAATTTTCTTGCTAGACACTGTCAAATCTATCCACATCAGTCGTTCATTTACATACCTTATTGCAACTACGCTGGGTTCCATTTCTTTCCTGATGTAAAGCCCTACACCCCATTGTGCTATTCCTGCTTTGACTCCTGACAGGTAGACCTTGTATTCTCCCACTTCCTCTTCTTTCTCGCCCCTTACCCGAATGTCACTAACAGCTAAAACGTCCAGCCCCATCTTACTTGCAGCCTCTGCCAGCTCTGCCTTCTTCCCAGAGTAGCTCCCATTGATATTAACAGCTCCCCATATCATTACCATTTGTTTGCCAAGTCGTATCTTAGGAGTCCCTGGTTTGTCAGTCACCTCCAAAGGTCCGAGGCATTTTGCTCTGATTGTTGCCAGCATCATATTTGAAGTACCAGGGAAGCAGGTTGCTAGCCTTACTTGCCCCGAGTCCCATTGGGTTTTACCCCTAATGGCCGGCCGCGGTGGTCTAGTGGTTCTAGGCGCTCAGTCCAGAATCGCGCGAATGCTACGGTCGCAGGTTCAAATCCTGCCTGGGGCATGGATGTGTGTGATCTCCTTAGGTTAGTTAGGTTTAAGTACTTCTAAGTTCTAGGGGACTGATGACCTCAGAAGTTAAGTCCCATAGTGCTCAGAGCCATTTGAACCAATTTTTACCCCTAACGGCTGAGGGACTAACCGGTGGATTTGGTAGTCTTTGCCATATGAGCACAAAGGTGACCACGACTCAGAATATGTCCGAGATGCCCAGCCTTATTCCAAAGTAACTGGTATCCCGACTGTTGGGACCACTTACTTAGCCACTCATACGTTGCCCGTGGTTCATGAACTAGGACATGACTACAGGAACCCACACCATGAACCATGAACCGATATTGAAAGTACTGTTAAAATGCTCCATCCTTTGCTGAAGCATATTTGGCTTGAAGAGAAATCTCCAAAGGAGTGGAAAAATGGCTTGGTGGTAAAGCTCCCAAAAAAGGGAAATTTGTCAGACTGTAACAACTGGCGTGGTATTATATTGTTGTCAGTACCCAGTAAGGTCCTTACCAGAATTATATTAAACAGAAATAAATCATCCCTTCAAAACCAACTGCGTAAAGAACAGGCCAGTTTTAGGGCACAACGCAGCTGTGTTGATCTTATTAACACTCTTAGGATCATTTTAGAGCAAAACAAAGAATTCCAAGCAACCATGTACCTGGCATTCATTGATTTTCAAAAGGCCTTCGATTCCGTGAAACATAAAGTGCTCTGGCAGGTGTTGCGGAAGTATAGCATACCACAGAAGATCTTAAACATCATAAAAGATCTATATGATGGCTACAAATGCTGCATACTCCACAAGGGAAATATGACAGAGCCCATAAAAGTAACAACTGGAGTCCGGCAGGGCTGCATTTTATCACCAACACTTTTTCTACTCATTCTAGGCTCTGTTATGAGAAGAGTCACAGCAGGCAGGAGACAAGGAATCCAGTGGGGAATCCATGAACATCTGGAGGATTTGGATTTTGCAGATGACATAGTTTTATTAGCTCCAAGGCTGACTGATATGCAAGCTAAATTAAACTTGGTGAAAGAAGAAGCAGAGACTGCTTGCCTCAAGATAAATACAGGCAAAACAAAGGAAATGAGAGTAAATTCAGGGAACATGTAGGTGCCACTGTTAATAGGTGAGCAGCGAGTGGAGACTGTCAACTCATTCCTGTATCTGGGTAACATAGTGGCGGAAGTTGGTGGAGCTGGTGATGACGTGAAAAACCACATTAAAAAGGCAAATACTGCCTTCATACAATTGTATCCATTATGGAGAAATAGAAATATCACATACAAAACAAAAATCTATCTTTTTAATATAAATGTGAAGGCTGTCCATCTGTGCGCCAGTGAAAGCTGGAAAATGGATAAAAAGATCACAACCCAGTTACAAAGCTTCATAAATAGATGTCTTCAACGCATCATGAATATCTGGTGGCCAGAAAAAATATGTAATGAGGAGCTCTGGCGAATAACAAACCAGATACCTATAGAAGACCAGATACAAGAGAGAAAGTGGGGCTGGTTGGGGCACACCTTGAGAAAACCAGATGGAGCCATCGAGAAAAAAGCATTGGAATGGAATCCCCAGGGAACAAGGAAGAGAGGAAGACCAAGGGGCACATGGAAGAGGACAGTGGAAGGGAAAGCAAAAAGAGTTGGCAAGACCTGGGCAGAATTGAGGCAAATGACCAAAGACAGAGACGGATGGCAAGTTCTCCTGGATGCCCTATGCCCCCATAGGGGCCAAAGGAATTAAGTCAAGTCAGTCACTCTGACTGCGCATGGAGGAGAGTGTCTCCTGCAATTTGGTCACAGGCATGTCGTATGCGTTCCTCCTTGTGTCTCAAATCACGGATGCTCTCAGCATACACTATCTGCTTAAGATGTCCCCATAGATAAAAATCAAGGGGCGTTAAGTCAGGGGATCTGGGTGACCACTCCACGGGACCATGGTTACCAATCCACTTCCCTGGCAGTTGTTCCTCCAATGATTCATGGAAACCAATGCCATAGTGTGGAGGGGCTCCATCATGCTGAAAATAAGATGGGAAAATGCTGTCCGTGTTCACTGTGGAAGTGAACACAAGGTCCTGCAGCAGCATCAGATACTGTGGTGCAGTTAAAGTGTTGTAAATGAAAAATGGCCCAATGATGCGGGTGTACCAATGCCACGACACACCATGACCTTTGCTAGACTATGTTCTCGAATTGGGGCAACCCAGTTCGGATTTGCGTCACTCCAGTATTGACAGTTATGTCGATTAACCTCCCCGTTCAAAGTGAAATACACCTTGTCGCTGAACAGTATGCCCTTGGCAAATGAAGGATCCAGTTTGCGTTGTTCAGTAGCCCACATGCAGAACTCCAACTGACGATCAGGGTCATCCTCGTTAAGTCGATGTTGCATCTGTAGCTTGTAAGGATGCCACTTATTGGTGTGCAATATCCGGACAATGGAGGTTTGGCTTATTCCACATGGTAGAGCCGCATGACGGGTACTTCCTTTAGGACTTTTTAGAAGCGACACAACAGCTGCAGTTGCAGTTTCCTCATTGGTGGCAGTCCTTGGTCGCCCACTACATGTCCTATCGTGAACAGAGCCAGTCTCCCGGAATTTGGTGATCACATGAGCCACCGTGCTGTGTGATACCAGTTCTCTGCCTGCGTGCTGCCTGTTGTAGTCAGCTGCTATTGTTTGGTAGCTGTGTTCCCCAGATATAAGGATGATTTCGATCTTCCGTTCACGTGTCAGACCCATTTTAGATCACCAGGAACAGAGAGAGACATGAGTTGGTATCAAGCTAACTATGAACATTAATAACTTCTAAACTGTACAAGATAGATAAAAACAAATTACTCCAGTCAATTCCAGAGCTCAAGCGAGTGTTATTTGATGTGTCATACACCCCCCTTTCCATTAAAAAAAAAAATAGAGTTGAATCCAAAATGGCGGATTTCAAGATTGCGGCCATGAATGACATTCACTCCAAAAGTTGCAGCCCCACGTCAAACCTATGTTCTCATCATCAAATTTCAATTTTCCCTTTAATCTTCCAACTTATGAAGGTGTCCAAGAACTTTTGTCTTGTTCTGTACAGTACCCAAAGCAAAATTGCTAGAGTCACAAGATAATATAAAATGTTTACTAAAATATGGAAGAGCCAAAACTGGACTAGATGTTAACAAATTTTTTAACTTTTGAAAAGCCTCTTCGCATTCTGCTGACCAGGGAATTTTTGCTCCCTTCTTCAACAACTGCATGAGGGGCGTTGCAGTTGTATTCCCCACGTAAATGCCTCTAGTGCCCTCTGCACAGCTTCCTGCAGAATGGCTTCATTAACCCTATCTGAATCCGTTAGCCTCATAGGTATTAACATTAATTTTTCGAATTTGATCTACAAAAGCTTCTATTGATTGCCCATTCCTTTGATACATTCTGTTCAATTGTTCCCGATAATATCTATACATATTTTTCCTCCGATAACTTTCCAGCAACCCTTTTTTGAATACTTCAAATGTCCGAGCATCCCTTAATTCTTCATGGCATGTAATGTACGCTCTGGCATCCACAGTTACTTTCAACTTAGCCGGATGCAAAAGTGTTTCTGCACCCAAATTTCCCAATTTCGCGGCCGTGCTAAGGTTCTCAAAAAAAATATCATAACATCCACCCCAGCTTTTCCTGAGAAATGGGTGACCAAAGACGCAGTGTTAGTGTCAAGAATTACTGCATTAACAGGAAAACGTTCCTTGCTCGCTTCTTTAGACCAAGAATGCTCTATCTCTAATTCCAGCACTCGCTCAAGCAGCTGCTGAATAGGCACCTTGGCTGACACAGACTGCTCCATCACTACCAGCTATCGAATCAAGACTACAGTAAGCCCAGAAAGAAGATCAAGAAGGGAAGACGGACTATGCTACAGGTTCAGACAAACCACCAAATGAAAAATTGGCACTTACTTGTCATGTTGCAGGAGTTGCTGATCCACTGTCGCCCTTCCCAGGTGCCACATATCCTCGTGGATTACCAGCCACAATTTCCACCAAATCCAGGGAGAAGACCATTACTGTCACCAGTTGTAACAGGAGTGTGTGATGCACAGGTTGCCCAACTGACACCACTTGCAATAGGATGACCGGAGGGGGTGAGGTGGTCGGGGTTGTAGGGCGTGGCTGGTTAGAAGAAGGTGGCTGTTTTTAGCAATCTTCCTCTTTATTGTTGGTTCTCCCAATACATTTTCCGGTAGCTCAGCTCCACCGCTCGTGTCATGGTGGAGACGTTCTGATGCGCGCAGTCCGGGGAACATGACGCCGTGCTCGGTCAGTGGCTGCATAGGCGGTAGGAGGTTAGCAGCACGAGGCCTGGCCTAGCTCACCTGCCTCCTGCAGACGCTGAGAAAGCCAGGAGTCGCCGGTGCAGCAGCGGGCAATGCCCTCCACCGGCCGGTCCTCGGGGACAGCATCACAAAGTAACAGCGACCGAACACACAATCAGTCGAACCCATGCCAACGCCCATCTCCGATTCCCTTAAATAGTACAGACCGCTGTTGAATCCGCCGGTTATGCGGTACTGTGTTTATTAGAAGGTTCTCATTGGGTTGGCTAATGCAACCACACCACACACGGCCCGTGCCTGTGTAATTCTGCTAATGCTGCGTTCTGGCAGTTGATGGCTGCCGCGCATGTACACACATACTGACGCTCGTTGCAAAACTATGTCACCTGCACAACGCGCAAGCCAGCCTTCATCCACCGTCTACCGTGAGGCTGGTGCACCGTGCACTGAAACACACTAAATCACAATTTTACACCATATTTCCTAACAATAATCCCTTGTCCTCTACAGTATCAAGTATGGATACTAGAGGAGGTGGGTGTAAATACTACCAGTTCTTGGTACCCAGACACCGTTGCTGATAAGAAATTGATCGTGTTACTTTTGTTTGTTCCTGGTGGAATCAGGTTAGCTGACTGGTAGGAGAACTTGAAAAACGGTGCCTGAGGCCTGAGTTGCAGCACTGATTCATGTCAGATGAACACCACAGAAGACAACAAAAGGTGTATTGCTCACTCTATGTGCTGTGTAAGAAATATTGTGCATCAAAATAAAAAAGATAGGAAAAAAAGTAAATATTTGGAGGACTTTAAGAAAAATTGTTCATCCACTTTCGATTCATTTATGTTTTGTTACTCACAACAGTTGGCCAGTCATATCAGCATCTTGGAAATGCCGATGAATAAATGTATTTAGCGTAAGTTTAGTTAGGTTAGGGTAGGAGGTGCTGCCGCATAATATAACATAGGGACTTCTTCATTTTGTTCGATATTTCTGCTAATATATGTAGAGTTTATTTTTGTGTATTATTTCGTTTCTGAGGTGCAGATTGGGTTTGGTGCTACTTGCTACACCATGCACTGCGTTTATGGAGTAGCGGTGTGGGTAATTGTGAGAATACAAGCTGTGGGGTGAGATTAGAACGGCAATTTCCCGCCGCAGAACATGTGGCTATGGGGCCGTGACGAGCAGCTAGAGTTACACGGCCTTGGGAAAACCCGAGTGGACACTAGGCAGGGGTGCATATGGCTGTGTTGTGCACTCTTGGAGAAATTTAAATGCCAGAGTAAAGTTGATAAAAACAGAACTAAGAGTGAAACGTAGGTGCAAGTTGGCACTCATGGACAGAAAAATATGTAAAACTAAATTATCTAGATGTGTCACAAAAATATATAATAGTTCAAAAGTAATTGTTCTTTTAAAAAAATGTAAATTTACGAAAGTTCAATGCAATTTAGGCAATGCTTCGGCCGATTAATATGAACAAAATGTCTACGGATGTGGCTAGTAGAGCTGCATCGAGGAATCATAACTGATTTAGCCGAATCTGTACCATTTTTAAATAAGAGTTTGGAATATGGGATTCGACAGAGTAAAAGTTTGGTTTTGGTAATAAATAAATTTAAGGAGACGAAACTAGCGGAAGTATTCTAAAGTTTAAAGAGGTAGATGAGTGATTAAGTATGTATCTTTATTTGTTTATTTATGTTCAATATCAAAAATCTAGGAAAAGCAATATCATGCCACAAAAACATTATTTGTGAAAAAACGGTGACAGATACAGAAAATTTGACTTTAAATTGTTATTGCCCACAAAATTTCCATATTTTTCAAATATCTCACATATTTTTTGTGTTTAGTTTTAGAATATTCGTAATTTTTGTCAAACGTTGTTTTTAAGTTATGCATTTGTTTCGAGGGTGGGTAGGGTGGCCATCTTTGGGGAGTTCGTTCTGAGTGACACTAAGAGCCGGACACGCCAAGCATCTGGGGGTAGTGGGTTGGTAGCCACGTTCGGGGGCAAGTATGTATGTAACGACACTTGAAAGCGATCAAGTGGAGCGCAATATAGTGGTATAGGACAGCAGACAAGATTGTATTTTGTGAATTGTGAACAGTGTGTCGAGTGCCGTGACTGGGACATACGAATTTTATAGTGAACTGTTGTAGCATCAGTTATTAATGGCCGCCCTTACGTAAAAGCCCCTCAGACTGCATCTTAAGTGTTTATTGAATATATTGAGAAAAATAAACTACTTGTTCAAATTATAAATCACCGCAATACCTGTCTGCATTGTTTTGTTATATTTTATTTCAGCTTAGAAACTGAGTTTACGACAGTTGTGAGCTGGCACCCTACAACGTAAAATGTAGTCAAACATTGGGACCAGCCACATCTCTGAGCCACTCAAGTAAGCTGAGTGTTGACTATAACAAATATATATATTTTCATGCCATAGCACATGGGGGCTTGAGCCAAACTATTCGAACTTCAGTGTGTAGTGCCCAATATAGTCGTAAGATTGACTTTTACATTTGTAGGATTACAACTCAGTAATAAAGTCAGATGCTAAGGACATACTACAGAATTACAAATTTAAAAAAAGCCTTACATACTTTGTTTACCTCCATTCTATTATGTCATATAGAATCATATTCTGGGGTAACTCGTCAAACTGGGCTAAAGTTTTTAGAGTACTGAAGCGTGTAATAAGACTCATTTGTAGTGTAAATTCAAGAACATGAACAGAATCCTGTTCAAGGAACTGGATACTCTAACCATTGCTTCTGAGTATATTTATTCCTTAATGAAATTTGTTGCAAGTAATATGTCTCTTTTTTAAGCAATGACTCAATACATAATATCAGTACCAGGAGTGAGAACAATCTACGTAAAGACATAAAATCACTTACCTTGGTCCAAAGAGGAGTCCAATATTCACATTTTCTATAAACTGCAAGTAAGCATTAAAAACTTATTTTCAGATAAAGCACAGTTTAAAAGACTTTGAAAGATTTTTTACATAGACAACTCCTTCTTCTCTATAGATGAATATCTGAATGCGGACTGTAACACCAGCTTAAGTAAAAATTTCTATTAGATTTCAGTTTTGACACCACTTGGTCAAAACAGTCAGGATTAGGAATTTTGTGTCTCATAATTTATTAAAAGTGCATAACTATGTTTCATTCTGATGTTAATTCTGTAGTTAATGCTAGAAACAACTGCTTGTTCTGCTTCTGACCAAAACTGCTTTCCACGTTTGTGTCCAGTAATCATACAATGAACTGCTTCAATGACAAACTTCTCAGGGTCAAGGTTCACAGGCATGCAGAATTTTTTAAAGTACTTCATTGCCTATAGAAATGATTTATTTCACAATTGCAATTTCGGCCTTTGGGCCATTTACATGTAAAAAGTGCACTTGAATGTTGATTTGTAACTATTTATGTAAATGATGTTACCATTGTGAAAAGGTCTGTTTTTGATGATGACATGTATACATGACAGAGGTTTTTAAAGTCTGACATGTGCTGAGGCAAAATCTTTTGCAGTAACACTTGAAAATGGCCCAAAGGCCGAAATTGCAAGTGCGAAATGAATAATTTCTTCAGTCAGTGATGAATATAATGTCCTTTAATAATTTTTTCAGCGACAGTATGATTTAGTCATTCTGAAACTCTATTTTGCTGAGGTGTGTACCTTAGGGAAAACTAGAACTTCACTCTCTTTACTTCAAAGCACTGCATCATTTCATTTGAAATGTTTCATTACCAGTCATGTCTAAATCTGCTGATTTTGATGTTAAAATGAGTAGTAGTCATTGCCTAGTATACTTTAAAATAATGAAATACTTAAGACTTTGATTGAAGAATACAAGATATGGAAACTGAGTATAATCATCAGCGAAAGTTGCTATATATTTCTTGTCATCAAAAGAAACAGGTATTATAGAACTAAGCACATTAGTTCATTTCACTTCAAGTGGGTGTTTGACTCAAACACAAGACTGAGTATGTGATAACTACATTTCTTTACCCACTATCAAGATCAAACATTTATTTGCAGGTTTTTAAATCTTTACTTTGTCCACTCCTTCTGTAACATGATAAGGTTTCTTCATATTTTCAAGGTTCAGATGTCCTAAGCGTTTATACCACAACTGTAGTTAGCTAGTTACATGTCCATAGATCATTTTGCATGATAGAGCATCATGATGTGGAATGAGTCATTTTACATTCATGTTGCAAATTGATTTGTACAAATGCATATATTCTGAACATGTCTAGCATTTTTCCCGCCTTACAGAAAGAAAAAGAGAAAAGATACCACCACCTTTTACACATTACAATAATTAAAAATTCTACAGAATTGGAGTTGTCAATGAGCAACTTTCTCAGTTTTTTTTAATCAAATTTTACCTTTCTGTCTGTCAGACATTTTATATCACCAGATAAGTGATCAAATATTTTTGTTGCAGCATTGTTCACCCATTTTTGTGCTAAAGACAACCTTTAAATAGAGTAATTAATGTTATTTTTCCTTCTGGTATTGTAATTATGTACCTCATTGTTCCTTTTGAACTGTAGAGGATTATTTATGACAAACTTTGTGAAGGAATAAATATACTGTGAAGCAGTAGTCAGAATACCCAACTCCTTAAATAGATACCTACAAGATGATCATGGGTGAGCACCATGTATTATTCTTACAGAATGTTTTGTGCAATGAAGATTATTTTGATCAATCTTTGAGAATTTTTATGCAATCGATCTCATAATATGGGGTTTACATACATTGTACAAATAAATGTCATTGATATAGGTATAGTACACATACTAATACTTATACATGGCACATAAAAATACACTAGAGAACAATTTCTTAATTTTCCTGTACATATAAAATAATATGCAGAAGTATCAAATAAACCAATAACATACTAAGGTAAATACAAAATAGTTTACAGTTAGAAATAATTTAGTTTCTCAGATCATTTTTAGAAAGATTTTAAAATTCTGGAACATTCAAAAAAGCCTTTTCTTCGGCCATTTCTCAGTTTTTGTTTTAAAGTCATTAAGTGAGACATCATGTGCCTGTAAAGTAAAATATGAAATAATTTTATATCCAGGTATTCATAACTAGACTGCATTTCCTTCAATCTAGCTGTGGGCATATCTATATGTTTCATTTGTCTAGTTTTATATTGGTGTACAGCTTCCTTCAAGATATAGCTATTTAAGTTTTCTTTAATCCTTAGTAGGCAACAGTATGTAAAAAGTTATAGCATTGTCAATACTTTTAAGTAATTAAAAGTGGTCTGCAGGAGGTTATAGAGTTTGTAACTACAGAAATAGTCCTGATAGCCTTTCTTGCAGCTTAATATTTTATTGCTCCTACAGAATTATACCATAAAAGGATACCACTTTGCAGGCGGCAGTGAAAGAAGACATAGTAGAAGTTACGTAACAGAGGTGTTGTTACACAGTTCTGTAGTATAGTCAGTAAAAAGGTTAACACAAGAGAGCTTTATGCATACATGGTCGATGTGTATGTCCCAGGTTAATTTGGAATCAAGGCATACACCAAGCCACTTAACAGCTGAGCATTCATTTTCACTTCTTGATAAACTGAAAATGATGTTCACTGTCTTTTCATAGTTGATGGATAGTTTCTTAGCTTTGAACCATGTATGGGACAGGTTAAGGTACTCTTTTTCTCCAGTTTCAATCCGTTTGTGCCTTTCCCAGAGCTAATGAATGTTGTGTCATTTGCATAAAGTAAAGATTTACAGGGCATGTTACTGGGAAGATGATTCACAAATATTATAAATAGCAAAGGCCCAAGTATGGAATCCTGAGGAGCACCTTGAGTTACATAAAAATATTGGAACTTTTGGTTGTTGTAAACTACAGTTTGTATCCTGTCACTGAGATAGGAACTTCTGAGGAAGAGTTCTAAGTATCTGACTCCATAACACCAAAGTCTCTCCAGTAGTATCATATGATCCACTGAATCAAATGCCTTGCTTACATCAGCTAGAATGGCTTCAGTAGATAACTTTGATTCAAATGAGGTTTGTTTAAAAGAAATTATGTCTTCAACTGCTTTGACTATCAGTAACTTGGGCCTAAAACCATATTGAGATTTAGTCAGAATATTGCTTTCAGATAATTTCTGAAAATATCCTGTTGCATGCAGTATTATATTATTTTGGAGAGAATAACTTCCAGTGAAACTGGACGATAATTATTTTCGCATAACATGTTACACTTTATGAATCAGGATGATAACTGCTCTTTTTGGACATTCTAGAAAATGGTTACTACTATACATCCATTTTATTAGTGTACAAAGAGGGTTTGATATGAAGTCCATTACTTTTTTAATCACAAAATTTAATAAGCCATAAACGTCCTCAGATTTTCAATTTCCCAGTTTTATTATTGATTTAACCATGTCATGGGCTAGTATTTGTGTCTACATGAGGAATCAGTAATGTTATTTATTTAGATTCTGAATGCAGTGGTATTCTCTTGCAATTCGTACGAGTTGCAAGTCATACATATTTCGAGTCATTACATATCTGGATACAAAGTAGAGTGGTATTATTCCATAAATGTAAAGTGATTCACATCAATCACGTATTGATACTGCTACAGATGAAACCGGCTAGAAATTTGTCAATCACAGGTAACATACATTTTATTTACATGACTTAGATAAGCACGTAATACTATTTCTCAGGGCTTGGCTAATTTACTAAACCATTTATGTTACTTTTAACCAGTTTTTTGTTCTCTCCAACTGTATCATTTGCGGGAAATATACTGCTATTACCACACATACAACTGAGTAAGAAGTCCAGAGATGCTGTTAGCTTGATTGCTGTCCATATATCATTGCAGTTGTGTGGAAGGTTAAGCCCACCTCTGCTGATTCATTAGAGCCAACCATTATCCTTATCCTGCAGCCTGAAAGCACTTGGTGTAGTCTTATGGTTTTAAAGTTCAACGTTTTGCTGTCATGCACGCATTATTATGACAAAAGTCATGGGACAGCGATATGCTCATATACAGGATGCGACATAATTGACTAAGCAGCTTTAAGGAGCAATAAAAAGTAAATTTAGATGTATAGAGAACAAATGTTTTTATTTTCTAAATTAATACAATATACTATTTCACATTCATTTAGTTTTGAAAATAATGTCCTCAAGATGGCGGCTGTTAGCATCAATACATTGTTGAAGATGCTCCCTGAAGTTTTGAGCAACTCTTGCACACATATCGCGGGGTATGGCATTCATTTCATCAATAATCCGCTCTTCTAACTCTGGTAGGATGTGAGGGCACCTTTTGAAACCCTTTTCCCTCAGATATCCCCAAAGAAAGTAGTCACAAATACTCAAATCTGGTGACAGCGTAGGCCATCCGACATCATCCCTAAAAGAGACGAGGCGTCCCGGGAACATTTCTCTCAAAACATCAAGTGAAATTCGAGATGTGTGAGCAGTAGCTCCATACTGTTGGAACCACAACTCCCCCAGTCCATGTTCTTCAACAATCTTGTCCATTCTGGGTTGCAGAAAATTTTGCAACATTGAAAAATAACGTGTGGAATTCACTGCCATGGTCACTACTTCCTCCTCAAAAAAGTAAAGGCCAACCAAGCCAATTGTGATATGGCACACCACACTGTCACTTTAGGAGAATGTTGTGGTCTTTCATGAGTAATTTGGGGGTTATTTTCAACCCAGTAGTGAACGTTTTGCTTATTCACGCACCCACTAAGTTGAAAATGTGCCTCGTGCACTATTGAAGAAAGCTGTATTCTGAGGGATCTGAGCAAGCATTTGCTCACACAGATTTTGACAGTTGGGGTAGTCTACTGGGCGTAATTCTTGAGCAATCATTATTTTGAATTGATGGAACTTCAAATCCCATTGCAGAATCATTCTCAAAATGTGGTAAGAAATCCCCAATGCAACAGAATGTCATCGAGATTGTTGAACTGCTGTTCTCACCCACTGCACATTTTCTGGCATTCTGAGGGATCTGCGTAGGCCATGTGTGTCTCTTCTCAGTTTGCTACCAGTTTCCTCCAACTGCCAAACCCAGGACCGAATTGTGTTCGCATTAGGAACGGCATTGTTTCGTGGAATGTTGAACTGTCACCGAAAAGCTAGTTGTGTAGCGATCACAGATCTGTTGTTTTCACAATAAGTGTGAATGGCATAACCACGATGTGCACCGATCTAGACCATGTTGGCTACTGAAATGGGGTCAATGACTGAACCAAGGCAGATCACGTGCAACTGCCTACCCTAACCACAGCCCGAATGGTAATCGGTAGAAACTGCTTATTCGGTTCTGCTGCACCCTGTACAACTGACCGTAGAATCGTGTAAACAAAGCATAAAAGGACAGTGCATCGGTAGAGCTGTCATTTGTACTCAGATGATTAATTAGAAAAGCTTTCCAATATGATGATTGTTACATGATAGGAACTAACAGGCTTTGATCGTTGTATGTTAGTTGGCGTTAGTCACATTGGACATTCCATTTCGGAATTCATTAAGTAATTCAGTATTCTGAGAGCCATAGTGTCAAGAGCATGCCGAGAATACCAAATTTCAGACGTTATCTCTCACTACGGACAACGCAGTAACCAACGGCCTTCAGTTAATGACTGAGAGCAGCGGCATTTGAGTAATGTCGTCATTGCTCGCAGACAAGCAACACTATGTGACATAACCACAGAAATCAATACAGGATGTACAACGAACTTATCTGTAAGGACAGTGCAGCGAAATTTTGCGTTAATGGACTATGGCAGCAGACAACAGAAGTGAGTGTCTTTGCTAACAGCACGACATTGCCTGCAGTGTCTCTCCTGCACTCGTGGCCATATCAGTTGGACCCTAGACGACTGGAAAAGTGTGGCCTAGTCAGGTGAGTCCCAATCTCAGTTGGTAAGAGTTGAAGTTAGGGCTTCAGTGTGGCGCAGACACCACAAAGCCATGAATGTAGGGAAAATGTGCAAAAATATGAAAAATTGTAAAAAAAGATGAAACAAATGTAAAATTTGCGAAAATATGGAAAACATGAGAAACTATGAAAAATGTGGAAAAATACAGAAAGTTGTGAAAACACAGAAATATTTCAAAAAATACGAAAAAATGTTGAAAAATATGAGTACCTACATATCTGCCATGGTGTTGTCTCTGCTGGTGCCTCAAATGATGAAAATCAGGTAATATTAAATTTAATTCGTTATTTACAGAGATCCTCATCCTAGACCTCAAGTGAGGTGACTTAATGTAATTACAATAAAACTAATTTGTTTTAACAAATAGCTACACCCTAATCGTCTGCCTATGGTACTAAGCTCAAGAATAAAGTCACCAATTCAAGTGATCTAGTTATAAAAACAGGAGGATTGACGGGGTGCTTGGAACTTACTGGTCCATGGAGAGGGGTGGGGAGGGGGAGAGCATGAGTGGAGGGGATGGGTGTTCCCCTGGGAGAACTTGTTCAATTACTGTTGATTCCCATGGGGGAGGGGAATGGGAGTGTGACCTTGAATATAGAGAAGTTTCATATCAGCGCACACTCCGTTGCAGAGTGAAAATCTCATACTGGAAACATCCTCCAGGCTGTGGCTAAGCCGTGTCTCCGCTATATCCTTTCTTCCAGGAGTGCTAGTTCTGCAAGGTTCACAGGAGAGTTTCTGTAAAGTTTGGAAGGTAGGAGACGAGATACTGGCAGAAGTAAAGCTGTGAGGACGGGGCATGAGTCGTGCTTGGGTAGCTCAGATGGCAGAGCACGTGCCCGTGAAAGGCAAAGGTCCCGAGTTCGGGTCTCGGTCCAGCACATGGTTTTAATTTGCTCGGAAGTTTCAGACCTTGAATATAGCTAAAAAAAATGTGTAACCTGACACTGGAATGCTTTATTTCTCATGGTGAAGGTCGTCTAGAACCAGCACTGATAACACACTCAAAGTCCAATTCACCTAACAAGTATTTACATACATGTCACACATGTATAGTAAATGTAACAGTCTCATAGTTATCACAACTACTGAGGAGAAAAAATGTTAATCATCAAGAGTACAGACGTTCCAAGTGGGGTTCTTCCAGCTTTCTATGTCACAACATCGCTCTACGTCCTTGAGATTCCACCAGGGGCTTGTTGAATGTGTGTGCAAGATTAGTTCGCAATGGTGTTAAATATTTTAAGCGATGATGGAGTAGGGTAAATGCATCAATTTGAGGTAAGAGACCTTGGTCTGGAAACAAATGAGTCAAGTGTTATAAGCGAAAATCTGTCTCACACCTCTGACAGTTAAATACATGTGCCAGTACTCAGTGGCAGACTAAAGGAGGGTAAGAGGGCATGACCAGTACCACACCTTTAGTTCTGTGTGACCCTCAAAATCTCAAGGGCCTTGAGATTTTGAGGCCTTCCAGGACTAGACCATTTTATTCAAATGTTAGACAAGGCCAAAATATGTTCAACAAATAAGAGGAAGGTGAAGCTCGAAGTCCAATACGTATCCAAAATATGAGCATAGGTGCCTACTTCTCCATTATTAGGCTGTGGTAATTGTCAATGGATACATTCAAAATTTTAGAAATTGTGTAAAACTTTGCATGAAACTTAAAACCAGAGAATAGTAATGAGTTATCTACTAGACTCAATTATTCTACATCAAATGTTTTTGATGACTTTGCCACCTATGCAGGTGTACTTTATGTATAATTTAAAATTTGTGCATAAGTGCAGTGGAGACCTTAGCAGTGCATTATTGATTTTTATTCATGTTATTTATTATTATTATATAGTTTATTTTATGAATATGAAAATCCAACTGGATGAACTAGAGTCTTCTAGATTAAAGCAACGGTTTTTACCAACTGTAGACATCAAGATCAACACAAGGTATCTGCCCTTTATACGCCACAGCTAAGAGTACAAAACCATTACGTAACATTTTTATCCTACTAAAAACTCTAAACATTGCGTACATGTTTGTTTATTTTAAGTCAACACCTTAAAGGAGTGCACCCTGCCCACTCTATGGGGACTTCGCCATAAAATATAAATGAAGGATCCAAACAACACAGAAATTATTTGATGGTTTCTTTCGTAAAAGGAGCAACATACCTATTAAAGAATAGCAGTACAGGTAAATATCTTGAACTTTGTTGTCATACAGTTATTTTATAATTTGTAACAATTTAGGAAACCAATGATGACAGCAGCTGCTGCGGGACTTTCGTTCAGGTTCCACTTTTGTGGAATACCCATTAGAATGTGGAAAATCCAAGCAGTCCCTTTCAGCACTCGCTCTAGAATACGTTGAGTTTTTTGTTAACGTCACCTCATTTCATCCTTCATAAAGCTGAGTTAGAAATAACATGTACTCAATGTAACTTTTTCTTTGAATTTTGTTGTAGTGCATCAAGTGAGTTTATACAGTGATTTCATTATCACTCAGCTAAGAACAGCTCAAAAAGTAAGTGCATTCATTTCTAATTAACTTATTACTATCTTGAAATTTTCTGGTGCATAGTACCATTATTAGAAGTACCTGGACACATGTTGTTGTTGTTGTTGTTGTCGCTGTTGTTGTTGTTGTTGTTGTTGTTGTTGCTGTTGTTGTGGTCTTCAGCCCAAAGACTGGTTTTATGCAGCTCTCCATGCTACTCTATGCTGTGCAAGCTTCTTCATCTCCAAGTAACTACTGAAACCTACATCGCTCTGAATCTGCTTAGTGTATTCATCTCTTGGTCTTCCTCTATTATTTTTACCCTCCACGCTGCCCTCCAATACTAAATTGGTGATCCCTTGATGCCTCAGAACATGTCCTAGCAACCAATCCCTTCTTCTAGTCAAGTTGTACCACAAATTCCTCTTCTCCCCAATTCTATTCAGTACCGCCCCATTAGTTACATGATATGTACATTCATTTTAGACAGTTACGATTACTTTTGACCAAAACTTGGCCACTTCCAGTGCATTTTCTGTTGATTGATGAAGGTCATCAACTGTACAGGAGATTGGACACAACTGACACCTAAGCATGTGCTGGACAGTCTGTTCTTCTCTACAGTCACACCAAATATCATTTGGATAAGTGTATCCCCATTTTGCCAGGTTAACTTTTGATCTTCCAACTCCAGATCTCAGTCTATTAACTGACTTCCAAGTTGTCCATTCCCTGCCATGGCCTGGAGATAAAGCTTCAACAACTCTTTACCAGCCAGGGGGAAGGTAGGTCATAGCCCTCCATAGTGGTAACCTAGCTTTTTCAGCAGTGTTTCTAAGTTCATTTTGATGTCCTAAGGAAACTCTTCCTTGACTTCAGTCATTGCAGATGCGGTTCATGCCCATACAGAGGATGGGTAATATCCTGTTCCACTGCCTGTCTTTCCTTTTCTGCAGCTATCTCTCTCTGAACAGGTGGTGGTGCTATTCCTGCGAGGTGGTAAAGCCATTCGACTGAAGTGAGTTTCAAGCAACCTGTTATAATTCTGCAGGTTTCGTTGAGAGCTATGTCCACATGTTTCGCATGAGTAGAATTATACCAAACAGGACAGGCATACTCTACCGCAGAACAGCATAGTGCCATTGCAGATGTTCAGAGTGTTTCAGGTTGACTACCTCACTGTGATCCAGCCAGTTTCCGTAGGAGAGTGTTCCTGGTGGAGACTTTTGACTTGCATTTCATGCAGTGCTTTTTGAAAGTGAGAGATCTATCAAGTATCACTCCTAGGTATTTTGGAGTCTTGTAGTGTTCCAGTTCAACCCCTGACCTTACTATTTTCAACTTGTGATTGGCTTCCTTGTTTCTCAAATGAAAAGCACACACTTGGGTCTTTGAATGACATGAAAACTAATTTGATTACCATTTGCTGACATTACATGCTCTCTTGTTCTTCAGAACTAAATATTATCTGCAATACCCAAATGTTTTTCATTATGTTTTTGATAATGCTTCATTCATTTTATTTGTCAATAAATGTGTAGCAAAGATATTTGATACTACTGAAATGGAAAAAGGACCCTTATTCACTAGGTTTTTTTTAAGAAAAGTATACTTGTGTTACTTGACAAAACACCAGGAGTTTAAAGAGATGTCACAACCTAATGCATCTGGGTTAAAGATTACTTCAAAGAAATTGGGAAATACTTTTTTTGTTACTGTGTTGACTGTTTAATTGTGTATGTATAAAAATTTTCTTTGTCACTTGATTACACACGTGGTGCATGTATCTTTATTGATTCTACTTTCAATTTAAGATGCTTGTCCATTTTGATCATTTTTCTGAACTATACGTTTTCCTTTGAAAATTCGTGACGTTGAGGGAATTTATCACACAACTTTTATATTTCAATGTTTACTTATGAAATCCCAGATATAGTCACCTGCTTGGCTAAATATTAAGATACATATTTCACTGTGCTTGTTCTACCATTATTGATGAAGGCATCCACATTCACATAGTTAGTGGGAACCAATATATTTCTAATGTAACGTTGTTTGCCACTTCTTCTCCCTAACAAACAAAAATATGACATGCTTTCAGATCTAAAATTATCAAGACAAGGGCCATGTGAGAACCAGTAATGTCTCTGGTGACCAAATAAACACAAAGGACATGTGTTTGGGAATGATGGAGTTTGTGATTTGTTGAGGGCAATACAAAATATATTGTTCATTGCACAGTGTTAAAACACAATTTTCTATTCCAAATATTTTCACTTTTGTAATTTTATTCGACATTTGTTTGACACACAAAATGCCATGGCCTCCATTGTTACTGACTGTCAGAAGCCTGTTGAACTTTCCTGTACTAAAAATTTTCACATTTTCTTTCCATTTCATATAGTTTTTCAGCATTACACCCAGATATTTAAACAACTTCACTGTGTCAAGCGGGACACTACTAACACTGTACCCAAACATTACAGGTTTGTTCTTCCTACCCATTCACATCAACTTTCATTTTTCCACATTTAGAGCTAGCTGTCATTCATCATGCCAACTAGAAATTTTGTCTAAATCATCTTATATCTTCCTACAGTCACTCAACCTCGAAACTTTACGGTATACCACAGCATCATCAGCAAACAGCCACAGGTTGCTGCCCACTAAATCATTTATGTATATAGAGAACAACAGTGGTCCTATCACACTTCCCTGGGGCACTCCTGATAATAACCTTGTCTCTGATGAACATATGCTGCTGAGGACAACATCTGGGTTGCATTACTTAAGAAGTCTTTGAGCAACTCACATATCTGTGAACTTATTCCATATGCTTCTACCTTCATTAACAGCCTGCAATGGGGTGCTATTTCAAACGCTTTCTGGAAATCTAGAAATATGCAATCTGCCTGTTGCCCTTCTCCAATGTGCACAGTATATCATGTGAGGAAAGGCCACACTGAGTTTCACATGAACAATGGTTTCCAAAACCATGCTGATTCATGAAAAAAAGCTTCCCAGTCTCAAGAAAGTTTATTATCTTTCAACTGACAATATGTTCAAGGATTCTGCAGCAAACCAAAGTTAGGGATATTCGTCTGTAATTTTGTGGCTCCTTCCTTTTACCGTTCTTATATGCAGGAGTAACCAGCAGTTTTTTCCAGTCACTTGGAGCTTTGTGCTGGGTGAGAGATTCATGATAAATGTAAGCTAGGTAAGGAGTCAGTGCCATAGAGTGCTCTTTGTAAAACTGAATTGAGATTCCATCTGGACCTGATGATTTATTTGCTTTCAAATCTTTCAGTTGTTTCTCTCTTCCGGGGATGATTATTAGTATTTCATCAATTCGGGAGCCTGTCCGATGGTCAAATGATGGTATGTTTCTATGACTTTCCTGTGTGAACAATTTCTTGAACATGAAATTTAAGACTTCGGCTTTCATTTTGCTATCTTCAAGTGCAACACCAGATTGGTCAACAAGGGACTGACTGGAAGCCCTAGACCCACTTGGCAATTTTAAATACGACCAGAATTTTCTCAGGTTCTCTGCCAGATCTATTGCTAAGGTATGACGGTGGTAGTTGTTGCATGTTTTGTGCATAGATCTTTTCACAGATGCATGAAGCTCTGCTAACCTTTGCTTGTCGGTATTTGTGCATTCTCTTTTGAACCGTGAGTGTGACACCCTCTGCTTTCTTGGCATCTTATGAATTTCATTATTAAACCACGGTGGGTCTTTCCCATCCCTTATCCACCTACTAGGCACGTAAATCTCCAGACCATGATTTACAGTCTGCTTAAACTTGGTCCATAATTCTTCTATGTCCATCTCACTGGAGCTAAGTGATGTCAGTTCACTGTCGAAGGCAGATGTTAACAACTGCTTATCTGCTCTGTCAAGCAGAAACACTCTCCTAGTCTTCTTGACTGATTTATTGACTTTTGTAACCATAGTTGCTAAAATGACATCATGATTGCTAGTCCCAGTTTCTATCCTGATACTTTTGATGAGGTGTGGCCTATACATAGCTACAAGGTCTAAGATATTTCCACTGTGTCAGCTGCTGAGTCAGCTGCTCAAGACAGTTTTCAGAAAATATGTTCAAAAGTAATTTGCGTGACTGTCCGTAACCCCCCCCCCCTCCCTCCCCCGTCTACAATGAATCTATAGGAATCCCAGCATCCCATTCTATACTCAGTAGGTCAAAGTTGCCACCAACTAGTATTGCATGATCTTGGTATTTCCACGCTATTGACCATAGGCTATCTTTGAATGACTCTAGAACTGTCACAGTGGAATCGGATGGCCAGTAAAAACATCCAATAATTAACTTGGTGTGACCTACACATGTTATACATGACCAGATAACTTCACTGTCACACTTAACTTTGACTTCAATGCCGGCCGCTGTGGCTGAGCAGTTCTAGGCGCTTCAGTCAGGAACCGCGCTGCTGCTACGGTCACAGGTCTGAATCCTGCCTCAGGCATGGGTGTGTGTAATGTCCATAGGTTAGTTAGGTTTAAGTAGATATAAGTCCAGGGGACTGATGACCTCAGATGTTAAGTCCCATAGTGCTTAGAGCCATTATTTTTTTTTTTTTTTTTTTTTTTACTTCAATAGAGGCAATATTTTCGTCAACTGCAACGAACACTTCTCCCCCTATGACCTCTAACCTGTCTTTCCAATATACATTCCACAACTCGCTAAATATCTCAGAGCTTTCCATCTCAGGTTTCAGCCAGCTCTCAGTCCCAAGAAAGATTTGAGCACAAGAACTTTCCTGGAGGGCAGTAACTTTAGTATAAATACTTCAAGAGTTTACTGATAAAATTTTGACTGTTGTAGTGTCTTTGCTCTGAACGTGATCTGACTTCCCTTGCTGCCATATCAACTGGTGAGTGTTCATCAGAGAACCTCAAACTGCTGTATAGCCTAAAAAACCGTCATGTGCCCTCCACAAATACTCTGCTACCCAAGTAGCTGCTTCCTTTGAGTAGTGCACCCCTTATCTATCATGGCGAGTCCTACAAATCCACACATGATAATGCAGGTCTAGGAATCTGCAACCAAGACCATCACAATGTCGATGAAGCCTTTGGTTGAGAGTCTTCCTCGGCTCCAAACCAAAGGACCCTGATTAACTCTGAGAACAATGCTATAAATTGTGAGCTCTGCTTGCACCCTGTGTGCGAGGCCTGTAGTTTTCACCACCTCTGCTAGCTGCCTGTATGAACAGAGAATGGCCTCAAAACCCATTTGACAGGCATTGTTGGTGCCGATGTGAGCCACAACTTGCAGGCAACTACTTCCTGTACACTCAATAGCCACAGGCAAGGCCACCTCCACGTCTGAGATGAGTCCTTCCAAGAGACATACCAAATACACATTGACTTTCTTTCCAACCCTGAACACTGTCTACCTGAGAGGCTCCATAACACGTCAAACAATGGAGCTCCCAGTAACCAGTAACCCTCCCCCATGTGCCTGCTCAGACCCTGCTGAAAGACCAGCCACTTGTCCACTCACAGGGTGAATGGGTGATGCCAGGTGGCCAATCTCCACACTGGCCCTCTGCCTCGAGTGACATGAACGCATTACCACCCACCACTCACCCTGCTGTGAGGGCAGATCCACCATGTTGGGTACACTAGGAAGTGCCTCAGAAGCAGAGCTCGTGGGCAACACAAGCGACACCTAAGGCATCCCATGCAATGTGCCAGATCCTCTGCGGTTGTCACACCCCAAGAAGACAGCCTGAAGGTGACTGACTGTATCCAAAAGCACTGTGGCCAGCTCCTGAACTGTGGCCAGCTCCTCATGCTTCTGATGCAGTGCTGTGCTGATCAGATTTTGACTTACGTCCACCATGAAAGCAAATTGGTCACTAATGCACAGGTAAGCTAGTTGTGCAACTTGAGGCAAACAAAGACTGACTTTATGAAATGCTGCTTCATTCCGTGGGGTTCAAGGTATCTTCTGACTATTAGTTGTATGCTTGCCTGAGAGCTCCACAGTAAATGCTGACTTGCCAGCCCTGTAAGGTGTCACCAGTAGTAAACCTGTGCAATCCTCTGTAGGTTGTTGGTAAAGGTATATCTTGCACTACTGCTACATGTCTGGAAAAGCTGACAGATCAGCTGACAAAACTATATATCTAAAAAATTGCACTTCTCATTTTCCAAAAACACTCTTTGCATCATTAATGACTATTCCATACTCCTGTAAGTGCTGAAAAAGCTGCCACAAGTGGGTCATATGCTCCTCAACTGTAGGTGGAAACATGAGGATATCATCCACGCAACAGAACAGGAATGGCAACCTGCACAACACTTCATGTGCAAAATGCTGCCACGCCTGTGCTGCATTTCTCAGTCCAAAAGGAATGAATCTGTACTAGAAAAGTCCAAAAGGTATTATTACAGTGGTTTCCCATATGTTCTCTGGTGCCATTGGAATTTGTAGAAATGCCATTGCACAATCGATTACACTAAACAACTGAGTGTGAGTGATGGCGCTGTTGAAGTCAGTCATGTAAGGCATGGAGTGCCCTGTAATCCCCACATAATCACCAGGATCTGTCTTTTTTTGCACACCATGTGTAGTGGGGATGCCCAAGAACTCTCTTATCTAGTCACAATACCTGCTTTCAACAGCTCATCAAGCCCCACTTCACTGCCAGGAACTTATCCGGTGGAAGCCTCTATGGGCAAGCAGCAGCTGGTGGGCCAGGTGATGTCCGGATATGGAGCACTGTTGAGTGCTGACACTTTCTGTTGGTGGCAACTGGATGGATAAGTGCTGGATATTCTTGAAGTATATGGCCAAAAAGAGTGCCATCATTTACTATATAACTGTAGTGACTGTTCAGGCAGCAGATCAGGGCCAGCTAAAGCACCTAAAGCTCACAACATTTGAGGTGGGATCTGTTGCTTAACTGTTCATCGTTAAAAGCGTTCTGCAGCCAAACCTCCAACGGAAATTTGTAGCATTGTATGAGCACTTCTGTTAGTGACATGAAGCAACATTGCAGTAGAACATCTGTTTCTTCTATCACTACCCCTTCTAAATGTGCAACTGCAATTACATACTTGCACATTCAGCTATACGTGAACTGTGGCCAGCTCCTCATGCTTCTGATGCAGTGCTGTGCTGATCACATTTTGACTTATGTCCACCATGAAGTCAGTCATGTAAGTCCAGTGCGCACTCCGTGTTGCTGTATATGTATATGAACTACATCAGTGGCTGTGATTAGGTCAGAATGGTGGTAGTTCAACTTAACTAAAATGGGTCATTGAATAGGAGTCTTGCCAATTTACATCAGTGTCTCCAAGTTGCGGCATAGCAGGAGCCATGATTTGGAAAAAAAGAAAAAAAAGGATAATAAAGACTCTCTACCAAACCAGTCATTCATCTTCCACCTCTTCCATTGGCTATTTGCACAGGAACTGATGTCAACACAGGTTCTTTTGATTTTCTCCATTACTTACAATATTTTATTTATTTTCTTTGTTGTCTGAATGATTCTTTTTTAAGGTCCCCATTTTTGAGTTATTTCTTCTCCTACTTCTTCACATTCCTAATTCCACCATGCCTTCTTTTCATTTGGGCCAATTCTAACGTTTTCTGTGCTGCTTTAGTCATTTCCAGCTGTAATTCATGACACTCGCCTTTATTAGTTGTCTCAGTTTCTTCTGAAAATTTTTCTGCACTTTTTTTACAAATACTTGCTCTATTAGAGTTGCATCTGGTTACTTTCCGGGTTTTCTTTCTTGTTACTGGTGCAAGAAATATTGGTTTAACCTTAAAGGAACACTGAGCCAAATAAAATTCCCCGTTTGTGCTCACTTTAACAAAAAAATGATTCAGATGGCTCTAAGCACAATGGGACTTAACTTCTAAGGTCATCAGTCCCCCAGACTTAGAACTACTTAAACCTAACTAACCGAAGGATGTCACACACATCCATGCTCGAGGCAGGATTTGAACCTGCGACCGTAGCAGCCACATGGTTCCGGACTGAAGCGCCTAGAACCGCTCGGCCACAACGGCCGGCTCACTTTAACATTAATAACTTTTGTTGTGCCTATCTGTAACTCATCATCTCTACTATGTGGTGAGTAGCAGCTATCATTTTCATAATATTGTTAATAATTTCATTGATATTTCTTTCAGATATGGCAATGTGGTCCATTGAAAATTCTCCTAGATTTGGATGTAGGGATACCAAAGTTCTGGCTTTTTTTGGCAGTTAGCAAAAATATGTGGACATCAGTTTTAACTGGAATATTTTAGACATATTGATCAGTCTTTTGCCATTTTTGTTGGTACTTAAGTGTACCGTACCTTTATTGCTGACATGGACTTGATTCTGTTTTTTTTTTTTTAAATCTGTTATATTATTTACTTCTTTGTTTACATAAAAGCTGCTCCAAACACTGGAATGTATTCCATTATTCGTACTATTCTAATGTTGTGTACTACAGTCTCATGTATGGAACTCATTTCTTGGACTGCAAAAGTTTGTGTATGGGTCATCTGTAGAAATAATTCCAATTCCTTTTGGATTCCAATTTTCAGAAAAGAATTTTCATTTAAAGTTCCTTTCTTGAACTTAAACTTAGAAGGCATTTTTGTATGTGCTATTTCTTCTCCACTGCCAATACTGGGACTCCCTAAAATCCTAGATCAAAATATACGACAAGATGTAATAGCAGATTTCTCATTGCAGTTACCAATCGTGGTAGCGCATCCATTGTGTGGAATTTCCATTTTGTCATTTAAAGCTGTAGATTCTATAGAGCATGCAATCAAGAGCCATCCCTGAATTCCCAAAATAAGGAAAAGTTGTTAGCCTTGATTTTTACTGATTCAGGTGCCTTTTACATGTGGAACAAATGGTGCTGCGGTACCGCAACTAACATGTGGAATTGTTGCTCCGTCTGTCCATTGTAGGCTTGGACAACAGGTTGCATATTTCACCTAGCTCCACCATTCTAAAATCCATCTTCTGCACCTTCGCTGCCATTAAGGTCTTCACCGCAACTCTGGCAAGGTGCGCTTATATGGTACTGTCAACTGGAGATGGGTAAGCTTCCATATCCTATAGGCACAGCCAGGCAGTGATCTGTGGTTCACATGAAGTCTAGCACAGCTGAGTTGATTTGTTGGTGGCAGAGAAGGCTGGCAGTTATGGCTAAAGTCTTATGGTCTGACTTGCACTGCAGTCTGCAATCAGAGTAACTGACAGCAGGGAGCTCCATACCCCAGATCTCAGCATTTGATTGGCAGTTGCTGACAGCTGCCCACTAGACGTTGGGTGGATGGTACATCTTGCCTTTGGGTAGATCAGACAAATCAGGGGGGCTGTCCTGTTACTATGGCCACCAACTTGATGCCCTGTGGTTGATGGGTACATACAAATAGCCGTTGCCAAATACAATCTTGTGATGAAGCAAGCAGAACTATCATCCTAGAGGGTGTTATGTGAGAAAGTGGAAAGTATAGCCATTTGTGGCAGCCTTCACAAAATTGACACCAGAATACTAAATAAAAGGTACTCTAAGGAAGGATGGTGGGTATCCAAGGATTGTGGATGAGAAACTGGATGTGCTCCTCAGGACTCATTTCCCTCAATGCACTCAGGCATATAACACAGACCAGGAATCTGTCCATGAGAGACATCGCTAGGTCCAGATGGAATCTTTCCAGCTCTATTGCAACAAGCAGGAGAGAGTTCAATTAGAAACCTATGTAGACTGTTTAGAATCAGCCTAGCTGCAGAAATTGTTCCTGATGCTTGGAGGACTGTAAGAGTTGTATTCATTCCAAAGCCAAGGAGAACTGATCACACCAAAGGAAAGGGGTTAGATGAGGTCCTTTAAACGTAAACAAACACACGTATGAACCAAAAAATCATGTGAAACAGCAGAACACTAACTTGGGAAGGTGTAAAAACCTCCCTGCATCTTCCTGTATATTGAGGGGGGCTTTTAGCAGTTTAACCTTCAAATTCATGATTATAACAGCAGAAAAGCACAACATTCTCTCCACCATATGCCCGTGGATTAAGACCATGCTAATAGAAGAAAGGTAGAAACCACCATGACAAATGAGAAAATAGTGATATACACCATCAGCAGGTGTCCACAGGAAGGGGTTTTGCCCTGACTACTGCGGAACTTAGTGGTGAATGAACCCACTGAAGATCTAAATACTGAAGACTACTTTTGCCAAGGATATGCAGATTATTTATCCATACTCATTGCCACAGATATGGCACACAAATTGGGATGGCAATCATTAAAATGAAGCTGTTTTTTGTTGTGATCATATCTTCTCATGAATCACCAACTTTCTCCTCCAAATGCAAAAAATATATTGTTGCTGCCCACTGCACAGGGAGAAATGATTATCCTAATAAAATAAGAGAAATCAGAGCTTGCATGGGAAGATTTAATTGTTTGTTTTTCCTGCATGCTGTTTGAGCATAGAACAGTAGAGAAATAGCTTTAAGGTGGTTTGATGAGTTCAAGCCAGGCACTTAAATGTGATTTGTAATCATGCCCAACTGCCTTGCCACAGTGATAACATTGGTCCCCATCAGATCACTGAAGTTAAGTGCTGCCGGACTGGGCTAGATCTTGGATGGGTGAACATCCAGTCTGCTGAGCACTGTTAGCCGGTGAGGTGCACTCAGCCCTTGTGAGGTAAACTGGGGAGCTACTTGATTGACAAGTAGTGACTCCAGTCTCGTAAACTATCATACAGCCGGGAGAGCAGTGTGCTGACCACATGCCCCTCCATATCCACATCCAGTGACGCCTGTGGGCTGAGGATGACACGGCCTGTGGTCAGTACTGTTGGGCCTTCATGGCCTGTTCAGGTGGAGTTTAGTTAGTTTTTAGAGTAATCATGTAGATAAGATGTAGATATATATGTAGATGTAGGTACTAATACTTGGCAGATTTTCTAATATTGTTATAACATTGCCGGCTGTGGTGGTCTAGCTGTTCTAGGGGCTCAGTCTGGAACCACACGACTGCTACGGTCGCAGGTTCAAATCCTGCCTCGGGCATGGATGTGTGTGATGTTCTTAGATTAGTTAGGTTTAAGTAGTTCTAAGTTCTAGGGGACTGATGACCACAGCAGTCAAGACCCATAGTGCTCAGAGCCATTTGACCCATTTTTGTTATAACATTGGCATGTTGTGCACCGGACATTGTGCAAAAATAGTGCAGAAAACAGGATCTGAGGATCAGTCCCAAGAAAACAGCTGTAGTACCATTTATGAGGAAGCATATCAAGCACATATGTTGGAATCTCAAGCCATTCAATGAAACTCGACCAGTAAAAGGAGAAACTGAAATATCTAGGTGTAACCCCAAATGCAAAACTATCATGTTTCATGGCAAAAGGTAGTATTCTGAGCACTAGAAGGGCATAAGGAGTCTAAATCTCAGTTGTACATACTGGATGTACACCAGTGTAATAAGACCTATGATAATTTATGTGGCTACAGTATAATGGAATAAAGCAGAACAGAAGGTAGCTGTTAAGGAGCTTGGTAAGGTGCAGAGACTTTCCTGCCTAGCTGTAACAGGTGGAATTAGCAGCACACCCACTGCTGGGATAGAGACCATGCCCGACATACCCTCATTAGACCATCATACTGCAATCAAGTTAGGGCAACTTCTAGCTTCTTAAATAAAGCTTTCAGCACAACAATTGAATGAAGGAAGCAGTGAAAGCACAAACAATGACATAGTTCAAGAGACATTGTCTGTTTACCAATGGGTCAAAACCAAATGAAGGCACTGAGGCCAGAGTGTATAGGGTACAGCCTACACTAGAGAGAGTGATCTCTCTAGGGAAGCTAGCTACACCATTCCAGCTGAAGAAAATTAGCTATCAAAGAGTGCAAGAGTGCAATGGAGGTGATACAAGGATTGTAGCATCTACATGTATTCAGATAGCACAGCAAATCTGAAATCTCTATCAATCCCTGCAATGATATAAAAAGATCATTGCAAAATACACTGAAGCCCTTGTGAGACTAGGGGAAAGCAACAAGGTGAAACTGCTGCGGGTCCCTTGTCACTCAGAAATTAGTGGTAATGACAATCTGATAGACCAGCAAGGACAGGTGTGATGACTCCATTTACTGGACAGGAATTCATCCTAACCATTGTTGAGTGATGGTAAAGTCAAAACTACATAGCTGGATTGCGAGGCAGTACATAGAATATTGGACTATGATTCAAAAACAAAAACATGGCAAGCTAGTGATGTAAGCCGTGTTTCAGGAGACCATCTGTGATCCTGGACTGCAACAGGAAACAGATTAAACTCATGGTGGGACTTAAGATGGCCACAGGAACTTCAAGAAATGCCTACACATGATGGGTAAAGAGGAAGAAGCCCCTAAGTGTGGATTATGTGGTGAGGAGAATAAAACCAGACTGCACTTAATCATTCAATGTGAAGTGTTGGATGGCAAAAGACACAGAATTTTTGGGCTATTAAATCATGAAGAAATTGTGTCTAATAAGTAACTGGTAAAGATTAGGCTACTACTTTTTAGGGGTGCCAGTTGACTTTACTAGAATCACAGGGAGCAAAACCACACATTAAACTCAACTTTGATGCAGGCAACAGTGAGCTAAGACCACTGTTGTTTTTCTCTCCCTGTCTTGATAAAATAAAATAATTTCTTGTGTGACATGTTTCATATAACTCTTTACTCATTTAGATTGATGTATTTTCATATATCTTCTCTTAAGGGATTCACTTGTAATATGACCTTGTATATACATATTTATTCAATTATGGTGTGATATACATTTTAAGATAGCTAACTCTCCATAATGAATTGTATGAATATAAATAACAAAGTATTCAAATCCACATTCATAGATAAAGAACATGAAAATTAATGGCAAAATTACTGTGACGAATCAATTATTAATACTGGTGCTGCTGGATTTTTTTTTTAATGAATGACTCTCCACAGTTTTGTCAGTCATGATAGCTATAAAACACTTCACATGAGCACAGTTAAGCACAGGATGATTATCACAGAGCCACAGAAAAGAACAGGTAAGAAAGCCAGTTGTATTCTTGTTCCAGTGTTACATAATCTTGAACTGCATTTGTATTTTTCTTCATTATTTACTCTTTTCACCCTCAATATAATTTGATGAGCTGTTTTTTCTTTCACTGCTTCAGTGGACTGAAATCTTGTTCCTTTTAATGCCGATTTGACTTTGGGGAGTAGATAAAAGTCACATGGTGCTAGGTCAGGTGGGTTAAGTTAGTTGTCTAACACTGGGATGCTGTACTTTGCTAGGAACCTCTTAACAGATAGTGCAGTATGAGCCGGTGCATTGTCTTGATGCAGAACCCATGACTTTTTCTTCCACAATTCTGGTCTTTTTTTCTTATTTTATCACAAAATTGGGCAAGAACCTCAGGATAGTAATGCTGATTCATAGTTTGACCTTCAGAAATCCAGTGAAGATACACAGATCCACAAATATTGAAAAAAACAATTGTCATCACTTTGAATCTTGATTTGCCCATTTGCGCTTTTTTCTATCTCAGTGAGGTTGGACCCTTTCAGTGAATAGGTTGGCACTCAGTTTCTGGATCATTAGTGAAAAACCAAGACTCATCACATGCTCTCACTCTTTCCAAGAAATTAGGATTACTTTCAGTGGTATTTAAAGTGTCAGTACAAACTTCTTTTTGTTTGATCATGAGACTTTTCAACAGCAGTTGCACACACATATTTCCCATGTTAAATTGTTCACATAAAATTTGCATTATGCATTTTTTGTCAATTCATGCAGTTTCAGCAGTCGATCAAATACTCAACCAATGGTAAGATTGAATCACATTACCTACTTTTTTGGTATTTTCATCTTTTTCAATGTTGAAGGGTGTCCCAATCATGAGTCATCTTCAGCATCTTCTTGGGCAGCTTGGAAATGCTTGAACCACTCAGAAACTTTTGTGCATGATAAACAGACTTTGTCGTGCACTTCTTTTAATAGGAAACAGGTTTCAGTGGCAGTTGGTCCACATTTTATGTAAAACTTCATGACAATTCACTCCTCTATTATTACATTTACCATTTTTCTGAAAAACAAAATAACAGCTCTTACAAAAACAAAAGACTCAGCCACACTGATTTGTCTACAGACACCAGAGCTGCTGCATTCATCTGAGAAGGCTTCACATTTCACAACTATTGTTCATCCATCTTTGGCACATTTGTATTTACTCTGTCGCAGTATCAGTCCCCTTATTTTATGGCCATGCCTCATATGTAATCTTTAAAATATGAGAGCAGTTTTTCAATTAGTAGAGAAAAATTGAAGATTAGCACTCTGGCATACACTAATGTTATATCGTAATTCACACTATATTTAACTAGTAAAAATGATGAGAAAAGTGGCTGACAGGGAATGGAATGTTTTATTCATCCATGCATATAATTTTTGTGAAAACAACAGAAACCAAATATTGAATATTGTGATGCCTGTTGGGATATGTATTTTTTGGCTGATATCATAATGATAATAACTGCAAAATAATGTGAAGTTTTATTTTATTCCTGTATTTGTTTGTTTATCTATCAGATTCCACAGAACCATGTGAGCTGAAGCTATGTGTTCAAGGAATGAGGCAGAACATAGTTTATAATATGATGACTAGAAAATTTACAAACAAAAAAATTAAAAAATTACTAAAACACGTGATGTAGTAAACAAATAATTAATATACTGCAGATAAAATTTCTCAAGTATGGTGACCAAGTGAGGTGACACTGTGGTTAGCACACAGGATATGGTTCAAATATGCATGCGGTCATCCAGATTTAGGTTTTCTGTGATTTCCCAAAATTATTCCAGGTCAAAGACAAGATGGTTCCTTTGAAATGGCATGGACAATTTCCTTTCCCATTGTTGAAATGATCTGGGCTAGTGCTCCATCTCTAATAACCTCATTATCAACAGGACATTAAATCTTAATACTCCTTCCACTCTTAAGTATTGTGAGAAACCCCTGCACAGAGTAGGAGTGTGCGACAAGGAAACATTTCAACTTAGGTTTGAATACTTGGTGTTTGTCACTCTTTCTTTCATTGCTCTGCTGCAATATTACTGAAAATGAAACCTGCTGGATTGCTTACTCCTTTCTGTACAGTGCTTAAGGAAGTGTTATCAAACTGCATATAGTTTTTCCATCTAGTATTCACTGAATGAATATTGTAGTTTCTTCTGAATGACTCAATACTGTCAACAACAATTTCCATGATAAAAAACACATATGGAGCTGGCACAGTTATGATTCCAAGACACCTAAACAATGGCCTACACAAAACTCCTGAACTGACATGACAGATCAGTCTGAGTGCCCTTTTATGTGTTAAAACATTTTTGGTGAGTGCAAAGACTCAACCAAAAATATAACACCATATGAATTAATAGAATGGAAGTAATCAAAGTAAACAAACCTTCACGTTGCAGTGTCAGAAAAAGTGGAGATCATTCTTATGTGAAAATAGCAGCATGCAGTTTTGCACGAGATATTGAATATGATTTTCCTAAGAAGATCTTCCATCAGTCCTATAAATCCAAATTGATCAACTGTACTGCCTGACTGACTGACTACTTCGAGGCAATGAAATTTTTCTTTTATAAGAATTCTATGTTGAAATTGTATGCATCGTATTTTTTTGCAGTAAAGTATTAACTGTTCTCTGAAAGCCATGTGCTGATGTTAAAAACTACCCTATTAGCTACATCATTTAAATTACACTCCATGCCTTTCACAATATCATTTTTTCACCTGTAAAGAAAAAAAATTAATGCCATGTGCAAAGAGAAAAATTTTTCAGTCATCTATCACATTTAGTGGCAGATCATTGATATACATTCCAAAAAAGCAATGGACTGAGAGCAGAACCCAGCGGATCCCTCCCCTCACCTGCCACCCCTCTCGCCACTTTACATGACTCCAGTCAGATTCAGATTTCTTCCTTTTCTGTTTCCTACTTTGCATATATGAAGTGAACCATTGTTAAGCTTTTTACCTAATCTAATAATTTTCCAATTTATCCAAAAGCATTACAGGGTCCACACAATCAAGTGGTTTTGTTAAACCAAGGAAAATACTTAATTCCTTCAACCTATCGTTTAGATATGCTGGTGCCTCAGTCACAAAAGAGTAAATAGCATTTTCTGTGGATATCCCTTTCCTGAAGTCAAACTGCAATCCTGACAGCAAATTATATGTACTTAGGTGTGCCACTACCCTCCTACACATTGCTTTCTCAAAAAAGTTTGAAAATACTGGTAGCAAAGAATTTGCTAACTAATTGTCTGCATTATCTCTTTTGTCCCTTTAATGAAGTGGTTTCCTCAAGAGTGTTTCAATCTGTCAGGAAATTGACCATACCTGAAAGTAACATCACGCAAGTGACTGTGTACAGAATTAATAGTTGGTGCATTACTTTCCATAACCCTGCTTGAAATTTTGTCACACTCATCTTTACTGTCAGTCTTTACTGTATAATGATGTAATAGCTAATTCACTTTCATCTTTGCTTGTTTCCTGTAGCTGCATGTGTTATTGTTGTCTCAGAACACCAGCTTTCAGGAGTTCCACCTATTTACCTGCACGAATAAAATTTTGACTTATCTTGCCAACTACTGAAGACATGAATAAATTTTCACTCCACAGTAGAGTGTGCACCAATATGAAACTTCCTGGAAGATTAAAACTGTGTGCTGGGTTGAGACTCAAACTCATGACCTTTGCCCTTCATTGGCAAGTGGTCTACCAATAGAGCTATCTAAGCATTACTTACAGCTTTATTTCCACTGGTTCCTCATCTCCTATCTTCCAAATTTTGACAGAAGTTTTCCTGTGAAACATGTGGAGCTAGGACATTGTGGAGACATGGCTTAGCCAAAGCCTGGGGGATGTTTCTAGAATAACCAATGTACCAGACAGAGATTTGAACTCTGGACCTTTACCTTTCATGGGCAGGTGCCTTTTGAAGGTATGGAATGGGTAACTGGCAGAACTAAAGCTGTGAGGATGGGTTGTGAGTCGTGCTTGGATACCTCACTTGGTACAACACTTGCCCGCAAAAGGCAAAGATCCCTAGTTGGAGTCTCGATCCAACACACAGTCTTAATCTTCCAGGAAATTTCATATCAACACACACCACAATGAAGAGTGAAAACTAATCCTGGAAACATCTCCCAGGCTGTGGCTAAGTCATGTCTCTGCTATATCCTTTCTTCCAGGTGTGCTAGTCCCATAAGTTTCGCAGAACTTCTGTGAAGTTTGGAAGGTAGGAGACAAGGAACTGGCAGAAGTAAAATTATGAGGATGGGTTGTAAGTTGTGGTTGCGTAGCTCAGTCAATAGAGCACTTTCCCACAAAAGGTAAAGGTCCTGAGTTTGAGTTGAAACACAATTTTAATCTGCCATGAAGTTTTGTTGAAGAAGCGATTATTAAATATTTTGCACAACTCATACTGACCATTAACTGTTTCATTGAATCACAAGAGAGGTGTAATGTGTTGAGCATCTACATTCTGCCATGGTACTTCTTTCACAACTGACCTTATAGTCTTAAGTTTGTTCTGAAAGCTCTCCGTTCTCTTGGTGTTATACATTGTCTTATCCTGTCTTATCCCCATGAACCATGGACCTTGCCGTTGGTGGGGAGGCTTGCGTGCCTCAGCGATACAGATAGCTGTACCATAGGTGCAACCACAACGGACAGGTATCTGTTGAGAGGCCAGACAAACGTGTGGTTCCTGAAGAGGGGCAGCAGTGTTTTCAGTAGTTGCAGGGGCAACAGTCTGGATGATTGACTGACCTGGCCTTGCAACATTAACCAAAAACGGCTGTGCTGTGCTGGTACTGCGAACGGCTGAAAGCAAGGGGAAACTGCAGCCGTAATTTTTCCCGAGGGCGTGCAGCTTTACTGTATGGTTAAATGATGATGGCATCCTCTTGGGTAAAATAGTCCAGAGGTAAAATAGTCCCCCATTTGGATGTCCGGGCGGGGACTACTCAAGAGGGTGTCATTATCAGGAAAAAGAAAACTGGCGTTCTACGGATCGGAGTGTGGAATGTCAGATCCCTTAACCGGGCAAGTAGATTAGAAAATTTAAAAAGGGAAATGGATAGGTTAAAGTTAGATAAATTGGGAATTAGTGAAGTTTGGTGGCAGGAGGAACAAGACTTTTGGTCAGGTGAATACAGGGTTATAAACACAAAATCAAATAGGGGTAATGCAGGAGTAGGTTTAATAATGAATAAAAAAATAGGAGTGCAGGTAAGCTACTACAAACAGCATAGTGAATGCATTATTGTGGCCAAGATAGACACAAAGCCCACGCCTAATACAGTAGTACAAGTTTATATGCCAACTAGCTCCGCAGATGATGAAGAAATTGAAGAAATGTATGATGAGATAGAAGAAATTATTCAGGTAGTGAAGGGAGACGAAAATTTAATAGTCATGGGTGACTGGAATTCGAGAGTAGGAAAAGGGAGAGAAGGAAACATAGTAGGTGAATATGGATTGGGGCTAACAAATGAAAGACACAGCCGCCTGGTAGACTTTTGCACAGAGCATAACTTAATAACTTGGTTCAAGAATCATGAAAGAAGGTTGTATACATGGAAGAATCCTGGAGATACTAGAAGGTATGAGATAGGTTATATAATGGTAAGACAGAGATTTAGGAACCAGGTTTTAAATTGTAAGACATTCCCAGGGGCAGATGTGGACTCTGACCACAATCTATTGGTTATGAACTGTAGATTAAAACTGAAGAAACTGCAAAAAGGTGGGAATTTAAGGAGATGGGACCTGGATAAACTGAAAAAACCAGAGGTTGTACAGAGTTTCAGGGAGAGCATAAGGGAACAATTGACAGGAATGGGGGAAAGAAATACAGTAGAAGAAGAATGGGTAGCTCTGAGGGATGAAGTAGTGAAAGCAGCAGAGGATCAAGTAGGTAAAAAGACGAGGGCTAGTAGAACTCCTTGGGTAACAGAAGAAATATTGAACTTAATTGATAAAAGGAGAAAATATAAAAATGCAGTAAATGAAGCAGGCAAAAAGGAATACAAACATCTCAAAAATGAGATCGACAGGAAGTGCAAAGTGGCTAAGCAGGCATGGCTAGAGGTCAAATGTAAGGATGTAGAGGCTTATCTCACTAGGGGTAAGATAGATACTGCCTACAGGAAAATTAAAGAGACCTTTGGAGAAAAGAGAACCACTTGTATGAATATAAAGAGCTCAGATAGAAACCCAGTTCTAAGCAAAGAAGGGAAAGCAGAAAGGTGGAAGTAGTATATAGAGGGTCTATACAAGAGCGATGTACTTGAGGACAATATTATGGAAATGGAAGAGAATGTAGATGAAGATGAAATGGGAGATATGATACTGCGTAAAGAGTTTGACAGAGCACTGAAAGACCTGAGTCGAAACAAGGCCCCGGGAGTAGACAACATTCCATTAGAACTACTGATGGCCTTGGGAGAGCCAGACCTGACAAATCTCTACCATTTGGTCAGCAAGATGCATGACACAGGCGAAATACCCTCAGACTTCAAGAAGAATATAATTCCTATCCCAAAGAAAGCAGGTGTTGACAGATGTGAAAATTACAGAACTATCACTTTAATAAGTCACAGCTGCAAAATACTAACGTGAATTCTTTACAGACGAATGGAAAAACTAGTAGAAGCTGACCTCAGGGAAGTTCAGTTTGGATTCCGTTGAAATATTGGAACACGTGAGGCAATACTGACCTTACGACTTATCTTCGAAGAAAGATTAAGGAAATGCAAACCTACGTTTATAGCATTTGTAGACTTATAGAAAGCTTTTGACAATGTTGACTGGAATACTCTCTTTCAAAGGGTAAAATACAGGGAGCGAAAGGCTATTTACAATTTGTACAGAAAGCGGATAGCAGTTATAAGAGTCGAGGGGCACGAAATATGTGAAGCTTTAATATGTTACATGCTTGTACAAAGTATTTCAATATTGTACTGAATTATTGTAAAATGCCTCTTAATCATAGCAGTTAATCATTAACAGAATTATCAGCATAATTTATATATTATTTCCTTGAAATTATAAAACACTTTTCTAAACAATAAATTTAAACGTATTTCTGAAGGTTTGTGTTCCACATTTCTCCTTGATCTCTTGTGTAAATTTGTTGTATAGCTTAATTCCATTTTATAGCATACTATTTTAGGTTTTTGTTTAGTTTTTCCTACTTTGATGTAAGTTGTGGCTGGATCTGGTTCTATGTTCATTTAAAGTAATGTTCATTTGCTACTGCTAAATATATATTTCCTTATGTGTATCACTGTTTGTAAAATGTATTCACATGGAACAGTCCTTGTAATTGGCTCATCCTTATTTTGGTAGCTTAAAGATTGTTGTATATTCTGTCCATTTGTTCCTCAGGAGGTCATACCATAACTAGTTATAGATTGAACATATGTGAAATATGTTGTTCTAGTGTGGATACAATGAATTTATTGTTCTAAGCAAGGGTAACAGTACCCCATGGGCAAGAGCCCCCCTCCCTCCCCCTAGCTCTCAAGGAGAGGAAAAAATATAGTACTGTCACATGATTTTCTTTTATGAAAATGATTTAAAAGTTGGTATAATGCAGGTGTTTAACAGGGTTGGAACCAGAACTTTTTGATGGATACCTAAAGGTCTCCATTTGTCTTCCAAAATATTAAAAATACTCCATACTCCCAGATCTAGCCCACCTCCCCCCCCCCCCCCCTGCAAGTCTCTAGAGGAACGGAAGGTTCCAAATGATTGGAAAAGAGCACAGGTAGTCCCAGTCTTCAAGAAGGGTCGTCGAGCAGATGCGCAAAACTATAGACCTATATCTCTGACGTCGATCTGTTGTAGAATTTTAGAACATGTTTTTTGCTCGCATATCATGTCGTTTCTGGAAACCCAGAATCTACTCTGTAGGATTCAACATGGATTCCAGAAACAGCAATCGTGTGAGACTCAACTCGCTTTATTTGTTCATGAGACCCAGAAAATATTAGATACAGGCTCCCAGGTAGACGCCATTTTCCTTGACTTCCGGAAGGCGTTCGAGACAGTTCTGCACTGTCGCCTGATAAACAAAGCAAGAGCCTATGGAATATCAAACCAGCTGTGTGGCTGGATTGAAGAGTTCTTAGCAAACAGAGCACAGCATGATGTTCTCACTAGAGAGACATCTACAGACGTTAAAGTAACCTCTGGTGTGCCACAGGGGAGTGTTATGGGACAATTGCTTTTCACAATATATATAAATGACCTAGTAGATAGTGGTGGAAGTTCCATGCAGCTTTTCGCAGATGATGCTGTAGTATACAGAGAAGTTGCAGCATTAGAAAATTGTAGCGAAAGGCAGGAAGATCTGCAGCGGATAGGCACTTGGTGCAGGGAGTGGCAACTGACCCAAAAAAATGGTTCAAATGGCTCTGATCACTATGGGACTTAACATCTATGGTCATCAGTCCCCTAGACCCTTAACATAGACAAATGTAATGTATTGCGAATACATAGAAAGAAGGATCCTTTATTGTATGATTATATGATAGCAGAACAAACACTGGTAGCAGTTACTTCTGTAAAATATCTGGGAGTATGCGTGCAGAACGATTTGAAGTGGAATGATCATATAAAATTAATTGTTGGGGAGGCGTGTACCAGGTTGAGATCCATTGAGAGAGTCCTTAGAAAATGTAGTCCATCAACAAAGGAGGTGGCTTACAAAACATTCGTTCGACCTACACTTGAGTATTGCTCATCAGTGTGGGATCCATACCAGGTCAGTTTGACGGAGGAGATAGAGAAGATTCAAAGAAGAGTGGCGCGTTTCATCACAGGGTTATTTGGCAAGTGTGAAAGCATTACGGAGATGAGTAGGAAACTCAATTGGCAGACTCTGCAAGAGAGGCGCTTTGCATCGCGGTGTAGCTTGCCCGCCAGGTTTCGAGAGGGTGCGTTTCTGGATGAGGTATCGAATATATTGCTTCCCCCTACTTATTCCTCCTGAGGAGAACACGAATGTAAAATTAGATGGATTCGAGCTCGCACGGAGGCTTTCCGGCAGTCATTCTTCCCACAAACCATACGTAACTGGAACAGGAAAGGGAGGTAATGACAGTGGCACGTAAAGTGCCCTCCGCCACACACCATTGGGTGGCTTGTGGAGTATAAATATAGATGTAGATGTAGATGTAAAATGTATCATTTGGGTGCCCTTGATTCTAAGTGCACAGCATGCTGAAACTGTTCACTTTCTGAGGGCGGGTCGGCTGGCGGGTATGTAATGGCCGCAGCCAGGTGTTTGTGGTCCATTAAAACATAGAAAGGGCGTCCCTCAACGTCAGTCTTAAAATACTTGATCGCTTCGCAGACCGCAAGCAACTCCATGTCAAACATGGAATATTTCCGTTGTGCATTGGTGAGCTTGCGCGAGAAGAACTGCAGAGGTGAAGTCTGGCCATCGATTGTCTGGCTAAGGGCAGCGCTGTTGGCAGTATCACTCGCGTCTGTGGTGATGAAAAGCTGTGCATTGGGATGAGGATGCACGATGGTGCAGGGCTCGGCAAGAAGACTTTGGAGGGCAGTGAAAGAGTCTGTCATAGCAGGGGTCCATGGAATGGGCCAAGATCCAGAAGTGAGGGTGCCTGCCAAGGCGTCCGTCAGTGGAGCCTGAATCTCTGCAGCCTGAGGTAGATGTCGGCAATAATAATTAACCGTCCCCAGAAAGCACCGGAGCTCTTTGAATGACGAAGGTGTGGGTAGGTTTAGTATTGTTTGTACCGTCTCAGGCGGCGGTGAAATGCCGTCGGCAGAGACCCGAAAAACAAGAAAAGTGACTGCGGGTTGATGTAGCTGCAGTGTGTCCTGGTTGGTCTCGATGGCTGCTGCTGCAAGAGTGTTCGTAACAGTTTTCACACGTCGAATGTTGGCCTCGACGAAGGAGCTGAACACAAGAATGTCATCAAGATATGCAAAGCAGAATTTTAGGTCGAATAGCACTTCGGTGATGAAGTGTTGCCAGGTCTGGGTTGCGTTTTTCAGACCAAGGAGCATGAATCGAAACTGAAATAACCCAATTGGGTTGGTGATTTCTGTCTTCCCAAAGTCTTCAGGTGCTATGAGGATCTTGTGGTAGGCACGTTTGCAATCAATGAGAGAGAACGTGGTCGCACCTGCGAGGGAACTGGTAAAGTCGGCAATGTTGGGTATGGGGTAGGTGTCCATAATTGTTTGTGTGTTTAGTCGACGGTAGTCTCTGCACATGCGCCAGGACCTGTCTTTCTTGGGTGTCATATGAATGGGTGTAGACCAGCTACGGGCAGAGGGTTCAATGAGGCTGGAGCTTAGAAGTTTAGAAATCTGCTTTTTAAGGTCGGAGAGGCACTCGGGACAAAGTCGACGTGGTTTACTGGAGATTAGGGGACCTGGCATGAGGCGAAGTTTGTGAACCGTGCCGTTGGTGACGACGGAAATGTTGCCGGCATCACGGGAGGCGGTTTGTTTACAATTTGTGGCGGGTGGGGCAGGTAAGGCGTGGTCATGGTGTTCGGAGCCACTCAGCGGATCCGACGGGAGCTGAGGTGGCAAAGTGTCCCAGGAGTCAATGTGACAAGATGGCCGCCGGCCCGAAGCAGGGCACCGTGGTCGGGTGTGCTCGGTAGAGCTCATGAAGTGTTAGTGAGTCCATTGTCCGAGGGCACGGCCTGTGGCAGCACGGTCATGGGCGAAGTACTAGACATGAGTGCACTGTTTGTGTTGTCAGTGGCAGTTGCACGTTGGTGCGCAGGAGCCGAAGTTGCATAGATTGAGGTGCTGTCCACGAGGGGAGGGGTAGGAGCTGTCAGTTCGGGAACACGTGATGCTCATTGCGCATGCCCACTTGTGTCTGGCCGAGTGTCAAATGCTGCCGTGTTAGGGGGGCGGGGGGGGGGGGTGGTCCTGTGGAACTGTCAGTACACGTTATGGTAGACTTGATAGCACTGTTGCAAGGGGTAGCGGGAGGTAAGCACAAGGAGGCTTGATTGCTGGGACTACAAGCAGATTCAGCACACTTACTGACCTTGCTTTGTCCTTGCTGCAGTGTCTGTAATTCCTTTGCTGCTTAAGAGAGCTAAAGCTGAGTTTCGTGGAGCCGGAGGGAGAGCTCAAAGTTTTCCTTGCATAGGCAAGCGACATTTTCAAGCTTCACAAGGCACTTGTGCATTGTTTCTTGTAACATAGTCGACTGAGATGAGCATGTATGGATGAGATGAGCCTGGACCTATGTGTCACGGGGGGCTTTGCTCGACGGAGCACAGGGGAAGTGAGTTTTGGACGGGTGATGAAACACGGTGTTTCACACTGGGTCCAGTGAAAGTTTGTGGTGTCACAAGAAGTCGATGCCTAGTATAGGTTCCTCAATATCGCACAATAAAAAAGTCCACCTAAGTTTGCAGTGTGTGGAGAGTGAGACGACGTGGGAGGTGGAACCCAAGCATTGTAGTTTAGTTGAATTCATGGCTTGCAGTGAAGTATGATGAGGGCGGATGTTCAATGACACTAAGGACGTATGCAGCAGCGAAACATCGGCACCTGTGTCCACTAGGAAAAGGTAAAAGGTATCCCGATGAAATATCTTTAATATAAAGTCTTCCGTAATTATCCAGTTGTTCCTGGACAGAATGGAGCACAGAGGGGGGGGGGGGGGGGTGTCTGTCATGTTGTGTGCAGGAGGCGGCACCCGGACCTACCTGCAATTGGCGTTTGTGAAGCAGCAGGGTGGTCTGCAGCTCCATGCTGCCTCACCAAACTGTGTGTGGAAGTAACAGTATGGGTAGTGCAGTTGCATTTCCTGCGGAAAGTTCGTTGCCAGAGGCGGTGGCCGAGTTTCGGTGGCCGCAGTCGGTTCAGTTGCAGGAGAGGGCGTGACCGTGGGCGGAGCCAGTGACATTCCAGGTGCTTGTTTACTGCTTCCCGGAGCGAGCAGAACAGTCGGTACAGTATGGCCCCGGCCATGTCTGGCCGCAGGACAAATAGCTTGAACCTGAGACTTGCCAGGTAGGCAGTGGCTGGCGAAACAGAGCAGTGATGCATCATGTAGTTTGTCAGCAATTGTCATTCGTTGGTCGACAGGTTCGGGAGACCTCTGAGCCAGAGCAAAGCGGATGTGAGGAGATAGTTCATCTGACCAGATGGCGAGGAGAGCTGTGTCAGAGAATAGATCGGTGCTGACCAGGGCACATAGCCATCTCCAGAGTTGGGGAGGTTTGTCATTGCCTAGTTGCTCAACGTGGATCACTTGCTGTATTGCTGTCTTAGTTGAGCGCGCAAGCCGAAGTAGAACTGTCTTTTTGGCTAGAGTGTACCAGGTAGCTGAGTCTGGGGCGTTGACCAGGTCAGCAATCAAGTCCTCCTGGTCGTGCAGGTGGGTGATAAGGCAGAGAAATCTGGTAGATTCGTCGAGTATGAAATGATGGAACACTTTGTCCACAATTTTGAACCAGGTTGTTGGCCTGTCGGGATTAAACAGCGGCAGCGTTGGTCAGCATTGTAGAATGTTCGGAAGAACAGGTTGAGTTGAATTCGTCGGGGCACTGCATGAAATGAGCTGTTGTTGCTGTAGTATTCCAGGAGAGTGTGTCTCCAGGGGATGTGGCGACGAGGGCTGGTCGGGTGGCAGCGTGAAGGTGACGCATTGTGGTTGAGCGCGATCCATCGCGACGCGGCAGGGCGACGCGGGTGAGACACTGTAATGTGTCGATTCTGGAAGCGTTGCAGGTGTGTTCGGATTGACACATAGCGGAAGACCGACGTGGATGAGGCACCACGATGTGCCAAGAACAATAGCGGAAGCTTAACAGGAGCTGGCGCGGGGGCAACAGGTGAGAAAAAGTTGGAGGATTGAAAATGCGTGCTAGTCAGTGGAAAGCTCGACGTACGATCAGAGCTGGAGCCACCTGTGTTGCAGGGAGGCTGCGGAGGTGCAGACTGTCCAGAATCGCAGTGCAGAAAATGATGTCGAAGGTTGGACGGAATGTGTGAATGTTCACTGTTCATAGTCACTCCACTCAAAGCGGTGTGCAGATAAGGTGAATGTCATGGCACAAAACACTGAGGCATAGCATTGGGACGGAGATGGAGGTCAGGCATGTTCCTGTTGCAGGCCGAGGTATCAAAGCAGCAAGGCATGTGCTGAAGCTGAACAAAGGCAGGTGCGGGTGTGGTGAGATGCTGAGGAGGTTGACCTGTGATCAAAGCAGTTCTGGCCACGTGGCAGGAATCCGCGTGGTACTGCATGGATTGCGGCATGGCAAATCGTTGTCCTGGTGGTGGTAGGTTCCCAACGAAGCATTTGCAGAAATCGGCATTGGTTCCGCACTGCGCGGACATCCATAAGAGGTAACTGCACCGTCGATGAGGGAGGGCAAATGTGGTGGTAACAAAGGTGTCTGATAGCCGGAGTCATGCACACTACTAACCTCACTTATTCTTGCAGGCTCGAAAACGTCCAGCGAAATCGGCATAATCGTCGAGTGAGATGCATCGTGTTGCATTCCTCGCAGGTGTACGTCACCCGCAACACGATGCATGCCGATCACAAAATCTGGCGTTAGCCGTTGGGCTGAAGTCATTGTTCAAATATTATGCTGATGTAATACACGCGAAAATAACCGACGCGGAGGCTGCAGACACAGTAAAATGGCGAAACCGGAAGACGTTACAACTTGGTGTCACCAGTGAGGAGGAAGTTTGGGTCGGTTGCACCAAACAACACTCCTATTTTGCAGTAGTTCATTTATTCACCTCTTTACACAAGCAAGGCTTACAAAGAACTGCTTATGGCGGAAGAGAGCAAAGATAACCCTAGCTTAGCATTCAAAGTCGATGCTCAGAGTCTAGAGACAAATGTATATCGATGCTGGTGTCGACCTAATCGGTGCCACAATGTGTATCAAGATGAGTACTGGGCCTAGAACACTTCCTAGTAGGACTCTAACATTAATGTATTTGGGGTTAGAAAAGCATTTTGTGGTATGAAAGAGTTTCATTGAGAGTTCTCCATCCATTGCGCTCTGTTTTTCAGGTACAAATGACACCTCTTATTTGCCACACCCCTAATTCCTGGTGCACCCTTGGCACAATTGTGTGGTCTACTGTATCACAAGATATGGTAAAGTCAAAGAAGATGCCTTTTATGTGATTTCCTTTGTCTAGTAATTCCAGACCAACATTTGTAAATCAAACTCTAGCTTGTCTCATGCTTTTACCAGATCTGTGATCAAACTTTGTTAACTACCCAATGAGCCTGTTTTTCATTATGGTTTCTACTACTTTTGAAAACGATAAGAGTAAACAGATGGGCCTATAATTTTCTACATTTTCTGGGACACCTTTCATATATAGAGGCAGGACTTTTGCAAGCCTTAGTGTTTATGGGAAGCAATCTGTGGTGAAGGATTCATTTATAATGTGCACTGAAGGGTCTTTGATACTATGTATACAGTTGTTCTGCAAGCACACAAGCACTTCGTCTGTACCTGTTGAGGTTTCATTTTTTTATGTTATGCCCAAAATTGCTTAGTTCTTCCACAGTCCCCCCTGCGGGTTCGGGGGTAAGAATAGACCCACGGTATTCCTGCCTGTCGTAAGAGGCGACTAAAAGGAGTCTCAACTGTTTTGGCCTTTAATGTGGTGGTCCCCTAAGGGGTTTGACCACTCTATTTCCAAATTTTTCCGTTAGTGCGTACCATTTGGGGAAGGATGCCTCATGTGGTGCATTCTATATCCATCTTGCCGTAAGATCTGGCATATTCGTTTTTGTCATGGAGTTGGACTTACACTGAGCTTCTGGCCACATCGGCTGCAGTGTTTTCCGGGTAGCCTACATTCTCTCCATTGTGCAGTTCCATCTTTGCTCCGTTTATTAATGGATATTCGACACCCAACAACCAGCACGGTAGCCAGTCCGTTGTGGTGGGGTCGTCATGTACCCTCTTGCTGGTAGGCCCCTGACTACACAGGGATCGCACTGCTGATGCCTGAGGTGCTATTTCCCCACGTAAGCCAAAGAGTAGATGCCCATCCCTCTGGGGCATCAGGACTCCCGGCAAAGGCCATCCTGCCAGGTGGTCTTTGCTGTGGCTGGTTGGCGCCCGTGGGGAGAGCCCCTGATTGGAGTGGGTGGCATCAGGGCGGACGACCCGCAATGAAGCGTGGTACATCATCTCTCGCTGGTGGGCCTCCACCAGCAGTCTCTAGGCGATCAAGGTCTAACCTCAATGGTAAGAAATATGAACCAAGATCATTTCCCTCCCTGGCCACTCCATGGGAGGAACGTATAGCTAAAGAAGACAGTGGAGAATATTCACCCTAGTACCTCGAGTGTACGCAAGTTGACGGGGAATCGTTTATGTCGACCAAGCCCCAGTTTGTTGTGGAGCATTTAGAGGACAAGTTCGGGGAGGTGGAGGGGTTGAGTGCTCATCAAAACAGCATCCTCTGCCCAGTCACGGAGGTTGCTCGCTTGTGACAAGTTGAGGGATGTTTCAGTTAGCATCACACCCCATACGAGTCTCAACATGGTCCAGGGTATTATATTCCACAGGAATCTTCTTCTGCAGTCCAACGATGAACTATGCACCAACCTAGAACGACGAGGTGTTCACTTCGTCCGGCGCATCCATCGGGGACCGAGGGATAGTCAGGTAGCCACCGTTGCCTTCATCTTGGTCTTCGAGTGTGATGTCTTACCTGAAAAGGTCAAAGTGATGGTTTACCTTTGTGATGTGAAGCCATATATCCCTCCTCCGATGTAGTGTTTTAACTGCAGGAAGTTCAGGCACATATCATCCCGCTGTACTTCCGGCATCGCATGTCAAGATTGTGGACGTCCTTCCCATCCCAATACTTCATGTGCCCCGCTTCCTATCTGTGTTAACTGCAGAGAACACCATTCCCCCTGCTCACTGGACTGTAGGATATTCCAGAAAGAAAGGAAGATAATGGAATATAAGACCCTCGACCGCCTGACCTACTCCGAGGCGAGGCAGAAGTATGAGAGGCTCCAACCTGTGCCAATGACGTCGACCTACATTGCTGCTGCAACAATGGTTCTCCCATCTCCCGTGCCGTCCCATACGGTTAACTCTGTGATCGGTTAGAATCCACCAGCCCCCTTGATTGTGGGGGGGCACTTCACTCCCTGTTGCTCCTGTTCCATCTACTTCAGGATCAACACCCCCACAACCATCAGGGAAATCAGTTCCCCCTTCCCAGCCAGAGAAGAGTAAGACTTCTTTTGCTACTCTCGCCAGGAAGAGGTCCCTTGGGGACCTCCCTTCGCAAGTTCCGACCAGCAGAAAAGCGGACACCCACAAGTGGCTGAAACAACCACCAGTCCCTGGTCGTAGGGCCTCACGGCCGTGGTCCATCCCTGAGACTGACCCTGTGAAGCCCTCCCAGCCTGAACCACCGAAGGATCTGCGAGAGAAGCAGAAAAAGAAGAAAGTCCCCAAGAATCCTGACATTGCGGTGGCACCTGTCCCACCGCTTCCTACAACTTCTGCGTCTGAAGACAAGGTGGAGATTCTGGCGTCCCCTGAGGACCTCGATCTCGCCGGTTCCTCGGACGCCATGGATAGCACTAGCACAGGTGCTCAATTGGAGGCAGCAGGTGACCCAGCGGCGTAATCAGCCTTCCCAGTTCCTTCACGCCTTTCTCAGCCATGGCCGATACTATACTCCAGTGGAACTGCAGCGGTTTCTTCCACATCTAGCTGAGCTCCGACAACTTATCAGCCTTCACCCTTTCTTCTGCATTGCTCTTCAGGAAACTTGGTTTCCAGCAATGCAAACCCCCGCCCTCCGTGGCTATCGGGGTTATTATAAGAACCGGACAGCTTATGAAAGGGTGTCTGGTGGCGTCTGCATCTATGTCCTTAACTCTCTTCATTGCGAGTCTGTCCCTCTACACACAGCTTTAGAGGCTGTCACTGTTCGGATGTGGACGCCACAGGCTGTTACCGTCTGGAGTCTTTACCTTCCACCAGATGGTGATAACCCGCACCATGTTCTGGCTGCGCTGATAGCACAATTGCCGCCACCTTTCTTGTTACTGGGCGGCTTCAACGCCCATAACCATCTGTGGGGTGGGTCAGTGGCAACAGGTCGAGGCACCACCGTTGTGCATTTATTGGCACAGCTTGATCTTTCGATTTTAAATGATGGTGCCTTCACACACTTCAGTGTGGTGCATGGCATGTACTCTGCCATCGACCTTTCAATCTGCAGCTCTGGCCTCTTACCGTCTGTCCAATGGAGTGTGCATGATGACCTGTGTGGTAGTGACCACTTTCCGATCTTTCTGTCACTGCCATGGCGTCACTCTTCTGAGCGCCCTAGCAGATGGGCTATGAATAAGGCTGACTGGGACTTGTTCTCCTCCACTGCCGTTATTGAGCCTCTCTCTAATGACGCCATTGATGCAGTGGTTCACTCAGTCACCACCAGCATCGTTACTGCCACAGAATCTGCCATTCCCCGTTCTTCTGGGTCCCCTCGGCGGAGGACCATGGTGGTCGCCTGAGATCGCTGAAGTGATTAAAGATTGCCGGCGGGCGCTCCAGCGTCACAAGCGACATCCCTCCATAGAACACCTCATCATCTTCAAACGGCTGCGTGCACGGGCCCGCCACATTATCCACCAACGCAAGCAGGAGTGCTGGGAGCGGTATGTTTCCACCATTGGCCTCCATGTCTCACCATCGCAAGTCTGGGCCAAGATTAGACGCCTCTATGGCTATCGAACCCCTGTCAGCGTCCCAGCGTTCTCACTGAATGGAGCAGTTTGTACTGACACCGACGTAATTGCAAACTGCTTGGCAGAGCATTTTGCTCTGAGTTCCGCTTCTGCGGCATACCCTCTGGCCTTCCACTCCATTAAAGATCAGATGGAAAGTCGGAGCCTTTCGTTTCGCACCCACCACCTTGAATCCTACAATGTTCCATTCAGTGAGTGGGAATTTTGCAGTGCCCTAGCCGCGTGCCCTGATACCGCTCCTGGGCCAGATCGCATCCACTGTCAGATGCTCAACCGCCTTTCAGTGGACTGCCAGCGACTGCTCCTCGACGTTTATAACCGTCTCTGGGTCGAGGGTGAGTTTCCGTCGCAATGGCGGGAAAGCATTGTCATCCCCGTTCTGAAACCTGGCAAGAACCCTTTGGAGGTGGACAGCTACCGCCCCATTAGCTACACCAACGTTATTTGCAAGTTGCTCAAATGCATGGTGAGCCGGCGGTTGAGTTGGGTACTCGAGTCGCAGGGCCTCCTGGCTCCGTCTCAGGGTGGGTTCCGTAAAGGCCGCTCTGCCACTGACAGTCTGGTGATCCTGGAGTCCCCCATCCATCAGGCCTTTGCCCGCCGTCAGCACCTGGTCGCTGTCTTTTTCGACATGTGGAAGGCGTATGATACTACATGGCGCCATCACATCCTCTCTACACTTCATGATTGGGGTCTTCGGGGTCCGCTGCCGATTTTTATACGCAATTTTCTGGCGCATCGTACCTTCCGCGTGCAAGTCGCGGCCTCCCATAGTTCCTCCCAAGTTCAGGGGAACGGGGTGCCACAGGGATCTGTTTTAAGCGTCTGCCTGTTTTTTAATAGCAATCAACGGGCTCGCTGCGGCGGTGGGAACATCTGTCTCAGCGTCTTTGTATGCCGACGACTTCTGCCTTTACTATAGCTCTCATTGCATTGCAGCTGCTGAACGTCAGCTGCAGGGTGCTATCCACAAGGCACAGTCTTAGCCTGTAGCGCGTGGCTTTCAGTTTTCGGCAGCCAAGACCTGCGTTAAGCATTTCTGCCGGCGATGCACTGTTCATCCGGAGCCGCGGTTTTGCCTTGATTGCGAACTTCTTGCTGTGGTGGAGTCGCGTAGGTTTTTGGGTGTGGTTTTTGATGCCCGGTTGACTTGGCTGCCTCATATTTGGCAGCTTAAACAGATGCGTTGGCGGCATCTAAATGCTCTGCAATGCTTGAGCCACACCTGCTGGGGCGCCGACCGATCTACCCTCTTACGGCTCTACCAGGCGTTAATCCAGTCTCGTCTGGAATATGGGAGCCTGGCTAATGGCTCAGCATCCCCATCTGCATTGCGGGTGCTGGACCCCATCCTCCATAGCGGGATACGCCTTGCCACTGGTGCTTTCCGGACAAGCCCTGTGGACAGCATACTTGTGGAGGTGGGTGTCCCTCCACTGTCCATTATAATTATCCGAGCCGTTATGCCGTGGTCGGTTGACGAATTCTGTGTCGATTCCCAACGTTTCGTCTCCGACTGAGGGAGACATCTTCAAGGGGGTCCGTAGCTCAATGGAAGGTCCAACACACCCACTGGCTCGCTACTGACTGCCGCTAAATTCCGTGTCCGCGCGCTCCCACGCCGCGGCGTGACGTCACGTGTTTTGAAAACGTCAGTGCAATTGGCCGCTGTCCGTCGCCGTCGTTCGCCGTTGCCATCACCCAGTAGTGGGCGGGTGGTACACATCTTCTTTAACACCGGCATCCATATGCCGTTTAATTTCACACCCTCCTCCTTCCGGGTGAAATTATTAGGGTGTTTAGCGATTTCGATTGCCTCCCTGTAGAGCCTTTCGTAATATCCGCTTGTGGCTGCTAGTACTTGCGTCTCCTCGAAACGAATATTGTGGCTCTCTGGCTGGAAAGCATGCTCCGCAACAGCTGATCGTTCCGTTTCTCCTCTTCTGCAATTTCCCTTATGCTCTTCCAAACGTTTAGAAACAGTTCTTTTAGTGGTACCCACATAAACATCACCACAGCTGCATGGGATCCTATACACTCCAGCTTTTTCCAGTGGTTTGCGAGCGTCCTTGGCAGGCTTAAGGTATTCCTGTATCTTCCTGGTGGGCTTGTAAATTACGGTAATATTCCGCTTCGTCAAGATCCTCCCTATTCTTTCCGTTACATTTTTAACAAACGGCAGGAAAACTTTAGACTTTGCAGTAGCCTGTACATCAGTATGATTTCTGCGTGGGTGCCTCAACGCACGTTTTATTTCGGCGGACGAATATCCGTTCTTCATTAGTGAATTGTGGAGATGTTCCATCTCAGCGTCGAGCAACTCAGGTTCACAAATATTTCTAGCTCTGTCCGCTAACGTCTTGATAACACCCCGCTTCTGCTGTGGGTGGTGGTTCGAATGCCGGTGCAAATAACGGTCCGTGTGCGTGGGTTTGCGGTATACTGAGTGGCCCAAACTACCATTTTCGTTTCTAAAAACAAGCACATCGAGGAAATGTAACTTGCTGTCTACCTCCTCCTCCATAGTAAACTGAATTCTCGAGTTTATACTGTTCAGATGGTCGTGGAACCGGCTTAGTTCCTCCCTACCATGTCTCCACAGCACAAACGTGTCATCCACGTATCGGAACCATACATTTGGTTTTTTGCTGGCAGTACCTAAGGCCTGTTCTTCGAATTTCCCATAAAGAAGTTTGCAATTACGGGACTTAGGGGGCTTCCCATAGCCACACCATCCTTTTGCTCATAAAACTGATCATTCCACTTGAAGTATGTGGTCGTCACACAACACTTAAACAGTTCTGAAATATCGTCAGGAAAAATTCGATCCAGCTGTTCCAATACATCATTAAGTGGAACCATGGTAAACAGCGATACCACATCGAAGCTGACCAATATGTCCTCCGGCTGGACCACTATGCCATTCAATCTGCTGATGAAATGTGTCGAATTCTTTATATAAGAGTCCGAACGGCCCACATGTGGTTTTAGCAACGTAGTCAAAAACTTGGCTAACGAGTAGGTGGGCGAACCAATGGCACTTAGTATCGGTCTTAACGGCACATTTTCTTTATGAATTTTGGGCAATCCATAAAGCCTCGGTGGTAGCGCAACCGAATTGCAGAGACCTTTCTGTACACTCTCTTCAATGGAGGACTTTTTTATTAACCGCGACACAGTTCTGAGAACGCTGTTAGTGGGGTCCTTATTCAGCTTCCTATATGCTTGCGGATCCAGCAGATCAGCAATTTTAATCCGATAGTGTATAGGATCCCATGCAGCTGTGGTGATGTTTATGTGGGTACCACTAAAAGAACTGTTTCTAAACGTTTGGAAGAGCATAAGGGAAATTGCAGAAGAGGAGAAACGGAACGATCAGCTGTTGCGGAGCATGCTTTCCAGCCAGAGAGCCACAATATTCGTTTCGAGGAGACGCAAGTACTAGCAGCCACAAGCGGATATTACGAAAGGCTCTACAGGGAGGCAATCGAAATCGCTAAACACCCTAATAATTTCACCCGGAAGGAGGAGGGTGTGAAATTAAACGGCATAAGGATGCCGGTGTTAAAGAAGGTGTGTACCACCCGCCCACTACTGGGTGATGGCAACGGCGATCGACGGCGACGGACAGCGGCCAATTGCACTGACGTTTTCAAAACACGTGACGTCACGCCGCGGCGTGGGAGCGCGCGGACACGGAATTTAGCGGCAGTCAGTAGCGAGCCAGTGGGTGTGTTGGACCTTCCATTGAGCTACAGACCCCCTTGAAGATGTCTCCCGCAGTCGGAGACGAAACGTTGGGAATCGACACAGAATTCGTCAACCGACCACGGCATAACAGCCCGGATAATTATAACGGACATGATATTTCCAGCCGTGAAAGTCTACATTTTAGTGTCCCTCCACTGCGGTTACGGTGCCAACGTTTGCTAGCCGCTCATGCTACGCATGTTTGTAGCTTGCCCGGGCATCCTAACTATCATCTACTATTCCCACAGTTGCACGTCCATCTCCCAGAACGTCGGCCCTGGACTGGATGTACGATCACGGTCCGCGTCAGAGAGCTTCTCTCCGGGCTTGGGACTTTCCCTCTTCCGCCTCCTTTCCGGTCACCTCTGCGTACACCCCCATGGTGTGTGCCTCGCCCTCGCCCTCGCCTTCGGCTGGACTTGGCACAGGGCCCGAAGGACTCAGTCCCTCCGGTGTCCTTCCACTGCCGCTTTCTTTCCATCCTCGAAACGTATCAGGGCTCTGGCGTTGTTTACACTGACGGCTCAATGGTTGTTGGTCGTATCAGTTATGCTGTGACTTTAGGGGACCACTATGAACAACATTCATTGCCAGCTGGCTGCAGCGTTTTCACTGCTGAGCTGGTCGCCATCTTTCGTGCCCTAGAGTATATCCGCTCCTGCTCAGGTGAGTCCTTCATTATCTGTAGCGATTCCCTGAGCAGTTTACGAGCTCTCGACGAGTGTTTCCCTCGTTCTCGTCTGGTGATGGCTATCCAGGAGTCCCTGCGTACTCTTGCCCGTTGCGGCCGCTCTGTGGTTTTTGTGTGGACCCCAGGCCATGTTGGGATACCCGGCAATGAACGTGTGGACTGCCTGGCCAGACAGGCCACCAGTGAACCAATTCTTGAGGTAGGCCTGCTGGGGACTGATTTGCGGGCAGTCTTACGCTGCAAAGTTCTCTCGCTTTGGGACACTGAATGGCGCAATCTGCCAACGCCAAACAAACTCCGTCCTATCAAGGCAACGACGGGTGTGTGGCGGTCATCGATGCGAGCCACTCGCAGAGATTCAGTTGTCCTTTGTCGGCTCTGCATTGGCCACACCCGGCTGACGCACAGTTAATTACTGCGTCGGGAGGATCCTCCTCTATGTCATTGCGGGGCGGCTTTGACAGTGGCCCACATTTTGATAGCCTGTCCCCTTTTAACTGTGGTCAGGCAGACATTTGCGCTGCCTGATACGCTCCCTGCCATTTTAACTTATGACTCTGCCATGGCATGCTTAGTTTTGCGTTTTATTCGGGCAGGGGGTTTTTATCATTTAATCTGAGTGTTTGTTAAGTTTTTTTTGTGTTGATTCAGGCCTTTGGCCTACGATTTTAAACTGAGTTTTTAATGTGTCTCTCGGTGGTTGGCTTCTCCTCTTTTTGTTCCTATGGTCGGCCAACCACCGTCACACTCTGTGTGATTTTATTTCGTTTTGTCTGGTGTTTGTCTAAGTTTCTCTTGTTCTGTATTGTCTGTCTACTATTCTGTTGAACTTTTTTTATTCTCTGTGGGTTTCTTTTTTTTTAGTATTTGAAAAAAGGGACCAATGACCGTAGCAATCTGGTCCCTTGAATCCTCCCAACCAACCAATCTTCCACAGTAGTGAGTCACAATATCATTGTGTTTGATACATAGTTCATTGTTTGTAAAGGCTTTGTTTTGTCAAACTCTGTTGTAGCTTGGTACCTATATTGCTGAACTGTCAATTTGCAAAGTCTGCTAGTTTTTTGGATGATGCATTGAGGTACCAGTGTTTGTGTGTGTCTTTGTATTACGTTTTCTTTTTCTTTTCTTTTCTTCTATTCGTCTCCTGTTTGGTGACATGGCAGGCTGCTTTGAGTTTCTTTTCTGCCATTTCTATAAATTTATCATTTGAGTTTCTGTGCCTAGGGACTGGGTCTTTGTGTTGTCCTCATCATTTCATCATCATCATCTTCATCATTCGTCACAGTGGCTAGACTGGAACATCTGAAAAAAAGAAAATTGGACTGAAGTAGTAGTAGTGGTAGTAGTAGTAGAAGTAATAGTAGTAGTTGTTGTTGTTGCTTTGAAATGCAGGCTCTACATCTACATCTACATCTACATGGATACTTGGCAAATCACATTTAAGTGGCTGGCAGAGGGTTCATCGAACCACCTTCACAATTCTCTTTTATTCCAATCTCGTATAGCGCGCGGAAAGAATGAACACCTATATCTTTCCATATGAGCTCTGATTTCCCATATTTTATTGTCGTGATCGTTCCTACCTATGTAGGTCGGTGTCAACAAAATATTTTCGCATTCGGAGGATAAAGTTGGTGATTGGAATTTCGTGAGAAGATTCCGCCGCAACGAAAAACGCCTTTCTTTTAATGATATCCAGCCCAAATCCTGTATCATTTCTGTGACACTCTCTCCCATATTTCGCGATAATACAAAATGTGCTGCCCATCTTTGAACTTTTTCGATGTACTCCATCAATCCTATCTGGTAAGGAACCCACACCACAAAGCAGTATTCTAAAAGAGGACGGACAAACGTAGTGTAGGCAGTCTCCTTAGTAGATATGTTACATTTTCTAAGTGTCCTGCCAATGAAACACAGTTTTTGGTTAGCTTTCTGCACAACATTTTCTGTGTGTTCCTTCCTATTTAAGTTGCTCATACTTGTAATTCCTAGATATTTAGTTGAATTTATGGCCTTCACTTTTGACTGATTTATCGCGTAACTGAAGTTTAACGAATTCCTTTTTGCACTCATGTGGATGACCTCACACTTTTCGTTATTTAGGGTCAACTGCCAATTTTCGTACCATTCAAATATCTTTTCTAATCGTTTTGCAATATGTTTTGATGTTCTCATGACTTTATTAGTCGATGAACGACAGCGTCATCTGCAAAAACAACTTAAGACGGCTGCTCAGATTTTCTCCCAAATCGTTTATATGATAAGGAACAGCAAAGGGCCTATAATACTACCTTGGGGAACACCAGAAATCACTTCTGCTTTACTCGATGACTTTCCATCAATTACTATGAATCGTGACCTCTCTGACAGGGAATCACAAATCCAGTCACATAACTGAGATGATATTTCATAAGCACACAATTTCACTACAAGCCACTTGTGTCGCACAGTGTCAAAAGCCTTCCGGAAATCCAGAAATACGGAATCGATCCGAAATCCATTGTTGATAGCACTCAACACTTCATGTGAATAAAGAGCTAGTTGTGTTTCAGAAGAACATGGTTTTCTAAACCCATGTTGACTGTGTGTCAATAGACCGTTTTCTTCGAGGTAATTCATAATGTGTGAACACAATATCTGATCCCAAAATCCTGCTGCATATCAACGTTTATGATACGGACCTGTAATTAAGTGGATTACTCTTACTACCTTTCTTGAATATTGGCGTGACCTGTGCAACTTTCCAGTCTTTGGGTATGGGCCTTTCGTAGAGCGAATGGTTGTATGTGATTGTTAAGTATGCAGCTAATGCATCAGCATACTCTCAAAGGAACCTAATTGGTATACAGTCTGGGCCAGAAGACTTGGTATTATTAAGTGATTGAAGTTGCTTCGCTGCTCCGAAGATATTTACTTTTACGTTACTCGTGTTGGCAGCTGTTCTTGATTCGAGTTCTGGATTATTTACTTCGACTTCTTTTGCGAAGGCTTTTCGGAGGGCTGCGTTTGGTAACTCTGCTTTGCCAGCACTATCTTAGTGCTTAGTATCTCCATTGCTATTGCACAGGGAAGGCGTTGATTGTTTCTTGCCGCTAACATACATCACATACAACTAGAATGTCTTTGGATTTTCTGCCAGCTTTCGAGACAAAGTTTCGTTGTGAAAACATTTCGAGCTTCTGTAAGAGATCACCAGTTTTGGGGATTTTGCATTTGTTTAAATTTTGCATGGTTGTTTTGTTGTTTCTGCAACAGTGTTCTGACACGTTTTGTGCATCAAGGAGGATCAGCTCCACTGTTGGTTAATTTGTTTGGTATAAATCTCTCAATTGCTGCTGATACTATTTCTTTGAGTTCAACCCCCATCTGGTCTGCCCTTATATTATTAATCTGGAATTGTCTCTCAGGAAGGCATCAAATGAATTTTTATCTAATTTTTTGAGTAGTCATATTTTTCGTTTATTTTTGGAGGATTTGGGGTTACAATATTCAGTCTCGCTACAACAACCCTGTGTTCACTAATCCCTGTATCTGTTTTGATGCTCGTTATTAACTCAGGATTATTTGTTGCTAAGAGGTCAAGTGTGTTTTCACAACCATTTACTATGCCCTTGGGCTCATGACGAAACTGCTCGAAATAATTTTCAGAGAATGCATTTAGCACAATTTCAGATGATGTTTTATGTGTACTTCCATAATTAAATATGTATTTTCGCCAACATATCGAAGGTTAATTACAGTCACCACCAGTTATAACCGTATGAGTCAGGTATGTGTTTGAAATCAAACTGAAGTTTTCTTTGAATCTTTCAACAACTCTATCATCTGAATTGGGAGTTCTGTAAAAAGGATCAAATTATTATTTTATTCTGATTCCAAAAAATAACCTCTGCCCATACTAACTCACAGAACCTATCTACTTCAATTTTGCAACAAAATAAACTACTTCTAACAGCAACAAACACACCACTGCCAACTGTGTTTAGTCTATCTTTTTGGAATACTATTAGGTTCTTCAGAAAAATTTTGGGTGAGCTTATGTCTAGCCTTCCTGTCGCAGTGAATACACCGGTTCCCGTGAGATTACCGAAGTTAAGCGCTGTCGGGCATGGCCGGCCATTGGATGGGTGACCATCCAGCCGCCATGCGCTGTTGCCATTTTTCGGGGTGCACTCAGCCTCATGCTGCCAACTGAGGAGCTACTCGACCGAACAGTAGCGGCTCCGGTCACAGAAAACCATCATAACGACCGGGAGAGCAGTGTGCTGACCACACGCCCCTCCTATCTGCATCCTCAACTGAGCATGACACGGTGGTCGGATGGTCCCGGTGGGCCACTCGTGGTCTGAAGACGGAGTGCTATCTCTAGCCTTAGCCAGCTTTCTTTGCCTATAAAAATTTGAGCATCAGTGCTTTCTATTAGTGCTTGGAGCTCTGGTACTTTCCCAATACAGCTACGACAATTTACAACTGTTATACCGATAGTTCCTGTATATACATTCTTGCTGTGTTTGGTGAGCACCCTTTGTGACTGAAGCCCTTCTTGTGTTTTCCCGATACCCTCTAACCTAAAAAACCGTCCAGTCCAGGCCACACAGCACCTGCTACCCATGTAACTGCCTCCTGCATGTAGTGGACTCCTGAGCTATTTAGCAGAACCCGAAATCCAACCACCCTATGGCGCAAGTCGAGGAATCTGCAGCCTACATGGACACAGATCTGTCTGAGCCTCTGATTCAGACCCTCCACTCGGCTCTGTACCAAGGTCAACAATTTGTCCTGTCGACTAAGCTGCAAATGGTCAGCTCCACTTTCATCTTGCAAGCAAGACTGGCAGCATTTACCACTTCTGCTATCCGCTCGAAACCTAAGAGAATCTGTTCTGATCCAAAGCGACACACGTCACTGGAACCAAAGTGAACAACTACCTACAGTTGGCTGCACCCTGTGCTCTTCATGCCATTTGAGAGATTCGTTCCATGTTTGCGATCACTCTACCCGGTATGCACACAGAGTGCACATTGGTTTTCTTTCCCTTCTTGACAGCCATGTCCCTAAGGGGCTCCATTACACGTCTAATGTTGGAGTTCCCAACTATCAATAATCCCACCCTCTGTGATTGTCTTGATTTTGAAGACTGAGAGGTTTCCTCTGAAACAGGACAGGGAACATCATCTGGCTCAGCGACACTGTCAGCCACAGACAGCATCTGCAACCTGTTTGTCAGACAAACCGGGAAGTCCTTACGTATGGCCGCCTGGGAAGTCTTTCGCCACCTGCTACAACCCGGGCGACCTCCCTCTCGACCACAGGTGAGGGGTCAACGTCAGTGTGAGCAGTAACTGAGCTAACCACTGGTGAGGACCAATCGGAGGACTTGGATGTGCTGGACGTCAATTGGATCCCCGTGGCTCATCCACATCAGTGGTGCCCATCCACTGCAGCCTCAAGCTGTGCAACCAAAGTCATCAGCCTGAAGCTGAGAGAAAAGTGTCACCAGCTCGGCTCGATCCGCACACAACAATCGCAGTCCCTGTCCATACTAAAGATCACGGAAAGTTAAACGATGCAGATAAACAGACTATTGGCACATGTTCCACAACTGTACTATAGACCCTGATGAAAACTCAGGAACTGGGTCTAGTAAATTAGATTAATATGCAGAGATTCAAAACCCTAATTACCAAAGCACTCAGGTGAAACTAAATAATTCACCCGATTAGGAACTTGTAATATCACAAAATCGGTTTTTATTCTGATGCAAATGAAAACGCGAGAACTCTGGCTATTAGATATTAAATTAACACACAGAAACTCAAGAAACTAAACTATTAAAGCACACAGATGATATTATAAAATCCACTACTGGTTAGGAACTCGTAAAAGTCACAATATAGGTTACTTCCCTGTTGCTGCTTGTGTCTCAGCCGGCTACTGCTGCCTGACTGTCCAGCTAGTGCAGCAAGGTGGAGGTTCCCTGCTGTTTAAGGGTGGCATTATGTGGGGCCGACGTACGCCGCTGGTGGTCATGGAAGGCGCCGTAACAGCTCTGTGATATGTGAATGCCATCCTCTGACCGATAGTACAACCATATCGGCAGCATATTGACAAGGCATTCGTCTTCATGGACGACAATTCGCGCCCCCATTGTGCACATTTTGTGAATGAGCTCCTTCAGGATAATGACATCACTCAACTAGAGTGGTCAGCATGTTATCCAGACATGAACCCTATCGACCATACCTGGAATAGTTTGAAACGGGCTGTTTATGGACAACGTGACCCACCAACCACTCTGAGGGATCTACGCCGAATCGCCATTGAGGAGTGGGACAATCTAGACCAACAGTGCCTTGATGAACTTGTGGATAGTATGCCACAATGGATACAGGCATGCATCAATGCAAGAGGACGTGCTACTGGGTATTAGAGGGACCGTTGTGTACAGAAATCTGGAACACCAACTCTGAAGGTATCGCTGTATGGTGGTACAACACTAAATGTGTGGTATTCTTGAGCAATGAAATGGGTGGAAATGATGTTTATGTTCATCTCTAACACAATTTTCTGTACAGGTTCCGGAACACTCGGAACCAAGGTGATGCAAAACTTTTTTTGATGTGTGTGTACACAATATGTAATAGATGTAGGTAGTATAAGTTCTGTTAGCAGAACTACCATAGACTCTAAAAACACAATGCACTGTTTTCTATTGTTATTACTATTATTCTTTATTGTATGAATCACAAAGCACCAAAGTTGCTTACTATTTGTCCATTTACTCTGCTACATTAGAGAATTCTTTTCCTTTACCAAGCAAGGTGGCACAGTTGTTAGCACACAGGACTCGCATTCCTGAGGACGACGGTTCGATCCCATGCCCAGCCATCCTGATTTAGGTTCTCTGTGATTTCCCTAAATTGCTCAAGGCAAATGCTAGGATGGTTCCATTCAAAGGGCACAGCTGACTTCCTTCTCCATCCTTCCCCAACCCAATGAGACCTATGAACTCGCTATCTGGTCTCCTCCCCCAAAACATCCCAACCCAACTCTTTTTTCTTTTTCAAAATTACAGTGAAAATCTTCGGTCCTGAGCCTTTGTAATGTTCTTTGCAATGCTTATATTAATTTGATGCCAGAGTATAGAGATCTGTTTCATAAACATAGCCTGTACTTGAGCCAAACACACTGGTTATTTGTGTCATGGACATGAATGTTGTCTCCAGCTTTGTGGGACCCTGTAATGCTGTCACAGTGGTCTTGAATATAATAAGGGAAAAGTCAAAATGTTATTTCCTTAAAACTGTTCACACATGATTAGTTTGCCTGTTATCAATATAATCTTAACTGCATTATAATGTGAATATTTTTTTCATTACTGTGATGGTATATTATGCCCATACTGTATAACTACATTGTGTAAATAGTTCAAACAGTTGATGACGATGCTTTTATTATAAATGTCTACATACAATATTGCTGTGCCTGTGTTATTCTAAATTACAATGCAAAGGAACATTGCATTATAATTCGGAATAATACAGGCACTGCAATATCGAATTTATCCATGAACACTTGGCAAGTTGTAACCTCCCCCTCACTTATCGACCTTAATGACAGTGAAAAATTAAACCGCATGCACCTAATGGATATTTGGGAAAAGCAATCGTCACTGAAGTTAATTTGTCAGTAAAGGTTACATCTAAATGACAGGAAAAATGCAAATGAAATTGGTGAAAATTAATTTTGAGAAAAGGGTAAAATTAATAAAGAAAGTAAATGTGCAGTCGTTATGTTAACAATTAATTGGTGTTAATTAGATATTTGAGATTTGGGGAAAATTATGGTCAACAGTCCTATGGACAACCACTATAATAACTGAAAATAAAAGATTAATGCACATACAACTAGCACTAAAAGCGTGGCAACTGAAGGTTGACACGTGCTGTGTGAAAACTGAATGTTTGTCAGAAGTAACAAATTTCGCTACACTCTGACTTAATTTAGCAAAAGAATTAATAAAACCAAAAAATTTAAAGTTAATTTAGTGACTGAAATTAATAGTGAACTCTGTTTCTGAAGCACTACGAAATTTAAAAAAAATAAGGTTAGTCTTGGGCTACCTCAACAATCATTTCAAAAGCTACTTGAATCTACGCAATTTAGAAATAAGAGAATTAACTTTGAACTTTAATTAAATGATTCTGAACAATTAACAATAGTAAAATTTAGTACGTACCAAACTGAGCTGCAGTCACAGGTAAGCTAAAATATGGTAACAAAACTCGCACTCTTAATTTCTGCTTGTGTAATCTAAATATTATAGCCAGCTATGAAATCTTTAACTGAACTTTGAAATTAAAGCAGTGAAATCGAATGATATTACTTGAATGCTGGTGTATGAATTTCTACAACACTCGGGTTCATTCCAGAAAAGGAAGGGATCCTGCTTCGTAATGCAATTGGGACAATGAGCAACAAAGGTTCATGCTAAGTTGCTGTATTTTTGTCATGCAACAGTTTGAAAAGCTGAGGTCTGGCATACAGTTCTAAAACTTTACGTGCTTTTAGTCTTCCTTGTTGGTTGATTGAAGGTTTGCAGTCGTTGATCAGGGAGGTCGCGACAGTCATTCATTGTTGGCCGTCGCTGTTGCAGAAGCTGGATGTTGGCGCACCTTCTTCTCGACACGGTCACCAGGTGAAACGGGCTCTTGATGTGCACCAGCTAATGCTTCCCGTCCATGACACCGTGTCAGAAACTATCATAGCAAGTCGAGCGCAATCACTTGCTGCCAAACCCTGAAAGCGCGGCAACTCGCGGGAGCGTCACACAACACACCTGCTCCACCGCCCTACTCCAGCCAGACTCTCTCTGCCTGCACTCCATGCAGCAGAGTTAACACGGGTAGCATTCATCTCATGCTAGGTGAGGAGAGCCCTATGTCATAGTGACGTAACGCTACGTCATCGTGACGTAAATAAACCTAAATCGATTTAATGAGTGTGTATATCGATCTTAGCAGTTGTACCACAGAGGTTGCATGGTAACATGAAAGCTACATGTAAATACATGTGTAGAAATGAAGTTACAGCTGTTGCATGATATGTTCAGCCCAGTTGAATTACTTATTAAGCTGTAATCTCAACAATTTTGGATGTTATGGTGTGTTTCTTGATTTAATGAATGTCTGAACGAAGGAACCATAACAATAACAAAAGTCAAAAAAAGAGAGTATTTGTTTTTTTAAAAATCCGATTAATTGCGCATAAATCATGTGGACAGAAACGTGAAATAGGGAGAAATGAAACTGTTTCGTATTTTTATAAAAGACAATGGATTGTACATAATTTTTCTGGGCAGAAACGTTATACCGAGAATATAATGTGGTAACAAAGATAATTCCGAATGTTTCTGGAATTTTAATTTTGCCTTCACGTTGCAGACCCACTCAGAAAATTTTGCTCTTCAGAAGTAAATTATTGCTGATGATCATAATGTATAATGTAACCCGTTTATAAAACGTCATTATTTTTCTTTATACGCTGTATACTGTGAGAAAAATAATGATATTTCGCCTATAATTGTTACTCATATTTTAATATTTAAGCAGTATCAACTATAAAAATGTAAGTTTCCTAATAGTTGCCAAGTGATGTTGAACACCGACTGTCACAATGGGTGAGCTACTTGACAAAAGAACCTCAACAGCCAACAGTTTTTAGCAGCACGAAGTGATGTTTCATATGCGATGGTGAAATACTGTGTTTGATTATTCTCTCAATAGACATGGCATAAATTTTGGGGGTGTTTGGCATGATTAGTATAGCTCTTTCCATATTGCCTAAGAGTCATACAAAAAGTAGCTCAAAATGGCAACAGCACTCAATGCTTTCACTCGCTTAAAATGCTGGTAAATGCGACTTGCATGTCATTGTTTTTTCACAGTATACAACGTATGAAGAAAAATAATGACATGTGTTATAACAGGTCAGTACATTATATTCATCAGTGTTAATTTATTTCTGAAGAGCAAAAGTTTCTGTGCTGACCTACAGCATGAAGGCAAAATTACAATTCCAGCAACATTCGGAATTATCTTTGGAAGCATATTAATTTCTCATTTTAAAGTTTCTGCACCAAAGAATTATGTACAAACCATTGGCTTTTATAAAAATACGAAGATCTTTAATTTCTCTCCATTTCCCATTTCTGCCCACATGATTTATGCACAATAAATAGCATGTTTTTAAAAATGACTAGACGCTTTTTTTGACTTTCGTTATTGTAATGGTTCCTTCGTTCAGACATTCATTACATCAAGGAACATACAATAACATGCAAAATTGTTGAGATTACAGCTTAATAAGTAATTCAACCCCCCCCCCCCCCTCTCCCAAGAACCATGGACCTTGCCGTTGGTGGGGAGGCTTGCGGGCCTCAGTGATTCAGATAGCCGTACCATAGGTGCAACCACAACGCAGGGGTATCTGTTGAGAGGCCAGACAAACGTGTGGTTCCTGAAGAGGGGCAGCAGCCTTTTCAGTAGTCGCAGGGTCAACAGTCTGGATAACTCATGGATCTGGCCTTGTAACACTAACCAAAACGGCCTTACTGTGCTGGTACTGTGAATGGCTGAAAGCAAGGGGAAACTACAACCGTAGTTTTTCCCGAGGGCATGCACCTTTACTGTATGGTTAAATGATGATGGCGTCCTCTTGGGTAAAATATTCCGGAGTTAGAATACTCCCCCATTCAGATCTCCAGGCGGGGACTACTCAGGAGGACGTCATTATCAGGAAAAAGAAAACTGCCGTTCTACGGATCGGATTGTGGAATGTCAGATCCCCTAATCGAGCAGGAAGGTTAGAAAATTAAAAAAGGGAAATGGATAGGTTAAAGTTAGATATAGTAGGAATTAGTGAAATTCACTGGCAGGAGGAATAAGACTTTTGGTCAGGCGAATACAGGGTTATAAATACAAAATCAAATAGAGGTAATGCAGGAGTTGGTTTAATAGTGAATAAAAAAAAAGAAATAGGAGTGCGGGTAAGCTACTACAAACAGCATAGTGAATGCATTATTGTAGCTAAGATAGATACGAAGCCCAGACCTACTACAGTAGTACAAGTTGATATGCTAACTAGCTCCGCAGATGACGAAGAAATTGAAGAAATGTATGATGAAATAAAAGAAATTATTCAGATAGTGAAGGGAGATGAAAACTGAATAGTCATGGGTGACTGGAATTCAGTAGTAGGAAAAGGGAGAGAAGGAAACGTAATAGGTGAATATGGATTGGGGCTAAGAAATGAAAGAGGAAGCCACCTGATAGAATTTTGCACAGAGCACCACTTAATCATAGGTAACACTTGGTTCAAGAATCATAAAAGAAGGTTGTACACATGAAAGAAGCCTGGAGATACTGACAGGTTTCAGATAGATTATATAATGATAAGACAGAGATTTAGGAACCAGGTTTTAAATTGTAAGACATTTCCAGGGGCAGACGTGGACTCTGACCACAATCTATTGGTTATGAACTGTAGATTAAAACTGAAGAAACTGCAAGAAGGTGGGAAATTAAGGAGATGGTACCTGGATAAATTGACTAAACCAGAGGTTGTACAGAGTTTCAGGGAGAGCATAAGGGAACAATTGACAGGAGTGGGGGAAAGAAATACAGTAGAAGAAGAATGGGTAGCTTTGAGGGATGAAGTAGTGAAGGCAGCAGAGGATCAAGTAGGCAAAAAGATGAGGGCTACCAGACATCCTTGGGTGACAGAAGAAATACTGAATTTAATTGATGAAAGGAGAAAATATAAAAATGCAGTAAATGAAGCAGGCAAAAAGGAATACAAACATCTCAAAAATGAGATCGACAGGAAGTGCAAAGTGGCTAAGCAGGCATGGCTAGAGGACAAATGTAAGGATGTAGAGGCTTATCTCACTAGGGGTAAGATAGATACTGCCTACGGGAAAATTAAAGAGACCTTTGGAGAAAAGAGAACCACTTGCATGAACATCAAGAGCTCAGATAGAAACCCAGTTCTAAGCAAAGAAGGGAAAGCAGAAAGGTGGAAGGAGTATGTAGAGGGTCTATATAAGGGCGATGTACTTGAGGACAATATTATGGAAATGGAAGAGGATGTAGATGAAGATGAAATGGGAGATACGATACTGCATGAAGAGTTTGACAGAGCACTGAAAGACCTGAGTCGAAACAAGGCCCCAGGAGTAGACAACATTCCATTAGACCTACTGACGGCCTTGGGAGAGCCAGTCCTGACAAAACTCTACCATCTGGTGAGCAAGATGTATGAGACAGGCAAAATACCCTCAGAATATAATAATTCCAATCCCAAAGAAAGCAGGTGCTGACAGATGTGAAATTACCGAACAATCAGTTTAATAAGTCATGGATGCAAAATACTAATATGAATTCTTTACAGATGAATGGAAAAACAGGTAGAAGCCGACCTTGAGGAAGATCAGTTTGGATTCCATAGAAATATTGGAACACGTGAGGCAATACTGACCCTACGACTTATCTTAGAAGCTATATTAAGGAAAGGCAAACCTACATTTCTAGCATTTGTAGACTTAGAGAAAGCTTTTGACAATGTTGACTGGAATACTCTCTTTCAAATTCTGAAGGTGGCAGGGGTAAAATACAGGGAGCGAAAGGCTATTTACAATTTGTACAGAAACCAGATGGCAGTTATAAGAGTAGACGGACATGAAAGGGAAGCAGTGATTGGGAAGGGAGTGAGACAGGGTTGTAGCTTATCCATGATGTTATTCAATCTGTATATTGAGCAAGCAGTGAAGGAAACAAAAGAAAAATTCAGAGTAGGTATTAAAATTCATGGAGAAGAAGTAAAAACTTTGAGGTTTGCCGATGACATTGTAATTCTGTCAGAGACAGCAAAGGACTTAGAAGAACAGTTGAACGGAATGGATAATGCCTTGAAAGGAGGATATAAGTTGAACATCAACAAAAGCAAAACGAGGATAATGGAATGGAGTTGAATTAAGTTGGGTGATACTAAGGGAATTAGATTAGGAAATGAGACACTTAAAGTAGTAAAGGAGTTTTGCTATTTGGGGAGCAAAATAACTAATGATGGTCGAAGTAGAGAGGATATAAAATGTAGACTGGCAATGGCAAGGAAAGCGTTTCTGAAGAAGAGAAATTTGTTAACATCGAGTATAAATTTAAGTGTCAGGAAGTCGTTTCTGAAAGTATTTGTTTGGAGCGTAGCCATGTATGGAAGTGAAACATGGACGGTAGCTAGTTTGGACAAGAAGAGAATAGAAGCTTTTGAAATGTGGTGCTACAGAAGAATGCTGAAGATTAGATGGGTAGATCATATAACTAATGAGGAGGTACTGAATAGGATTGGGGAGAAGAGAAGTTCGTGGCACAACTTGACCAGAAGAAGGGATCGGTTGGTAGGACATGTTCTGAGGCATGAAGGGATCACCAATTTAGTATTGGAGGGCAGCGTGGAGGGTAAAAACCATAGAGGGAGACCAAGAGATGAATACCCTAAACAGATTCAGAAGGATGTAAGTTGCAGTAGGTACTGGGAGATGAAGAAGCAAGCTTAGGATAGAGTAGCATGGAGAGCTACATGAAACCAGTCTCAAGACTGAAGACCACAACAACAACAACAACAAGTAATTCAACTTGGGATGAGGATTGCACACAGCTGCTGTAACTTTGTTTCTACACGGGTATTTACATTTAGCTTTCACATTACTGTACAACCTCTGTGGTAAAACTACAAAGATCAACAAACGTACTCATGAATTTGATTTAGGTTTATTTACGTCACGATGACGTAGCGCTACGTCACTATGACGTAGGGCTCTCCTCACCTAGCATGAGATGAATGCTACCCCCCAGTAGTAGAACAATTACAATATATAAAGACACAGAAATTTCATATATTCCGGTAACAAAATAAGGAAAAAATTTATAGTACAATAGATGGAAATAGGAGGATATGCATTTCCGGCATTACAAAGTGACTTTCAAGTGAAGAGTCTTGCCTGGATGGGCATATACTTAATGTATGTACAATTACAGGTTGTAGACATGTGGTTAACGACATATGGAAGTTTGAGTCTGGCTGTGGGTCATGCTCAGGTAATACAACAGTATGGCAACTGCTTGCAATAAGTGGTAAATCTGAGTTTGAGCCCAGTCCAGCACAAATATTCATTGTCGTCATTCCATTATGCAGCTGATGGTTGTCCATATTCACAATTGCGAATATATTTCACATAAATGTCTATATGTACATTTAGATGTACCTATGAACTTCACAAGTCACCTTGTGATGTGTTGTGGAGTGTAATTCTTGTACCATCATTTCTCATCTTCCCCCTTGCATTCACAAATGGTGTGTGGGAAGAACTGTTGTCGATAAACCTCCATAGGAGCTCTGATTTTTTCCACTGTAGTAATTTTGTCAGATGTAGGTGGGAGAAAGTGATATGTTACCCAACTCTTCTTAAAACTTACAGTCTCAGCATTTGAACAATAAACATCTCCATAATGTTCACTGCTTCTCTTGTTATGTCTGCCATAAGAGTTAAATGAGCATTTCTATAGAGTTCCTGCACTTCTGAAACGAACTCATGACAAAACATGTCACCCTTTTTTTTATATCCTTTTGCTAAGCCAATGTCGTAAGGGTCCCAGACTGACAAGCAGTACTCAAGAATCAATTTAACAAGTATTTTGTAATCCACATCTTTCACAATGAACTATATTTCCTTAAGACTCTCCCATTGAGTTTCAGCCTGGCCTCAACTTTTTCTGTGATCAGTTAGATGTTATCATTTCACTTTGACCACCCTTAGGTGTTGCCAATCATTTTTCACCAATAGCATAATTAAAAGGTAATGGGTCTCTTTTTTATTTATGTAATGCTCTCCCATGGATTAAACAGTCTGTCACTATTCACAATGCCCTTCTTTTATATACATTCAATATCCCCTGTTAGTCCTATCTGATAAGGACCACACACACTTGATTAATATTTGACGATGGGTCACAAGAGTGTTTCCTCTGTCAGTTATCTCCATCTAATAATCTATTTCCTCCTTACCACGTAATCCTCAATACAGTCTAAAATTTTGGTTGATATGTCATATTATCATATTTCTGTTAAAAACCATTGTTGTGCTACAGAGCTAAACGCTTTTTGGAGGATAAGAAATACTGAATCTACCTGAATGTCTCACTCCATGGCTTTCAGGATGTCACATGAGGAAAACAAAAACCTGGGTTTCATATAACTGATGTTTTCAGAATTGATTTTAACTGGCGTAGAAGAGATCATTCTGTTTGAGATGTCTCATTACATTTGACCTCAGAATATTCGATTAGATAGATATGAACTGTGCTTTCTTCCAACAACTGGGCACTTTTTTTTTATTTGAGGGATTATGGTTAAAGTAGCACCTAAATCAGCAGCAATTTTTTTTATAGAATCTGATTGCTGTTCCATCTCATGGATGAACAGAGCAAGCTGATTTTCAAAAGCTCACCATTTGTGAAATCCTCATTTTTTTCATAGAGGTGTGTTTCATTCTCCAAAAATATCACCAACAAGGGGTGTGTCTATCTGGGATCTCAGTTTTCAAAGTATATATATATAAAAGTAGGGAACCATAAATGTTGCATGTCTGCAAAACAGGGCATTTTCCACCAGTGGTTTGTTTATAGAAGTGTTCAATTGGTCAAATTTCAAAGTGGTCATAGTGACATGTGAATTTGTTTGCAAGTAGATATCATTGGGAGTAACACAAAAGTACATAATTTGGTTCTAGGGTCAATAGTTTATTAAAGAAACAAAGAGTTGTTTCACCACTATAATGTGCCAGTGTTGTCAGTGGAGTGAAACACAACCACTATAATTCAAAATTAGTGTAGGCAACTAGCTACAGCTAAATTATTTCAAGAGAACCATTTTTATTTGCCATCAGCTGTATATATTATATTTATTCTAGACCAGGTTTGGTTATTTCAGCCATCATCAACTGAAAGAAACGTTGAATCAGTCAGTGGAGAGAGGAACTATATCACTTTTTCTCGGTCAATGAAATCATCCAATTCCAGCTGTCTGCTTTGGTTTAGCGGTGTAACGTTATTACAATTTATGAGTTGGTTGTGTTAGTGGATGTCTTGTTGTGTTTGATGGTGCCCTCTGGTGATGTGTGTGTATGTGTTGAGTGTAATGTGTTGTATTGGGTTCATTTGAGCCTTGGTGTCGGATGTGTGAAGTTGTTGGCAGTGTTCGTAATTCAGTTTTGTTTGTGCATTTGGTGTTCTTGTTAGATGTTATTGGTTTGCTATTTGTGGTGCAGTACGACCTTTAATTTATTTTGTGACTTCTGTTGTTGGGTATGGATATGACAATGAAATATAAGTTCTATGCTGCGGTCGAAGATGGGGGAGGACATGTTGTCAGTTACTAAATTCCTCCAGTTATTTGCACTGATCACTGAGATTGTGAAGTGAGGTATTTGTCACAAGAACATGAGGTTGACCAGAGTTCTGTTGTCTCAGACCTGGGATGGGTACATGTGGCGGTGTTTGATTTTCGGATTTTTGAGGTGATATAGCTTTGGTTTTATTTTTGGTAGTTGTAGGTGTTGGTTTTTTGGTAGCAGTAGTTGTGGTTGACCTATATAGGTCAAGGAAGTGACTGATTTCAATTTTCATAGTTTTGGTTGTAGGTATTGGTGTTTTGGTATCATCAGCTGTGGTTGACCTACACAGGTCAAGGGAAATGTCTATTCCAGTTTCCGTAGTTTTGGTTATAGGTGTTGATGTTTTGCTACCGTCAGCTGTGGTTGGCCTTTAGGTCAAGAGAAGTGTCCGATTCCTGTAGCTTTTTGTTGGTATAGCGGAATGTTGTAATTTTTTTTTTTTTTCGTTTTGTGTGTTTTGGGATCGTGGTGTGGTTTTTTTACTATTATATTTAGCATGTCCCCACCGTAAAACATACAATTTCCTACGGTTGTCCCATTAGTTTGAGTGTATATTTGGAGGGAGACGTTATTGTCTTATTTATATGTATTTTCGTGTTGTTACCATGTGTATGTAGTTACATTACAGGCGCCATATTGGAGAGCCATTTCCGCCATATTGATGACGTCATGGGTCAAAGCAGACGGGTAGAATCGGACACTTCTGTAATCCCCTTTTTCTTACTTTTCAGGAGAGACAAGAAACACTCTTATTGTTAAACTATTTGACAGACTGCATTGAAATTTTCGACATTTTTTGCACGCTAATTATTCATACTATGAATGAAAATAATTTTCATGTACTCTAAAAAGCATCTGAAAAAAAATGAAAATTTATAACATAGTTCCTTTCTCCAGTCAACAAGGCAATTTAGCCCTTTTCGTGAGTATAACATATTCAAAATTGCACATTTCTGGTCTAAAATTCAAATTTATTGATTAACTAATGGAAAATTATCTTCAACTGAACATGAAAACAACTACTTCAAGTTATCACTTGTAGTCCACTGTTTCATCTCCCCACAAAAAATTCCAGCGCCTTCTCCATAGATGTACTTAACTAGTTTCTGAAAATCATCAGTTTTCTTTTTATTGATTATTACCCTTTATTCCATCACGTACTGTACCCATTGGAACCCAATTTGAAACGAAGCAGGTTCAGTTTTTTTCCAGATTAAAGGAGTGAGTGACAGTTGTTAATGGAAGGGTAGGCAGTCCCGACTCCTGGCTTCGTTGCTTCATAACGAAATTCTTTGAACATTGCCACAGAAAAATTTTGTTTTTTTACAAGGCATCTTGAGATGCACTGTTTCCCTGACTATGCCGCTTCACTAGACTGTGCTTTTTTGTGTAAAGATGAGGCCACCACATGTCAAACTCCATTATGTCTTCATATTCCACCATAACGACTGTCACTTCAGAAATACTGTTTGCCATGATTTCCACATACTCTTTCGGTGACAATTCGGTCACAATTTCCGTACTTGTCTCTTCAGTATTCCAAACACACCGTCACAAGGGAGTAACAAGTGACCTCTTTCGGGAAACGAGTGATTTTTTAAAAATATTTCAGTGTCTCTCAATGCAAGGCACACCCTTACTACAGTACTATTTTTATTTTGACCAGGTGCTCCATTTGAGAACAGGTGTACTTCTGTAACATTCTTCGGTACATAGTTTTCAATGTAATGGTACAGGAATGAACAGATCTCATTCACTCCCTTTTTCACTTCACCTTCATGATACAAGTAGCTACACCGTGGAATGCCTGGACTTTATCTCACAAATGCAGAAACAGTTAACCCACAGCTGACGTAAATAGAATGTGTCCTGCACTGGTATGTTTGGCAAAGGTACGTTATGTATGAAGTCAAAAGCTAGTCCAACAATGTCATCCCTGCACATACATTCTTGTTCAGTTACTTTAACGAATTTATAAAATGTTCTGCTGTGTCGCTTGTAAATATCCAACTCAACTGTCAGAGATATGTGGACCTTTTTAACTTATCCTGAAGTTACTCACATTTGCCACGTACATAAATTTGGGGACGACCATAAGGAAAATTGTAATGTTCACGAAAATGTTTCCTATAGAAGTCGTACTTCATCTTTACTTCTGGATACTTCGTAAGGAGCATTTCGTGCATAGTTTTCAGCTCCAAACGTGCATCTAGATATTTCATTTTCTTCCCAGCATAGTGAGTTTCTTTGAGGGGAAAGATGTAATGTGGGTATCAAATTTATTACATTTTCTGAAATTTTAGTTGTGCATAGATTTGTTCCACAAATGTCCTTTGGAATTTGACCTTTAATTAGTAACTGGCTAACTCAAAAACGCGTTTCTGCTGTACAGCATGAAAACTGAGAACCGCAAATTTGCAGACAGGAACTCTTGTACCACAGACAATGGCATGGTAAACACAGAAATTTTGTTTCTTGATTCAAGCGATGTCACTAACAATTTTTTTTGCCTTCTTTTCATAATGTTACCTGCCACAATTAACCATTGTAGATAAATATCCTGACTGTTTCTCTTTATGTTTACGTAATTTAAAAGCATTTCGATGCGATCATCATCACTGATATGTTCAAAACATTCCATTCAGAACCTGGAATTTATTAAGTAATCGGAAAGGTAGCATATGCTACGGAATTTATATTACACTGAAGTTGTTAAATGGGTAAATGTCAGTAGTGGGGTACCTTCCTTGCAATCAGCACCCACAGATTATCCAGGAACTGCTTTCCCACTCTAGTCATTATATGGCAACCCGTGAACTGTAACCTCATTGATTCTCTTCCTCCTGTGCTAACTTCCATTTTGATTGCATTTGGGAAACATTTCGAAAGATGGCATTCAATAACTTACAACAACAACATCAACGAAAACCACTGCACTTTGCAGAGTTGGCGCCAAGTTAATGTTCTGTGATTCTTTCTGCGCCTGCGTGCTCCAAGCCAATGCCATCTAGTTTGAAGGTGGTGTAGCACAAGCTCAAAACAGTACAATCTGCTGGCGGCACGCAACATGCGGCAGAGACGGGAACTAAGTCATTGATTTGATTCCGTTCTGGTCAGTACTGAACAAATCAATCTCGTGTTATTCCAACGCCACCTAGGAACAAGGTGACGTTGGTTATTCTCACATGAAGAAGTACGTAAACGTAGTTCATTTCATGACAGTGAAGTATATTTTGATCTGTCTCATATGTTTATGTGACAGAGTTCCTTACTCCACTGACCGATTCAATTATAACACCTTATGGTTTCAAATAGAGTATTTTTTATAGAAGACATTTTCGTGTACATAAATACCGATGAGAAAAAGTGGAATATAACATTACTAGACTTTTTACAAGGCCTTGAAAAACTTAGGTCATACACTCCTGTCAGTTAAAGACAACTGAGTCATTTGTTGCTGTGGAATGTCATTTAGAAGAGTAATTATTTGTATAAGAAACAAAGCAGGAATTTTCATGATTAATAATTTTATGATGTCTTAATAATGGGAAATGGCTAAATGCAATGAAATATTTTGAGTTCTAGTGAGAGATATGAAAGCTGTTGTAATAATCAGTGACGACTGAGGAATTTGTTTGCAACCCTGTTTGAGGTAGATTACCTTCGCAAATGCACTTCTAGAGTCAACAAGATTTAGTAGAGAAAGTATTTAATGAGAATAGACATAAGTAACAAAATCTACCTACGTGAAGGTAAAATATGTTCTTTGATGTGAAAAACTGCTCATAAAATGTGAGTCAACACTTATGTAATATACGTAATTAGGCACTTTAAAAAACAGTTGAATGAAATCTTGATGTTTTGTTAAGTTATTAACTATATACTGCTGCATATTTTATTTCTCATGACATTAACATTTGCTATTTATGTCTTTGATCCTAATGTTTTTTGAGTAATAATGCACTAAAGAAATATGTATTGATGATTAACCATTGTCAACAAATGAAATGAATATGTGGTATTCTGATAGGGATAAAGATAAGTCATAATTTCAGAAACATTGAGTTATTTCTAAACTTATGTAGTGTTCATCATTAGCACAATTCATGGTAATCAGTTTACAGTTGTTCTACAAAATTTAATCAACAAGACTCTGAGGACTTAACGGTCACTGCAGATAGGCACCGTCAAAGTCTAGGCTTCCATTGGACCTACAGTATTAATTGAAAATGCCAGGCCAGCTGTGTATTATGTGAACATTTCTGTGGACCAGTTGCATTACTTCATGTCTAAAGTCTTCCCTGGCAGTGATGGCATCTGCCAGCGAGTTAACAGTCCATCTTATGAGACCAAGATCATGCCACAGTTGTTTACGGAGCATACTAGTGAATTGTAATTGATGTTTTGGTTACCAAATTTACCTGATTATAACCTGATGGAACCCATCTATCTGGGGCACTACTGGGTGCGAAGTTCATGCCCGCAAACTTTGGCTTGTGATTTATGAAACCTGGATGCCAGTGTATGGATATATAGTGCCCATACTTCTGGAAATCTTCCATGGACTTCTTGAAATTATGCCATGTAGAACCATTGATGTATTGCATTCCAGAAATGTGCCAACAAGCTGTTAAGCATATGGTTATAATGTTTTGGTGTATCAGTATATATTACTACCGATAAATTTCTTGAAGCAGTATCAAAATGCAAGCAACTTAATTGCTGAAAATAGATAAGTTACAGACTGAAGTGAGATAATAAAGTTACATGCATTAACTCATCATCAGTTATCACTATTTATAATCATCACCAGATATGCATGGTTTGCATTGAAGCTTAAACTTAACATTATGCAAAACTTATCTTTTTAATCAGGTCTGTTTCACTGCATAACTGACTGCAAAAATGTAATGTGTAGTATACTTTTTTTGTATCCTGTGCATGATGTAGAAAACCACCTGTTTTACCCATTCATGTGATGGGTCCCATGGCATTAGCAGCAACACAGAATGTACCAGTCCTGCCATTGGATCCAGCACCATGTGATCATGATACTATATTATTTCTCTAGTGTGTCAAATGTTTCCTTATGGTGTAATAAAATATTGTGAATGGTACATTGTATTGACTTGATTTACATCTTGTGTTACATTCTGCCCAAGAGTCTGAGTCACTCAACACAGAGCTTCAGCAACAGCTAATCATCATATTTACGCCAATGACTCAGTTCAGTAGCAAAATAAGCAACTTAGTTAATTTAATAAACTATCACTCATAGAATAAAATATTTAACACTGTTTTGTTCAGTCCAATTAAAAATCTACCAGTACCCGAAGAAGAAAAAAAAGTGTGACAGTACAACCACTTTTAAATTTAAACAACAAAATGCATTTTGTTAATAACCTGTTGGTGGGAAACAACTTCAGTTTCAGATAAATGCTATATTGTGTGTCACCTCTGTGTATTTCCTGTTTTATTTTTCTTGCTCTATGAAAGCTGAGGTCATAGTACCTTGCCACTGCCATTTGTGTTTTGGCATCAGTGAAGTGTCCTTTATGCTTTCTTTATTTCATTCTTCCTTATTTATGATTTTGTCTGTTTGTTTTACATCCAGTGTAAGCTATTTTTCCATTGCCCTTTGTGTCACTCTGATTTTCTCTACCAGTTTGTTTGTTAAAGACTATTCCTGTGAACTATGTGAGTGGTAGAAATATTAAAGATTGTCATCTTTAAACAGGGACAGATTGCCTTCCATATAAAACCCTAAGCTTCTATTTTTTTCCAAATGCTTTTTGTTGAGGCACCAATTTCAAGCTGCTGGCATTAGTCTGAGGCATATTAACTACTGTGTATATTCATACAGGTGTCCTTCAGCTTGATCTCTGGCTTTTTTTAGGTTTTTTGTAATTTGTTTTGATTTTATGGGATCCATGCAAGGGCCAGCATGTTTGTTTACTTTGTTATTTTTTCTAAAATTTCCTGTAGGTCATCCGACCAGTCTGGAAACAGCACATTGTCTCCTGCAGGAGAGCTTCTGTAAAGTTTGGAAGGTAGGAGACGAGGTACTGGCAGAAGTAAAGCTGTGAGTACCGGGCGTGAGTCGTGCTTCGGTAGCTCAGATGGTAGAGCACTTGCCCGCGAAAGGCAAAGGTCCCAAGTTCGAGTCTCGGTTGGGCACACAGTTTTAATCTGCCAGGAAGTTTCATATCAGCGCACATTCTGCTGCAGAATGAAAATCTCATTCTGGAAACATCCCCCAGGCAGTGGCTAAGCCATGTCTCCACAATATCCTTTCTTTCAGAAGTGCTGGTTCTGCAAGGTTTCGCTGGAGAGCTTCTGTAAAGTTTGGAAGGTAGGAGACAAGGTACTGGCAGAAGTAAAGCTGTGTGTACCGGGTGTGAGTCGTGCTTCGGTAGCTCAGATGGTAGAGCACTTGCCCGCGAAAGGCAAAGGTCCCGAGTTCGAGTCTCGGTCGGGCACACAGTTTTAATCTGCCAGGAAGTTTCATATCAGCACACACTCCGCTGCAGAGTGAAAATCTCATTCTGGAAACATCCCCCAGGCTGTGGCTAAGCCACGTCTCTGCAATATCCTTTCTTTCAGTAGTGCTGGTTCTGCAAGGTTCGCAGGAAAGCTTCTGTAAAGTTTGGAAGGTAGGAGACGAGGTACTGGCAGAAGTAAAGCTGTGAGTACCGGGTGTGAGTCGTACTTTGGTGGCTCAGATGGTAGAGCACTTGCCCGCAAAAGGCAAAGTTCCTGAGTTCGAGTCTCGGTCGGGCACACAGTTTTAATCTGCCAGGAAGTTTCATATCAGCGCACACTCCACTGCAGAGTGAAAATCTCATTCTGGAAATGTTAAGTTTTTCATTATATAGATAACTGATAGTATTTTCTCAAACCAGTATAGTTATATAAATGTTTAGTGTGAAGCAATAGTAAAAACATTATGTGGAGAAGTTTTCTTCAGAATATCTGCTTTTCTACTTATGATATAAAATCCTGATTAATAATGTATTAAAAAGTAATGAAAATGTGAACTAATTATCATTAGTTGCAATTGGTTGCTAGATTACTATACAGCAACTGCATATGATAGTTGCTTCTGCCTATTAATATATAGCTGAATGTGTTACACATTCCTGAAGATTCTTGTACATGTTAATATTTACAAAACACAGTATGTAATATAATGATAAACCTAACGTTTTGTTCCCGTCTGCAGCAGATTACGTAGTTTGTGCTGTATCTCCTGCTGACAGAGCCACAAACTGTACACTTGATCACCACAGGTTGCTGCAGTTCTGGCCCACTAATGACACTTCCTCTGGAACTCAGATGAAAATCATCAGCAGCAACACACAAATACTACGAGTTGTTAACAACTGAACCTCCAGCAGCTGCCACGTTACCAGGTGGTGTCAGCCTCACTGTCAGAGGCACAAGCATCACTGCAAGTGGTGCTGCCATCACAGCAGTGCTTTGATTCTGTGAGTCGTGTGCCTCTGTCAGTATCCTTCTTCGAGATGATTGAGATAATTGTCCAACTGCTCTGCAGTCAATTCACACTCCGGACTTAACACTGACTGCACCTGGCAGTTCCTCAGAATTCTTTCAGCATGTTCTATGCTCTGCACTCTGTGCTAGCCATGCCTAGCGGGTCACCAATCAGAGTCCACCACAGCTCACCACTTCACAGCATTTTGTCTGCAGGCTCATTGCCTTGTGAGGTGCTATTGCTGTGGACTTCATCCACATATTAACATCCCTGTGTAATGTTAGTAATTACCTCCTAGGACACTCCAGTACTATGCTGATGCCAACTCAAATTCCAGGAAACTGTTATTGTATTTTATTTATTAGACTCCATGCAGTTCCATTGTTATTGTCTATCTAGGCACATTAATCATAGTGTGTTGCTGCCCTCAGTCATGAATACTACAATGGTCACAAGGATGACCATCTGCTCCCTTCTTGTCTCACTGCAATGACAACAAGTGTCCTGTTTGCTCCCTCATTGTCCTGCTACAGTGGTGATTCAGACCATAATCTGCTTCCTACTAGTACCACTGCAATGATGATGAGAATCAATGTTTGCACACTCCTTATTCCTACAATGGTGACAAGGATCAAAGTTTGCAACATTTAGTCACACTCACCAGCACCGAGGATCGAAGATTCAATGTTCTTGTCCCGACTACCTTAGCAAGGAGAATACTTGACTTAGGGATTATGTCCCCACAGTTTTGTGCTTTCCCAGAGTAGCCTTCCATACCCAAGCACTACTTTAGACCATTGCTGATAATTTTCGCTGCATATGTGTGCTCTCAGTGCCAACTGTCTCTTTTAATTTTTCTCCTTGCTTGTTTTGGTGTTCATCCCTGTCACATTCTTCTGTTCCTTAACCCAGGTACAAACCATCCTATGTGTCTTATATCCACTTTCGGGACCAATTCAATGCTTAGTCTGACAATTTTCGTGCTCCAGTGCACACTCTACATTCTGTAGCGTCTTCCTGGATACCCTTCTGGTCTCTTTGCCTCATTTCCAGTGCTCATCCACAAATTACATATTCTGTGGCATCCTCTATGCCACATTTCAACACCTTACACATTTCATGTTATTCTCCATGCCACTCCTTGACACCTTCAAGGCCGTCATTTTTTGTCTACATAGTCAAAGCTTTCAGGACTCCCACCAGTTTTCATGGCACCAGCACTTTCCAGAGCAACCTCACAAGAGCCATCAGCACTGCTATTGTCACCTTCACATTTGTAATATAATAAGTTTAATGATATGCTAATTATTACTGGGGACTTGTGTTTGAGAATGGCATATGGAGAATTCAAAAGAACAATGAAATTTATCAGTTAATGAAGCAACCCACTATCAATCAGAAATTAAAAAGTAGGAGACTGCAATGGGCTGGACATGTGGCTAGAATGGAAAACAGAATCACCAAGAAAGCATTTGAAGGAACTCTCCAGGCCACCTCATACAAGGTGGAAAGATGACATAGAGAAGGACCTCTCAGAATTAGGATCTTCCGCAGGGTGGAGAGAGACTGCGAGAGATAGAAGACAGTGGAAGCAGATTGTAGATGCAGTGCATAGTCTACAGGGCCTGTGACCTCTTAGGAGAAGGACAAGCAGAATAAGGAGAAGAAGAGGAAGAAGAAGAAGAAGAAGACGAATATTGTATTTTGTTATGTTGCTCATCTGAAACCAGTGCAAAGCATGAGGTGTGTGGCCTTTCTGCGGGATAATTGGAGAAGTGTGTGAGATCTCTCAGAAGGTGCAGAAGGGACCCGACGGGGCTGGGTTGTGGGCAAGCTTAAGCAGGGAAGGATGGCCTGCGAGAGCCAGACCAGAAGCATGTCGAGTCTGCAGTGTTATGCCAGAAGCGATGATGCCATTGGATATGACGATGCCACTGAAAGTAATGGTGCCTGCAGCAGTGCATTCAAAAATTGTAAAATGCAGTATGATTAAAAATTATCTGTTATTTTCTATGTGCTATGCTTTCACAGAATAAATGCATGATCTTACATATATGGAAGCAGAAACTTTCAACATTAACATGTGATTTATATGTCATCTGGTGGTAAATAAGTGTACATGTACTTGATTACTCTGGAATTGACACTTAAGTGTTTGCCAGAAGGTTCACAGAACAACTTTCAGACTATTTCTCTACTGTCTCATTTTGTCATTTCTCCCTATGTAGGTGGGAGACAACAAAATAGTTTGACGGTCATAGGAGAAAGTTGATGATTGAAATTTTATGGAAAGTCATCACAATTAAAAAGCCTTTGTTATTACCATTAACCACCCCCCTTGCTTATCATATCCTTAACACCCCCTCTGCTACTTTGCAATAATAAAAAGGAGCTGCCATTCTTTGAACTTTTTTGATATTCACTATCAATCCTATCTGGCCAGGCTCCAATACTGTGTAAAAATATTCCAAAGAGTATGGGCAAGCATAGCATAAGCTGTCTCTTTAGTAGATTTATTGCACCTTCTAAGTGTTCTACGAATAAACCACAATCTTTGGTTTCCATCCCTCCTCCCAACATTCCCTATATAATGAAACCAATTTAAGTTGTTCATAATAATAATCCTTAGGTATTTAGTTGAATCGACACCCTTCAAATCTGTGTGATTCATGTTACCAAAATTTAAAGGAATCTTTTGGTTTTCATGTGGTGGACCTATTTATTTATTTATTTACTAGGATCAATTGTCACTTTTTTACCTAGCAGATATCTTGCCTACACTATTTTGAAATGTATTTTGATCTTTTGATGATGTTAATAGATGGTGAAAGATATCATCATCTGCCAAGAATCTACTTGCTTAGAATTTTTTGTTGCAAAGAAGTCTGATATGTTGTTGCAAAATATTTGCGTGTTGTGTTGGCTCTTGAAGTCACTGCTCAAAATAATTTTTGGAGAAAGCATTGTGAAAGATATTGGATTCTAATCTCCAGATGAGAATCTTGACCTATTATTTTATGTGGTTTCACTAAATTATTTTAAGTAAATGCCATGATGGTTTCTTATGCAAAGACATTGCCATTTTCCTTTTCCTTCCTTGTCAAACCTAAGATATTAAATAGCTTTTGCTTTACAGGTGCCATGGTGTTGATCAGCTAGGTGCTAAGGTTTGTCATTAGCCTCAGCTTATCAGTAGTCTGTAGCATGGATAGTATGTCATGCACACATATCTTCAGACTTCAGAAAGTAAGTTACACATTATTATAGCACACTAACTAACTTTTATTGAATGCTGCACTACACTTCAGAGTGCACAGGTTCATTACATTATTTTTGAACATATTCACTAAATCTCTGTACACAATGGTCAGAATATATTCAATGCCTTGATGATATAAATATGCCTTTAGGTAACAGAGTCATTAAAGAACTGCTCTGTGAATATCCTCATCATTGGAAAATCACATGGTGTAAGATCTGGACTTCCTGACCAGCATCACCTATGTCTGAGCAGCCTTGGTCAAATTGTTGGGATCATTTAACTTCTGCTTCACCAAATTTTGCATTTGGTTCACATACCACAAGAATTTCATCATGAACCTGTGTGCAGTTTAGATGTCTTGCCCACAAGATTCATCGTCCCACTAACTTCAACTCTGGAGTATGTTTCCAGCTGCCATGCCATTTCAACCGCACACTGTGATACACCTGTTTCCTGAACAGCATCAGAAAACCTGAAACATGAACTCTCTTCTGAGAAAGCTTCACTCTTGCTGAGAAATTGTGTTACCATGAGACGCCATGTGTAATTTGTTTTATGAAGTCCCTACATTAACCTAAAACATCAAATTTAAGAGATTCTGAGAAGATACTCTTGAGTGGAGTAGCTGGTATTGTCCAATAGAAAGTTCTTTAATTCGGTCTTCATCATCACTACATTCTCTGCTTGAAATTCAGGTGCAGAAGGCATTTCCTGAATACATGTGCACCCAGGAATGTTTTGTGAAGTATTTTTCAAAATACTCAGTTTTATGAAGAGATCACTGCTGGATGTTCTTTAACTAATGCCAGCTATAATACTTGTAATGTGCTTTTGTATTCTGGAAAAAAGTATCTCTGTAATAATAGTTTACCCAGAAAATTCCATAACTCATTAATGAATAGAAATATGCAGAATAAACTATTTTTATCTTTTTTGTATCATGGATATCAGTAATCTGGTGTACTGCAAGCATGGGTGACACAAGGTACTTGATTAATTCTAGGTGTTGGGTTTTGTTACTGAGGTTTTGATCCATATGTAGTATGAAATACTTAACACTTTGTACTTCTTGTATTTCATTGTTTGAAAAACTCTTTTTAGAACTTGTGAAGTTTGGTAAGAAGTACTGAACTGTATGTACTAAGCCATGCCAAAACTTGTCATAAACCATTTGTTGATGTGTTCCAGTATTTCATTAGCTGCTTTCACAGTAAAGGGACTGAAATTATATTTTATTCTTATACTTGTATCATCTACAAAAGGTGCAAAATTTGTATCTCCTGAACCTGCAAGTGGAAGATCATTTTTGTATATCAGAAACAACAGAAAACACAAAACTGAACTTTGTGATACACTGTGCCTGAGTGCTTCAAATTCCAAGTGCCTGTCATTATGGTATTGATATGGAGCTGATGCACATTAGTTTCCGTCATTCAGACAAGATAAAAACCATGAACCTGACATGCCTAGTATTCCATAATATTTTAACTTTTGCATGAGGTTATCATGTCCCCCACAACCAAAAGCCTTTGACAAGTCACAAAATATTCTCAAGTAATTTTTGATTTATTGATTCTAGTTTATCATCTGTCAAAGTACATGTAACCTGTGTAAGTATGTTCCAATTAGGTTTTATCTTTTGCTGGAGGGCACTCTCTCTCTCTCTCTCTCTCTCTCTCTCTCTCTCTCTCTCTCTCTCTCTCTCTTTTCTCTTTTTAGGAACATATAGATTTTGCTTAGAATTTTACAGCAAAGTTTGTAATGTGATTTAATTCTGTCTTCATTTAGTGTCCCTTGATGCCTAGTGCAGTGTTTTCTTAGTCTGAGATGATATTCTGAACTGGGTATATGTGCATTTTATCTGCTTCCATTGGTTAATTTCTTAGGAAAACTATTTTCAAAGAAGGCTATGTCACAGAATATATTATATTTTTCACTTACACCAGGGGTGTTGTGCACAGATTTCCAGCCTGGATTTTGCAAATCTACATCTACATCTATACTCCGCGAGCCACCTTACAGTGTGTGGCGGAGGGTACTTATTGTACCACTATCTGATCCCCCCTTCCCTGTTCCATTCACGAATTGTGCGTGGGAAGAACGACTGCTTGTAAGTCTCCGTATTTGCTCTAATTTCTCGGATCTTTTCGTTGTGATCATTACGCGAGATATATGTGGGCGGTAGTAATATGTTGCCCATCTCTTCCCGGAATGTGCTCTCTCGTAATTTCGATAATAAACCTCTCCGTATTGCGTAACGCCTTTCTTGAAGTGTCCGCCACTGGAGCTTGTTCAGCATCTCCGTAACGCTCTCGCGCTGACTAAATGTCCCCATGACGAATCGCGCTGCTTTTCGTTGGATCATGTCTATCTCTTCTATTAATCCAACCTGGTAAGGGTCCCATACTGATGAGCAATACTCAAGAATCGGACGAACAAGCGTTTTGTAAGCTACTTCTTTCGTCGATGAGTCACATTTTCTTAGAATTCTTCCTATGAATCTCAACCTGGCGCCTGCTTTTCCCACTATTTGTTTTATGTAATCATTCCACTTCAGATCGCTCCGGATAGTAACTCCTAAGTATTTTACGGTCGTTACCGCTTCCAATGATTTACCACCTATGGCATAATCGTACTGGAATGGATTTCTGCCCCTATGTATGCGCATTATATTACATTTATCTACGTTTAGGGAAAGCTGCCAGCTGTCGCACCATGCATTAATCCTCTGCAGGTCCTCCTGGAGTACCTACGAGTCTTCTGATGTTGCTACTTTCTTGTAGACAACCGTGTCATCTGCAAATAGCCTCACGGAGCTACCGATGTTGTCAACTAAGTCATTTATGTATATTGTAAACAATAAAGGTCCTATCACGCTTCCCTGCGGTACTCCCGAAATTACCTCTACATCTGCAGATTTTGAACCGTTAAGAATGACATGTTGTGTTCTTTCTTCTAGGAAATCCTGAATCCAATCACAAACCTGGTCCGATATTCCGTAAGCTCGTATTTTTTTCACTAAACGTAAGTGCGGAACCGTATCAAATGCCTTCCTGAAGTCCAGGAATACGGCATCAATCTGCTCGCCAGTGTCTACGGCACTGTGAATTTCTTGGGCAAATAGGGCGAGCTGAGTTTCACATGATCTCTGTTTGCGGAATCCATGTTGGTTATGATGAAGGAGATTTGTATTATCTAAGAACGTCATAATACGAGAACACAAAACATGTTCCATTATTCTACAACAGATTGACGTAAGCGAAATAGGCCTATAATTATTCGCATCTGATTTATGACCCTTCTTGAAAATGGGAACGACCTGCGCTTTCTTCCAGTCGCTAGGTACTTTACGTTCTTCCAGCGATCTACGATAAATTGCTGATAGAAAGGGGGCAAGTTCTTTAGCATAATCACTGTAGAATCTTAAGGGTATCTCGTCTGGTCCGGATGCTTTTCCGCTACTAAGTGATAGCAGTTGTTTTTCAATTCCGATATCGTTTATTTCAATATTTTCCATTTTGGCGTCCGTGCGACGGCTGAAGTCAGGGACCGTGTTACGATTTTCCGCAGTGAAACAGTTTCGGAACACTGAATTCAGTATTTCTGCCTTTCTTCGGTCGTCCTCTGTTTCGGTGCCATCGTGGTCAACGAGTGACTGAATAGGGGATTTAGATCCGCTTACCGATTTTACATATGACCAAAACTTTTTAGGGTTCTTGTTTAGATTGTTTGCCAATGTTTTATGTTCGAATTCGTTGAATGCTTCTCTCATTGCTCTCTTTACGCTCTTTTTCGCTTCGTTCAGCTTTTCCTTATCAGCTATGATTCGACTACTCTTAAACCTATGATGAAGCTTTCTTTGTTTCCGTAGTACCTTTCGTACATGATTGTTATACCACGGTGGATCTTTCCCCTCGCTTTGGACCTTAGTCGGTACGAACTTATCTAAGGCGTACTGGACGATGTTTCTGAATTTTTTCCATTTTTGTTCCACATCCTCTTCCTCAGAAATGAACGTTTGATGGTGGTCACTCAGATATTCTGCGATTTGTGCCCTATCACTCTTGTTAAGCAAATATATTTTCCTTCCTTTCTTGGCATTTCTTATTACACTTGTAGTCATTGATGCAACCACTGACTTATGATCACTGATACCCTCTTCTACATTCACGCAGTCGAAAAGTTCCGGTCTATTTGTTGCTATGAGGTCTAAAACGTTAGCTTCACGAGTTGGTTCTCTAACTATCTGCTCGAAGTAATTCTCGGACGAGGCAGTCAGGATAATGTCACAAGAGTCTCTGTCCCTGGCTCCAGTTCTGATTGTGTGACTATCCCATTCTATACATGGTAGATTGAAGTCTCCCCCTATTACAATAGTATGATCACGAAACTTCTTCACGACGTTCTGCAGGTTCTCTCTGAGGCGCTCAACTACTACGGTTGCTGATGCAGGTGGTCTATAGAAGCATCCGACTATCATATCTGACCCACCTTTGATACTTAACTTAACCCAGATTATTTCACATTCGCATTCGCTAATAACTTCACTGGATATTATTGAATTCTTTACTGCTATAAATACTCCTCCACCATTGGCGTTTATCCTATCCTTGCGGTATATATTCCACTCTGTGTCTAGGATTTCGTTACTGTTCACTTCCGGTTTTAACCAACTTTCCGTTCCTAATACTATATGCGCACTATTTCCTTCAATAAGAGATACTAATTCAGGAACCTTGCCCTGGATACTCCTGCAGTTTACCAATATTACGTTAACTTTTCCTGTTTTTGGTCTCTGAGGACGGACGTTCTTTATCAACGATGATAATGTCCTCTCTGGTAAGCCGTCAGGTATTTTATCGTTTCGCCCAAGGGGGGGTCCCTCTAACCTAAAAAACCCCCGTGTGCACGTCACACGTACTCTGCTACCCTAGTAGCTGCTTCCGGTGTGTAGTGCACGCCTGACCTGTCTAGGGGGGCCCTACAGTTCTCCACCCAATAACGCAGGTCGATGAATTTGCAACCATTATAGTCGCAGAGTCGTCTGAGCCTCTGGTTTAGACCCTCCACACGGCTCCAAACCAGAGGACCGCGATCGACTCTGGGCACTATGCTGCAGATATTAAGCTCAGCTTGCACTCCGCGTGCGATGCTGGTTGTCTTCACCAAATCAGCCAGCCGCCGGAAGGAACCAAGGATGGCCTCAGAACCCAAGCGGCAGGCGTCATTCGTTCCGACATGTGCTACTATCTGCAGCGGGTCACACCCAGTGCGTTCAATAGCTGCCGAAAGGGCCTCCTCCACATTACGGACGAGACCCCCCGGCAAGCACACCGAGTGCACACTGGCATTCTTCCCCGACCTACCCGCTATTTTCCTGAGGGGCTCCATAACCCGCCTAACGTTGGAGCTCCCTATAACTAATAGGCCCGCCCTCTGTGACTGTCGGGGACCTTGACGGAGAATCGGCCACTGGCCCAACAGGCGAGGCATCCTGTGGTGGCTCGGAAACGATGTCATCACCACTAGGAAGCACCCCGTACCTGTTGGAAAGGGGTAAGGCAGCCGCCACGCGGCCAGATCCCACCTTCGCCTTTCGGCCAGGCACGCGCGAGCCCACCACTGTCCGCCATTCACCCTGGAGTGATGGCTGACCGGTAAGATGCTCACTGCCGGAAGACGCAGCGACATCAGGGGTTCCATGTGATTCCAAGGCCACCGAAGTAGACATAGGTCTCACCACAGTTGCCCCAACGCCACTACGAGCCGACGCCTGCGCCTCGAGCTCGATGAGCCTAACAGACAAAGCCTCCACCTGCCCCCGAAGAGTGGCCAATTCTCCTTGCGTCCGCTCACAACAACCACAGTCCCTACACATGACTATGTTTACCCTACTCTATACGGTGACAAATTCCCAAGATAATCTTCTGATGAGCTACTCTGATAATCAAGAAACACTCACTGAAATACGAGACGCGAAAACTACGCTAGGTTTTCCCAGAAAAACTATTTAAAAGCTAAGCGCAGCAAATAAGTACAAAAACGCTTTATACAAACAGTACTCGCTGCTGCTGGTGCTCTCGCTCTGGCTGTCACAAGACAACTGCTGATTCAAGTGACTAGTGGCTAACGGCCGCGAAACAAACAAAAGACGGTTTTAGGGCGCTTTCTGTTCTAAACGATCAAGAAAACACTAAGAAATTTAACACGAAAACTACGTAAAGTTTTATCAAGAACTGTTAGTTACTATGCAGAGCAGATAAACACAAATAGAATCCCTTCCTCAGTGGAAGGTCGTAAACAAAATGCAAAATAAACGCTTTATACAAACAGTACTCGCTGCTGCTGGTGCTCTCGCTCTGGCTGTCACAAGACAACTGCTGATTCAAGTGACTAGTGGCTAACGGCCGCGAAACAAACAAAAGACGGTTTTAGGGCGCTTTCTGTTCTAAACGATCAAGAAAACACTAAGAAATCTAACACGAAAACTACGTAAAGTTTTATCAAGAACTGTTAGTTACTATGCAGAGCAGATAAACACAAATAGAATCCCTTCCTTAGTGGAAGGTCGTGAACAAAATGCAAAATAAACGCTTTATACAAACAGTACTCGCTGCTGCTGGTGCTCTCGCTCTGGCTGTCACAAGACAACATATTCTTGATATCTCTAACTCCTTTTTAATTTATTACCTATGAAGTTTTCCAATTATTTTTATTTATATCATGCACTGATAATGAATGTTACCAGGTGGCCATCATGGTCTAAGAGGCCATGGACTAAGGAAATTACACTCCAACTCTACATCATTAAATATGTTGGCTACCTGACTGATATAATTTATTATTTTGCCGTTTGCTGTAGTAAAAATGTTGTTACACCCCTTAATTGATGTCTCTGTTTCTCTTTTAACTATTGTCCATGCAGATTTAACTTTGTTAAGTGAATCATTAATTTAAGATACTGTGGCGTCTCTGGCGGAGAGCACTCTATCTTTGTGACTTTGGTTCTTTGACAGTTGAGTTCTATTGTTGACTTTCGGTGTGTAACATGTTCAACTGCCATATGTGTTATGTACGAGTGATTAATAAATGTGTGTTCAATACTTAGTGTGTGTTCACTCTCAGCTGTTCCTTCATGATAACCACAGTGGTGAACCCGACACCATCGTCTTCTCATCTTGAGTTATTTTGTGCCTGTTTTCGCCATTTACGAACTTTGTGTCCCAGACCACATTGTTTCTGCCACAATGGATCTACCAGTGACTTTCGGTGCAAGTGTAATGTGCCCCATCAACTCTGCCGATTGTGATCATATGTGGACAAGTGTACCTAATTTGAACTTGGTTAAAAGTGAACAGTTATTTATGCCCGGCCACGCTGGCAGCCACCTAATTTTACCCGGCTCAATGTGGCCACTGCCTAGCGTGGCAGCACAACAACAGCCACAACATGAACAGTTCACGTCACCTAACCACAATGTGGATGACCTTCCAGTTAGAGACATTGTGGTTTATCCTTCATGTACAACATTACCTTCGGGATGGCTTGATGTGCCGGCAAAGTTCCAGAACTGTGAATCGAAGATTTCTATGCATGAGGTAGCACATTCTAATTTATATAGTATTGCAGTGCCTCCCTTCCCTGCATGCTGTTTCGGCAACACCGGCCACCTTGACCGCACTGGTTTCCATGACTGCCTCACCGTGGGTGTACCATCTTCTGCCCGCTTTTGTAATGGCCGTCGGCCATTCTACTGGCATTGGTTACCAGGTCAGCTCCCGTGGCTTCACTGCGACCACCTCCCACCTGCTGTTGCACCGTGTTCTTCGGCAGCCTTGCAGAATGGACACACTGTGCCGACTTATACACTCGTTCCCTCCGCACCGTGTGCTGCATGCAGCCACTGCCCCACACAGACCTCAGGCAATGCATCATTCACCGCTACCACACTTCCGCCATCAGAGGCATCCTGCGCTGCTCTTACCGATCTCAGTCTGCCGGTGCTGCCTCAACATGTGTTACCTGGAAGGTTCCCTATGCTACCTCCATTACAAAAAGACAATCCAAAAACTTGGTTCACATTAGTGGACCATCTACTGGACATCGACAGCATTTTGGACGACGACACCTGTTTTGTCTGCCTGGTGAGCCACCTACACGCACTTACGGACCTCATCAGAAATTTTCTTTCCTCACCATCTTTCTCGCACAAATATTTGGTAGCCAAAGCACTGCTCATCAAGTGGCTTCCCTGCTCTCTTGCTCCCTGCTCCCTTGGTGGCACCTATAGTTCAATGCTGCACCACTTGCTTCAGCGATCCAATGCCTCTGTGACACAGACATATCAGCAGACATCTGTTTTCTTGTCAACACTGGCGCCGATGTTAGCATAATCCCAGCCAAGCACACTGCTCTCTGGCAGAGGCTATTCATCACATTATTCACGAGGAGGATCTGAACATCCGTACTCCTTCACAGCTTTGGCGGCACCTATGTGCATTAATTGGTGATCAAGCATTACCTGATGCCATGCTTTGGACATTGTGGATGGTCAAAATGCCTACGGATCTGCAACTTCATCTACTGTCTCATGTCACTGCTATCATTTGTCACCAACTCCGCCTGTCACGAACATCTTCTCCATCATCCTCAGCTGGCACACTTGCACCTCTGGTTCTGTGCCCAGTCAGCAGAGGCCAGCGTGCCCCCCTAATCGTCTCAGGTGGCAACCTAGCGGCCTACAGGCCTACAGGATGTACTGCCAGCAGGCTCCTGACAGCTGCTGACCTTGCCCGAGCAGCAACCCTATCGTCTGCCGGCCCCTACACAGTTAGCTGCAACCCCTCATGTATCGCACCGCTACACCAACTGGCCTACCCACTGTGCTGGTTCCATGCTACTTACAGGGACACCACCCGAAACTGCCATGTGCCTTGCACCTACCCAAACGAGACTGGCAGGCATGTTTAGACGCCATGCCCTTCCACTTACCTTGGTGGCACCTATAGTTCAATGCTGCACCACTTGCTTCAGCGATCCAATGCCTCTGTGACACAGACATATCAGCAGACATCTGTTTTCTTGTCAACACTGGCGCCGATGTTAGCATAATCCCAGCCAAGCACACTGTCAACACAATATCTCCTCCTACCCTCACCTTGATCGCCACCAATCGTTCTTCTATTGCAGTCGATGGCTCCATCAAGAAGTCACTCCACCTATCACCAGTTAACACCTACCCTTGGATCTTCCATGCTGCTGATTTGGATAAACCTGTGATCGGTTTGGATTTTCTACACCATTACAAACTTTCACCAGACCTGGAGGCTGCTGCGCTCTGCCACGTGTCTGGCTCTACAGTTCCGCACTCACATGAGTTCAGCATGACTTCGCTCTCCATCTCCTTGGCTACACTTTCTACGTGTGAGTCCCTGGTTGAGCGCATAACCACACAGCTCTCTGATCTGTTGCATGTGCGCTAACAAATTGGCAAACTCCACACCCAGAACGATGCCTTACGCACCTGCATCGTCGCTGCCTCCACAGAATTGTCACATGCACCGTGTATCATACATTGCCTATCTGCAGCCCTGCAGAGAGGCGACCCTACACATGCCTCTACAGCATCTTCTCACCAATGTGCTCCTGTGTCGAGCATTCCACCACCTGCTGTTTTTTTCACACCGCCATGGACAAATCTACAAGATGCACCTACATGCGCCCCTCCAGATTCTTCGCACTGCTTCGCTCCTGCTTCATGCCTTCCACAGCCGACTGCAGCTGACACCCCACCTACGCCGCCCCGATTCAGCACGGTCAGCGAACCGATGTTGCCTGTGGATACCTCCTTGACCCCCTCTTTCTGACCCCCCTACGCGAGTATTGGCCATCAGAATGGCACTTGTCACAGGATTTGCACCACCGATGGCCCACCTGTTCATTGTAAGGCCAAGTGCCTTAATGCTTTCAAACTTCTATGCACCAAGGAGCTCGTTCAGGATCTGTTGGCGTCAGGCATCCTTCGCCTTTCCAGTAGCAACTGGTTTTCACCTATTCACCTTCTTCCCAAAAAGGATGGTACCTTATGCATGTGTAGGGACTACAGGTTCCCTAATGCCCGCACCATTATTGATAACTACCCCATTCCACATATCCTGGATTTCATGCAGTTACTCATGGTTCTATCTTTTCCTCTGATTTAAATTGTTCCAAGGCATATCATCAGATTCCTATGCATCCACCAGATATTCTTAAGACAGCCACCATCACACCCTTCGGCCTATTTGAATACTGTTACATGCCTTATGAATTGAAAAATGCTGTGCAGATGTGACAGTGGTTCATTGATTCCATTTTGCTCCCTCTGTCATTTGCCTGTGCTTACTTAGATGATATATACTTATCTTTTCCTCCTCCTCTGAGGAACATCAAGTTCACCATGATGCAGTCTGTTTGGCCCTCGCTACCAGTGGCGTCACAATCAATCTCAACTGAGTTCCACATCTGTTACCTTTCTCAGCCGTACCATCACTACGGACGGCCTCCAACCAACAAGTTCTCATGTCAAAACCATACTTGAACTTCCTCTCCTTGAGGATTATGCTCAGCTATGTCGTTTTCTGGGTATGAAAAACTTTTACTGCCGCCATATTCCTCAAGCTGCCTCCATCCAATTTGCCCTCACCGATACTCTCTCTGGCAAAAACACCACTGGAAAATGGAAGTTGGAGTGGACCAAACCGATGCTCGATGCTTTTGGTAACCAAAAAATGCCCTCACCAAAGCTGTAACACTTGCCCACCCTCACCCTGAGGCCTGTGTCTCGATCACGACCGATGCCAGTGACTCAGCTTTGGGTGCCGTTTTACAACAGCACACCACCGACTCCACCCAACCCCTCCGTTTCTTTTCCAAGAAACTTACTAGGAGCCAGTGCAAGTGGTTGACTTTTGACCATGAGCTCTTTGTGGTGTATGAGGCAATTAAACATTTCTGTAGTGACCTCGAGGGGCGACCCTTCACGATCTATACAGATCACAAGCCACTCATGGGTGCTGTTCATAATCTGGCTAAGGACCTTCCGCCGAGGCGTTTCCGCCATATGGACTACATCTGTCAGCACTATTTTGATGCATGCTATATCCGTGGCATGGAGAATGTTGTGGTACACTACCTTTCCTGCATCTGCATGCTAACCACACCACTGAATCTGGAGGAGCTCACCTTACAAGCTGACAATGTTGATATACAGTGAATAAAATCAGACAATGACTCATTTCTTTCTGCCCAACCCCATATATTTCCTAGTTCGATGATCCCTGTCCCTTGTGAAACCTCTACAGGCACACTCCACTCCCTGGTCCCTGCCACCCTTTGTCATAGGATCTTTACCGCTTTGCATGGCTTAGCTCACCCTAGGACATGAGCCACGATGTGGCTGGTTATGAAGCACTTCGTCTGACCTCATGTGAAGCATGACTGTCGCACGTGGAGCCTTGCATGCATTCTGTGCCAGCACAGCAAAGTCAGCAGGCACGCTCAACGTCCATTGGGCAGGTTTGTCATTCCAAAGGGGCGTTTTCGGCATGTCCATATCAACGTCGTTGGTCCCCTCCCCTCCCCCTTCCGAGGGTTACAGATACATCTTATTTATCACTGACCGTGTGACCCGCTGGGTCAAGGTGGTCCCCCTTATGGACATCATGGCAGAGACCGCTGCTTGCTTGTTCGTCTCTCTCCAGCTGTCCTCTGTCTGTCACGACCAACCAGGGATGCCAGTTTCAGTCTGCCCTCTTCGCACGCCTCTGCAAATTCTGCGTCGTCATCAAATTTCATACCACAGCCTACCACCTGCAGGTGAACAGCATTGGCGAGTGGTGGCACCTCACACTCACAGCTGCCCTAATGTGCCATGGAGGCCTACGGTCAGAAGCTCTTCCAGGGGTCCTGCTAGGTATTCGCTCGGCCCATAAAGAAGATCTTAATGCCTCACTCATTGAGGTTCTGTATCGTGAGTCTCTCCTTCTCCCTGCCAAGTTCGTCGAGGATTCACCTTCAGCCGCATCCAAGGATCTCCTTGCACGTGTCGAGCAGACATGCACACACGTTGCACACCTCCGCACCCCCTTGCCCTGACCCCACACCACCCCACCTGTGTTCATCCACAAGGACCTTACTAAGTGCGACTTTGTTATGTTGTGGGATGTCACTGTGCAGGCAGTGCAGCAGCTGCCTTATTCAGGCCCTCACCGTATGTTATATTGCGGAACGAACACATTCGTCAGCCACCTACATGGACGGCCACAGACAGTGTCTTTTAATCGACTGAAACCAGGATGGTCACTCAACTATCTACCTCCCAATGCAGTCGTCCTACCTTCTGCTGATTTGTCTCCGCCTGTGCAGCTGTTGGAACAATGGCACTGCTGCACTGCCAACTCTGATGCCTCCACTTCCTGCACTGGCTGCCTGGCACCAAGATTACGAACTCATGTAATGTGGCATCCCTCCACCATGCTCTGCACTACCGGGCATGGGAGGGCGGGGGTCGCTCGGTGGCATTATCTTGTGACTTTGCTACTTTGGACAGTTGAGTTCTAGTGTTAATTCTCAGTGCGTAATGTGTTCAACTCCCATTAAGTTTTTTAAAATTTTTAATCGGTTCCTTGAACAGAATGATATTTATTGTAGTACAAAATCAGTCCTACTTCTGTCTGCTCTAAGAGTTTTCATTTTATATAATTCCTTTTTCTATGCACACAACTTTTGTAAACTTTTGTAATTAAATTAAAAAAAATATTTTGTTATAATCACAGATTAGTGATTTCTTGGCAAAACAACAGTTAAAGGTAGATAAAAATGTATCTATAATATAAACCCCTCAATTCTGGTTCCAATGTGGCTGCCTGGAAACTTTCTATTATCTGTTTATTAGAAGCTTGGGTGATATTAGGTGATAAGGATTACAATAGGTGGCTAGTTTGAAATGGTGGCAGGCCTGTTTGTGTCATGAAACTAAATACTGTAAAAGACTGCAGGAAATTTATTTCTGATCTAACGGGACATCTGTAAAATCTATGTTAAGATTGTTAGTGCATGTGGGAAATTTCTGTTTCCTACTGCAGATAAAGTGCCCAAATATAGCAAGGCACCTCAGATTGTTAGAGACTTTTTGACTTTGAAAAGTCAGTAGTCAGATTGGAGGTATTCCTGGTGGTTTGTACACTTCGTATGGACAGGGGTTTTTGTGAAGGCATCTACATCTACATACATACTACACAAGCCACCATATGGTGCATGGCAGATGGTACCTTGTACCACTACTAGTCATTTCTCTTCCTGTTGCACTCACAAATAGATAGAGGAACAAGACTGTATACATGCCTCCATATGATTCCTAATCTCTCTTATCTTACCTTTGTGGTCCTTACGTTAAATGTATGCTGATGGCAATAGAGTTGTTCTGCAGTTAGCTTCAAATGCTGGTGCTCAAAATTTTCTCAATAGTGCTCCACAAAAAGAATGTTATTTTCCCTTAAGGGAGTCCCATTTGAGTTCATGAAGCATCTCTGTAACACTCACATGATGATGAAATGTGCCAGTACAAATCTAGCAGCATGCTTCTGAATTGCTTCGATGTATTCCTTTAATCTGACATGGTGGGATCCTAGACACTTGAGCAGTATTCTAGTAAGGGTCACACTAGTGTTCTATATGTGGTCTCCATAACAAACTAACAACACTTACCTAAAATTCACCCAGTAAACTGAAGTTGATCATTCGCCTTCCCTGCTATCATGCTTCCATGTCATATTTCTTTGCAATGTTATGCTTGCATATTTAATTGATTTGACTGTGTCAACCATTGCACCCTTAATGACTTACTTTACTCATTTTGAGCCACAAGGGGTGAACTGTGATAACAGCCTAGAGCAGATAAACTTCTTTGCCAAGATCACTAACAGTGACCTTTATTCTCGAGAATGCTGTATCTGAAAATTATAGGACTGTTATTTCTACTCATCTGCATTAACTTACATTTTTCTAAGTCCTGTATCCTCCTATAGTCACTCAATGATGATACCTTCCTGTACAACACAGTGTCATCAGCAAACAGCCACAGATTGCTGCTCACTTTGACCGTCAGATCATTTATGTGTTTATATAATGAGATCAGTCATATCACACTTCCCTGGGGCACTACTGACCATACCCTTGGCTTTGATGAGTACTGGGCTCTATTACATATATGGAGTCTGTTTTTTCAGATATGTCTGTAGAGTAGATGTCACATATACAAGTAAGGCGATGATGGCCTATGATCCCTTCAGTGCATATGGTTGGTTGGTTGGTTGGTTTGGGGAAGGAGACCAGACAGCGAGGTCATCGGACTCATCAGATTAGGGAAGGAGGGGAAAGGAAGTCGGCCGTGCCCTTTGAAAGGAACCATCCTGGCATTTGCCTGGAGCGATTTAGGGAAATCACGGAAAACCTAAATCAGGATGGCCGGACGCGGTATTGAACCGTCGTCCTCCCGAATGCGAGTCCAGTGTCTAACAACTGCGCCATCTCGCTCGGTTCAGTGCATATGCACACCAAGCTTGAACTCTTATAGGAATCATTAAGATGCCATGAGTAATGAGGATAATGAGTAGGTGCATTGTATTAATAAAGTATGGTACAATTTGAGAACCTTGGTCTGACTCTGATAGTGTAAGTCCGTGCAGTTGTGGTGACCGCTGTGTCCAGATGGCGTAGTGGTCAGTGCATCTGTCTAGTAAGCAGGACACCTGGGTTCGAACCCTGGTTCAGCACAAATTTTGAGCTTGCCCTATTGATACAGATCATTGCCCACTGGCAGCTAATGTCTTTAATTCCTTTGTGTCTTGATTCATAGTTGCTGCAGGATCAAAATGGTGTTTGTTCTTCTGGAAATGTCTGAAAGAACAGACACCACATCTGTGGTTAAGGTGATGACAGCCATTTATACCTTCAGTGCAGCTGCACACTAAGTGTGAACTCTTATGGGAATCAATGAGATGCCACAAGTAATGATGCTAATGAGCACGAACACCAAATCAGTAGTGCGTGGCATACGTTGCGAATTTGGGTCTAATGGGAGGCGTGCCAGGGTGTGTCTGTGCACTTGTGACTGTGTATGGATGGCACAGTGGTCAGAGCATCTGCCTAGTAAGCAGGATATCCATGTTCAAATCCTGGTCCAGCAAAAACTTTCAATTTGCCCCACTGATACAAATCAATGCTCACTGACAGCTAATGTCTTTAATTCCTTTGTGTCTGGGTCCTATTTCTTAAGAAGTCTTTGAGCCACTCACATGTCTGGGAACCTATTCCGTATTCTTGTACCTTTGTTAACAGTGCTGAGAGGGGCACTGGGTCAAACACTTTCCAGGAAGCAGAGAGTTTGGGATAAAATCCATAAGGATAACTCATTTCACTGATAAAGACCAGGAAGGAGCAGAGTTGGGAATAGATCTATGTGCTAGGTTCTGGAGGAAACAGCAGACGGTGCCTATGCCATTGGTGCAGATTGTGGATGTAACAGTGAATCTTAACTAGACAAGATAAGATACTAGGTATATTTGTTGATGTTATTTTGGAGCAAATTACAGTTTAACAACTAATGATGAAATATTTATACTATGACAGATGGAATTCTGATTTATATCTATTCTGCACAGTAGGAGAAGCGTGTTCTTTGATTCTAGTAATATACAAACCATCTATAATAATTTCATATTATAAATGCAAAAATAAAACACTACCCAGCAAATTTGTTGTATGGCATGCAAATGTGTGTTATGTGATCTTGTATGGCACAACCTTCCATGTATTGCTGATTTCAGATTATTAGTATAATTTGACATGGTGAATCACAAGTAGCCAAATCCAACCATGATTAAAGGAGAATATATACAATTAAAAAACTTTATTCTCTCTCTTTCATGATTAATAATGAGTAATTATTGTAACACATCTGACTAGAGCTTTTACATATACACACCTATGAAGATTCTTGGCAATTTTCTGACATTTTTTTAAAGTCTAAACAATGTAAGATGCTTGACAAATCACTACCAAGTGTCTGCAAGCGACTACTATTATTAACCACCACTGTTATACACTTTCCCCTAATCTACTTTTACAAGAGTAGTTGACAGGTAAATTAATGTCTTCTTTACTTCTGTGTAGGCTATGTTGTTTAAATTTTTTTTACAGCCTTACATTTCCCTTGCACAAGGTATATGCAAAATCTTAGTTCTTGAAATGGTGTTTTCTGTCCAGTCATCATTGTTTCATTATCAGTGTTTTGTTAGTTCACATTCATTACAATATCACGTATGAAATACAATTTTATTTTGACAAATAAATTTACTTACTGTCCATTAGCTTTAGTAGAAAGATTCCAGTGAAAAGTACTACATGTGCTGACTTTGCATTCATTGTATCCTGCAACAAAGAGGAGGCAGTTATTTCAGGATTTCAATTAAAGCCAAACAATGGTGCATTTTAACATTCCAGACAAAGTAAAAATGAGTGTGGGAGTGAGCATCAAATCAGTAATTTGCCATATGTGCCACCCAGATGTACTTCACGAATTGACTCAATGCTTTAAAAGTAGAAGGGAGATCCTGGAAGACTGTAGTCTTGATTCTGTTTGTGATACGTACTTGAGGAAACATTGCACATAAAATGTAAACATTTAGGCTCAAGTTCCATTTCAGGGGGGACACCATTGTAGAATGATAACTTCATTCTGGATCCAAACTCTGGACAGTGATGGTGATGACTGTGGCTTTGTAGGGATTATACTAAAAGGTCAAAAGGTCATCAGCCAATCCATCCTAGACAAACTTCACAATTAATAATGACTCTGATACCAAGGATAAACAGTGACCTTTTGCAGAATCTTGCCTACATACTATAATATGTTCCTGTTTCTCCTTTTTTTTCCTTGTGCTCCATTACAGTATATCTAATATTACATCATGTATGTATTGTGTTGTGTGTGTATGTGTGTGTGTGTGTGTGTGGGGGGGGGGGGGGGGGGGGGGAGAGAGAGAGAGAGAGAGAGAGAGAGAGAGAGAGAGAGAGAGAAATGTTGTGTAATGTTTATTTGGATGATGATAATGATGATGATGATGATAAGGATAAGGGGGAGAGTGAAAACCAGTGCCAGTATATAGCCTATACCTTGAAAATAGCACCACAGGGGCCATCAAGCATGATATCCCCATCCATCAACAGTATCACAAGCCCTCACTTCATGAGACACTGCAGAGAGATTTGATATTTAAACTAGGACATTGGCTCAAAGTCTGGTGACCAGGAACTTTATGACACCAACTCTCCTAGTCTTGCTGGCCAAATACTGGCAGTGAAATTTTGTTCCACCACCAGGATTTGAACTCACCTACCTCAGGGTTGAGTGACATTGCAGAAGAATGCATAAGTGATCTCAACAGGTCACCATGTTCCTGTGATTTATTACTTGACTAAAGCAATAAAAAGCAGAGGAAGAATATCCATGTAGCTAGAAAATACTCTTGAATAATGCTGTCCTGAGGCTCTTCCACCACATCTATTCTACACACTGACTTAAATTGAGAAGGCAAAATACTAACATCAGTTATGTCTAAAATGGGGAGAGAAGGCAGACAAGGGTTTCTGGCATTAAATGATTGAATGCTTAAAAGGATAAAAGAACTTCTTGAGTATATCAGTGTGGGTATGGAACACAGTTGGAGGTCCCTCAGGATCTTATTGCAGCAAGAGGCTCCCCATCCTCATCAACCCTAAACACTATGTAAAGCTGAGCTGATTGCCAAATTTTGTGGTAAATCCACTTTCTCTTCTGAATCTTAGTATTCATCTAAAAGCCAATTCATCATCTGCTAGTATGAGAGGCAAAGAGGTACTCAGCATACATTCTCTCTAGTTTCGCCAGGATAGCACATTCTCTCAATATATGGACTATCGTGAGTGGGGTCCCATGTGCAGACAGTGAAATGCATTCTCTCATCATAATATAAAATCACAAGTGAGCTTGACATGACTGATCCGCAGCCTGCATAAAGTGATAAATTCTTTCTATGAAGTTCAGTAGCAGTTCCCATTATCAGTCTTAGTTTGTTGGAGAAGGTACTCCAGTCCCAAGCTTCTATGTATTTATTGAGATAGTAGGCTGGCACCAGGTATTCCAATATTTGTTTCTCCACTTTTAATTTCTTCCTTAGCCAGTTGGTTTCTGAGCTTTTTTTCTTTTTTCCCAATTTATCAACAAGGTTTCACATCAAAATGAGTGTGATAGTAGTGTAGAGTTCTACATCTACACTTATACTCTGTAAACCACTGTGAAGTGCGTGGCAGGGGGTACATCTCATTGTATCAGTAATTGGGCTTTTTCCCATTCCATTCATGTACGAACTGCAGGAAAAATGAGTGTTTAAATGCCAACGCATGTGCTGAAATTAATCTACTCTTATCCTCGCAAGCCATATGAAGCTATATGTAGGGGATTGTAGGATATTCCTAGAGTTGTCATTTAAAGCTGGTTTTTGAAACTTTGTTAGTAGGCTTTCTCAGGAGAAAGTCTGCCAGTTCAGTTCTTTCAGCATCACTGTGACACTCACCTGTGGGTTGAACAAACGTATGACCATTTCTTTGCATATGTTTAATATCCCATTAGTCCTATTTTATTACAGGTCCAACATACTTGAGCATTAGTCCAGGATGGGTCACATGAGTGATTTGTAAGCAATCTACTATGTAGATATGTAGTGCAAGCAGAGCTTGCAATTTGCAGCATTGTTCCCAGAGTTGATCAGGGTTCCTTGGTTTGGAGCCAAGAGGAGGGTCTCAACCAAAGGCTTCATCGACTTTGTGATGGTCTTGGATGCAGATTTATAGACCTGTGTTATTGTGGGGGGGGGGGGGTAGTTGTAGGACTCCCCTTGTGGATCATTGGTGCACTACGCAAAGAAAGCAGCTATTCGGGTAGCAGAATACTTGTGGGTACACATGAGGGATTTTTATGCTAGACGGTAGTTTGAAGTGCACTGATGAACACTCACCAGTTGATACACAGCAAGGAAAGTTAGACTATGTTCAGAGTAAAGGCACTCTGACTGTCAAAAATCAATAAACTGTCAAAGTATTCGTAAACAAGTTGCTATAATTTACTGCCCTCTAGGAAGGTTCTTGTGCTCATATTATTCTTGAGACTGAGAGCTGGCTGAAACCCGAAGTTGAGAGGCCTGAGATATTTACTGAGTGATGGAACGTGTATTGGAAAGACAGACTAGAGGCCATAGGAGGGGGAGTGTTCATTGCAGTTGACAATAATATTGTCTCTATTGAGGTTGAAGTTCAATGTGACAATGAAGTTATCTGGTCACTTGTAACATGTGTAAGTGAAATCAAGTTAATTGTTGGATGTTGTTACTGGTTACCCAACTCCACTGTGACAGTTCATGAGTCATTCAAAGAAATTTTGTGGTCAGTAGTGTGGAAATACCCAGACCATGAAATAATAGTTGGAGGTGAATTTAACCTACCGAGTATAGACTGAGATGTCTGTGGATTCATTGTGAGGGGAGGATACAGACAGACAGTCATGTGAAATATTTTTGAACACATTTTCTCAAAACTGTCTCGAGCAGCTAGCTCTGCATCCCAGATGCAATGGAAATATCTTAGATCTCATAGTTGCAAATAGGCTGGACCTAATTGACGATGTCAGTATAGAAATGGAGATTAACAATCATGATGTCATTATACCAACTATGGTTACTAAAGTTAATATATCAGTCAAGAAGGCTAGGAGAGTATTTCTGCAAGACAGAGCAGCTAAGCAGTTCTAGCATCTCACTTAGACAGTGAATTGACATTACTTAGTTCCAGTAAGATGGACATAGAGGAATTATGGGCAAAGTTTAAGCAGACTGTATATCGTGGTCTGGAGAGTTATGTGCCTATGAAGTGGATAAAGAATTGAATAGAACCACCACGGTTTAGTGATGAAATTCATAAACTGTTGAGGAAGCAGGGGCTGGTGCACTGCTGGTTCAAAAGAGAGTGCACAAATGGCAACAAGCAGAGGTAAGTAGAGATCTGTGCATGACGCATACAACTGCCACTGCCATCACATGTTAGCAAAAGATCTGGCAAAGAACATGAGAAAATTTTGGTTGTATGTAAAATCACTAACTTTGTCTAACGCTTCCACTCATTTCCTTGTTGACCAGTATGTTGTGGCAGTTGACTTTAGCAAAATGTCGAAGTTTTATATTTCATGTTCAAGAAATTTTTCACATAGGTGAGTCATTCAAACATATTGCCATTTGAACATTAGACATACTCCTGTATGGGCAACAGATCAATAAACATTCCTGGTGTAGAGAAACAACTGAAAGAGTTGAAAGCAAATAAATCAACAGGTCTAGATGGAATTTCAGTTCCATTTTACAAAGAGTACTCTATGGCATTGGCCCCTTAACTAGCTTGATTTATTGTGAATCTCTCATGAGCATAAAGTTGCAAGCAACTGGAAAGAAGCAAATGTGACTCCAGTATATAAGAAGGGTAAAAGAACGGAGACACAAAATTACAGACCAATATCCCTAACTTTGGTTTGCTGCAGAATCCTTGAATATATTGTCAGTTCAAATATAATAAACATTTTTGAGACTGACAAGCTCAAGTTCATGAATCAGCACGGTTTTAGAAACCATCGCTCGTGCAAAGCTCAGCTTGCCCTTTCCTCACACAAAACACTGAGAACTATGGATGAAGGGCAAGAGGCAGATTCAATATTTCTAGATTTCCGGAAAGCATTTGACATGGTGCCTCATTGCAGACTGTTAATGAAGGTACGAGCATATGGAGTAAATTCACAGGTGTGTGAGTTGCTCGAAGAATCCTTAAGTAATAGAACCCAGTGTGTTCTCCTTCACAGCATATGCTCATTAGAGACAAGAATATCATCAGGAGTGCCCCAGGGAAGTGGGACAGCACTGCTGTTGTTCTTCATATACATAAATGAGTTGCTGGGTAGCAGTCTGTGGCTGTTTGCTGATGATGCTGTGGTGTACGGTAAGAAGTCGAAGTCGAGTGACTGTAGGAAGATACAAGACAACTTAGAAAAAAATTTCCAGTTGGTGTGTTGAATGGCAGCTCGCTCTAAATGTGGAAAAATGTAAGTTAATGCATATGAGTATGAAGAACAAATGTGAAATGTTCAGTTACAGTATTGCAAGTGTCTTGCTTGACACAGTCAAGTCATTTAAATAAATGAGCATAATGTTACAAAGTGATAAGAAATGGAATGAGTATGTGGGAACTGTGGTGAGGAAGGCAAATAGTCGACATTGGGTTATTGGGATAATTTTAGGAAAGAGTGGTTGACCTGTAAAGAAGACTGCATATAGGACACTGGTGCGACCTGTTCATGAGTACTGCTTGAGCCTTTGGGATCCGTACCAGGTCAGAGTGAAGGAAGACATCAAAGCTGCTAGATTAGTTACAGTTAGGTTTGAACAACACGTAAATCATGAAACTCTCTTGAGTTTTCTCAAGTCTAAGAACTGTGATGTAAATCTTCTGTTTTATGTATGTGTTATGTTGAGTAACTGATGGTTGTAGTTTGTGACTTTGTTGATTTCCTTTTGTATATATTAAACAACTTTGTATAAAGGGGGATGTAATTGTTGGTATTTTTAATTTTTTGAAATATGATCTACAAGACTCAAGATATCTGACTCCACAGATGCACCTGATTACCTTCTTTTACCAAACAAGAACTTTCTCTGTTCCAGGGGAATTCCCCATAACAAAATGCCATATGTCAGCCGGGTGTGGAAAAATGCATAGTATACATTTAGCAAAAACTTATCACTGACACAAGGTCTTAGTTTTCCAAATGAATATGCCACACATGCTAACTTACTAGAGATATAATTGGTATGATTCTTCCATATTAATTTTGAGTAGTAAAAGTATTTTAGCTGAAGCACAATCACTGCTGTCATCTTTAATACACAAGCTAAAGAAGATATTTACAGTATTTTCATGATTAATATACAATTCTTTAATTTGGAGCACCTTATTGGCTGCTCTGAGTTGAGCCCTACTTTTCTACTTTAACGTTCCTGAGTCTGTCTTGGCTATAACGAAAGTGTTATCATCTGCATAGTGTGTGGATTTACACAACATAGTGCTGGAGAAGTCATTTACATGTATTATGTGGAGTAAAGGTCCAAACACAGAACCTTGTGGCACACCCTGCATGATATCCAAGGCATCTTATGTCATATTGTTGAACTGCACTCAGGTAGGACCGGATCAGAGATAGTTCTGAGCCTCCAGAACCATAGTAGCAGAGTTTTTTATCAGTATTCTATGGCTGACAGGGTCAAATGCCTGACTGAGATCCACGAGGATAGCATTAACAGATGACTTTGATTCAGATGATGGTAATATAAATGAAACAATATTTTCAACTGCTTTGGCTGTTGATTAGCTGGACCTGAAGCCATACTGTGAGTCATTAAGAATATTACTCACACACTGATGATGATTGATTTGGAGCTGTATGCAATATTCCACTGCTTTCATAATGATGAGTACAAGAGAGAGTTCGCAGTAATTATTAGGACAAGACTTGTCACTTTTTTTCTGCAGTGGAGTAATGACTGTCATTTTTAGGATGAAAGGAAACAGCCACTGACAAACATCCGGTTTATAAGACAACATCCAAAATTTTTTTTATCACAAAATTGGAGAGCCCATAAATGTCTTCCAGTTTTGAGGAACTTAATTTTGCTGCTGCAGTTATAATATCAGTTACTTTTAGTGCCTTGCATTTAATGATAGGGACTACATCTTCAAATTTTGTAGGAAGGAGTTTCCATGATTTGAGTTCTGGGTGTTGTCATATTTATGACCATGTTCAGTTGCAGCAGTGTTGTTCATATTGCCAGCATTAATGAAAGATGCATTGAGATATCAGCATCATAGGAATCTTTACTTCTTCTCAAATGAGTGATGACAATAGCCCAGGGTGTTCTACATTTCTTTTTGGACTTATTATTATAATCATTGTTTGCCTTACACATGCTTAATCTAATTTCTGCTCTGTAGTTGTTCTTCAACCGTATGTAGTTTGCTCTTCTGCTTCACTATTCTTTGATTTGTCATAGGAAATCATTGACACAGTTCTTAGCATTTGTAGATCAGGTGTGAACCAGTTATGCACAGATCTAAGACTATGTTCCCTTGCAGTTCCCTCACTTTTTCTCACTACTTTTTGACAACAAGTTTTGATAACACAAAGTTATTAATGAGAAGTTTTTTTATTATTTGTACTGAACTTTCTTATGTTTTTGAAATGGTATTTGTGCCCAACGGGTTAGATCTGAGAATATCGGAAACATGGTTAGCCTTTAGGTATTTTCACTACTGTGACTGAAATAAATGTTCACATTTACACTTGTGTAGTGAAGTAATTGTCTTGGTTTTTGAGAAGGCATGTTTCTGACTTTTTTGAGGAAAAATAGTTTTTATATTAGAAATATATTTTGAGTTTCTGTGCTGTTTGGTTTTATAGAAATTGCATAAATATAAATTTTTGATCTATTTAGGGACCTTTAGTGCTATATTTACAACTGGGAAGATAGGGAGTCAGACTTGTTGGTTTGTTTTTGCGATTTTCAAGATACATAGTCAACAGCTGAATATAGCTATTATAGTGAAAGCACGGTAAAGGATGTTGTTATGGGAATAGATCAGTAAGTTGGAATTTCATACTTAAACAACCTTTGTGTTCTGTCTCAAGTAAATTCTACTGTGAAGGTCACTTAGAGCGAAGAGATTATTTTTTGGAGTATATGTAAGATTTGAGAACTGTAACTGGTGACAATTTTGTGATGTATGATTGTTATGATATGTTGAGGTGGGTTTAGATACAACATGATGAAATGTCGGGAGCTTCTTCGTGTTATAATGAGATATCTATGAAGTAAGGTTAAATTGTAATATTTTGGAGTTGGTAATTTTTATGAGGTTGCTATGTTTTGGGAAACGCCGGCCGCGGTAGCCATGCGGTTCTGGCGCTGCAGTCCGGAATAGCGGGACTGCTACGGTCGCAGGTTCGAATCCTGCCCGGGCATGGGTGTGTGTGATGTCCTTAGGTTAGTTAGGTTTAAGTAGTTCTAAGTTCTAGGGGACTTATGATCTAAGATGTTGAGTCCCATAGTGCTGAGAGCCATTTGAAGCATTTTGTTGGGAAACTTCGTTCTATACTGCCATATGTGATGATCAGTTGTCATGTAGGATATGTCTATATCTGGGAATAAGATGGAGGTATGTAATGTGTTTGCTGTGAGTCTGATGGCACAACAAAGAAGTATGCTGACTACTTCCAATGGACTTGTGATAGCATATGTCTTCAGGTAATGAAAATGGTTAAACAGTTAGTTATGGAAATGTTTTGAAAGAAATTGTTACTAATTAATATGTTATACCATCTGAGTGTTTCTTGTAATATGTCTGAATTATATAAAGAGGGTAATACTCAAGAAGGAATTGCAAGGTAGCTCAAACTGAAATGAAATCAGAAAATGCTGATTTTGATGTAGAAAACATGTGGGGGTTGTATCCTCTGATCCTGTAACAAACATTTTACTATTGTGAAATAATTTTCGAAAAACATAATGAAATTCAGTGGGATACTGCCATGTTGAGGCATGTTCTGTCATGGCTGTTTGAAACTACTGTGGAATTATACTTAGAGTTTTGTGCCATTAGTTGAAAGTAATGTAAATAAGTTATGAAAATATTTTTCACATTTGTTTGCTAAGGCTTCATTAAGAAAATAGGTTTTGTCACTTCACCATGTTATCGTAATTGGATTTTTCCATAGATGAGATATATTCATACACTTGAATTTTGCATTTTATGTGGTTCTTTGAACTCCTAGAACTTACTCCTGTTAGCACTAAAGCTTGATGTATAGGACTTTACATTCAGCATATTTTATTACATCCTATATAAATACAGATTACTGAATGTGAGGGAATAAAATATAGTTGTAGGTAAACAACTAGAATTCTCTCTGATACAGATTTATTAGCACTTCGTTTCTACACAGATACAAGTCCGGAGGCTAACTGCCGTTAGCGGCCAACATCCTCCCCAAAGCCCTCTCGTCAAAGATCGTCAGAGATTGCCCACTTATACACAGAACAAATATTGATATTTATGGCGCTCTATGCCACATAGCCCCCCCCCCCCTCACAGTATAGAGTACGTCCCTTGAATGGGGGGGGGGGGGGGTGAGAAGTTAGAAAGGTAATGTACAGTTCTTCTGCGTCAGGCAGAAGGGGTCAACTGGTAGGAGACCAGGGCGTGGAACCCGGTATGTCGATGGTGAAGTCAGCAAGCAACGCCGCCGGCTGAAGACGACGTCCCATCCTGGAGGTGTAGCACTTCGTCAGCAGGCAGGCGGAGAATCACCTTGCCAGAAGGCCTAACAAAGGCACGTAAATTGCCACACGCAGCACTTCTGCTCAATTTAAAGTGGCGCACCACACGAGTTTCTGCACTTCCTCCCTCAACATTGTCACACGCGAGTACCACACACACCGTATCGCCATCTATGACAACAGATAATTTATGTATGTCAACAGGGTGTACATGTGTTGTGAATTCTTGGGTGGCACCTGTACGAGCAATGGTAGGGAGGTGTGGGAAAGCCATGACATGGGGAAGCATCTGCGAAGAGGGTGCACTGGACTGCGCAGGCGACAACCTCGGGCGATCAGCTGACAGACGAGGGAGCGTGACCGAAGGCAACGAGGAGCCAGCGTGGATTGAACGGCATGACAAAGAGCTGTCACACTAAGATGGTAACACAATGATAGAATCCGAGTGGTTGGCAGTTTGACTGTGAGGAGTGAAACCTCGAAAAAATTGTCCACTCGAATTAGATGAACGCGGAGAAGAAGCAGTGCTCGGCAGAGAAGCACGCTGTGGAGAATCCATACCAAAATGTATGGTATGAGGAGATGGATTGCCGCTCGAAGCAGGAGTGGGAGAAATAGGGGCAGAATCAGGGAGTTTCACCTGAGGCTCAATGAAAGCTGGTTTCACTCGGTTGAGTGAGACTGTGGTTACAGAGTCTTTTATGAGGGGATCCATGTTATTCTTGGAGCGTTTGACGACCTTGTAAGGACCTGTGTAGGGCAACTGAAGCGGAGCTTTGATTGAGTCATCTCTGAGAAACACGTACTCACAAGAGTCTAGCTTGCGCGGTATGTACACGTGCGGAGGTGTATGAGTAGCCGGAGGTGGCAGCTGAATTTTGCTGCAGTGCAAGCGCACTCGCTCGAGAAGTGAAGGGAGTTCAGAGGGCCGTGGAAGTGGGGTGGGAGTGACTCATTCTCCAGGCAAAACCAGAGGTTGGCCATACACAAACTCGGCTATGGAACCCTTGAGGTCTTCCTTGAAAGTCGCACGAAGGCCAAGAAGCACAAAGGGCAGTGCTTCTGCCCATAGTGAGTCATGGCAACGCAAGGCAGACTTTAAGGTGCGATGCCATCGCTCGACAAGCCCATTGCTTTGAGGGCGTTATGCAGAAGTATGAATTTTGACAATACCAGACATTTTACATAAGTCGGAGAAAACTGAAGACTCGAATTGTTGTCCCTGGTCAGTTGTGAGGTAAACAGGTCAGCCACATCTAGAGACCCACGAATCTAAGAATGCTCGACTTACTGTCTCAGAGGTAATGTTCGGAATAGGCACAGCCTCAGCCCACCGAGTCATCCTGTCAATAGCTGTAAACAAGTAACAGAAACCCTCGGAGGGGGGCAAAGGGCCTATGAGGTTCACATGAACATGGTGAAACTGGCCTGGTGGTTGGGCAAAACAGCCAAGGGGTGGGGAAGTGTGCCTGTAAACTTTGTTCTGTTGACACAACACGCATGCCTGGCCCAAGACTGACAGTCGTGACGCATGTCTCTCCAGACAAACCGTTCAGCTACCAGATGGGTGGAAGCTTTGACAGCGGGGTGTGCTAATGTGTGTAATTTGTCAAAGACCTGGCATTGAAGGGGCTTAGGAATGAATGGCCAGGGAAAGTAGAGTGTACCGGTTGGAGAGAGGAGCTGTGGTCCGAAATTAACTGCATGGTATCGGGGTCTGCCGATTGCAACCGAGGTAGGTCCATTAAGTCAATTAAGGTTGTGACAGCACCAACGCATGAGAGAAAATCAGCAACAACATTGTCTGCTCCTTGGATGTAACGAATGTCATTTGTAAATTGCGAGATGTAATCGATGTGACGAAAGGGTCGTGGGGGCAGATCAGCCGCCGGATTTTTTATGGCAGGAACCAATGGCTTGTGATCAGTGAGCACATAGAAATCTCGTCCCTCAACATCAGTTCTGAAGTGTCTTATGGCCTTGTATACTGCAAGTAATTCTCTGTCGAATGCTGAGTATTTCTTCTGCACGTTGTTTAGCTTTTTTGAGAAAAACTGCAGGGGGGTCGTAACATCACTGTATGTCTGACTCAGTACTGCACCGACAGCATTGTCACTAGCATCAGTAGTGATAAACATTGTGGCATCCGCACATGGGTGAGCAATAGTGGCAGCGGAGGCCAACAGCTGTTTGAGTTCATTAAATGCCTTGTCCATGTCTGGTGTCCATGGGACCTGGCGGGTGCCATAAGTTTGTGGGCCAGAGAGAGCATCTGTGAGAGGAGTCTGCACCGCAGAAGCAGCTGGCAAATGTTTATGGTAATAATTAACTGTGCCAATGAACCTGCGTAATTCCCTATAGGTCTGGGGGTGCGGCATCTCAAGAACAGGCTTGATCTTGTCCTGTGGTGGTGTCAGACCGTCCGACGACACAACATAACTTAGGAATGTGACGGATGACTGGTGCAATTGAGTCTTTTTATTGTTCAGTTCAATACCAGTAGCTGCTAAAATATCTGTCACGACTTGAACGCACTCCTCACTCTGTTCCAAAGTAAAAGCAAAAACCAATATGTCGTCCATGTATACGAAACAAAAGTCTAGATGGGACAAAGTTTGATTGATGAAATGCTGCCATGTTAGGGGGGCGTTTTTCGACCAAAACGGCATAAATTTGTATTGAAACAGCCTGAAGGGAGTGGTTATGGCAGTCTTTTCAATATCCTCCGGAGCCTTAGGAATCTGATGAAATGCGTGCTTACAGTCCAAAACAGAGAAGTACTTTGCACCTGCGAGAGCATGATTGAAGTCCACAATGTGTGGGACCGGGTATTTATCAATGATGGTGCGGGCATTTAAACGCCTATAGTCTCCGACCATACGCCAGGTACCGTCTTTCTTTTGGTCAAACAGGATAGGACTAGCCCAGCAACTGGAAGAAGGTTCAATTATTTCCTATTGTAATAGATCATCTAATTGTTCTTTTGCAATTTTCATAAATTCTGGCTTGAGGCGGCGTGGGCGTTGCGATATGGGCGGCTCATCGGTTAGACCTAACCAATGAACTGTGCCATTAGTGACTATTGCAATATGTGGCGCGGCATGACAGTCTGATGTCCGTGAAGCGGAGCAGGCAGTGGCGGACGGGCAAAGCTGTGGCACTGAGGGCACGGAAGTACAGGTGTGCCAACTGCTCGTAGGCTGCGTAAAGGCCGCACGCGTGTTTGCTAGGTGATGGAGTATGTGACCCACAGTCTTCCACAGAGGCCGATGCACTGTCATTGCGGGGAGCTGAAGGTGCAGGCAGGGCGGCTAGAGTGACAAACTTGTTATTAGCAGCACCAGAGAAGGGCGTGGTGTCAGAAATCTTCTTAGTGTGGTCACATCCAGAATGCAGTGCACGGAGCTCACGTTGCCTGGCGGAGTATGCTCTGTTGGCAGCGCGCAAACGTTCATTTACTGGCCTATCTTCATATGCAGAGATTGCAGTCTGTACAGGGAAAGACAGCTTTTCTGTCCAGATTTCTGCCAGCGTGTCATCAGGCATAACTTGCTCATCGACGAGAAGACAGATGCACCGCCACAGCTGGGGTGGAGACCTGTCGCTGAGACACTCTTCGTAGAGGAACTGTCGCACATTTTCTCTCCTGGTTTTTGAGACGCACTCCAGTATCGTCTGTTTCACCACGGCGTACTTCCCTACTAGGGGGTGTGCTTTGACCAGATCGTAAATTAAATCGACGCGGTCGTGAAGATGGTTCATGAGGCAGGCGAAGCGTGCGGCGTTGTCCAAAGCACAGATATGGAATGTTTGCTCAACCAGGCGAAACCAGAACTCCGGGTGAGCAGGTTTGAAGTCTGGTAGTTTCGGCAGATTTGGCACTCCAGTCACTGCGGAGGTGCGCCTATTTCTTCGGATGGAAGTACAGCATGCAGAAGATAGCGAGTCCGAATTATTGGCGTCCCGTAATGCGGGTATCGACGGACACTCGAACGGTGTGAGGATCGTAGTCAAAATGTGCATTCTCATTGACGTGGTAGCTCAGAGAGAAGCCACAAGTACTTAAGTATGCCGGTGAATGTCCGTTATGCACACTGTATTCACTCGATTATGAGTGGTGGGGCTGGTTGTAGATGTCCGGGTAATTACTGTCCAGCACAGAATTGTTGACTTGATTAGAAGCAACACAAGGATCCCACACATGTCCAATAGGATGCACACTTAGTGTGATATTTGCTGTTTGGCGAGCATTGAGCACCTGTAGACTAGCCAGCGCGGAAGGATACACACGTGGCGGGAACTGATTCGAGTTTGAATTTACTACTGGATTTTCCAAAGTAGCAAAACTTTGCTCGACGCCACGATCTGTATTGAATTGTGCATTTGACACAGGAGTAGGAATCTTCCGAACAACACTCTGTGGAGAACACGTGGAAAGGTCTAGGCTAACAAAGCCAGAGTCCGCGACCATTGGCGGTTGGAAGAAACTGGCGGCACTCGATTAACTCCACTGCATGTTCGGGCTGAAGGATTCCGAAGAGTCTTGTGGCATGTCCACTACGACGGCAGGAGTGCTGGAAAGATGTTGCTGAAGTCCGGGCAGTGGTGAGTGCTGAATGTTCATTGTCTGGAGGGAACAAAGGGCCTCGTGATCACGAAGAAAACTGACGCGGTACGAGCGTAAATAACCTTCGGGCGGTAACTCGGACGCGTATTACACAATAAAGAGGGTCACCAGTGAGGGAATAAGATATAGTTGTAGGTAAACAACTAGAATTCTCTCAGATACAGATTTATTAGCACTTCGATTCTACACAGATACAAGTCCAAAGGCTAACTGCCGTTAGCGGCCAACAGCCTCCCCAAAGCCCTCTCGTCAAAGATAGCCCACTTATACACAGAACAAATATCGATATTTATGGTGCTCTACGCCACAGATGTTTTAGTTGGTTGAATCAATCTGCAATACTTGATTATTGTAGTTTGTGATACATGATTCTTGTAATGTGGAAGGTTTTGCTATGTTGATTACATGACCAAAATGTTGTAAAGTTATATGTTTTGAAGTAATATGTTAAGATGATTAATACTTATATGAACTCAGCTAAATAAAATAAAACATTATAATATGATATATTTACAATATTTGCCATTTATTGTCATTACTGATATGAGATGCACAGTTATCAAAGTGTTGCCATGATAAAACAACAACAACAACAATCATTATATTAACCTTATCTGGTAGTAAGTTCCCATTGAATTTGAGGATGAAGGACCCGATATCCAGTCTCTTGCACTTTTGTCCTTATCAGATTCAACATATAAAGTGAAGACTCCTGTCTGTCTATATCTACACTTTGCAAGCCACCTTATGATGGAGGGTACTTCTAATATCACTGTCCGATGCCGCTTCCCTGTTTCATTCACACATGGTATGTGGAACAAATGATTGTTCATAAACCTTTGTACTAGCTCTAAATTATCAGATTTTCTCATTGTCTCATTTTGTAAGATGTATCTGGGAGGAAGTCCACAGCCTGACAAAAAAAAATTGAAGCACCCAGAAGGCATGGTCAGGTTCAATGTAACTTTGGACATGTACATATCATCATTGAGTATATGAATTATTAGTGTTGCAGGTCTGGGTTACAGACTGAATGGCCATCAGAGTGCATTAGTGTTGTTCATGTTTAGTCTTGTTACCAGGCCTGGTAGGATATATCAAGAGCACAAACAGCATCAGATGTCAAGTGAACACTGTGAAGGACATCCAGATGTTGTTTAGTCACATGAGTGAGCATTACTATCACTCGACAGAGTCTGAAAGGGGCCTCTTTGTTGGTCTCCATTTGTCTGGCTGACCGAATTGTGCAGTATCCAGATTTGCATGTGATAGTGGTCCATTGTTGAACTGCACGAGAATGTGAGGTCAGACATACTTGTCGTCAAGGTTCTGGTCAGTACATTGGACTACCACAAGGGAGGATAGCTGGACTGTGCACCAAGCACATTGTAACCACTTCACATCTGCACCTGACATTCAAGAACAAGTAATGGACTTCTTGCAATATTCTGTGTCATCTCACAGCATCGGCTGGAGAATAGCACAGCCAGCATAGGGAATTACCATCCCACGCATAGGCAGCTGTTAATACCACAACACAAACAGCTGTTTTTGGAATAGTGTCATGACTGAGAAGCATGGATGGCTGAAGAATGGTGTCACATATTGTTCATTACATTACATTACATTTTTATTGGTACTTTTGATCATTTGTAGTACAAGGTATACAATATGATATTGGACAAGTCATTGTGATTTAAAAACATGTACTGTAAATCATGCAGGAATATTTACATTGATTTAGGCTTAATATTATCACAACTGAAGGTTCAGCTTCCATACATCATATTTAACCTTGGCAATAAATTTTTATGTTTTGAGATATCCATCTATACTATGATAACATTTTTGCAATAAATATTTATGGATAGCAGTTTTAAATTTTGAAGTGTCTTTTATTGTTTTAATGTATGTAGGTAGCTTATTGTATAGTCTGTTTCCTGTTTGCAGAGGTCCATTCTGTTTTAGTGTTGTGTCTGCATGTTGAACATGTATGTCCTGCTTTCTCCTTGTGTTATACAGGTGGATACTCTGCTTGGTTGACACAAGATTGTTGCTACTTTCTAAGATTTTCCTTACAAATATGATTACAAATATGATTACTTGTAAAATGTATGGACATGGTAGTGGAAGGATATGTAGTTTCTTGAATAAGGGCTTGCATGAGCTTCTCGATGCAGCATTTTCTATGGCTCTTACAATTCTCTTTTGGCATATGAAACAACTTTTGCTAGCAATGAATTGCAGTTCTGCACTATCCAGGATTACTGAATTGTGAATTGTGGTTTATTAGTCTCATAACGTACATAATCTAAATCATTTGATTCAGGTACAGGAGACACGTCAAAATTTTGGTAAAGTTTTACCATGTACATACATCATCTGATTTTAACAAATGGTATCATAATAATAATACAATTTTGTTACACATACAATAAAAGACTAACAATTAATTACCCATTTCTCAAATTATCATGTCATCCTCTATGAATTCTTCTACTGAATATTAGCATTTCTCCCACAGAATCTGCTGTAGCCTTATTTTTAGACTCCCTGGCTTCATATTAAATATATTTTTGCCCATTGGCTTGTTATATATTGTCATCCCCATATACTGTGGAGTTCCTGTATATAATTTCAAATGGTGTGTGAGTAACATAAAATTATATTTATTTCTTGTATTGTATGTATGGTTAAAGTGATTTTCCTCAAATAATTTTTGTCTGCTGTGTACAAAGATTATAATTTCATAAATGTATATGGAGGGAACTGTTAGGATTTGCAGGTTCCGAAATAATGGGCGACAAGATTCTGTTTGTTGTGCACTGCACATGTATCTTATAATTTTCTTTTGCAGTTTCAGTATTCGAGGTACACTTCTTGAATTTCCCCAGAAAATGATACCATACCTAATGACAGATTCAAAATAATTATGATATGCTATTTTTCGTGTACTCATGTCAGTAGAGTTTGCTAGTATTTGCATTGGAAATGCAAAGCTGCTTAGTTTATTTGATAGGAACTCAATATGTGTACTCCAGTTTAAGTTGTTGTCCACATTTATTCCTAGGAATTATTGTTAGTAAGTATGGCAACAACCTGAGGAGAGATCCTATTCTTCCAGTGTGCTGGAGAGGCATGGTGTGGAGAACCATTGGATATGACTTCAAGTCATAGCTGGTAAGGAGTCAGATAACTTTGACTGTGTAATGGTACACTTGACAGCACAAAAAATGGTCATGGCTGAAAGGTGAATTACCCACCATGTTAGGCATGACCCAGTCACAATATGGAGTGTACAGATCTAATCGTAATGAGAGAGAATACTTGTAATCATAAGTGTGGTAGAAGGATCAACACCTTTTTGACAGCATAAGGAAGCATGCCCTAAAGACCCACATGATCACTGCACCACATCATTTGCAGCATTGCACACCTAGGAAAGGTACTGCAATTTGTAATGTGGAGTCAAGAGCAGTAAGTTGTATTTAAATGCTGGAAGGTGTAGAATAATATTTTTGTAGCTCAGTGTCATATTCAGCAATCAAGTAGGCTACAAGGTTTGGTTTGTATCTGACTTGGTGCATTTTTTTGCATTACTCCATTAAGTTATTTCATTAGCAGAAATCACAAAGTTAATAAAACACAGTTCACAGTTCTTATTAAGATATTTTGGCCCTCAAAACAGCACAGCATGTGAACTCTTCACCACTTAATAGCCTGTCCAGAGGCCTTCAACTTCAGTAACTGTCTGCAGTCTGCAAATAAGGGACTCTGTTAGGTGAGTAATAATGCTCATTTTCTGCCAGCTCCTGCCAAGTAGCTGGAGTGATGTTTTGAAGGTCACCACAGTTTCCCGGCATGGGGTCATGCTAGTTTTCTTGCACTGTGTATTTTGTATTATCCCATAAATTTTGAATGGAGTGTAGATCTGGTGCAGATGGAGGTTAATCAAGAAGAGAAATATCATTCTGTTTTGCAGATCACTACTGCATCATTATTGTCATGTGTATAGGAAATTGGTTCAGGTGGAAACAGATCACTCATGATATAGTTGTCACACTGATGGGACCTTAACATTACTCGTAATATGAGTATACTGGGCAGCATCAAGTAGACCATGTATCTTGTGAAGCATTTCAAGTCCACAGGAACACATCCAGCCTCAAACTGCCACGGACATATGGCCACTATGAAATGACTCGTGGATGTATTTGGGGTCAAAAGAGGTACCATGTGGCCTGTATACCTGTACTGGACCATCAATCACTAAGGGCAATACTGATTTGTCAGAAAATATCATGTTGTGCCAGTCACAGTTGACAATGCCCTCGGTAAATGCTGATCTGTAGAGTCGTTAATCAACTTGGCGCCTCTTCTTTAAGGCCATGCTTTTGCAATGTAGTCCAGTCTTCTGAAACCAGTTCTGAACTATATCCACCAACCCAAGAAATGCAGTAGTATTTTTCAGTTAGTTATTTTGTTCCTTGTTCCATAGATCAGATTCACAACAAACGTTATGATATGTAATGTGTCAACAGAAAAAAGGATCCTTATTTACAACTAAAAAATACATCAAATAAATAAAAAACAATATTTGTATGGCTCTATGCTGGCAATTTACAGATATTTTAATGACTTAATCATCTATATTTAACAATTTCTCTATGGTATAGGAGAGTTTCCAAGGAGAAACATGCTTAATGTGCATTTGAATGCATTTCTCTTATATGTTAGACATTTTGTTTGATTGGGTAGATTGTTGAAGAGTTTTATACCTGTATATGTAACCTATTAGCTATGTAAGTTAGATTCATTCAAGGGTAATGCAGATCATTTTCCCTTCTAGTGTTGTACCCACGAATATCTCTGTTACTCTCAAACTTAGATGGATTGTTGATAACAAATTTCATAGGTGAATAAATGTTCTGTGAGGCTGTAGTTAACATTCCCAGCTGCTTGAAGAGAAACCTGCTTATCGCTAAAATTGGCAATTATTCTGATGGCAAATATACACAAACATAAACATTTTAGCAAGTGTACCACATGATTTTTTCACTTTAAGTTTTCATCAATACGCATACCTAAGAACTTACAATTTTCTACCCTGTTTGCTATTTATTGTTGGTGTACTAGATTAACTGAAGGTGGAATATTGTTGACAATACAAAACTGAGTGAACTAATATTCTTCAAAGTTCAAAGCAAGTCCATTTGTACAAAACAGTTCACTAACTTTCACAAAAATACAATTTGCTATTATCTCTGTTCATGCTTATTTGCTCTTCTTCACAACAATGCTTGTATCATTCAACTGCCTCACATTTTAAAAACGATATTGCCTGGTGTGAACAGATATTGTTACACACCAGAGTCCAGTTCCCATACAGCAACTGAATTCTATAGTATCTTGATAACGTTTTATTCATTGTTGTGCAGTGTGCTCAGGAATGCCATACCATGTCCTGGCCACTGATGACACCAAATTCCCTTCCTCCACAAGAGCAATGGTGCATTCGCAAATAGTCTGTTGACTATGAGGTAGGGCACATGAATAATGCGATTCAATTGAAAGTGATCTTGTGCAAGTATTTGCCTTGCTTATGTACTGCCATTAGCTATTATAGAACAAATAGTGAGTCTGCAGACCTAACTCACCATTCTCACATATTATGTCAATTAGAAGTATAAATTTAATTCTTTGACTCCAGGGAGAACATTCTTCACCAGATGTGATTCTCATTGATTGATAGCTGAGATTCTATTGCATCTTGTGTTGGAAAGTAGCTCCAAATTGCTGAAACATTTTCAGCTACAATGGAGGGAATCTTAGACAAAAAAACTGATGAACAAGGGGAATGTGTGTCTTATGGCAAAAAAAGACATGACATGGATTTGAACATGAGACTTTACATATAAAGTCTGCCTATAGTTTATTCAGCTACAGTGGCCATTTATGACCGTACATCTATTCAGTTAACATACAGTATGTTTATAGATAATACCAGCACTTCGTATTTGTTGAAAATACTTTGTACCTTTTAGGAACAGATCTAGAATACTGACAAGATCAGTCTCCTGTAATATTTAGAAGTAAAATTTCCTGTTTGTATGTTTCCAAAGTAAACAGAAAAATATTGCATGTTACATTTCATTCACATCAGTGGTTTACTGGCACTGGACATTAGCTCTGGCTGTGGTTTTTGCTGCCCGATTTTTTTATACTGTCAAGAGTACATCAGTAACATCCTACATCTTTATGTGTTACTTCTCATGTGAAAGTATTGTAGTGCTGTTTTTAGAGAGGATGTTGCTTATCCACACATGGCATGTGTCCATGAACTGCACACATGTTACTGAGGTACTCCCATGGCTAGAAACATCCCCAGTTCTGTCACTGACAGAACATATGTGGGACCAGCTCTGACGTCAATTCCATCCCATTGTCAACAGTGAGGATACTGAGGATCAGTTACAACAGTTGTGTACCAGCCTGCTTCAGGAGAGGACAGTTTTGACACCATTCACAACATGACCATTGCATGTATCCAGGCCAAAGGCAGTGCAATGTTATACTGATAAGTGGGCTCATATTGCCAGGTTCATTGTCCATATGACTTTATTTTCTAAGCACTGAAATAACATCAAATATCCTCTTAACCCATCAAGTTTCATTCCGTATCCTTTACCCTTTCTGGATGCTTCACTCCCTTTTTGTTTCAGGCTGTGTAATATATAGCCTGACTCTTCCTGTAGTATACTCTCTTGGAATTTCAGTAGTGTAGTGTGTGAGTGTATGTTCACACGCGCGCACACACGCACACACACACACACACAAAACAATTTTAATATTAGATGCTGCTACCTAGTGGCAGATACTCTATATCAGCGACCTCAGTAGTCATTAGGCATCATGAGAGGGCAGAATGGGGCTGGGGCACTCTGCGGGGTTCTAATGTTTATCATATGACTCTAAAATGCTCAAAAAACTTTAAAACTCACTATTTTTCATCCAAAAGTTAGAAAATTTCCCAGAGCAAAGCCCCAGTATGGGCCCTCCAATATTTTTTATAAGCCTGTGCCCCTGGATTAGGTGTACATGCAAACATATAAGGTGAGTACAGAATGCAGATCCAATTTTGATGCTAGTTAAGACCAGATGGGGTAGAAAGGGGCATGCAAATTTGGAAAGATTTTATAAGATATTTAAAGGGAGGTTGTCCCGCAGAAAGAACAAAAGTAAAGAGGAGTGGCGGTTGTGCTGGCCTGAGGAGCATGTCCAGTCACTAATTAATTATGTGCATCTCAGCCATGGGCACTATGGGGGACAAAAATGTACAGGGGGACTACAAGACCATGTGGTGTTCAACAACATGGACGGTAGGGTGAGAAAGCAACTAGGTGCTTGTGGCAGGTGTCAGCAAGTAAAACACAGCACTGTTACCAGTCAAGGGGAGATGCAAAACATCTTGCCCAAAACCGCTAAAGAGCACCTAGCAATTGATGTGTTCAGCCAGTTACTAACTAGTAGGGGTGGGCAAAAGTACATTCTGCTGGCAGTTAATGTATTCTCCAAACACATAAAGATGTATGGGATGAAAAAGACCCCTAGCGGGACAATGATAAAAAATTGGAGTCGTACTACAAGGCATGGGAGAACTTAATGGAGCAGAGAGGTGTGACACATATAAGTACCTCAGTTTACCACCCAGCAGGAAATCCAGCTAAGAGGTACATGCGTGAGCTTTGATGATTCTGCAGGACATACTGCTGCCACAGACATACCATCTAGGCAGAATATGTGGCCAAGTTTGAGGACATGATGAACAGTGTGAAAAGCAGTGCCAGTGGGTTCACATCTTTTGAAGTAATGTGGAATAAAAAGGCAGCCAACCTGATAGCTGGGGCACTGAGCTTTCCAGCAGGCACATTTACTTCTGAACAAGAGAGACAGAAGCAAATTACTGAACAACTGGCAAAAGGGGCCTTACCTACAAATCATAGGCATGATTTAAGATACAAGCTACAAAGTACAAGGTGGGTGACCTAGTATTTGTAAAGACAAAGGGATGATCAAAGGATTTAGATGGTGAGATCAAAAAGCTTTTTGAATTGTACTATGGCCCATTTGTTGTGGTAAGCTGCTCTTACCCACATGCCTACAGGTTACAGTATCCTAAGTCACATAAACTTGTAGAGTTTTGGTAGGTATTGAGTCCCATAAACCAACTTCTTACAGCACAATAACGATTTATTCAGATAACGTTCACAGGTTAACATCACAGTGCAAGAGTAAACACTCGACTACTTCCAACTCTCTAGGCGGAGCAGACCCAAAGATCGTAAGTATGGCAAAGACATATACATAGGTATGCACGGAAGTACAGGTTATTACTGTACGATCGCTACAGAGCGCCCCCCCCCCCCCTCCAGCCCGGAGTGAGAGGAACGCAGGAGAGTGACATACAGAACAAAGAAGAGAACAAAAATACATGTACATTAAGAAAGCAAAAGGTACACATCAGCACATTGTGAAAAATGTCAAAATTAGTGCTAATCAATGCACAGTCACTGAGCATCAAGTAATGCTGAAAAGGAAAGTACAAGAAATATACACAAAAAAACTGTCTAATTGCAGTCATAATCCTCTAGGTTGCGCGGGGGAATGAGGGGGCGGCCAGCCTGCGATTGTCGTCCAGCTTCGTGCACTAGGGAGGGGGGGGACATCGTCACATGCAGTATGGCCTCCCGAATAATCATCACAAGCATCGTCATTGTCACACGCAGTACCATCACCTGAATAATCGTCAAACGCATCATCATAGGTCGTGTCAGTGTGAACAACAGGCGGAGTGGGCGAGGCGGCGACTGGGACAGGTTCCTCCGATTGTTCGGAGAGCGTCCAGGCTGGTTTCACATGATGTGTCGAAACAGTAAGTGTTTTTTGATTAATATCAATGTCCATGGTATTTACACCCTGTCGGACCACCCGGTGTGGACCTGAATAAGGTGGTTGTAAAGCAATGCGAATTGTGTTGTCACGTAACATGACGTGTGCAGATTGCCAACTGTCTGTGGATGAAAACTCGTGGTGCCGAGTGTGTCTTGGGAGCTGGTACACGGAGTTTTGAGATAACGGGCTGCAATAAAGAGGGAAAGTCAACAGTTGGCAACGAAGGTGAGTCGTCAACGTATTCGGTGGGGAGGACGAGGGGTTTACCCGTACAACACCTCTGCGAGTGAAGCATTTAAATCCTCCTTGACTGCAGTTCGCAAGCCCAGTAACACCAATTGGAGTATGTCCACTGGCCACCATGTGCCATGATTGCTACTTTTAAGGTGTGCTGGAACCTCTCCACCAGGCCGTTGCTCTGAGGGTGGTAAGCTGTCGTACGGAATCTGTCTACACCGCGCAGTTGACAGAGCCATGCAAAGAGGTTCGCTTCAAACCAGCGATTCTGGTCCATTGTTATAGAGGAGGGAGAGCCAAAATGTGAGATCCTCGACTCGATAAAGGTGCGGACTATCATTGTGGCGGAAGCATCGGTGATGGGCATGGCCTCGACCCAGTGGGTCGCTCTGTCTATCACTGTGAATAAGTAGTTAAATGGACCCGCAGGGGGTTAGGGGTCCCACGATGTCAATGTGGACGTGGTGAAAACGTCCGGTATGTACATCAAAGGGAGGGAGAGGAGGGTGGGTGTGACAGGAAACCTTGCTACGTTGGCACGCCACACACGCTTGTGCCCACCGTTTGCAGTCCTCACTTACGCCAGGCCACACAAAACGTTCAGTCACAAGGTGGATCGTGGCCCAGATGCCTGGGTGTGCTAAATCATGGAGTGCATGGAAAATGGGTTGTCGCATGGACGGCGGGACCCATAGTCGAGGTCGTCCGGTTGAAATGTCACACCTTAGTGTAAGGTCTGAGTCCGGGAGCGGACGGTCTTCAAATTGAAGAGTTGAGGTTGAGCTATCATGAGTTTCATGTTCAGTCCACTGGCGGCGTGCAAGTTCGGTGAGGGATATGTCAGCTGAGACTGCTGTGATCCTCGACCAAAAATCAGCCACCACATTATCGGATCTGCGAACATGTCGTGCATCCGTTGAAAACTGTGAAATGTATTCCAAATGGCGAAGTATGCGAGGGGGTATGTTGGCGTTCAGATTGCGGATCGCCTCCGCAAGGGGTTTGTGGTCAGTGTAAATGACAAAGGCACGTCCCTCGAGATCATCCTGAAAGTGGTGAATGGCGGCGTAAACCGCGAAATGTTCTCTATCAAAAGCTGACCATTTAGTCTGAGCAGGTGACAGTTTTTGCAAAAAGAAGTGTAGTGGTTCAACAGAACTACCTAAATGTTGGTGGAGCACGGCGCCGACTGCTGAGTCACTTGCATCTGTCTTAAGTGAAAGCTGTGCGTCCGGCATAGGATGTGAAAGTCACTGCTGTCTGAACGGCCGTTTTGAGTTTGTCGAAAGCCGTCGTCATTTCATCTGTCCATTGAACTTTGCGCGTGCCTGAAGTATTCTTCCCGCGAAGCGCATCGGTAAGCGGTAGCTGTAAGGCCGCGGCATGGGGAATGTGTCTTCTATAAAAAATAACCATGCCACAGAACCGTCGAAACCCTTGAAAGTCATTTGGTCGTGAGATGTTGGTAATTATCTCCACGCGAGGGGGTGGTGGAGTGATACCTGCAGCGCAAACCATGTGTCAGACGAAAGTTACTTGTGAAAGCGCAAGTTGCGATTTTTCCTGGTTGATTTCAACCCCTGCGCTTGACAAAGAGTCTGTGACAGAACGTAGACGGGCTTGATGATCCTCGCTAGAGGGTGAGAAGATTATAATGTCATCTAAATATGCATATGCAAACGGGAAAGGTCGTAACACCTCGTCAATAAATCTCAGCCAGGTTTGCACGGCGTTTTTTAACCCAAAAGGCGTGTATAAGTATTCAAAGAGCCTGATGGGTGTGATAATTGCTGTCTTTTCGATATCGTCTGGTGCCATCGGTACCTGATGGTACGCATTTTTACAGTCTATCACTGAGAAAACCTGAGATGCATGTAACCACTGTGTGAATTCCTGAATATGTGGCACCGGATAGTTATCCATGATTGTTCTGGAATTCAAAGTGCGGTATTCGACGCAAAGTCTGTACATACCATCGGGTTTATCTACTAAATGAATAGGGGGCAACCAACCGCTACTAGAGCGTCTGATGATGTTGGCGTCTAAGAGTTCGGTTATGATGGCACGTGCGCTCAGGAGTTTTTCCGGATTAAGCCTGTGGGCTTTGTGTCTGATCGGCGGTCCCGGTGCCATGAGAATATGATGTACAGTACTCATTTTTACTGAGCACACTGATGTGTGGAGTCGTCGACCTGGCTGCCCTAGCGGGGCAACACAGGGAGACGCTGGACTGACCGGTATGTGGCACCTCGAGGGCGTCGGTGTGGATGTGGTGGCAGCGGTGGCATGTGTGGCGGCAGAGCTCAGAACGGGCGTCGTTACTGCAAATGGCGCCTCGTAGGTTAGTGGTGGAGGCGTCGTGGTGACAGCTACAGGTGACAAGGGCATGCCCGGTGTTGTGGCGGTGTGGTGGAGTCTGGGTGGCAACCGGGCGCCGCTCAATAACCCTTGGCACTGTGGCGTCATGCTGGGTCAGCGAGGTGTAAGCCACGGCTGCTGCATCCGTGGCATCGGTAGCCCCGGCGTCGTGTTGAACACGGCGACCAGAAAAGGAGTGGTCTGGCGACAAAACAACGTTGTGGGGCGGAGTAAGAGACGAAATTGTGCGGTCGCAGGAGTTGATTTCAGCCTGTAATTCACAAAGACGGCGCCGAAGAGCGCTGTTGTCAACGATGAGGGCTGAGGATTAACGTTGGAGGCGGATGACAGAAGACGTGGTTGTAGCCAAATCGACGGAGAGTGCCGCACAATGGCGACGTTCCTCGAGCATAGAGAACGAGGTGTAGGTGGTGCATGTCGAGAATGGAATGCGAATGCCTGATTTTGGGAGTAAAGAAGAATCGTCAATGTCCACTGATAGCTTGTAGTGATGGAGGAAGTCTATACCAATGATGGGTTCATCAACTGAAGCTACGCAGAAGGACCATGGTAGTACCAGTATTGAAATCGAGCTGTACGAGAGCTGTGCCAGTGACAGGAATGCGTGTGCGGTTAGCCGCAAAAAGCTCAACAGGTGGAGCAGAGTCAGTGGCAGGGGTCATAGAGGCAGGTAATATACTCATTTCTGTGCCCGTATCGATTAAGAATGAAGAGTGTAATGTATGATCCTATACGTACGGGCGCACAGATCGCTTCGGAAGGCTCGAAAAATTAGAGCATGATTGTAGGCGCAGAGATTCATTAGGACAGAGTGGCGCGCCTAAACCGCTCCGCCCGCGGAGTTTAAAGCGTTGCAGGGCGCACAGCACTTCGCGGCTTTATCACCGAATGTTGTATGGTACCAGTAGATTGATGACAGAGCCCTGTTGCTGTTGGTAGAAGCCACAGAGTCATCTGTCCGCCGGGCGGATGACCCGGTACCGGGCGCAGTCGGTTTGGTGTGTGGTTTAATGCTGGCGCGCGTAGCCGCTTGTGTGGCTGCACGTGCAGAATTGCCAACCTTGGTTGACGAAGAGTGCGTCATGTCTTACGTGGTCGCCGGGGGCTGTAGGAAGGTCTAATGATTGTACGATGAAACTCTGTTGGAACCAGCAACTGGTTGATGGGGTTTGAATAGGGTATAAACTTCGTCCGCTAGGCGCAGCCTAGCATCTAGGGCAAGGTGTCTCTGTGGCAAGAGCGTTAACTGCAAGGTTAAAGGGAATTTATCCAACCAAATAGTCCAAAGGGAGTCATCTGGCAGGGCTTCCTTAGGAACCGTAGCTCGTAAGAATTGCCAGTACTGGGACAGAGACTGGTATCCGGGTGGTTCGTGATAAATTGCTTGGAGTAACAATTCAGTTTCAGAGCGTGAAGCACGCTCGATAATAGCTTTTTTAAGTGCAACATATTTGTCATGTGCACGTGGGTCAAGTATAATATCAGAAAATAACTCCGTGAAATTATGGAGGTGACTGACGAGGAGAGCAAATTTTGTGTCATCCTTGTGAATTTGGAGAAAATGAAAAATACTGTCCACAATGGCGAACCAGATGCGTGGGTTAGCCTGATTAAACGGCGGTAAGTCAGGCTTGTGAGCTAGTGGATAGTACAGTGCGGCAGCAGACGAGGGTGGGCCACAGGATGGGGGTACCATAAACTGGGCCGAGGAAACTGGGGTGGGCAATGACTGACCTGTACTCAACGGCGCAGAGATGTGCGATGCAGGTTGGTTGTAGAGCCACTTGAGACGTTGCTGCGGTGCAGGAAGAGCCGTTGAGGCGATGTTTCCCACGTAGCCAGTTTGGAGTCCGACATGGCGGCAGTGACCGATTGCACCGGAATTGCGGGCGGCGGTGGGGATGCATGAAAAGTACCCGAGTCAAGCACAAAATACACTGAAACGTCGCCGTCGAAGGGCGGCGCAGTTGCAACCGTTGCGGTTGTCATGTTAGCGGGCGGAATCGTTCCCCGAACACGCGGCGCGGCAGGCACGGCAGAAACTGTGGTTGGCAGTTGCGGCAGGAAAGTTTGGTTGTGAATAGCCTTCTGAGCCATACAGAACTGGTTTGGCGTTGAGTCCAGTGAAGTTAGTGCACTGTCCACGATCGGTGGTACACACAAATTGGTCCGTTGAGCACGCTTTGCAACATTTAGCAATATATCACAATTCGGTTCAAACGGCGAAAAATGTTGTGTCGTGGAGTCATGAAAACCACGGAACGGCGGTTGTGACATGCCTGAGTCGAAAGCACTGTTAACACTGTAACGGTTAACAGTCACACAAGGCGTCGAAGAATTCCATGTGGGTAAACACACATTCAGCGCACTATTATGCGGAAGCACTGTGGGAAGAAAAATCAATTGTAAGTCAGTTAAAACGTCCGTAGAAGGCGGAACTGATAACGCGGCGGTTGGCATGGTATCGTTGTTCGGATGCATTGTCGGTAACATAGTTTGTTCGAAAATTCCGTAACTGAGCGGCAATAACCCGCGTTAGGCGGAATTAACTTGTCTGGGGTCACCAATGTAGAGTTTTGGTAGGTGTTGAGTCCCATAAACCAACTTCTTACAGCACAATAATGATTTATTCAGATAACGTTCACAGGTTAACATCACAGTGCATGAGTAAACACTCGACTACTTCCAACTCTCTACGCGAAGCAGACCCAAATATCGTAAATATAGCAAAGACATATACATAGGTATGCACGGAAGTACAGGTTATTACTGTACGATCGCTACAAACTGTTATGGCTCAGAAATGTAACTGAGCTGCGACTGTACAAACAGCCACTGCAATGGTGCTTATATATTGAGTATAATTTATCATGTGTATGTTAGCTAAGTGTTTTTTCTTTTCGCAAGGGACTCCTTGCTTTGTACTATTTACATATGTGTTTAGTCTAAGAACTTCCTGGTTGGCCTAGTGGTTTTCATATCTATCTTTGTAAAAGTGTAGTGGTACTTGAAGTTGTGGGACAGCTGGTTGACACGGCTAATTCTTCTCTCATAATTCTCTCATAAGGACTTGTGATACAGGCCACAACAGTTGTAGTCACTGTGCAGCACTTAGATGTACATGATAGGATGTTAATGTGAGAGAGGGACACTGAGTGGCATTTTTCTTATTGTTTATAATGTTACAAATATTGATTCAATTTTTCATTAGTGGTGATTGTGATTTGGACACACACTTTTTTTTATGTGTGGGGGTGGAGATAGTTCAGCAGGGGATTGAATGATGAGAATATGGAATTGAATGGTACACATACAGTATGTTCTTGTATACAGTGAAGAAATGTTTGGATTTGGGGGGATATGTAATTTGTTTTTGTTTTTCCTTGTTTAGGATTACTTAGTTTCAGGGAATACAGGATATTTTATATACTTGATTTTATTCAGTCTGCAGTGTTGTAATTTTCATTGGTCATTGAGCAGCAGTTAGATTATTGTTTGGGTTAAAACTAGAGACAGAGTTGTTGTTGCAACCTACCATAGAAACCATCATATAATAAATTTTTGAGTACCATTCTGGTCACATATTTTTTTAGTTTCACTTTGGTTAGAGAGGCATTGTCTCAGTGCTGTACAGTTGCAATGATTTGGACCATTTCAATTCTAGAATGGAAAAAATTGTTGTGATCAAAGAAAAGGTTGTAGCCAACATGTATTTCTTGTTAACACTATGGTCTGTATGTTTGTGTCAGGTTTCACCCTAAAATTTTGCTTTAACCGTGTTGTAATAGGATGACCGGAGCGAGTGACGTGGTCAAGGTTGTAGGGTGTGGCTGGGCAGAAGAAGGTGGCTGTTTTTAGCAATCTTCCTCTTTATTGTTGTTTCTCCCAATACATTTTCCGTTAGCTTAGCCCCACCACTCGTGTTGTGGTGGAGATGTGCTGATGCGCACAGTCTGGGGAACGCGAGGCCGTGCTCGGTCAGCAGCTGCGCAGGCGGTGGGAGGTTTGCAGCACGAGGCCTGGCCTAGCTCGCTTGCCTCCTACAGACACTGCTGACGCTGGGAGTCGCCAGTGCAGCAGCGGGCAACGCCCTCCACCGGCCGATCCTCGGGGACAGCGTCACAGATCACGACAACGTAACAGCGACCGAATGCCCAATCACTCGAACCCATGCCAGCGCCCACCTCTGATGCCCTTAAATAGTGTAGACCGCTGCTGAATCTGTCGGTTACGCCGCGCCATGTTTATTAGAAGGTTCTCGATGAGTTGGCTAACGTAACCACGCCATACGCGGCCCGCGCCTGCGTAATTCTGCTAATGCTGCATTCAGGCTGTTGCTGGCTGCAGCACACGTACACACATACCGACGCTCGTTGCAAAACGGTGTCACCTGCATAACGCGCCGTCCAGCCTTCGTCCACCATCTGCCGTGAGGCTGGTGCATCGCGCACTGAAACATACTAAATCACAATTTCGCACAATATTTTCTAACAATAACCCCTTGTCCTCTACAATTCCTCCCTCGTATGAAAAGAATTCATCCCCAAATTCAGCCAAAAAGTCAGAACAACTACAGTGCACTTCACAAACACCACAAAATGCGATTGATTCACTATTTACACTGTGTTCATTCACTTCTATCCTCAGTCTAATCTTTGTTTATAAACATTACTCAGTGATCTGCTGCAGTGCTTCACAACTGTTCAGTGATTTTGTCTGGACCCTTAGGTTAAAAGTTGGATGGCGCGGGATTTGGGCTACCTTCCTCTTGAGCCGATAGGACACTAATCCTACGACAAAGATAAAAATACAGGTGCCGGTGGTTGATGATCCAATAACTAGTAAGCGTTGCTTATGCTCACTACAGTACTCATGCAGTCGTTGAAAAGATGTTCCATAGTTATACGTCCATCCTCAGCTGCTTGCATCCGGTCCAAAGAGGCGAGCAAAGTCGGGTCTAATGTGCTATTCAAAAGAGTGAGATTTTCTTTCGTGACGAATTGCACCGATTGGTCGGGTAGATAGATCAATTTGTGTGTTATTTTCATGATTTTAGCCCCAGTAATCACGGCTGGTAAACGGAAAGTTGGCCCTGAAGTGTCACCTGTGTGCCGTTAATTAACGGTCCCTGCCCCTGCAATTCTAATCTTTGCATACTCCCTTGCTTACCCTCCTCGTAACAAATGCAAATAATGACTGTGTTTTCCATTACTGAAAATACCCAATGTGGACCCACTTGCTGAAAGAACTGCACCGTGCCTGCTATAATTTCCTAAGGGTACTCTGCGACTGGTTCTTGAGAGTGGAATAGAGAATACTCATACGATTTGGGAACAGTGTCTAACAATTTCGCCGGGCAGATGGTAAATGGACCTGTTCGACAACGCAGCAAGTCTTGTGCAGTGAGGAACACATGAGCTTGTCTGTTATGTGGCACTAACAGTATTTCCCGTACGGTTAATTGTACAAATTTCTGCAAAATTTCCCACTTCACTGAATATGTATGCAAAGCGTAACATTCAAATTTACAATCCTTACATGTTAATGGTATTATGATATCAATCCTCAGCAGGGTACCCATCCACGTACTGGTAATAGTAGCCATTTTGTTGTACAGAGATAAGTGTTCGTCTGTTAATGTCGTCAGTAGCTCCAGGAATGCGGGCAATTCCGATTGAACTTTCCGTAATCCTTCCCGAAGTTGTTCCGAAGGTAACAGTACTGGGGTTAGGTGCCCGCGCATTGCGTGCAACAAAGCCTCCTGTAGTTCCGTGGCTTCTATGCGTGCTTCTGTAATACTATCAGCAAGAAAACAGAGCAGCTTAGCGATTATCAGCTGTGAATCGATGTTATTGGTTGCGTCATCTGTGACCTTAATGTGGGACATCAAGGTCGTGGCCAAAGCGCGCAGTTGGCGCGTATTATTAACTACATCTTTCTCCAAGCTGTCTAATTGGGTTGTGTGAAGATCTAGCATTCCCTGGTTGCTATACACATTATCCTCTACCTGATGTAGCGTTTCATTAATACTTTTAATATCTTCCATGTCAACGGTCCCAAAAAAAGTTTTTAGGATACAGCCACCTGCGTCTAACCATACCCTTTTCCTATGGACGTGCAGGATTAACCCTGCAGTTTGCCACAACTGAGCTTGTAAGCATGCAAAAGCTGATCGTAGTAGCTGATATTCCCCTGCGTGTCATTAAACCTTGACTGATTAGCCATCATGGAATGAAGTTCATTAAATGTATCCTTTAATTTACAGATTTCGTCCTCAACCGCCCAAATATTACAGTCCACCCTTAAGGACCATTGATGTCCGGACATAATTATGCCCGCTTGTTGCAAGAACAAAACCCCACTTGATATAGGATGCACCTTCAAGGCTTCAGCTAAGTTGCAACAGCAAAATAGAATAACCATGCTGAGAGAGTGCACACCTTCCCTCTTCAGCGCAACCCATGACACTGGAACTGCTGGTCTTACCAGAACGTCACGCCTCCTGTGAAACACAAAAGAAACAACTCACATTAGCTCTTCCTGTTTACGCATGGCCTATGAGCATAATAGCATGTTTGATCGCTTCACACAATTAACTTGGCTCTCTTGTTTATCTACTCCTTTCTTATTCTTTTTCTTAGATTCATCATTCTCTTCACTAGAAGTTACTGCAGACAATGAAGGAAGTTCCTCAAAATTCCCCTTGAAAGGCCTAATTTGGCTCACATGCACAATAGTAGGGCGAGTTGGAAGCTGTGACTTTACATTCACCAGTGATGTCATTTCGATCACCTGGAAAGGACCTGGATAACGGGATACAAATTTTTTCGTTTTGCCTTTTGGCACATAGGAATTATTCATCACCACCCATTGCCCTACATGATATTTGGGTAAAGCCACCTTTCTATTGTGAACTTTGTCCTGTATCTCTAACGTTTTAGTGTTCATTTTTGTCACCTGCTGCCAGATTGTTTTCAACTTTGTGGATAAATCCTTAACAGCTGAAATATCGGTTCCTGGTGCGCTTTTGAGCAATTCAAACGCAGATGGCATCTTCTGACCGAACAGTACTTCATACGGAGACAATCCTGTAATTTCATGCACTTTTGAGTTATACGCCGTGGTTACAAACGCCAATAGGGTATTCCAATTGTTGTGTAGCGAATTTACATAATAACTTAACATCTTAGCTATTGTACGATAAACTCTCTCGGTCCGACCAATAGCCTGCAGGTGTAACGCGCTCGTTCTCGATTTCCTTACATGCAACAACTTGCATATCTGTTTCATCAAATTGGACATAAAGTTTGTCCCTTGATCTGTAATTATAGTTTCACGTGCTCCGAATTTCAATATCCGTTGATGTACCATGGCGTGAGCCACTGTTTCGGCTCGCTGGTCCAGGTAGCTGTCATAGACACATAGAGCGAAAAATGATCTATTATTGTTAAAACATAGCGATTACCCATTGGGGTTGGCACAAATGGTCCCAAGACGTCTACGCCAAGTCATTGGAGAGGTCTATCCACCTCCGGTAGTCGTTGCAACACAATTTTCTGATGACTCAATTCCGACCGTTGAGCACACGGAATGCAATTCTTCACGCACTGATCGACATCTTGCCTTCGTGTTGACCACCAATAACTCTGTGCTACCCTTCTTTCCGTTGCTGTTTGATCCAAATGACCAGAAAACATTGAATCATGTGCTTGCCTTAAAATTTTGCTTCACAATTTTTCTGGTACGACTATGCGTGGACCATTCCTGGTTTTACTGTACAATATCCCGTCTTCCACGATGAACTGTTGCTGCGAGGTGAATCGTTGACAATCTGTGTCAGTGGGTTGTGCCTCCTCCTATTCGTTCTCATTTATTCCTGTGCATTCCATGGTGCATACTCTACGATTCAGACCATCCGCGTTTCTGTGCGATTTACCTGCTCGATGAATCACTTCAAAATCGTATTCACTAAGATGCAAAGCCCACTTAGTTAATCTACTCGTTGGGCCTTTAAGCCCTAACAACCACTTAAGTGCTGCATGGTCAGTAATCACCTTGAAATGTCGTCCATACAAATAACACCGGAAATAGGTTATTCTGAAAATTAATGTCAGTAACTCCTTCTCGGTTGTTGAGTAATTTTTTTCTGCATTGTTTAGCTGTCTGGAAGCATATGCTATCGGGTGTTCCTGCCCATCTATTTCCTGAGATAATACAGGGCGAGTCAAAAGTCCTTGGACACCTTCATAAGTTGGAAGATTAAAGGGAAAATTGAAATGTGATGAAGGGAACATAGGTTTGAAATGTACAGTTTAGAGGTTATTAATGTTCAAAGTTGGGAAATTACCTTCATACCGACTGCTACAACACATGCTCTACGTGTGGTCCATCCCGTGCAATGGACAACTGTAATTGCCGCAACCACTCTGCCTGCACATGGAGGAGAGTGTCTCCTGCAATTTGGTCACAGGCGTGTTGTATGGGTTCCTCCTTGTGTCTCAAATCACGGATACTCTCAGCATACACTATCTGCTTAAGATGTCCTCATAGATAAAAATCAAGGGGCGTTAAGTCAGGCGATCTGGGTGACCACTCCACGGGACCACGGCGACTAATCCACTTCCCTGGCAGTTGTTCCGCCAACCATTCATGGACACCAATGCCATAGTGTGGAGGGACTCTGTCGTGCTGAAAATAAGATGGGAAAATGCCATCAGTGTTCAGTGTGGAAGTGAACACAAGGTCCTGCAGCAGCATCAGATACTGTGGTGCAGTTAAAGTGTTGTAAATGAAAAATAGCCCAATGATGCGGGTGTACCAATGCCACACCACACCACACCATGACCTTCACTAGACTATGTTCTCGAATTGGGGCAACCCAGTTCGGATTTGCGTCACTCCAGTATCGACATTTATGTCGATTAACCTCCCCATTCAAAGTGAAATACGGCTCGTCACGGAACAGTATGCCCTTGGCAAATGAAGGATCCAGTTTGTGTTGTTCAGTAGCCCGCAGGCAGAACTACAACCGACGATCAGTGTCATCCTCGTTAAGTCGATGTTGCATCTGCAGCTTGTAAGGATGCCACTTATTGGAGTGCAATATCCGGATAATGGTGGTTTGGCTTATTCCACATGCTAGAGCCACACGACGGGTACTTCCTTTAGGACTTTTCACAAACGACACAACAACTGCAGTTGAAGTTTCCTCATTGGTGGCAGTCCTTGGTCGCCCACTACGTGCCCTATCGTGAACAGAGCCAGTCTCCCAGAATTTGGTGATCACGTGAGCCACCGTGCTGTGCGATACCGGTTCTCTGTCTGGGTGCTGCCTGTTGTACTCAGCTGCTATTGTTTGGTAGCTGTGTTCCCCAGATATAAGGATGATTTCGATCTTCCGTTCACGTGTCAAACCCATTTTAGATCACCTGTAACAGAGAGAGACATGAGTCGGTATCAAGCTAACTATGAACATTAATAACTTCTAAACTGTACAAAATAGATAAAAACAAATTACACCAGTCAATTCCAGAGCTCAAGCGAGTGTTATTTGATGTGTCATACACCCCACTTCCCATTAAAAAAAAAAGACTTTAATCCAAAATGGCGGATTTCAAGATGGCGGCCATGAATGACATTCACTCCAAAAGTTGCAGCCCCACCTCAAACCTATGTTCTCATCATCACATTTCAATTTTCCCTTCAATCTTCCAACTTATGAAGGTGTCCAAGGACTTTTGACTTGTTTTGTACAGTACCCAAGGCAAAATTGCTAGAGTCACAAGATAATATAAAATGTTTACTAAAATCTGGAAGAGCCAAAACCAGACTAGATGTTAACAAATTTTTTAACTTTTGAAAAGCCTCTTCGCGTTCTGCTGACCAGTGAAATTTTGCTCCCTTCTTCAACAACTGCATGAGGGGCCTTGCAGTTGTATTCCCCGCATAAATGCGTCTAGTGTCCTCTGCTCAGCTTCCTGCAGAATGGCTTCATTAACCGTATCGGAATCCGTTAGCTCATAGGTATTAACATTAATTTTTCGAATTCGATCTACAAAAGCTTCTATTGATTGCCCATTCCTTTGATACATTCTGTTCAATTGTTCCCGATAATATCTATACATATTTTCCTCCGATAACTTCACAGCAACCCTTTTTTGAATACTTCAAATGCCTGAGCATCCCTTAATTCTTCATGGCATGTAATGTACGCTCTGGCATCCACAGTTACTTTCAACTTAGCCACATGCAAAACTGTTCCTGCACCCCAATTTCCCAATTTCGCGGCCGTGCTAAGGTTCTAAAAAAAATCATAACATCCACCCCTGCTTTTCCTGAGATAGGGGTGACCAAAGACGCAGTGTTAGTGTCAAGAATTACTGCATTAACAGGAAACCGTTCCTTGCTCGCTTCTTTAGACCAAGCAAGCTCTATCTCTAATTCCGACACTCGCTCAAGCAGCTGCTGAATAGGCACACAGACTGCTCCATCACTACCAGCTATCGGCCGGCCGCGGTGGTCTCGCGGTTCTAGGCGCGCAGTCCGGAACCGTGCGACTGCTACGGTCGCAGGTTCGAATCCTGCCTCGGGCATGGATATGTGTGATGTCCTTAGGTTAGTTAGGTTTAAGTAGTTCTAAGTTCTAGGGGACTGATGACCACAGCTGTTAAGTCCCATAGTGCTCAGAGCCATTTGAACTACCAGCTATCGAATCAAGACTACAGTAAGCCCAGAAAGTAGATCAAGAAGGGAAGACGGACTATGCTACAGGTTCAGACAAACGAAAAATTGGCACTTACTTGTCATGTTGCAGGAGTTGCTGATCCACTGTTGCCCTTCGCAGGTGCCACATATCCTCGTCGATTACCAGCCACAATTTCCTCCAAATCCAGGGAGAAGACCACTACTGTCACTAATTGTAACAGGAGTGTGTGATGCACAGGATGCCTGACTGACACCACTTGTAATAGGATGACCGGAGGGGGTGAGTTGCTCGGGGTTGTAGGGCGTGGCTGGTTAGAAGGTGGTTGTTTATAGCAATCTTCCTCTTTATTGTTGGTCCTCCCAATACATTTTCCGTTAGCTTAGCCACACCACTCGTGTTGTGGTGGAGACGTGCTGATGCGCGCAGTCCGGGGAACACGACGCCGTGCTCCGTCAGTGGCTGCACAGGCAGTAGGAGGTTAGCAGCGCGAGGCCTGGCCTAGCTTGCCTGCCTCCTGCAGACACTGACGACGCCAGTAGTCACCGGTGCAGCAGCGGGCAACGCCCTCCACCGGCCGGTCCTCGGGGACAGCGTCACAGATGATAACAAAACAGCGACAGAACGCACAATCAGTCGAACCCATGCCGACGCCCACCTCCGATTCCCTTAAATAGTGCAGACCGCTGCTGAAGCCGCTGGTTATGCGGAGCTGTGTTTATTAAAAGGTTCTCGATGAGTTGGCTAACGCAACTACACCACACACGGCCCGCGCGTGTGTAATTCTGCTAATGCTGCGTTCTGGCAGTTGATGGCTGCCGCGCACATACACACATACAGACGCTCGTTGCAAAACTGTGTCACCTGCATAACGCGCCAGCCAGCCTTCGTCCGCCGTCTACCGTGAGGCCGGCGCATTGCGCACTGAAACACACTAAATCACAATTTCGCACTATATTTCCCAACAATACCACTTGTCCTCTGTAGTGTCAAGTATGGATAGTAGAGGCGGTGGGTGTAAATCCTACCAGTTCTTGGTACCCAGACACCATTGCTGATAAGAAATTGATGGTGTTACTTTTGTTTGTTCCTGGTGGAATCAGGTTAGCTGACTGGAGGAGAACTTGAGAAACGGCGCCTGAGGTCTGGGTTGCAGCACTGATGCAGGTCAGATGCACACCACAGAAGACAACAAAAGATGTATTGCTTATTCTATGTGCTGTGTAAGAAATATTGTGCATCAAAATAAAAAAAGATAGGAAAAAAGTAAATATTTGGAGGACTTGAAGAAAAATTGTTTGTCCACTTTCGATTCGTTTATGTTTGGTTACTCACAACATTTGGCCAGTCATATCAGCATCTTGGAAATGCCGATGAATAAATGTATTTAGCATAAGTTTACTTAGGTTAGGGTAGGCAGTTCTGCCGCATAATATAATATAGGGACTTCTTCATTTCGTTCGATATTTCTGCTATTATATGCAGTGTTTATTTTTGTGTATTATTTTGTTTCTGAGGGGGCAGATTAGGTTTGGTGCTACTTGCTACACCATGCACTGCGTTTATGGAGTAGCGGTGTGGGTAATTGTGAGAATACAAGCTGTGGGGTGAGATTAAAGCGGCAATATCCCGCCGCAGAACATGTGGCTATGGGACCATGACGAGCGGCTAGAGTTACACGGCCTTGAAAAAACCCGAGTGGACACTAGGCAGGGGCGCATATGGCTGTGTTTGCACTCATGGAGATATTTAAATGCCAGAGTAAAGTTGATAAAAACAGAACTAAGAGTGAAACGGAGGTGCGAGTTGGCACTCACGGACAGAAGAATGTGTAAAACTAAATTATCTATGTAGTGGCGTGGCAAGACAGCCAAGCCACTCGGAGGTAGCCGAAAGGCACGCGTTAAGCTCACGCAGACTGGCGTGAGGTCTGGAACAAGGTAAAGTAATTATCCTATAAAGAAAAGAACGTAGTTCTTGGAATACTTAACTTTAATCCACAATTGGAAAACATGGCTCTTGTTAGACATTATTACACTGAATATAAACTGGTAATGGCGCCTTGCTAGGTCGTAGCAAATGACGTAGCTGAAGGCTAAGCTAACTATCGTCTCGGCAAATGAGAGCGTATTTGTCAGTGAACCATTGCTATGAACGTTGGCTGTACAACTGGGTCGAGTGCTAGTAAGTCTCTCTAGACCTGCCGTGTGGTGGCGCTCGGTCTGCAATCACTGACAGTGGCGACACGCGGGTCCGACGTATACTAACGGACCGCGGCCGATTTAAAGGCTACCACCTAGCAAGTGTGGTGTCTGGCGGTGACACCACAATCTAGATGTGTCACAAAAATATATAATAGTTAAAAAGTAATTGTTCTTTAAAAAAAATGTGAATTTACCTAAGTTCAATGCAATTTAGGCAGTGCTACGGTCGATTAATATGAACAAAATGTCTACAGATTCGGCTAGTAGAGCTGCATCGAGCAATCATAACTGATTTAGCAGAATCTGTACCGTTTTTAAATAAGAGGTCGGAATATGGTATTCGAAAGAGTAAAAGTTTGGTTTTGGTAATATAAATTTATGGAGACGAAATTACCGGAAGTATTCTAAAGTTTAAAGAGGTAGATGAGTGATTAAGTATGTATCTTTATTTGTTTATTTATGTTAGATATCAAAAATCTAGGAAAAGCAATATCATGCCACAAAAACATTATTTGTGAAAAAAACGGTGGCAGATACAGAAAATTTGATTTTAAATTGTTATTGCCCACAAAATTTCCATATTTTTCAATATCTCATATATCTTTTGTGTTTAGTTTTAGAATGTTCGTAATTTTTGTCAAACATTTTTAATTTGTGCATTCGTTTCGAGGGTGGGTGGGGCGGCCATCTTTGGGGAGTTCGTTCTGAGTGACACTAAGAACCGGACATGCCAAGCATCTGGGGGTAGTGGGTTGGTAGTCACGTTCGGGGGCAAGTATTTATGTAACGACATTCGAAAGCGATCAAGTGGAGCGCAATATAGTGGTATAGGACGGCAGACAAAATTGTATTTTGTGAATTGTGAACAGTGTGTCGAGTGTCGTGACTGGGACATATGAATTTTATAGTGAACTGTTGTAGCACCATTATTAATGGCCGCCCTTATGCAAAAGCCCCTCAGACTGCATTTTAAGTGTTTATTAAAGATATTGAAGAAAAATAAACCACTTGTTGAAATTATAAATCACCGCAATACCTGCCTGCATTGTTTTGTTATATTTTATTTCAGTTTAGAAACTGAGTTTATGACAGTTGTGAGCTGGCACTCTACGACGTAAAACGAAGCCAAACATTGAGACCAGCCACATCTCTGAGCCACTCAATTAAGCTCAGTGTTGACTATAACAAATATATATATTTTCATGCCATAGCACATGGGGGCTTGAGCCAAACTATTCGAACTTCAGTGTGTAGTGCCCAATACAGTCGTACGATTGACTTTTACATTTGTGGGATTACAACTCCATAATAAAGTCAGATGCGAAGGACATACCACAGAATGACAAATTTAAAAAAGCCTTACATACTTTGTTTACCTCAATTCTATTATGTCATATAGACTCATATTCTGGGGTAACTCATCAAACTGGGCTAAAGTTTTGAGTGTACAGAAGCGTGTAATAAGACTCATTTGTGGTGTAAATTCAAGAACATGAACAGAATCCTGTTCAAGGAACTGAATATTCTAACCATTGCTTCTGAGTATATTTATTCCTTAATGAAATTTGTTGCAAGTAATATGTCTCTTTTTTAAGCAATGACTCAATACATAATATCAGTACCAGGAGTGAGAACAATCTACATAAAGACGTAAAATCACTTACCTTGGTCCAAAGAGGAGTCCAATATTCACATTTTCTATAAACTGCCAGTAAGTATTAAAAACTTATTTTCAGATAAAGCACAGTTTAAAAGAGTTTGAAAGACTTTTTACATAGACAATTCCTTCTTCTCTAGATGAATATCTAAACGCGGACTGTTAGACCAGCATAAGTAAAGATTTCTATAAGATTTCAGTTTTGACAGCACTTGGTCACAGCTGTCAGGATTAGGGATTTTGTGTCTCATAATTTATTAAAAGTGCATTACTATGTTTCATTCTGACAGTTTATTAATCTTGCAAATGTAAGCAGTTCCAGTTTACTATAATGTATTCACATACTTTGGCAATCTCCTGAGAAATGATCAGGGAAATGAATTTTATATTCAAATGTCTTATGGTTTTTTTATGTTATACTTCTGACTTGTTCCACACCCACGAGAATCATCTCGTTTTTGTATCTAATGAATGAAAACTGAATCTAAAATAATCTAATCTGTAGTTAATGCTAGAAACAACTGCCTGTTCTGCTTCTGACCAAAACTGCTTTCCATGTTTGTGTCCAGGAATCATACAATGAACTGTTTCAATGACAAACTTCTCAGTGTCAAGATTCACAGGCATGCAGAATTTTTTAAAGTACTTCATTGCCCATAGAAATGATTTATTTCACAATTTCAATTTCGGCCTTTGGGCCATTTACATGTAAAAAGTGCACTTGAATGTTGATTTGTAACAATTTATGTAAATGATGTTACCATTGTGAAAAGGTCCATTTTTGATGATGACATGTATACATGACAGAGGTTTTTAAAGTCTGACATGTGCTGAGGCAAAATCTTTTGCAGTAACACTTGAAAATGACCCAAAGGCCGAAATTGCAAGTGCAAAATAAATAATTTCTTCAGTCAGTGGTGAATATGAGGTCCTTTAAAATTTTTTTCAGTGATAGTATGATTTAGTCATTCTGAAACTCTATCTTGCTGAGGTGTGTACCTTAGGGAAAACTAGAAATTCATTCTCTTTACTCCAAAGAATTGAATCATTTCATTTGAAATGTTTCACTACCAGTCACATCTAAATCTGCTGATTTTGTTGTCAAAATGAGTAGTAGTCATTGCCTAGTATACTTTAAAACAATGAAATACTTAAGACTTTGATTGAAGAATATAAGATATGGAAACTGAGTATAACCATCAGTGAAAGTCGCTATATATTTCTCATCATCAAAAGAAACAGGTATTATAGAACTAAGCACCTTACTTCATTTCACTTCAAGTGGATGTTTGACTCAAACACAAGATTGAATATGTGATAACTACACTTCTTTATCCCCTATCAAGGTCAAACATTTATTTTCAGGTTTTTAAATCTTTACTTTGTCCATTCCTTCTGTAACATGATAAGGTTTCTTCATATTTTCAAGGTTCAGATGTCCTAAGCGTTTATACCACAACTGTAGTTAGTTAGTTAGTTAGTTACATGTCCATAGATCATTTTGCATGATAGAGCATCATGATGTGGAATGAGTCATTTCACATTCATGTCGCAAATTGATTTGTACATATGCATACATTCTGAACATGTCTAACATTTTTTCCGCCTTACGGAAAGAAAAAGAGAAAAGATACCACCACCTTTTACACATTACAATAATAAAAATTCTACAGAATTGGAGTTGTCAATGAGCAACTTTCTCAGTTTTTTTAAATCAAAATCACCAGATAAGTGATCAAATATTTTTGTTGCAGCATTGTGCATCCCTTTTTGTGCTAAAGACAATCTTAAAATAGAGTAATGAATGTTATTTTTCCTTCTGGTATTGTAATTATGTACCTCATTGTTCCTTTTGAACTGTAGTGGATTGTTTACGACAAACTTTGTGAAGGAATAAATATACTGTGAAGCAGTAATCAGAATACCCAACTCCTTAAGCAGATTCTTACAGAACGTTTTGTGCAATGAAGATTATTTTGATCAATCTTTGAGAATTTTTATGCAATCGATCTCATAATATGGGGTTCACATATAGTGTACAAATAAATATCGTTGATATAGATATAGTACACATACTTATAATTATACAAGGCACATAAAAATACACTAGAGAACAATTTCTTAATTTTACTGTACATGTAAAATAATATACAGAAGTATCAAATAAACCAATAACATACTAAGGTAAATACAAAATAGTTTACAGTTAGAAATAATTTAGTTCCTCATGTCATTTTTAGAAAGATTTTGAAATTCTGGAACATTGTAAAAAGCCTTTTCTTCAACCATTTCTCAGTTTTTGTTTTAAAGTCATTAAGTGAGACATGATGTGCCTGTAAAGTAAAATATGAAATAATTTTATACCCAGGTATTCATAACTAGACTGCATATCCTTTAATCTAGCTGTGGGAATATCTATCTGTTTCATTTGTCTAGTTTTATATTGGTGTACAGCTTCCTTCAAGATATAGCTATTTAAGTTTTCTTTAATCCTTAGTAGGCAACAGTATGTAAAAAGTGATAGCATTGTCAATACTTTTAAGTATTTAAAAACTGTTCTGCAGGAGGTTATAGAGTTTGTAACTACAGAAATAGTCCTGATAGCCTTTCTTGCAGCTTATTATTTTCTTGCCCTACAGAATTATACCATAAAAGGATATCACTTTGCAGGCAGCAGTGAAAGAAGACATAGCAGAAGTTACATAACAGAGGTGTTGTTACACAGTTCTGTAGTTTAGACAATAAAAAGGTTAACACAAGAGAGCTTTATGCATACATGGTCGATGTGTATGTCCCAGATTAATTTGGAATCAAGGTATACACCAAGCCACTTAACAGTTGAGCATTCATTTTCACTTATTGATAAACTGAAAATGATGTTCACTGTATTTTCATAGTTGATGGATAGTTTCTTAGCTTTGAACCACATATGGGACAGGTTAAGGTACTCTTTTTTCTCTAGTTTCAATCCGTTTGTGTCTTTCCCAGAGCTAATGAATGTTGTGTCATTTGCATAAAGTAAAGATTTATGGGGCATGTTACTGGAAAGATGATACACAAATATTATAAATAGTAAAGGCCCAAGTATGGAACCCTGAGGAGCACCTAGAGTTACGTCAAAGTATTGGAACTTTTGGTTGTTGTAAACTACAGTTTGCATTCTGTCACTGAGATGGGAACTTCTGAGGAAGAGTTCTAAGTATCTGACTCCATAACACCAAAGTTTCTCCACTAGTATTATATGATTCACTGAATCAAATGCCTTGCTTACATCAGCTAGAATGGCTTCAGTAGATAACTTTGATTCAAATGAGGTTTGTTTAAAAGAAATTATGTCTTCAACTGCTTTGACTATCAATAACTTGGGCCTAAAACCATATTGAGATGTGGTCAGAATATTGCTTTCAGACAATGTCTGAAAATATCCTGTTGCATGCAGTATTATATTATTTTGGAGAGAATAACTTCAAAAAAATAAAAATGGCTCTGAGCACTATGGGACTAAACATCTGTGGTCATCAGTCCCCTAGAACTGAGAACTAGTTAAACCTAACTAACCTAAGGACATCACACACATCCATGCCCGAGGCAGGATTCAAACCTGCGACCGTAGCAGTCGCGCGGTTCCGGACTGAGCGCCTAGAACCGCTAGACCACCGTGGCCGGCAGAGAATAATTTCCAGTGAAACCGGACGATAATTATTTTTGCATAACATGTTACCCTTTATGAATCAGGATGATAACTGCTCTTTTAAGACATTCTAGATAATGGTTACTAGTATACATCCATTTTATTAGTGTACAAAGAGTGTTTGATATGAAATCCATTACTTTTTTAATCACAAAATTTAATGAGCTAAAAGTCCTCGTATTTTGAATATTCAACTTTTATTATTGATTTAACCATGTTATGGGCTAGTATTTGTGTCTACATGAGGAAACAGTAATGTTATTTATTTAGATTCTGAATGCAGTGGTATTCTCTTGCAATTCATACGAGTTGCAAGTCATACATATTTCGAGTCATTACATATCTGGATACAAAGTAGAGTGGTATTATTCCATAAACGTAAAGTGATTCACATCAGTCACGTATTGGTACTGCTACAGATGAAACCGACTAGAAATTTGTGGATCACAGGTAACATGCATTTTATCTACATCACTTAGATTAGCAATTAATACTATTTCTCAGGGTTTGGCTAATTTATTAAACCATTTATCTTACTTTTAACCAGTTTTTTGTTCTCTCCGACTGTATGATTTGCGGGAAATATACTGCTATTTCCACACATGCAACTGAGTAAGAAGTCCAGAGATGCTGTTAGCTCGATTGCTGTCCATATCTCATTGCAATTGTGTGGAAGGTTAAGCCCACCTCTGCTGATTCATTAGAGCCAACCAGTATCCTTATCCAACAGCCTGAAAGCACCTGGCGTAGTCTTATGGTTTTAAAGTTCAACGTTTTACTGTCATTCATGCATTATTATGACAAAAGTCATGGGACAGCGATATGCTCATATACAGGATGCGACAGATCCGACTAAGCAGCTTTAAGGAGCAATAAAAAGTAAATTTAGATGTATAGAGAACAAATGTTTTTATTTTCTAAATTAATGCAATATACTGTTTCACAGTCATTTAGTTTTGAAAATAATGTCCTCAAGATGGCGGCTGTTAGCATCAATACTTTGTTGTAGACGCTCCCTGAAGTTTCGAGCAGCTCTTGCACACTCATCGCGGGGTATGGCATTCATTTCAGCAATAATCCGCTCTTCTAACTCTGGTAGGATGTGAGGGCAGCTTTTGAAACCCTTTTCCTTCAGATATCCGCGTCCCAGGAACATTTCTCTCAAAACAGCTCCATACTGTTGGAACCACAAGTCCCCCAGTCTATGTTCTTCAACAATCTCGTCCATTCTGGGTTGCAGAAAATTTAGCAGCATTGAAACATAACGTGTGGAATTCACTGTCATGGTCACTCCTTCCTCCTCAAAATAATAAAGGCCAACCAAGCCAGTTGTAATATGGCACATCACACTGTCACTTTAGGAGAATGTTGTGGTCTTTCATGAATAATTCGGGGGTTATTTTCAGCGCAGTAGCGAAAGTTGTGCTTATTCACGCGCCCACTAAGATGAAAATGTGCCTCGTCACTACTAAAGAAAGCTGCATTCAGAGGGATCTGAGCAAGTATTTGCTCACACACATGTTGACGGTTGGTGTAGTCTCCTGGGCGTAATTCTTGAGCAAACATTATTTTGAAATGATGGAATTTCAAATCGCATTGCAGAATCATTCTCAAAATGTGGTAAGAAATCCCTAATGAAACAGCATGTTGTCGAGCAGAACGTTGCGGCGATTGTTTAACTGCTGTTCTCACCCACTGCACATTTTCTAGCGTTCTGAGGCATCTGCGTAGGCCATGTGTGTGTATTCTTAGTGTGCTACCAGTTTCCTCCAACTACCGAACCCAGGACCGAATTGTGTTTGCATTAGGAACGGCATTGTTGCGTGGAATGTTGAACTGTCGCCGGAAAGCTCGTTGTGTAGCGATCACAGATCTGTTGTTTTCACAATAAACGTGAACGGCATAACCACGATGTGCACCGATCTAGACCATGTTGGCTACTGAAATAGGGTCAATGACTGAACCAAGGCAGACCACGTGCAACTACCTACCCTCACCACAGCCTGAACGGTAATCGGTAGAAACTGCTTATTCGGTTCTGCTGCACCCTGTACAACTGACCGTAGAATCGCGTAAACAAAGCATAAAAGGACATTGCATCGGTAGAGCTGTCATTTGTACTCAGATGATTAATTAGAAAACCTTTCCGATGTGATGATTGTTACATGATGGGAATTAACAGGCTTTGATCGTTGTATGTTAGTTGGCGTTAGTCACATTGGACATTCCATTTCGGAATTCATTAAGTAATTCAGTATTCTGAGAGCCATAGTGTCAAGAGCATGCCGAGAATATCAAATTTCAGACGTTATCTCTCACTACAGACAACGCAGTAACCAACGGCCTTCAGTTAATGACTGAGAGCAGCGGCATTTGAGTAATGTCGTCATTGCTCGCAGACAAGCAACACTATGTGACATAACCACAGAAATCAATACGGGATGTACAACGAACTTATCTGTAAGGACAGTGCAGCGAAATTTTGCATTAATGGACTATGGCAGCAGACAACCGAAGTGAGTGTCTTTGCTAACAGCACGACATTGCCTGCAGTGTCTCTCCTGCACTCGTGACCATATCAGTTGGACCCTAGACGACTGGAAAAGTGTGGCCTAGTCAGGTGAGTCCCAATCTCAGCTGGTAAGAGTTGATGTTAGAGCTTGAGTGTGGCGCAGACACCACAAAGCCATGAATGTAGGGAAAATGTGCAAAAATATGAAAAATTGTAAAAAAAGATGAAACAAACGTAAAATTGCGGAAAATATGGAAAACATGAGAAACTATGAAAAATGTGGAAAAATACAGAAATTTGTGAAAACATAGAAATACTTCAAAAAATACAAAAAATGTTGAAAAATATGAGTACCTACATATCTGCCATGGTGTGGTCTCTGCTGGTGCCTCAAATGATGAAAATCAGGTAATATTAAATTTAATTTGTTATTTACAGAGATCCTCATCCTAGACCTCAAGTGAGGTGACTTAACGCAATTACAATAAAACTAATTTGTTTTAACAAATAGCTACACCCTAATCGTCTCCCTATGGTACTAAGCTCCGTGTGCATACCGGGGGGGGAGTCATTCCAGATGTAGAAAGGGTCTTTCCGGATGCCATGAAGAGTACAGGGTGCACCCATCTGCAGGTGGTCGCTCATGTCGGCACCAATGATGTGTGTCGCTATGGATCGGAGGAAATCCTCTCTGGCTTCCGGCAGCTATCTGATTTGGTGAAGACTGCCAGTCTCGCTAGCGGGATGAAAGCAGAGCTCACCATCTGCAGCATCGTCGACAGGACTGACTGCGGACCTTTGGTACAGAGCCGAGTGGAGGGTCTGAATCAGAGGATGAGACGGTTCTGCGACCGTGTGGGCTGCAGATTCCTCGACTTGCGCCATAGGGTGGTGGGGTTTTGGGTTCCGCTTGATAGGTCAGGAGTCCACTACACGCAACAAGCGGCTACACGGGTAGCAGGGGTTGTGTGGCGTGGGCTGGGCGGTTTTTTAGGTTAGATGGCCTTGGGCAAGTACAGAAAGGGCAACAGCCTCAACGGGTGCGGGGCAAAGTCAGGACATGCAGGGACCAAGCAGCAATCGGTATTGTAATTGTCAACTGTCGAAGCTGCGTTGGTAAAGTACTGGAACTTCAAGCGCTGATGGAAAGTACCGAAGCTGAAATCGCTATAGGTACAGAAAGCTGGCTGAAGCCAGAGATAAATTCTGCCGAAACTTTTACAAAGGTACAGACGGTGTTTAGAAAGGATAGATTGCATGCAACCGGTGGTGGAGTGTTCGTCGCGGTTAGTAGTAGTTTATCCTGTAGTGAAGTAGAAGTGGATAGTTCCTGTGAATTATTATGGGTGGAGGTTACACTCAACAACCGAGCTAGGTTAATAATTGGCTCCTTTTACCGACCTCCCGACTCAGCAGCATTAGTGGTAGAACAACAGAGAGAAAATTTGGAATACATCTCACATAAATTTTCTCAGCATGTTATAGTCTTAGGTGGAGATTTCAATTTACCAGATATAGACTGGGACACTCAGATGTTTAGGACGGGTGGTAGGGACAGAGCATCGAGTGACATTATACTGAATCCACTATCCGAAAATTACCTCGAGCAATTAAACAGAGAACCGATGGAGATAACATCTTGGACCTACTGATAACAAACAGACCCGAACTTTTCGACTCTGTATGTGCAGAACAGGGAATCAGTGATCGTAAGGCCGTTGCAGCATCCCATGGAAGTTAATAGGAATATAAAAAAAGGGAGGAAGGTTTATCTGTTTAGCAAGGGTAATAGAAGGCAGATTTCAGACTACCTAACAGATCAAAACGAAAATTTCTGTTCCGACACTGACAATGTTGAGTGTTTATGGAAAAAGTTCAAGGCAATCGTAAATTGCGTTATAGACAGGTACGTGCCGAGTAAAACTGTGAGGGACGGGAAAAACCCACCGTGGTACAACAACAAAGTTAGGACACTACTGCGAAAGCAAAGAGAACTTGACTCCAAGTTTAAACGCAGCCAAAACCTCTCAGACAAACAGAAGCTAAACGATGTCAAAGTGAGGGGCTATGCGTGAAGCGATCAGTGAATTCGAAAGTAAAATTCTATGTACCGACTTGACAGAAAATCCTCGGAAGTTCTGGTCTCACGTTAAATCAGTAAGTGGCTCGAAACAGCATATCCAGACACTCCGGGATGATGATGGCATTGAAACAGAGGATGACACGCGTAAAGCTGAAATACTAAACACCTTTTTCCAAAGCTGTTTCACAGAGGAAGACCGCACTGCAGTTCCTTCTCTAAATCCTCGCACAAACGAAAAAATGGCTGACATCGAAATAAGTGTCCAAGGAATAGAAAAGCAACTGGAATCACTCAACAGAGGAAAGTCTGCTGGACCTGACGGGATACCAATTCGATTCTACACAGAGTACGCGAAAGAACTTGCCCCCCTTCTAACAGTCGTGTACCGCAAGTCTCTAGAGGAACAGAAGGTTCCAAATGATTGGAAAAGAGCACAGGTAGTCCCAGTCTTCAACAAGGGTCGTCGAGCAGATGCGCAAAACTATAGACCTATATCTCTGACGTCGATCTGTTGTAGAATTTTAGAACATGTTTTTTGCTCGAGTATCATGTCGTTTTTGGAAACCCAGAATCTACTATGTAGGAATCAACATGGATTCCGGAAACAGCGATCGTGTGAGACCCAACTCGCTTTATTTGTTCATGAGACCCAGAAAATATTAGATACAGGCTCCCAGGTAGACGCTATTTTTCTTGACTTCCGGAAGGAGTTCTATACAGTTCCGTACTGTCGCCTGATAAACAAAGTAAGAGCCTACGGAATATCAGACCAGCTGTGTGGCTGGATTGAAGAGATTTTAGCAAACAGAACACAGCATGTTGTTATCAATGGAGAAACGTCTACAGACGTTAAAGTAACCTATGGCGTGCCACAGGGGAGTGTTATGGGACAATTGCTTTTCACAATATATATAAATGACCTAGTAGATAGTGTCGGAAGTTCCATGCGGCTTTTCGCGGATGATGCTGTAGTATACAGAGAAGTTGCAGCATTAGAAAATTGTAGCGAAATGCAGGAAGATCTGCAGCGGATAGGCACTTGGTGCAGGGAGTGGCAACTGACCCAAAAAAATGATTCAAATGGCTCTGAGCACTATGGGACTTAACATCTATGGTCATCAGTCCCCTAGAACTTAGAACTACTTAAACCTAACTAACCTAAGGACATCACACAACACCCAGCCATCACGAGGCAGAGAAAATCCCTGACCCCGCCGGGAATCGAACCCGGGAACCCGGGCGTGGGAAGCGAGAGCGCTACCGCACGACCACGAGATGCGGGCACAACTGACCCTTAACATAGACAAATGTAATGTATTGCGAATACATAGAAAGAAGGATCCTTTGTAGTATGATTATATGATAGCGGAACAAACACTGGTAGCAGTTACTTCTGTAAAATATCTGGGAGTATGTGTGCGGAAAGATTTGAAGTGGAATGATCATATAAAATCAATTGTTGGTAAGGCGGGTACCAGTTTGAGATTCATTGGGAGAGTCCTTAGAAAATGTAGTCCATCAACAAAGGAGGTGGCTTACAAAACACTCGTTCGACCTATACTTGAGTATTGCTCATCAGTGTGGGATCCGTACCAGATCGGGTTGACGGAGGAGATAGAGAAGATCCAAAGAAGAGCGGCGCGTTTCGTCACAGGGTTGTTTGGTAACCGTGATAGCGTTACGGAGATGTTTAACAAACTCAAATGGCAGACTCTGCAAGAGAGGCGCTCTGCATCGCGGTGTAGCTTGCTTGCCAGGTTTCGAGAGTGTGCGTTTCTGGATGAGGTATCGAATATATTGCTTCCCCCTACTTATACCTCCCGAGGAGATTACGAATGTAAAATTAGAGAGATTAGAGCGCGCACGGAGGCTTTCAGACAGTCGTTCTTCCCGCGAACCATACGCGACTAGGACAGGAAACGGAGGTAACGACAGTGGCACGTAAAGTGCCCTCCGCCACACATCGTTGGATGGCTTGCGGAGTATAAATGTAGATGTAGATGTAGTTATATCCTTTCTTCCAGGAGTGCTAGTTCTGCAAGGTTCACAGGAGAGCTTCTGTAAAGTTTGGAAGGTAGGAGACGAGATACTGGCAGAAGTAAAGCTGTGAGGCCGGGGCGTGAATTGTGCTTGGGTGGCTCAGATTGTAGAGCACTTGCTTGCAAAAGACAAAGGTCCCGAGTTCGAGTCTCGGTCTGGCACACAGTTTTAATCTGCCCGGAAGTTTCAGACCTTGAATATAGCTAACACAAATTTGTAATCATTACACTGGAAGCCTTTATCTCTCGTGGTCAAGGTCGTCTAGAACCAGCACTGATAACACACTCAAAGTCCAATTCACCCTATCAAGTATTTACATACATGTCACACATGTACAGTACATGTAACAGTCTCATAGTTATCGTAACTACTGAAGAGAAAAAAATGTTAATCATCAGGAGCACAGACGTTCCAAGTGGGTTTCTTCCAGCTTCCTATGTCACAACATCGCTCTACATCCTTGAGATTCCACCAGGGGCTTGTTGAACGTGTGTGCAAGATTACTCTGCAGTGGTGTTAAAAATTTTAAGGGATGGTGGAGTAGGGTAAATGCATCAATTTGTGGTAAGAGACCCTGTTCTGGAAACAAATGAGTCGAATGTTATAAGCGAAAATCAGTCTCACACCTCTGACAGTTAAATACATGTGACAGAACTCAGTGGCAGACTAAGGGAGGGGCAGAGGGCATGACCAGTACCTAGCCTCTAGTTCTGTGGGACCCTCCAAATCTCAAGGTCCTTGAGATTTCGAGGCCTCCCAGGACTAGACCATTTTGATCAAATGTTAGACAAAGCCAAAATATGTTCAGTAAATAAGGGGAAGGTGTAGCTCGAGGTCCAGTACATATCCAAAATATAAGCATAGGTGCCTACTTCTCCATCATTAGGCTGCGTTAGTTGTCAATGGATACATTGAGAGCTTTTAGAAAATCCTGTAAAACGTTGCATGAAACTTAAAACCGGATAATAGTAACGAGCTATGTACTAGACGCAGTTATTCTACATGAAATGGTTTTGTTAACATTGCCACCTATGCAAGTGTACTTTATGTAGAATTTAAATTTGTGTATAACTACAGTGGTGATCATTTTGATTTTTTAACTAAAATAATACAGTGTAAAAATTACTACTTCATAGGGTATATATTATTATTATATAGCTTATTTTATGAATATGAGAATCCAACTGGATAAATAAGAGTCTTCTAGACTTAAGCAACTGTATTTACCAACTGTAGACAGCAAGATCAACACAAGATATCTGTGCTTTATGCGCCACAACTAAGAGTACAAAGACATTATGTAACATTTTTATCCTACTTAAAACACCAAACATTGCGTAAATCTTTATTTATTTATAGTAAACACCTTAAAGGAGTGCACCCTGCCCACTCTATGGGACTTCGCCATAAAACATAAATGAAGGACCCTAACAACACAGAAATTATTTGATGGTTTCTTTCATAAAAGGAGCAAGATACTTATTAAAGAATAGCACTGCAGGTAGACAATTTGAACTTTATTGTCATACAGTTATGTTATAATCTGTAACAATTTAGGAAACCAATGACGACAGCAGCTGCAGTGGGACTTCCGTTCGCATTACACTCACATGGAATACCCATCAGAATGGGGAAAATCCAAGCAGTCCTCTCGAGCACTCGCTCTAGAATACCTTAATTTTTTTGTTAACTACACCTCATTTCATACTTCATAAAGCTCAATTAGAAATAACATGTAATCAGTGTAACTCTTTCTTCAAATTTTGTTGTAGTGGGTCAAGTGAGTTTATACAGTGATTTCATTATCATTCACCTAAGAACAGCTCAAAAAGTAAGTGCATTCATTTCTAATTAGCTTATTATTATCTCTGGTTTGATGCAACTCTCCATGCTACTCTAACCTGTGCAAGCTTCTTCATCTCCAAGTAGCTACTGCAACCTACATACTTCTGAATCTGCATAGTGTATTCATCTCTTGGTCTTCGTCTATGATTTTTACCCTCCACGCTGAGCTCCAGTACCAAACTGGTGATCCCTTGATGTCTCAGAACATGTCCTACTAACCAATCCCATCTTCTAGTCAAGTTGTACCACGAATTCCTCTTCTCCCCAATTCTATTCATTTTTCTGTAGCACCACATTTCGAAAGCTTATATTCTCTTCTTGTCTAAACTATTTATTGTCCATCTTTCACTTCCGTACACGGCTACACTTCACGCAAATATTTTCAGAAAAGAGTTCCTGACACTTAAATCTATAATCGATGTTAACAAATTTCTCTTCTTCAGAAACGTTTTCCTTGCCATTGCTGGTCTACATTTTATATCCTCTCTACTTGGACCATCATCAGTTATTTTGCATCTATTACTTTACGTGTCTCATTTCGTAATCTAATTCCCTCAGCAAAAAAATGGTTCAAATGGCTCTGAGCACTATGGGACTTAACATCTGTGGTCATCAGTCCCCTAGAACTTAGAACTACTTAAACCTAACTAACCTAAGGACATCACACACATCCATGTCCGAGGCAGGATTCGAACCTGCGACCGTAGCAGTCGCGCGGTTCCGGACTGAGCGCCTAGAACCGCTAGACCACATTTCCCTCAGCACAACCTGATTTAATTTGGCTACATTCCATTATAGTCGTTTTGCTTTTGTTGATGTTCATCTTATATCTTCCTTTCAAGACACTGTTCATTCCATTCAATTGCTCTTCCAGGTCCTTCACTGTCTCTGACAGAATTACAATGTCATCAGCAAATGTCAAAGTTTATAATACTTCTCCTTGGATTTTAATTCCTACTCCAATTTTTTTTTTTTTTTTTTTTTTTTTTTTTTTTTTTTTGTTTTGTTTACTGCTTGCTCAATATACAGATTGAATAACATCGAGGATAGGCTACAACCCTGTCTCACTCCCTTCCCAACCACTGCTTCCCTTTCATACCCCTCGACTCTTATAACTGGCATCGGGTTTCTGTACAAATTGTAAATAGCCTTTCGCTCCCTGTATTTTACCCCTGCCACCTTCAGAATTTGAAAGAGATTATTCCAGTCAACATTGTCAAAAGCTTTCTCTAAGTCTACAAGTGCTAGAAACGCAAGTTTGCCTTTCCTTAATCTATGTTCTAAGATAAGTCGTAGGGTCAGTATTGCCTCACGTGTTCCAACAGTTCTATGGAATCCAAACTGATCTTCCTCAAGGTCAGCTTCTACCAGTTTTTTCATTCGTCTGTAAAGAATTGATGTTAGTATTTTGCAGTCATGACTTATTAATCCGGTAGTTCGGTAATTTTCACAGCTGTCAACATCTGCTTTCTTTTGCTTTGATATTATTACATTCTTCTTGAAGTCTGAGGGTATTTCGCCCGTCTCATACATCTTGTTCACTAGATGGTAGAGTTTTGCTAGGGCTGGCTGTCCCAAAGCTATCAGTAGTTCTAATGGAGTGTTGTCTACTCCCAGGGCCTTGTTTCGACTTAGGTCTTTCAGTGCTCTGTCAAATTCTTCACACAGTATTATATCTCTCATTTCAACTTCATCTACGACCTCTTCTATTTCCATACCATTGCCCTCAAGTACATAGCCCTTGTGTAGAACCTTTATATACTCCTTTCACCTTTCTGCTTTCCCCTTTTTGCTTAGAACTGGCTCTTGATATTCGTACAATTGGTCTCTTTTCTCCAAATGTCTCTTTAATTATACTGTAGGCAGTATCTATCTCACCTCTAGCGATATATGCCTCTACATCCTTACATTTGTCCTCTAGCCATCTATGTTTAGCCATTTTGCACTTCCTGCTGATCTCAATTTTGAGACGTTTGTATTCCTTTTTTGCCTGCTTCACTGCTTCATTTACTGCATTTTTATATTTTCTCCTTTCATCATTTAAATTCAATATATCTTCTGTTACCCGAGGATTTCTACTAGCACTCGTCTTTTTACCTACTTGATCCTCTGCTGCCTTCACTATTTCATCTCTCAAAGCTACCCATTCTTCTTCTACTGTATTTCTTTCTCCCAATCTGGTAAATGCTCTGTCTGAAACCCTCTACAACCTATGGTTCTTTCAGTTTATCTAGGTCCTATCTCTTTAAATTCCCATCTTTTTGCAGTTTCTTCAGTTTTAATCTGCAGTGCATCACCAATAGATTGTCGTCAGAGTCCAGATCTGTCCCTGGAAATCTCACACAATTTAAAAACTGGTTCCCAAATCTCTGTCTTACCAGTATATAATCTATCTTAAACCTTCCAGTGTCTCCAGGCCTCTTCGACGTATGCAATCTTCTTATGTGATTCTTAAACTAGGTGCTAGCTATGATTAAGCAATGTTCTGTTTCAAATTCTACCAGATAGCTTCCTCTTTCATTCCTTACTCCATTCCATATTCACCTACTACTTTTCCTTCTCTTCCTTTTCCTACTATCGAATTCCAGTCCCCCTTAACTATTAAGTTTTCGTCTCCCTCCGCTGTTGAATAATTTCTTTTATCTCATCATACATTTCTTCAATCTCTTCATCATCTGCGGAGCTAGTTGCCATATAAACTCGTACTACTGTAGTAGGTGTGTGCTTCATGTCAATCTTGGCTGCAACAATGCATTCACTATGCTGTTCGTAATAGCTTATCTGCACTCCTATGTTTTATTCATTATTAAACGTACTCCTGCATTACCCCTATTTTATTTTGTAGTTATAAACCTGTATTCACCTGACCAGAAGTCTTGTTCCTCCTGGCACCGAACTTCACTAATTCCCACTATATCTAACTTTAACCTACCCATTTCCCTTTTTTAAATTTTCTAACCTACCTGCCCGATTAAGGGATCTGACATTCCATGTTCCGACCTGTAGAAAGCCAGTTTTGTTTCTCCTGAGAATGATGTCCTCCTGAGTAGTCCCTGCCTGGACATCTGAATGGGGGACTATTTTACCTGCGGAATATTTTACCCAAGAGGACGCCATGATCATTAAACCATAGAGTAAAACTGCATGCCTTCAGGAAAAATTATGGCTGAAGTTTCCCCTTGCTTTCAGCCCTTCCCAATACCAGCACAGCAAGGCTGTTTTGGTTAATGTTACAAGGCCACATCAGTCAGTCATCCAGACTGCTGCCCGTGCAATTACTGAAAAGGCTGGCTGCTGCCCCACTTCAGGAAACACGCGTTTGTCTGGCCCCTCTCAAGTGGCTACTTCATGTCTGTGTGAGAATATCTACCTCCAAACACACAGACGGAGATTTTCATCTCTCCTCAGAATACTGTGTTCCTATGGCTAATGCTGGCGACAAAGCGAGAGCTGATGCACTGTCAATATCAAAAATAGAGGTAAATAGTCCATTTGCACTACCCTATCAAATTAACTGTTTGAAAATTTACAGGAGTCAAATAGATCGCTTAAAACACTCACCACCAACTTATGATGATTCTTCTTCATAACAAAACATATTCTCAATGTCTGAGAATCACACGCAAACTTTTTCAAATCAAATAATTCAATTTCCGCTACAAACAGATTGTAGTACATAATACTATCCGAGGTCTTGTATGCACCGACGTTTAACAACACAACCATCCTCCTGCACCACAAAGTTTCCACTAAACATATCTGGTGAAAAAATCCTACCGATCACACACACTCGTAATCACTGACGGTTGGGAGCCGAGGCAACGCTGCCAGTCGTGACATCACATCGTCGCAGGGGCGCCTGTTGGCTGGACCCGCCCACGCATCAGCCATGTTGACAATGGTACGCCTATCCCCCAGCATCATCACTCCGGCCCTAGGGAACGCTCACACGTCGGAGATACAGTCACCAAGCAGTCAATCAATCAGTTTATGGTTCAAATGGCTCTGAGCACTATGGGACTCAACTGCTGAGGTTATTAGTCCCCTAGAACTTAGAACTAGTTAAACCTAACTAACCTAAGGACATCACAAACATCCATGCCCGAGGCAGGATTCGAACCTGCGACCGTAGCGGTCTTGCGGTTCCAGATTGCAGCGCCTTTAACCGCACGGCCACTTCGGCCGGCAACAATCAGTTTACATGGCTGGAATAATTGTCCATTGCAAACATCTGTCACATTGAATCTTCTCACGCACCACACTTGTCTGCTTCTGTCGCCACTCATTTGGCATACTGGTTAATTCGCTTTCAGTCATCCACGGAGTGCCGCTGGCAGGACTTGTACCCACGGCCGCGGGCAAGGGCTGACAGGTCAGAGCATTCTTTGTAACTAACCATCCATCACAGGCTAAGCTAAGCCACAACTTCTGGGCGACCAAACCCTCATGCCCACTCATGCCAACAGCAGCGGTGCACTGCAAGAGCCGGCCGCAGTGGTTGAGCGGTTCTAGGCGCTTCAGTCCAGAACCGCGCTGCTGCTATGGTCGCAGGTTCGAATCCTGCCTTGGCCTTGGATGTGTCTGATGTTCTTAGGTTAGTTAAATTCAAGTAGTTCTAAGTCTAGGGGACTGTTGACCTCAGATGTTAAGTCCCATAGTGCTTAGAGCCATTTGAACCATTCTGCACTGCAAGACAAGCAGCCTTGGCTTGGACATATAGTTCTAGTTGAAATTGCCCTCTCCCCCCCCCCCACCCCACCCTCTCTCTCTCTCTCTGGGATAGACTCTCTCCAGCTTAAAACATTCACTTTACCCAATCCGAGGAAGGGATGTTGTTAACCACCCACCTCGAATTTCCCACGCAAAATGTAGATTTCTTTCTTTTATATGAGTTATTTTCAAAGACAGCAAAAATTGGGGCATACGAGCGCTTTCACATCGCTGAAGTATCGTAACTTGTGAAAATCCTGTAACAGCATGGCGTAGGCTAATTTCCTCTAAGTATTCTCTCACTAGGTATAAAAAATTTAAAAAACAAAGGTTCTAATCAGTTTAATATAAGGTTCATACTACGTATCACGTTATAAATTCGGTAACATAGCTGACTGTTATTACAATGGTCGTCTCTGCAGCTGTAGGCTGGAGATTGAAATTTCGTTAAAAGATCTCGTCACAACGAAAAAACACCTGATTACTGCTCCAACACCTGAATCACATCCATGGTACTATAACCCTCGCTTCCACATACCCGGTGGCACGTCTTTGATATCAAATTAATAGGCTAAATGATTAACCTCATCATGAGCCGCGCGGGATTAGCAAAGCGGTCTAGGGCGCTGCAGTCATGGACTGTGCAGCTGATCCCGGCGGAGGTTCGAGTCCTCCATCGGGCATGGGTGTTTGTGTTTGTCCTTAGGATGATTTAGGTTAAGTAGTGTGTAAGCTTAGGGACTGATGACATTAGCAGTTAAGTTCCATAACATTTCACACACATTTGAACATTTGAACGTAGCCTGATCATGAGAGTCACTTTTCGTGGTGAGTAATTTTTTTCAAACAGTTGGATTACACTCACCAGGTAGCTCAAAATAAATGGGAATTCCTGGAGTGAAGGCGATATTCTTTTCGAGGAACGCTATTGAGAACTTACATTTGAAGCTAATCAAAGAAGGATTCTGCCACCACCAACATACATTTCGCAGAAGGACCATGAAGATAAGATACAAAAAATTAGTACTCATAATCAGGCTTATAGGCGGACTTTTCCCCTCACTCTGTTTGCGATTCTAATAGGGAAGGGAATAGGTAGTAGTGGCACAGGGTGCCCTCCGCCACACACCGTGCAATGGCTTGCGAAGGAAGATGTGCGGCCATTCATTTATAGGCACACAAAACACACAGGAGAATGTTGTCTCTTATATATCGAGAAAACGAAATACAGCTCTTCTGCTGCAGAGTGGTTCAAATGGCTCTGAGCACTATGGGACTTAACTTCTGAGGTCATCAGTCCCCTAGAACTAAGAACGACGTAAACCTAACTAACCTAAGGACATCACACACATCCATGCCCAAGGCAGGATTCGAACCTGCGACCGTAGCGGTCGCGCGGTTCCAGACTGTAGCGCCTAGAACCGCTCGGCCACACAAGCCGGCTGCTACAGATTGTCTATTGGTAAAAATCATCATATTAATTCCTAATTTTCTCAATGCAGTCACCTAGTGAGGCGTATGTGAGAGGTTGCTATATGTTTGCCCACAACACTTAGAAGAAGCGGTATAGAGCTTTCCTGTCAACTCCACTTTCATCGGAGTTTTACTTACCTGCTGTACTCTTATAAATCTTCGATATGTAGCATTTGAATCCACATGATTTCCCCGAGGAAGAGACCTCTACCACCAAATCACAGACCCCTGCTAATTCTGTTGAAATTCCATCACGATCCAACCGCACTGTTCTGTTAGTTAGAAGGCTGTCTATTCTTCCACCCGTCACTGGCTAGACAGAGAGGTATCACAATGAGAAAAATAGCACACTAACGTACACGAGTAAATTCAAAACCGTAAAGAGTACGTGCAGAATGCACAAAGGAATTCAGAAGCACGACACACACAGTTCATCGATAGCAAATGACGGTCTATAAATATCACAATCTACATTTTCCGACCTTATTTATTGTATTCCTATGATTACTATGTTAGAAATACGACAGTGAAATGGTGTCAGAGACTTCGTTGACAGCACAGTCTGTCAAGGATTGTCCCGCCATGCATTATGGCTGGGATAGTGTTCGAAAGCGGATCCACCCTGCGATATGGCTGGGATATGGTTTGGAGGTGGATCCACCATCGTTGCGGCTAGTATAGGGTTCGAAGGTGAATCCGCTCATTATAAATCCAGGGTGGTGTCAGAAGGTGTATTCACTGGTTGTAGGTTTGGAGTGAGGTCTGGGTCCCGCCTTCCCCCACTTGAAACTGATACAGGCACACACACATACAGAAAAATAACGCAGTTGCGCTAGGTGTTGACAATTGTACTAATTTACAAGCAATTTTAGAACAGGTGACTACGGAAATTGATGGAAAATACACGAAATGTGGGGAAATTGAGAGAGAATGAGAGAGTACTTACATATCTGCTTGGTGCAGGAAAATACTTGTAAATGGGAATGAGTGTGTAACAGCAAGAGGAATACGAGAAAAAGTTGACATGGAAGAAGTGGAAACCAGGGAAACAGATGACCCCTCCCGCCAGAGGTTCGAATCCTCCCTCGGGCATGGGTGTGTGTGCTGTTCTTAGCATAAGTTAGTTGAAGTAGTGTGTAAGGCTAGGGACCGATGACCTAAGCAGTTTGGTCCCTTAGGAACTCACACACATTTGAACGCTTGGAGACAGTCATTTTCCGTGAATGGTGTGAAGACGGATGGAATTGATTGCTTAACGTGGATGACCACCAAATGCAGAGTAATAAATTTATGTTTGCAAACCCACATGTGACCCCAAAGTTAATGGGCAACCACCTTATGGATTTGTATAAAGTATCCTTTGCTAAAGAGCATTATATTATCACCTTGGGGACTGCAATATGCAGCTACAGAATGGATCGCATGTTTGACCCTGTACAGGACTGTTTACATGTTTTAAACTCTAACGAACAGTATTTAGAATGATAAATACAAGGTGACAGCTGTCTTTGATGCTTTCCTGGAAAAGAAAACCATCTGCCTCTAAATTGCCAAGGTTCTGCGTTAAAGGATGATAGAAAGTAGAACGAGTAATCGGTTGAGAGGGGTTCTAACGATGTATGTTTTAATATATAGCATTTGAATCCACATGATTTCCACGAGGAGATGTCTGCCACCAAGTCACAGACCCCTGCTAATTCAGTTGAAATCCCATCACGATCCTACTGCACTGTTCTGTTAGTTAGAAGGCTGTCTAGTCCTCCACCCGTCACTGACTAGACAGAGAGGTATCACAACGAGAAAAATAGCACACTAACGTAGATGATGTAGTCTAGAGAGAGGGAGATGTTGTGGCAGGTCATTTATCACACATTTAATAATTTCTTTCTGATGTTCCCTCAGGTGTATCAGTTGTGTGGTATAACCTGCATTCGACTCGTATACAACTGCGTGTTCTGAGTGTGACTTAAGAGTACCATCTACGTGCAATTTTTAACACGAAACATCTCCATACCACACTCACCAGAAGAGTTGCAACGCACATGTGATGAATCCTATCCGCCGGCCTCTGTGACCGAGCGGTTCTAGGCGCTTCAGTCCGAAACCGCGCAGCTGCTACGGTCGTAGGTTCGAATCCTGCCTCAGGCGTGGATGTGAGTAATGTCCTTAGGTTAGTTAGGTTTTAGTAGTTCTAAGTCTAGGGGACTGATGACCTCAGACGTTAAGTCCCATAGTGCTTAGAGCCATTTGAACCATTTTTTTTTTAATCATGTCCACCAAAACGATGGGAAACCTGTTTTGGCAGCCTTCTCCAGACCAATGAAGACCTATGTGAAGTATTCCATTTCTCTACCACAGCTTGGACATAAATTGACTTCAGTTTCGTAACTGCAGTGATTTTAATTTTGTGACAGGGGTTTGCGAGGTAGTGAAATTCTTGTGTATACAGTTGCTTGACAGATATTGTGTGTGGAAGAGGCTGTGTTCTGCTCAATGCATTTGTCTATTTCTTCATAAGATGTCGTTGTTTCATGCATTTTCCGCTGCTGATGACCATTTTCTTGGACTGATGCGAGCATAGCATTATTTCCAAACCATAATCCGATGTGAACAGTGACACTATACACCTCAGGAAAGCTATATAGTGCATGTGTCACAAAGAATCTATGTCGTTGTTTTTCCCTTTGGTGTTGAAGGTAGTAGTTTCATCACCTTAATGTTCCTCGCCATAGTGAGTGGAATAGACAACTTGCAGGGTGAATGCATGTCAGATGTTGGAAATATATTTCCTATATAGGTGTATTAACAGCATTGCATTCATTGTGACTAATATATTGGAAACCACACTGCTTTAACATCACAGCACTTTTAACTTTAGAACCATGTAGCCTTAGGAGTCTGTGTTTATGTTAAACAATCATTTCTCTCTTTCCAATACCTTCTTGGTATGGAATATGAGTCCTACAACAACACTACACAATTGATAGCACAAGTGATTTACGTAAAATGTTTCAAACTCCTTCTGTCTGGAGCTCCATCATGCATAAACCACAAATTTCTTCTTCTTCTTGATCGTCTGTTATATCACCACAACACTTTCAGATCTATCAGGTTCGTATCTGCTATACACCAATAAGGAGTGTTACCCTCCTCAGCGTGCATGCATCTAGAGAGATCGTGTGTAACTGGATGGATGACGTAAGATTGGTAGGACAGTGCTCATGGGATGGTAGTTAACGTATTAGAATGAGAATACCGGTCTATATCGTAGAAATTAGTCAGTTTTTCACATTTAGAACATGTGTTATGCTCTTTTCGAAAGCAAATTATGGAAGCATATGGATTATATGGAACTCAGCTCATTCTGTCCCTTAACGAGACATCGAATGTAGCATGAATAATGTGCAAAATTAAATTGGAGACAATGTTGCAGGAGGGCTGGTTAAAGACAGAGAATCTGTTACAAGATGCATAGAGAGACCATCTAAAGTTTTATTCAGTATCCACGAATACAAAAATACTTTGTGAGCCCCATCCACATAGGGAGAGATGTTCAGTCATAATAAAAATGTTACAGTATTTATAAACAGTTACAGAATGTAGTTTTTGCACCTCCACTCTGCTGATGGCTATATCCTAAACTAAGAAACAGTATTTGTGTCACGTGATGTAACAGAATTCGTGATATGTCTACATGCATATAGCCTTGACAAAAAATGGAGGGGGCTGGTTTAGCAATGATGCAGAAATTGAGAATCATCCTGCATTGTCATTGGCTGATAGCATCACGAGATCGACACGATGAGACATTTTATTGATGTAACACATCGTCAAAAGTGGTGGTTTGGAACTCGAGTAATTGGGTAAAATGCATTTAAATTATGGGAAACCTGGTAAAATTACAAAAATTGATAGAAAATTTCTAAAATTGAGGTAAATACGACAAAAATGTGGACTGGATTTGTCGATTTCCTGTCAGAGATGTTACAGTTCGTAGTAACTGAAGGAAAGTCATCGAGTAAAACAGAAGTGATTTCAGGCGTTCCCCAGAGTAGTGATAGGCCGTCTGCTGTTCCTGATCTACATAAACGATTTGGGAGACAATCTGAGCAGCCGTCTTCGGTTGTTTGCAGATGACGCTGTCGTTCATCGACTAATAAAGTCATCAGAAGATCAAAACAACCTGCAAAACGAATGAGAAAAAATATCTGAATGGTGCGAAAAGTGGCAGTTGACCCTAAATAACGAAAAGTGTGAGGTCATCCACATGAGTACTAAAAGGAACTCGTTAAACTTCGGTTACACGATAAATCAGTCGAATCTAAAAGCCGTAAATTCAACTAAATACCTAGGTATTACAATTACAAACAACTTAAATTGGAAAGAACACACAGAAAATGTTGTGGGGAAGGCTAACCAAAGGCTGTGTTTTATTGGCAGGACACTTACAAAATGTAACAGACCTACTAAGGAGACTGCCTACACTACGCTTGTCCATCCTCTTTTAGAATACTGGTGCGCGGTGTGGGATGCTTACCAGATAGGACTGACGGAGTACATCGAAAAAGTTCAAAGAAAGGCAGCACGTTTTGTATTATCGTGAAATATGCTAGAGAGTGTCACAGAAATGATACGGGATTTGGGCTGGAAATCATTAAAAGAAAGGCGTTTTTCGTTGCGATTGAATCTTCTCACGAAATTCCAATCACCAACTTTATCCTCCGAATGCGAAAATATTTTGTTGACACCGACCTACATAGGGCGGAACGATCACCACGATAAAATAAGGGAAATCAGAGCTCGTACAGAAAAATATAGGTGTTCATTCTTCCCGCGCGCTATACGAGATTGGAATAATAGAGAATTGTGAAGGTGGTTCGATGAACCCCCTGCCAGGCACTTAAACGTGATTTGCAGAGTATCCATGTAGATGTAGATGTAGATGTAGATGAATGAGGGTACTTACATGTTCACCAGAGTGTATGAAAATATTTCACTTCTCCACCGATGCGACTGACAACTGATGGTGTATGCTACCTGAGCTCTATGCATTTAACTCTTGCACAATATCCCCTTGTTCCACATGTGGTTATGCACTCTAAGCCTTAAAAATGAAAGATCCAAGAATGTAGCATTCATGAAGACCACCACCTTTGACACGTAAACAGTGATCATATACCTGGATGCGTTATGCCCCACCAATGTGAGGAATCAGTTCTCTTCGTCTCTTTGAAACCAGAACACCGACACATCTGCTACCCTGTCACTGTGGAACATGAGTTTAAACGTAGTGGTCATCATCTTCCGAGAGCTGTTTGAAGACGCTCTGCAATATTGCAAACTCTTCCAGTTTCCAGCTGTTACTATGTCTTGCAGACTTTTTTTCAATAAGAATAACCTCCTCTGTCTTTTTTGCAACGATCCAGTGTATTTTGAGACCATGTGATGTCCATCTTTCTGTGACAGGCAGTGGATCGAGCCATGATAATGCCAGTATAGCACTTGACGCAGTTCTCAAACACATGGTAGAAACACTAAATATATGACGCTGAACAAAACTGTAGTCATATACTGCTTGGATGTGTTACAGCAGGAAAAAACATTGTATGAAACTGCATATGCAAGAACAACACAGGAACCCTCTCTTGTGATTGATAGTCTGTGGGATACAGTCCTGGCGCGCGGGATTAGCAAAGCGGTCTAGGGCGCTGCAGTCATGGACTGTGCAGCTAGCTGATCCCAGCGGAGGTTCGAGTACTCCATCGGGCATGGGTGTTTGTGTTTGTCCTTAGGATAATTTAGGTTAAGTAGTGTGCAAGCTTAGGGACTGATGACATTAGCAGTTAAGTTCCATAACATTTCACACACATTTGAACATTTTTGATACAGCCCTGCTACAACACGGGTGACCAAACATTACACAGATCTGTGCAAGTGACTTCAGTCGCTGGCCAGCTGCTCCAATGGAAAAATACGTGTATATTTAAGAGGACTATAAGATATACTCGACGTCAAAACACAGGCGGTAATTATTTTTGATGTATCAAAATCAAAGGACGCATTAATATCTTATAGAGTTCTCCAAAAGGTAACATCACCGAAGTTATTACAGTTTGCAGTTTTTCTGCATTGGATGTTATAAAAATAACGAGAGAGAGAGAGAGAGAGAGAGAGAGAGAGAGAGAGAGAGAGAGAGAAACTGTGCTGTCAATGAAGTCTTTGGCACTATTACACTGTCGCATTTCAAACGTAGCAATCATAGGAATATGATAAAAAAGATCAGGACATGTAGGGGGTGACATTTATGGACTGTTATTTGATATCGATGAACGGTGGGTGTCGTGCTTCGGAATTCCTTTGTGCATTCTGCATACTCTTCGTGGTTTTGAATTTACTCCTGTACGTTAGTGTGCTATTTTTCTCGTTGTGATAACACTCTGTCTAGTCAGTGACGGGTGGAGGAATAGACAGCCTTCTAACTAACAGAATAGTGCAATTGGATCATCACGGAATTTCAACAGAATTAGCAGGGATCTGTGATTTGGTGGCAGAGATCTCTTTCTCAGGGAAATCATGTGGATTCAAATGCTGCATATCGAAGACTGGAAGATTCATTAGAGTACAGCAAGTAAGCAAAACTCTGATGGAAGGGAAGCTAACAGGGAAGCTCTATACCGCTTCTTCTAAAGGAGGAGGAGGAGGAGGAGGAGATTAGTGTTCAACGTCCCGTCGACAACGAGCTCATTAGAGACGGAGCGCAAGCTCGGGTTAGGGAAGGACCGGGAAGGAAATAGGCAGTCCCTTTGAAAGGAACCATCCCAGCATTTGCCTGAAAGGATTTAGGGAAATCACGGAAAACCTAAATCAGGATGGCCGGAGACGGGATTGAACCGTCGTCCTCCCGAATGCGAGTCCAGTGTGCTAACCACTGCGCTTCCTCGCTCGGTCGCTTCTTCTAACTATTGTGGGCAAACATATAACAACCTCTCACATACGTTTCACAAGCTGACTGCATTGAGAAAATTAGGGATCAATATGATGATTTTTACCTAGAGACAATCTGCAGCAGAAGGGCTGTCTTTCGTTTTCTCGATGAATAAGAGACAACATGCTCCTGTGAGTTTTTTGTGCCTATAAATGAATGGCCTGACATCTTAATTCACAAGCCATTGCACGGTGTGTGGTGGAGGGTAGCCTGTACCACTACTACCCATTTCCTTTCCTATTCCACTCGCAAACAGAGTGAGGGGAAAAGGACTGCCTATACACCTTGCTATGAGCACTAATTTTTTGCACCTTATCTTCATGGTCCTTATGCAAAATGTATGTTGGTGGTGGCAGAATCCTTCTTTGATTAGCTTCAAATGTAAGTTCTCGATAGTGTTCCTCGAAAAGAATATCGTCTTCACTCCAGGAATTCCCATTTATTTTCAGCTACCTGGTGAGTGCAATCCAACTGCTGGAAAAAAATTACTCACCACGAAAAGTGACTCTCATGATCAGTTTAATTAATTAGCCTATTAATTTGATATTAAAGACGTGCCACCGGGCAGCTGGAAGCGAGGGTTATAGTACCATGGATGTAATTCAGGTGTTGGAGCAGTAATCAGGTGGTTTTTCGTTGTGGCGAGATCTTTTAACGAAATTTCAATCTCCAGTCTACAGCAGCAGAGACGACCATCGTAATAACAGTCAGCTATGTTACCGAATTTATAACATGATACATAGTATCAACCTCATATTTACAACTTCTCTGTGTAGTCACCGTAAGAGATTTCGTATGTGACGAAGCATCCAGTTACTTTCAAGATTTAGAATGTGAGGAAACATCCTGTGTCAGAGGTAGATCTTACCACTCCGTATGAGCCAAAAATGAGGTTAATATTCTACTTGTGATGCTGGATGTAGCAGATGATAAACTGATTAGAACATTTTTTTTTTACCTAATCAGAGAACACTCAGGGGAAATTAGCCTATGCCATGCTGTTAAACGATTTTCACAACAGATTACGATACTTCACCGATGCGAAAACGCGCCTATGCCCCGATATCTGCTGTCTTCGAAACTAACTGGTTAAAAAGAAGAAATCTACATTGTGCGTGAGAAATTTGAGGTGCGTGGTCAACAACATCCCTGCCTCAGACTGGATAAATTAGAGTCTATGTTGAAGGGGCGGTGGGGGCGCGCGATTTACAATTAGAACTACACGTCCATGCCACTCCTGCTAGTCTTGCAGTGCACAGCGGACGTTGGCAGTTAGTAATAGTGTGAGGTCTGAAGATGGTCTAAAACAGAGCGAAACTGGTAACCTCGTTAGAAAAAGAAGTTTCTTGCGGTTGTGACTGTTCATGTTCATTTTCAAATAATAAAAAAGCCACCGTCTTCCAAGAGAAATGTTCTCAAAAATTAAAGAAATAATGGTTTATCAAATAGCAAAATAAGAATTACCTCTTTATCCGCTGAAGAAATTATGATCATCAGTGGCGGCGCTAAACGGAAACTGGGCGTCGGTGACAAATCAGCTTAACGAGGCCCCTTTCATTTTCCAGTCAGGAAGAAACTGTTAAATTAAACGAACTGAATTACACAATAATAATAATGATACACAAATTTTATTAGTATACAAGTAATACTGCAATGATCAAAATGACAATAAACAAACTCAAATTAAAATAGATGGAATTTTTCGTCTTTTCGCCTCATAGAGTTTTCTTAAGATTTTGTCACCGTTATTTCGCTTCAATTGCTAGTACTGACAACGCCGATAGTCTTTCTTGGTTTATCGTGCTTCTCAAGTAAGCCTTAATCATTTTAAACTATGAAAAACTCCTCTCAGACGAATCTATACTGACCAGAACTCTAGGACTCATTCTGATTGATATGTAAACATTTCGATATGCTTCTTCCAAATTATTTTCTAACATGTACTGAATAAGTTGTTTTGCGCCTTTAATTGAGTCCACTGGGCTGTACTTTAAAAACTGGAGTTCCTCGTCAAGTTAGAAAGGCTGTATGTCGCTGTATCCGCCTTCTCGAAGTATTGTACTTAAATCATTACGGTGCTCGAGAAGGGCTTCCTTGGATAAATATTTCAAATAATTAATATCGTAAATAAAACCAAATCGTTCAAAATATTCGTCGATCGCTTTGAATCGACATTCAGTGTCGACTATTACAGCACCTATAAATGTGTTAAAAAAGTTAACTCTGTACTACATTTCAACAGATTTTATAGGTTCATCAATTTGATCATAACCGAAAACTAGTTTTTTTCTGTGCTTTTCTTTTCTTAAAACTGAGACTCAATTTCGTAACTACTTTTTTCTACAAACAATCTAACTTCTGCAGCACATATTTCAAATCGTGTAATACGGAATTCTTGACTCCACTCACGAAATGAACGCAACGTATCAATAGCGACTTTCAAGTTCACTTAACTGATTTCCTTGGTTAACTTATGTTGTTCACACAGTAAAATCTCGTACCACACGTGCATAGCAACAATAAGCCCAAAAGTTAACATTTCGTTCAAAATTACTTCGCAGTCGTTAAGGGTTTCGGAGTAATCACTTTTATTTTTCAGGCCATTCACGCTTTCGAAGACATCATCAAACTGCAAAAATATCGCTTCTGCTGCTCCGATTGTACAAGGTGTTTCAGACAGAGGTTTTTATGTCGATTTTAATTTTGTTTTAATAAGATCCCAACGCTTGCCTGACTTTGTAAAGAGCACATTAACTCTATTAATGAAACCGAAAAATGTCTTAGCTGTTAAAGAAGTGTTAGCTGCATCTATCAAAAACAAGTTCCAACAACAGCACTCGCGAGGCGTGAAGAATGCTAGTGAATTAATACTGTGTATTCTTGTTTTGACACCTTCATTAACGTCAACCATAGTGGCGCTGTTATCAATCCCTGTCGTCGACGGTTTTGGATGTGCAGGCCATTATTTTCTACTTCTTTTAAGATGCCATTTGTTAAATACTCTCCTGTTGTTTCTGCGACGGCAACAAACTCGATGAACTGTTCCTCAATCTCTCTAGTTGAGGAATTGTAAAATCTTAGTATTATTGACATTTGTTCCACACGGTTCACAACCCTGGTACAATCGAGCATGAAGCCATAATATTTTACTTGTTTACCTCTGTTTATAACTTCATTAATAACTGATTTCGATATTGATGTAATTAATTTATCTTGGATATCATGGCTCAGATAATGTTGACAAAGTTGCTTTTCCTTAATACATTGCAAGCGCTCTTTTAGCTTAGATCATACACTCCTGGAAATGGAAAAAAGAACACATTGACACCGGTGTGTCAGACCCACCATACTTGCTCCGGACACTGCGAGAGGGCTGTACAAGCAATGATCACACGCACGGCACAGCGGACACACCAGGAACCGCGGTGTTGGCCGTCGAATGGCGCTAGCTGCGCAGCATTTGTGCACCGCCGCCGTCAGTGTCAGCCAGTTTGCCGTGGCATACGGAACTCCATCGCAGTCTTTAACACTGGTAGCATGCCGCGACAGCGTGGACGTGAACCGTATGTGCAGTTGACGGACTTTGAGCGAGGGCGTAAAGTGGGCATGCGGGAGGCCGGGTGGACGTACCGCCGAATTGCTCAACACGTGGGGCGTGAGGTCTCCACAGTACATCGATGTTGTCGCCAGTGGTCGGCGGAAGGTGCACGTGCCCGTCGACCTGGGACCGGACCGCAGCAATGCACGGATGCACGCCAAGACCATAGGATCCTACGCAGTGCCGTAGGGGACCGCACCGCCACTTCCCAGCAAATTAGAGACACTGTTGCTCCTGGGGTATCGGCGAGGACCATTCGCAACCGTCTCCATGAAGCTGGGCTACGGTCCCGCACACCGTTAGGCCGTCTTCCGCTCACGCCCCAACATCGTGCAGCCCGCCTCCAGTGGTGTCGCGACAGGCGTGAATGGAGGGACGAATGGAGACGTGTCGTCTTCAGCGATGAGAGTCGCTTCTGTCTTGGTGCCAATGATGGTCGTATGCGTGTTTGGCGCCATGCAGGTGAGCGCCACAATCAGGACTGCATACGACCAAGGCACACAGGGCCAACACCCGGCGTCATGGTGTGGGGAGCGATCTCCTACACTGGCCGTACACCACTGGTGATCGTCGAGGGGACACTGAATAGTGCACGGTACATCCAAACCGTCATCGAACCCATCGTTCTACCATTCCTAGACCGGCAAGGGAACTTGCTGTTCCAACAGGACAATGCACGTCCGCATGTATCCCGTGCCACCCAACGTGCTCTAGAAGGTGTAAGTCAACTACCCCGGCCAGCAAGATCTCCGGATCTGTCCCCCATTGAGCATGTTTGGGACTGGATGAAGCGTCGTCTCACGCGGTCTGCACGTCCAGCACGAACGCTGGTCCAACTGAGGCGCCAGGTGGAAATGGCATGGCAAGCCGTTCCACAGGACTACATCCAGCATCTCTACGATCGTCTCCATGGGAGAATAGCAGCCTGCATTGCTGCGAAAGGTGGATATACACTGTACTAGTGCCGACATTGTGCATGCTCTGTTGCCTGTGTCTATGTGCCTGTGGTTCTGTCAGTGTGATCATGTGATGTATCTGACCCCAGGAATGTGTCAATAAAGTTTCCCCTTCCTGGGACAAGGAATTCACGGTGTTCTTATTTCAATTTCCAGGAGTGTATTTGGATAACAATTTAAATAGGTCTATAAAATTTCCACTATTTCCGCTGTCTTTCAGGTTAAAGGATTCTCGTGGAACTCTAAATGCCAGATTGTTGGAGGCTAAGTAGTCGATAATATCGATCATTCTTTCAGACAAGTCATACCAATACATTCGCGATTCCCTGATCAGTCTCTCATTTTACTTATGCATTGTTTTCCGTATTTGATTCCCTTACAGAATTCCATCCATTTAATCGTGCAATCCATGTGTCTTTGACTTTGTTCGTTACTTTGCAATATCTTACACAAATATTTTCCAGTTACAACATCCTTCTTTTACACAACATCCTTCTTTTACCATCTGTGTCTGCGAATGTAAAAAAAAGAGTCTACATAGAAAGCAATAAATTTTATCTTGAGATGAAGTTAACAATATGTGATGCTGTTTTTCGCCGTTACTCAATTTTCTAGTAAAATGAAGTTTAGTAATAATTCTTTTCTTTTCCGTCTTTTAGCTAACTTTCATTAGATTTCTGCGGGTTTTGTTGGGGACCATTTTGTCATGACGCTGCGAATTTGTTACTGGAAATACCAGCTTCCTCGGATCAAATTGTGTAAATGACTCTCTTATATGAAAATATTGTTCTTAATTTTCTGAATCACAAATCCTTTCACTTTTTATTCTGTTCAGGGACTTGGATCGCAGCAGTTCCACCCAACGTCGATGCTGCATCAGAAATGGTAACCGATTCATTCGACCCTGACGCTGGTTCTATTTCAGAAACTAAAAAAACTTGGAGAAGAGATTCATCAGAGGCCTCTGGAGCATTTACGCCTGAAGACGGTTTTTTAACAAATCGATCTACCTGAACCAGTCTGCAGTTCCAAACATATTCATTTGGGGCACTGCTACGTAGGTTTACACATTAAGTGCATCGTATAATTCTGGATTAACTTTAATAATGTTGCCAGACGACCTTAGATAAATACTTTCTCACTAGTATGGAGATAAATACGGATAACTAAATTGCTAAAATTTTAACAACTTCAATAACTTTTTTGCGAGGCGCCCACAGCTGCGAGGCCGTCAGTGGTCGCTGACCCTAACGCCGCCACTGATGATCGTGATGGTACCCATTTACTCTCTGCTACGAGCCTGCACGCTACACGGAGATAAAAAATTACTGTTAATGGGCGTGTAGACCATGACATGTCACTGAAATAATCCTGTAAATCTCTTTTTTAGTGAAAACATTTCATCCCTCTGGCTCCTGGAAAAGACAGCTACGAACAGCAAAGAGGGAAGAGGCTACATCACTGCTGGGTCAAATGAAATACCTTTCTTCTCGTGGAGAATATAAAGATGACGAAGAAAAGAGGAATCAAACTGTTGAATCCGGCTCCAGTATGCAGGTAATTACTGATGTTGGTAAACCAACATATGTGTAAATTCTACTGTATGTAATTTTAATGAAGACTTTGATGTAAGTGACTCTGGAAAGAAAGGAGACTCCTCTTCATCCAATGATACTGCTCATTGTCCATTACTTAATCCAGAGCGTGTGAGACCTGTGATTATTCAAAAGAATATTTAACTACAAAGACCAAAAAAAGTTTTGCTTCACCCTGTTTCCCAGAACTCCTGAAGATAGACGTTGACTATTGTCGCGTACCAGCACAGCCTCACTATACCAGAATGAAGTAAATGCGAACTGTGTAGCGCAATCGGGACATTAACGACAATGGGTTAGTTATAAATTGCTGTCAACCTTTATATTGGAGATGAGAGGGAGAGAATCTCCTTGCTTTGAAGCAAATAAGTTTCCTGAAAATAGGTTACAGAACTGCAATAGGCACAAAAGATTGGTTCGTTTCTATCAAGTTTATTCTCACATATACTTATGTTAGGTGTTGGACCATAAACCCCTTAGTAAGATTCAGTCTATTTATTCAGACTTGCTACTTCAAAGCTAATTGTTGGTACGTATAAGAAACAAGTACAAAGCAATCAATTGTTCTTGGTTAGCACTGAAATCTCTCTCAGTAATTGAGACGAAGACTGACAGCCTCTGTTCAACACTATTCAAATGAAACTCTACTAATCCTACTTGACTTGCAGTTCCTGAGTGTCCACCAGAGTCTATCACCGTCTTCTTGTAGTTGAAGTCTTTATCAGCTGTATTGGCTGCTATGGGCCTACTCGGCCCCACTGGCGTCTCGCTGCGGAATCTCCAAACTGCCGGCACTGGCTCTGAATCTGCATTTGAGTCTCTGCTTCTAGCTATTCCGCTGCCTGGCCTTTTATTTCGTTTCTCATGTACTTTGGTGCACACGAGTTAATTTGTTTGACACAACCCTTTCATTTCTAAGTGATCAGATATCACAAGAATGCCTATGGCTCCACACGACACACTCTTTTCTAATTGGTCGGCTTGCACAAGAATGCCTTCGGTTCCACACGACACTTTCATTTCTAGCTGCACACAATTTAATTTGGTTCCACACGAGTCTTTTCCGCACGTGACTGACACTCTCTCTTGCTGTATTATCGCCCTGGTGTTTGCATCTTCCATTGCCCAAGTTTGATTCATGCTGCTTCCTCTGGCAGAAAGTCAAACACTAAGTTATTTGATCAACAAGCCATACTTGGCAGCCTCCGCCACTTATCTTGTCCCTACGTCCTGGTGGACTATTTCTTAATGTCGGTTAGCTGTTTGCCTATGGAGCCTGGACCCTTATTTTGGTCACAAAAGCAAGAATAAAAATTAAAATTTTCTACGGTCACAACACTATGGATATTGTATCACAGACACAGTCTGTTTGACTGTTCAGAGATGTCACTATACCCGCCAAAGATGTAAACAACCATGTATGTGCAGCGCCTATTAGACGGAGTGGGTCTGGCAGCCAATTAGTTCCAATCATTCCAACAGGAAGGCGGTACATGGCTCGTGTTGTCTGTAGTTCAACCATGCCTAGACGGTCAATACCGCGGTTCGATCGTGTCTGCATTGTTACTTTGTGCCAGGAAGGGCTCTCAAGAAGGGAAGTGTCCAGACGTCTCAGAGTGAACCAAAGCGATGTTCCTTGGACGTGGAGGAGGTACAGAGAGACAAGAACTGTCGATGACATGCCTCGCTCAGGCCGCCCAAGGGCTACTACTGCAGTGGATGGCTCGGAGAAACCCTGATAGCAACGGAACCATGTTGAATAATGCTTTTTGTGCAGCCACAGGATGTCGTGTAACAACTCAAATTGTGCGTAATAGACTGTGTGATGCACAGCTTCACTCCCGACGTTCATGGTTAGGTCCATCTTCGTAACAATGACACCATGCAGAGTGGTACAGATGGGCCCTGAAAAATGGAACACTCAGGATTGGTATTACGTTCTCTTCACCGATGAGTGTCACATATGGCTTCAACCAGACAATCGTCAGAGACATGTATGGAGGCAACCCGGTCAGGCTGAACGCCTTAGTCACACTGTCCAGTGAGTGCAGCAAGGTGGAGGTTACCAGATGTTTTGGGGTGGCTGTATGTGGGGCCGATGTATGCTGCTGGTGGTCATGGAAAGCGCAGTAACACCTGTACGATACTTCTATGCCATCCTAATAGTGCAACCATACCAGCAGCATACTGATGAGGCATTCGTTTTTATGAACGACAATTCATGGCCCCATCAGTATTGGAACAACCTGCGTTTTGGTCCAGTCTGCATTGTTACCAGATGTATCCAAGATAGCGGCGATGACGTCATCCAATATGGCGGCATGTAGATTTGACTACAGTGCATGATGTCATCCAAGATGACGGTTGTGATGTGATTCAAGATGGTGGATTTTGGCAGGAAGTTTGAATTTTGACGGGAAAGTGCCATTGCCCCCTCCCCCAAAAAAATGGCAGGAAATTCAAATTCCAGCAGGATAATGCATCACACCCCAGTTATCTCTCCTAAGAAAAGAAAATCGCGGGAAGGTAGCTCACTTGGCCTACCTCCACTAACCTAAATCACCCAACCCACAGCTCCCCCAGAAAAATGGCCGGAAATTCAAATTCCAACAGGATAATGATCACACCAAGATTATCTCTAAAAAGCGAAGAAAATCGCGGGTAGATAGCTCACTTGGCCTACCTCCACTAACCTAAGCCACCCGACTGCCACTTCCTCCTATGAACTGGCGCCAAGTTTGAATTTTGGTGGTAAACAAAGGTTTCAGATTAGATTAAATTAGATTAATACTAGTTCCATGGATCATGAATACGATATTTCGTAATGATGTGGAACGAGTCAAATTTTCCAATACATGACATAATTAAGTTAATTTAACAACATACTTGAGTTAATATAACAACTTTTTTATCGGAAATACACCCTGCTGCCGGTAGTGGCTCTGTAAATAGAAATATCACTACCTTTCTTATGACTTAACATACTCTTCCCTTTGCTATCACAGTACTCCAAGTCAAATCCATACCCTCCTTACGAATGGACATAGCCATTTCCGTTCCACAAAGACATACTTTATAAACCTGATGCTCTAATGCGAACATACCACACACCCACCACTACCACTAAGTATAATACTTCGTCAATAAGTGATTGCCTGCGATAAGAAATACTACTGACCGAAAATTAAAGACGGGTTGGCATTTCTGTTATGATTTTCTTGCAAGTGTGTCTTAGAAAGAGACACGTAATCAGCCAGATGTTAAAGAAAAACTCGATCGCAGGAACCACCGTATGTCACTGTCACAAGCGATCTTGGTTCTACAGATGGACACAAGTATCCAGGTTAAAAGCTATATCCACTTTACAAATAGAGATACATTACCTCTGAATGAGGTGGTTTTTTCCAGACAAATACCGTGAAAGTGATCGTAGGAGTGTGTAAGCCCATGATGCACCCTCGGGATAAAATTACCGCATGTTGAAAGTGATTCGGCAAGTGAATGTTTTATGTAAGCGGTATTTGCGACTGCCTCACACTGCCCCAACTAGATAATTCTAAAGTATTTCTAACGCATTCTGTCTTGAGACCATATCAGAGGTTCTGCGATATATCCACTGAGTTATAGGCGATGACTGATTGAGAAGGAACACAAACAGTAGTGGTATGATGTGCCAATTCAGGTCGTAAGAAAAAAATGTACACTACCTTCTCAGATCTCTAGTGTTACGCTATCTACTAGAAATGATGTCAATGATTTGGAATCAGGTCCCTCCATTCAAGCACATACCTTTGTTAGATCCTATTGACAATTCCTTTAATTATTACAAACACTACTCAATCATATTTGTGGCATTCCCATACCTCAAAACGAGTCACCTTTCCCAAACCTAGCTGCTACAGTAAAATTCCAACGTGGTTTTAGTCACCCCTACGCATCTTGCAATGTATCTGAGTTACCTTTGCCGTCCTCTAGACGACCGAATAGTGAACTAATACTTAGTATGTGTTGGACGGCATTAGTGATCAAATGGAAATTTGAGAAAATTGTGTATGGAAGTGCGTTTGCGCTGGACTGCTATTCCATCCCATGTAAATTGTTTGGTTGACTATTTTCTGCACATTTCGCGCCATTGTTTAGTTGAGAGAAGATAGATTGTGGTGTGTGCATGTGGTATGTGGAAGACAGGATTGTCTTTCTTCAAAAAATGGTTCAAATGGCTCTGAGCACTATGCGACTTAACTTCTGAGGTCATCAGTCGCCTAGAACTTAGAACTAATTAAACCTAACTAACCTAAGGACATCACACACATCCATGCCCGAGGCAGGATTCGAACCTGCGACCGGAGCTCTCGCTCGGCTCCAGACTGTAGCGCCTAGAACCGCACGGCCACTCCGATCGGCTTGTCTTTTTTCTAGAGATGGGAAAGACCGTAGTTGGTTTGTAAATTATAAGGGTGATTTGGAATCTGTTACATCGCCGACTTCGGTATTCGAGAGCGGAAATATCAGTTTCCTCTATTTGTTTCTAGTTACTCAGTGGTTTACAGCAGACTGCACTTCGTTGAAGTTTGGAGTTTGTACAGAAATTATTTCCAGTCTATATCTTGGGAATTATGTTGCGCTAGCGATCGGTAGGAAGCCGCCTAGTGCTTGATGTCGAGAAGTGCCGCGAAAATGGTATAATATTGTAGTGAACCATGCAAAAATACGTATGATCTTGTAATCCTCGAGTCTGGAGATGTCTGTAGAAAAGCGAGCAGGTTCGGAGCAAGAAACAGTAACGCGTTTGTGCCGAGGGGAAACGATCTCGAATTTGTAGAAGAGTTCTGAGAGCGGCTTCGGTCCGCTGAGAGTGCTCTGATGCAAAAGGGAGGATTTTGTATGGCGCTGAATGTCACGTCTGTAGAAAGAAAGAAAAGGCTGACAGTGCTTCCCTAGGACTGGTGAGCATCGTGATATATAGCCTGTGTGAGTGTAGGCATAATATAATTTTTTCGGGTGCTGTACAGAGAGATTAGATTAGATTAGATTCAGTTTTCGTTCCACACATCCAAAAAATGAGATGATTCTTGTGGGTGTGGAACATGTCAGAGAGTATGACATAAAAACATAAAACATTTGAATATAATACTTACTGCCGTGATTATTTGTCAGGAGACAGTCGAAATTAAGTTAATACAATGCAGTAAACTGGAACAGCTAATATTTACAGAATTAACACACCGTCAGAATGAAACACTGTTATCCACTATAAATAAATTTATCATACGCAAAGTACCTAATCTTGACTGTTGTGACCAAGTGTTGTCAAAACTGAAATCTAACAGATATTTTTACTTAAGATGACTTTACAGTCTCTGTTAAGATATTCATCTATGGAGTAGAAGGAGCTGCCTATCAAAAAGTCTTTCAAACTCTGTTTAAACCGTGCTTTATCTGAACCCAAGTTTTTAATGGTTGCTGGCAATTTATTAAAAATGTGTGTTCCTGAATATTGGACCCCTTTTTGCACCAAGGTAAGTGAATTTAGGCCTTTATGTAGATTATTCTTATTCCTAGTATTGATACTGGGTACTGAGCCATTGGTTGGAAACAGAGATGTATTACTTGCAATAAATTTCATTAAGGACTAAATATACTGACAATCAGTGGTTAGAATACAAAGTTCCCTGAACAGGTTTCTACAAGATGTTCTTGAATTTGCACCACAAATGATTCTTATCACACACTTATATAAAAGATAACTGCATTGTTTGTGTAAAATGTGTATATATTGTATTGTAAAGTTAGTGTGGCATACGTAGTGTAAAATGTGTATATATTGCATTATAAAGTTAGTATGGTTTATGTTATCGTATGAGTAGAGATGATGACTGTGTGTCCTGTGGTAAGAGTCTTTCCGTATTTGACGATATGTATGATTGTTATGGTAGTTGGTATGATTTAATTGTCAGTATAATATGGCGATCTGTGTAAAATAACCACTGAAAGTCTCGTCTGCAGAAGGAAAAAAAAGGAGGACAGTACTTCGATATCGGCGGTATCAGTAATTCGCGGGTAAATTCGATAAGAGTCAATCATAATGCTCGATCCATTCACATCCTTTGTGCTGGGATAGAGCCGCCTCGACATAGCTGCGGGAACGTTTGTGTGTGTTGAAAGCAGGAAGGGTAAGATGTGATCGACTGGGGTATCACGTTAGGACCGCTGGGAAGAGTGCATTCGATGTTATTCTGCGCTATTTTTGTAAACAGGTTCTGTTAGGGCAAGAATTTCCATGCATACAAGCTGACACATGACGAAAACTCCTACAATAGCGCACATGAAGTATTTCTGAGACACTATGCAATTTACTAGAGTTCGACTTTGTTATTATTTTAGATAGCAATGTGGCTTGAGTATAACATTGAGAACGTTGCTAGATTTGCTTGCGATGGTAAGCAGCTACACGCAGCAATGTGTCAGCCATACGTCACGCACGGTCCTTTAGAATTGCTAAGGAGAAAGCAGCTATTATGGAATGGATTTCTGCAGCATCTATCTGGACCACGGTTAGAGGGAGGGTAGTGATGAACCCACGTGTACAGCCAAGCTTAAAGCATCTGCACTCTGCAAATAAGTCTTTGCCCCGTCTGATCGCGCCATCAGCGACGCCTTGGTGATTACATATTTGGATAGGAAGTTAGGAGTTGTTTGCATATCTGTAGATTGTGTATTGCGACCCCAAGCACGTCAGTGCAAGTGTTTTGTGTCAATGTGATAAATATATTCCATTCCTAAATAATATGTTCCAAAATAAATAGAGTGCACTCCTTCCTTACTCTCCCCAGCAGCCCAGCACAGCCTGAGTCATTTTCACGTCATTTTCCCACTACAGACCACCATCTGCTATTAGGTCAGAGAATGCATGACAGTACCCCGTGGTGGCAGTAATGTGTACTAGGTCAGTTGGAGTCCAGATCTCGTGATGGAGACAATGCTCAAAAAATAAAAACTTATGTCAATCATAGGCAGTCTTTTTCGCGCCATTTCGCCCCACCATCTGGATGACGTCATGCACTGTGCACGTTAGTACACTTTAGTGCACGTTAGAGCACGTTAACCGACAACATGGGTTGGTAAGGGGATGTGGCGGTCGGTTAAGGATCGTGGTGGAAACTTTAACTATTTCTCTCCAAGTCCAGGTCGTCGTGGTATTTGCGAAAATTGATTCCAAATCCACAGTAGTGCACTCTGGTGGTGTCAATATGTACTAGGCCTTGTGGTAAACAGATATTATGCCTCCATCTTCAATAACAATACTTGCGTCATGACCTAATGTCACGGTAGCGCCCTCTCGCAGTGGCGATATGTACTAAGTCAGTTGGTGTCCGGATCTCGTGGTGAACACACGGGATGCCGCCATCCTGGATTACATCACAGATGAGGGCGCCCTCTGGTGGCGGCGATGTGTACTGAGCCAGGTGGGCCCTGGACCTAGTGGCGAACACAGAAATTGTTTTAATACAGACTTATCTCCAAGTCCTTTTTCCCCACGAATACTTGGGAGGAGGTGGCGGTCGGGCGACTGAGGTTGGTACAAGTATCCTTTCTTTCGCGCCACTTTCTTAGCTTAGCAGCGAAACCCCAAGTGACCTCTGTTTACCACCATAATTCGTACTTGGTACAAGTTCGTAGGGCGAAGTGGCAGTTGGGTGGCTTACGTTAGTGGAGGTAGGCCAAGTGAGCTATTTTCCCACGATTTTCTTCGCTTTTTACAGATAACCTTGGTGTGATGCATTATCCTGTTGGAATTTGTACTTCCAGCCATTTTCTGGGGGAGCTGTCGGTCGGGTGTTTTAGGTTAGTGGAGGTAGGCCAAGTGAGCTATCTTCCTGCGATTTTCTTTGCTTAGTAAAGATAACTGTGGTGTGATGCATTATCCTGCTGGATTTTGAACTTCCCACTATTTTTCAAGGGAGGGGGCGTGGCACTTTCCCGCCAAAATTCAAACTTCCTGCCAACATCCACCATCTTGAATGACGTCACAGCCGCCATCTTGGATGACGTCATGCACTGTAACCAAGTCTACACGCCACAATATTGGATGACGTCATCACTGCCATATTGGATACATCTGGCAACAATGCAGAATGGCCCAGAACACAGGTTGTTCCAATACTCCAATCATGCACAGCTTATGAATGGCTTCCTTCAGGATATGTTATCATTCCACTTCACATCCCTAGAAAGTGCTACACCCAGGTATTTCTATGAGTTGGCCAATACCGACAGTGACTCATTGATATTATAGTCATAGGAATCTAAGTTTTTTCGTTTTGTGAAGTGCACAGTTCTACATTTCTGACCATTTAGAGCCAGTTGCCAATTTCTGCAACATGTTGAAAGCCCATCAAGACTTGCCTGAATATTTGTGCAGCTTCTTTCAGATAGTACTTCATTACAAATAACTGCATCATCTGCAAAAATCCTGTTTTTACTATTAATATTGCCTGCAAGGTCATTAATATACCACAGCAAGGGTCCCAACACACACGAAGTTACTTCTACTTGTAATAATGACTCGTCATCCAAGATAACATGTTGTGTCCTCCCTACCATAAAATCCTCAATCCAGTCACAAGTTTCACTTGATACCCTGTATAATAGTACTTTTGACAATAAGTGTCAGTGTGGTAATGAGTAAAACGTTTTTCAGAAATCAAGAAACACTACATCTACGTGGTTTCCTTGGTCCATAGCTTTCAGTATGCCATGTGAGAAAAGTAGGAGTTGGGTTTCACATGATCGATGTTTTCGAAAACCATGCTCGTTGGCATTGAAGAGGTCATTCTGTTCAAGATACCTCATTATGTTTCAGGTCCTAATCAAAAGATTGTTAATAATAACACCAAGAAACAGAGAAACCTTTTACATCACCAAAAACCTTGTTTTCTGGAGTCATCATAAACACGTTTCATCAGAAAGAGGATGTTTCCATAGAATTGGTGCGATTTATGGCGAAATAAGATCCAATATCAAAAGAGCACTAACTTTGACCGACAGGGAAGAAGAAGGGTAAATAAAACAACATTTGGTGAACTAGCTGATGACGCTGGATTATCGATTCAAGACGGAGTTCGTCAATCAATGCTCCAATGCATAGACCAATCCGTACAAGAGCTGTCACAATTATCCGGTTTTTTAGGCATCTACATTCAACGAATACGAGTGTGAACACTAATGCTAGATGGACAGTCCACGAAATCCGTCAGTTAATAACTAAATGAGACTTCAGTGAATCATTGCACTATACATAACATATAATCCAACGCTTCTTGTCCATTTTTGTCCCAATTACACCATGCGAGAGAAGTTTTTGTAAACTGATCTAACGAAGTATTATTTTCGCTTTATGGTGAATAAAGAACGACTATCCAATCTGGCCATTTTATCAACTGAAAGAAAAGTTTCAAATGAAACAGATTTCAAAGACGTTAATGAGTAAAATAAAGGCACGCCACCATGCATTATAATAATATCAATAACATCTACAATCTCTTACTAATATCATAAAACTAGCTGCGATAACTGTACGACCTTTGGTTCCAGACATATAAAATAAAGGGCAGTTTTATTTTGCTATTCGTTATTATTTCTTTGAACTTTATCTGATGGTTGCTGTGCTAAATCCTGATTCGTATCCTAAGTATACATTCTGTACCTTTAAGTGTCTATATTTAAATTATTAAACCTATAGTACCCACATACTTGATTTTATGTCAGCCATTACATCTGCAGGGTGTTACAAAAAGGTATGGCCAAACTTTCAGGAAGCATTTCCCACACACAAACAAAGAAAATATGTTATGTGGACATGTGTCTAGAAACGCTTACTTTCCATGTTAGAGCTCATTTTATTACTTCTCTTCAAATCACATTAATCATGGAATGGAAGCACACAACAACAGAACGTATCAGCGTGACTTCAAACACACAGCACCCTCTGGTGGCTGTGCTGTGTACTAGGTCAGTTAGATCTCATGGTGGAGACACTGCCTGCAAAATAAAGACTTATGTCCAGCACAGGCAGAGTCGTTTTCCTGCCATTTTCCCCCACCCTAGACCACCATCTTGGGTTATGTCACGGAATGGACGACAGTGCTCTCCGGTGGCTGTACTGTCTACTAGGTCCACACCTCGTGGTAAACACACTGTTTGCCGCCATCATGGGTAACAGCACTCACGTCATCAGCTGACATCACAGTGGCCATCTTGGATTACGTCATGGAATGGATGACAGCGCCCTCTATTGCTGTGTGTATTGTGTACTTGGTCACATGCATCCACCCTCCGTCGCATTGAATCCCTGATGCGCTGATGCAGCCCTGGAGAATGGCGTATTGTATCACAGCCGTCCACAATACGAGCACGGAGAGTCTCTACATTTGGTACTGGGGTTGCGTAGACAAGAGCTTTCAAATGCCCCCATAAATGAAAGTCAAGAGGGTTGAGGTCAGGAGAGCGTGGAGGTCATGGAATTGGTCCGCCTCTACCAATCCATCGGTCACCGAATCTGTTGTTGAGAAGCGTATGAATACTTCGACTGAAATGTGCAGGAGCTCCATCGTTCATGAACCACATGTTGTGTCGTACTTGTAAAGGCACATGTTCTAGCAGCACAGGTAGAGTATCCCGTATGAAATCATGATAACGTGCTCCACTGAGCGTAGGTGGAAGAACATGGGGCCCAATCAAGACATCACCAACAGTGCCTGCCCAAACGTTCACAGAAAATATGTGTTGATGACGTGATTGCACAATTGCGTGCGGATTTTCGTCAGCCCACACATGTTGATTGTGAAAATTTACAATTTGATCACGTTGAAATGAAGCCTCATCCAGAAAGAGAACATTTGCACTGAAATGAGGATTGACACGCGAGTCAGAGGCTGCAATGTTCCGTGCTCCCTAAGACGCCGATCAATTGCTTCGAACGTCTTACTGTCAGGACACGTTCGTTCTGGAAATCTGTCTCGATACAAACGTACCGCGCCACGGCTATTGCCCCGTGCTAATCCATACATCAAATGGGCAACTGCCAATTCTGCATTTGTAAACATTGCACTGACTGCAAAACCACGTTCGTGATGAACACTAACCTGTTGATGCTACGTACTGATGTGCTTGATGCTAGTACTGGAGAGCAATGTGTCGTATGTCAACAGAAGCACTGAAGTCAACATTACCTTCCTTCAATTGGGCCAACTGACGGTGAATCGAGGAAGTACAGTACATACTGACGAAACTAAAATGAGCTCTAACATGGAAATTAAGTGTTTCCGGACACATGTCCACATAACATCTTTTCTTTATTTGTGTGTGAGGAATGTTTCCTTAAAGTTTGGCTTTACTTTTTTGTAACACCCTGTATATTATTCATTTTTTTACAAAATGTACCCTATAAATACTGCATCAGTTTGAAAGCAGAGCAAGAGCTTCATTTAGTTTCACTGCCCTGGGCATCTGACAGACTTAGCCCACCACTGCTGGTATTCTTGCTGCTATAATTGTGGGGCATGTACACTACTGGCCATTAAAATTGCTACACCAAGAAGAAATGCAGATGATAAACGGCTATTCATTGGACAAATAGATTATACTAGAACTGACATTTGATTACATTTTCACGCAATTTGGGTGCATATATTCTGAGAAATCAGTACCCAGAACAACCACCTCTGGCCGTAATAATGGCCTTGATACGCCTGGGCATAGAGTCAAACAGTGCTTGGATGGCGTGTAGAAGGTACAGCTGCCCATGCAGCTTCAACACGATACCACAGTTCACCAAGAGTAGTGACTGGCGTATTGTGACGAGCCAGTTGCTCAGCCACCATTGACCAGACGTTTTCGATTGGTGAGAGATCTGGAGAATGTGCTGATCAGGGCAGCAGTCGAACATTTTCTGTATCCAGAAAGGCCCGTGTACGACCTGCAACATGCGGTCGTACATTATCCTGCTGAAATTTATGGTTTCGCAGGGATCGAATGAAGGGTAGAAAAATGGTTCAAATGGCTCTGAGCACTATGGGACTTAACATCTGAGGTCATCAGTCCCCTAGAACTTAGAACTACTTAAACCTAACTAACCTAAGGACATCACACACATCCATGCCCGAGGCAGGATTCGAACCTGCAACCGCAGCGGTCGCACGGTTCCAGACTGAAGCGACTAGAACCGCTCGGCCACACTGGCCGGCAATGAAGGGTAGAGCCATGAGTCGTAACACATCTGAAATGTAGCGTCCACTGCCTTTCATCAACATCTACGTGATTACTCTGTTATTCACAATAAAGTGCCTGGCGGAGGGTTCAATGAACCACCTTCAAGCTGTCTCTCTACCGTTTCACTCTGGAACGGAGCACAGGAAAAACGAACATTTAAATTTTTCTGTGCGAGCCCTGATTTCTCTTATTTTATCGTGATGATCATTTCTCCCTATGTAGGTGGGGGCCAACAGAATATTTTCGCAATCGGAGTAGAAAACTGGTGACTGAAATTTCATGAGAAGATCCTGTCGCAACGAAAAACGCCTTTGTTTTAATTATTGCCACTCCAATTCAGGTATAATGTCTGTGGCACTATCTCCAAAAATGGTTCAAATGGCTCTGAGCACTATGGGACTCAACTGCTGAGGTCATTAGTCCCCTAGAACTTAGAACTAGTTAAACCTAACTAACCTAAGGACATCACAAACATCCATGCCCGAGGCAGGATTCGAACCTGCGACCGTAGCGGTCTTGCGGTTCCAGACTGCAGCGCCTTTAACCGCACGGCCACTTCGGCCGGCGGCACTATCTCCCCTACTTCGCGATAATACAGAACGAGCTGTCCTTCTTTGTACTTTTTCGGTCATCCATCAGTCCCATCTGATGCGGATCTCAAACCACACAGCAATACTCCAGAATAGGGCAGACAAGTGAGGTGTAAATAGTCTCTTTAGTAGACCTGTTGCACCTTCTAAGTGTTCTGCCAATGACTCGCAGTCTTTATTTTGGTCTACCCACAACTTTATATATGTGAACGCTCCAGTTTACGAGATTTGTAATTGTAATCCCTAAGTACTAGTAGTAGAGCTACCTAACTACAGCCCCATCTCCATCTTTTTTCAGATGTATCCAAGACGGCGGCGATGACGTCATCCAAGATTTTGGCATGTAGACTTGGCAACTGCACATGACCTCACCCAAGATGGCGGCCGTGACGTCATCCAAGATGGCGGAATTTGCGGGAAAATAGGTCAAATTGGTCTACCTTCACTAACCTACCACCCCTCCCCCAGCAAAATGGGGGGAAGTTCAAATTCCAACAGGGCAATGCATCACACCACGGTTATCTCCACTGACTTCAGAAAATCGCGGGAAGGTAGGTCATTTGGGCTACCTCAAATAACCTAAGTCATCCAACCGCCACCTCTTCCTAGGAAATGGTGGGGAGAGGACATGATCTGTGCTGGACATACGGTTTTATTATTTTGCATCCACTATTTTTTTTAAACAATTTGATGCAGTACACGCATCCAGTGTGTTCTCCACGAGGCCAAGACTCCAAGTGACCAAGTACACAATACACACAGCAATAGAGGGCGCTGTCATCCATTCCATGACGTAATCCAAGATGGCCACTGTGATGTCAGCTGATGACGTGAGTGCTGTTACCCATGATGGCGGCAAACAGTGTGTTTACCACGAGGTGTGGACCTAGTAGACAGTACAGCCACCGGAGAGCACTGTCGTCCATTCCGTGACATAACCCAAGATGGTGGTCTAGGGTGGGGGAAAATGGCAGGAAAACGACTCTGCCTGTGCTGGACATAAGTCTTTATTTTGCAGGCAGTGTCTCCACCATGAGATCTAACTGACCTAGTACACAGCACAGCCATTCCTCCTGTGATGTAATAAAAAAAGGTGGTCTGGAGGGGGAAAATGGTGTGATAATGACTCAGCCTGCGGTGGGTTGCTAGAGAGGGTAAGGAAGGATTGTACTTTATTTATTTTCAAACAGTTCATTTAGGAATGGAGTATATCTATCACACTGATATAAGACATATGCTTGGGGTCACGCCACACAGCACACAGACCTGTAAACTACTCCTAAATAACGCTCTGCAGACAAGTAAACAACTCCTAATTTACAGCAATAATTTCAGTACAGAGATGCAGGCTCCTCCTAAATAATGCAGTACACTGATGTGTAGACACGCTCAGTACTCGTAAACTGCCCAAATAATGCATAGCGCAGCCTACAGACGTGCTCGCAAAATAATGCAACAGACACGCAAACTACGAATGCAGACACCGCCCGCCGCCCCCTGTCCATTTGACCGCACAGGAGGTTACCGTACACGCTCCCAGAAGCCATGATGCACTGACACCCCCTGCATAGTGACACACAGACGCCTGTTCGGGTCCCACTCACATGAGGTGGTGACATCCCTTTCATACTTGCACCCTGAGAAATTCCTCTGGAAATATGTGTTCACCTAAGCATCATTACTGATGCGACCGGACATGAGTGAAGACCTATTTACAGAGCGCAGATGCTACAAGGTGGACCGTGCGCACGTATATTTGCCATAGCTGGCATGAAACCTCCCCCTACCTGCAGTCCCACAAAGAGCTAATAGCTGAGTGATGCTACAGAAATCCGTTCCAGAATACCACAAGATGCTTTATACCTTGCGATTCTAATGCACCATGCATGATGTGTGGTTGATTAGCTACATACTGTCACAAGCGCATCTACCAGCGTTCTCAATATTATACTGGAGTCACATGGCTATCTAAAATAATAACCAAGTCGAACTCTAGTAAATTGCATAGTGTTCCAGAAATACTTAACATGCCCTTTTGTAGGAGTTTTCATGATGTCTCAGCTTGTATGCACAGAAATTCTTGCCCCAACAGAACCTGTTTACGAAAATAGTGCAGAATAACATCGAATACAGTCTTCTTAGCTGTCCTTACGTGGCATCCCATTCATCACGTGTTACCCCTCCTGCTTTCAACATACACAAACGTTCTCACTGCTAAGTAGAGACTCCTATATCCCAGCACAAAGGATGTCTTGTGAATGAATGGGGGATTATGATTGGCTCTTATCGAATGTACCAGCCGACTTACTGATGCCGTCGGTGTGGAAGCCCCATCTGCCTTTTCTTTTTCTTTCTGCAGATGACACTTTCAGACGAAAAAACTATTTGACACTAATCGCCATATTGCAACGACAACTAAATCTCGCAATGTGCCCTACATATCGTCAAATATGGAAAGATTCTTACTCAATTACACTGCACCCCCACTGAGGACAGGAGCTTGATTATTAGAGTGTGAAACCGATCGCCAACCCAGAAATATATCACCACATACTGTGTCAATGTAGTAAACATACAATTCCTATCCTAGATCATACAAAAATCATCCTTTTACATCATTCATACATATACCGTGAAGACAGACAGCATCGTAGATACACTCACGGCACTAGATAGTTCCCTGTGAGGTTGGCAGACATCCACTCCCGACATCTGACCAGAGCGCCCTCAATGGGCCGAAATCACTCTCAGAACCGTTTTACACATTCAGGCACATTCTCCCTTAACACAAACGCGTTAGTCGTTCTGGTCCGGACCTACCTCCTGCTTGCTTTTTTCTGCACCCCTCTCCAGACTCTGGGATTACAAGAACAAATATATTTTCATATGGTTCGCACACAGCAGTATCCTACCGATTGCTCAAGCAACACAATTCCGAAGATGTAGACTGGGAATTATTTCTCAACAAACCCAAAATTTTAGCTAGTTGGAGTGTGCTCTAGACCACTGAGCAACTAGAAACTTATCCCATCTGCAAAGACCTTTACGTGAGAACCTGAAACAAATAGGGGATACAGATATATGCACTCACGAATACTGATGGTGATGTAACAGATTCCAAATCATCCCTATAATTTCGAAGGTGAACTAAGGTGGTTCTCATGTCTAGAGAACCGGGAAACGTGTCTTCCACATGCTAGATGCACACACCACAACCGATATTCTCTCAACTAAATAAAGACGGAAAATGTGAAGAAACAGTCAACTAAACAATTTACATGGGAGGGAATAACAGTCCAGCGCAAACGCACCTCCATATTCAATCTTCTCAAACTTCCACTTGAGCACGAAAGCCGTCCAACACATACTAAGTATTAGTTCGCTATTTGGTCGCCTAGAGGACAACACGGTTAATTCATCTACATTCCTACACTCTAACAGGCCTCTCCATTCTGACAGCTTCTACCATGAATGGAAAATGTGAATCAGCCTCACCACAGGCCACATATACATGGAATCATCCTTCAAACACTAACTCAGATCTACTACAGGTCCTAGAAGCCATCGATGATACATGCATATACACAGACATATAGAAAATATAGCATGTCTCGTATGTTTTTCTTGCGAGTGCTGCCACTGTGTTTTAGAAAGGGAGACGTAATTGGCCAGATGTTAAAAAACCCGATCACAACAACTACTGTATGTTAATGTCACAAGCGGTCTTGCTTGTACAGGTGCACACTCGTAGTCATGTAAAAGCTTTATAAATCTAGGTATGACATTATCTCTGAATGAGGTGGTTTTTCCACACAAATATCGAGACGGTGATCGCTAAAGTGTATATTATCAGACCTGCAGTACGATTACACATAGCCCACTGTGGGGCGGTGGGTGGAATTATTGTTAAATGTTCCTATTATTTATTTAATGCTGTTGTTTGCCGTTCTCAATACTGGCTCTCTAACTACAACATTGGCAACCAGAAAGTGATTATCAAAACGTGAAGCCTGTAATTAGAATTCATAGTGCCCACTTTATCTGAGAAATAGATTTATAGCTACAGCTTATAGCTCTGAGAAATTAGGAGATTGTCTGGGATTCATAATCAAAAACCATTCTCTCTAAAATGTTCACTATATTCTGAAAGTCACAGACCAAAAAGAATCCACACAATCCAACTACCAGAGCAGTTCGGAGTCTAATGCGCTGATGCAACTATAACTGTTCAAATGAAATGTTTAAGTGAATGCTCGCCATAATTTGATGATAATGTTCATCAAACGCCACGCTAATAATGGTAGAATGTCTGTCCTGCGGCGGCACATGAAAATACGACATACGCAAACTAAAGATAGATCATTAACATCATCCCAAAATTAACACTTCACTCGAAAACGATTTCATGGTTGCCCGTATCCTGAGTACCTTATTACTGCATCCGAGGCTGTTTATATCAACGATACTGACGCGACGCGACTCCCGGCATAGGTGGTGCGCTAATCAGCGTCAGGAGAGAACTGGGGCCTGATTTTTCTCGCGCAGCATTCTTACATATAAAGCCGCGTTGCGGACGGCTAAGGGAACGCCTGATCAAATCTGCTCTCCCGACTAGCCGCTGGGCATGTAATGCACCACTTTAAGTTATCGAATAAATCATTGCTACCGAGCGAGGTGGCGCAGTGGTTAGACTTTGGACTCGCATTCGGAAGGACGACGGTTCAATCCTGCGTCCGGCCATCCTGATTTAGGTTTTCCGTGATTTCCCTAAATCGCTCCAGGCAAATGCCGGGATGGTTCCTTTCAAAAGCCACGGCCGACTTTCTTCCCCGTCCTTCCCTAATCCGATGAGACCGATGACCTCACTGTCTGGTCTCCTTCCCCGAAACAACCAACCAACCAAATCATTGCTTCCTTTGCTGATGGCCGATGAAGCTTTCAATTTAATTATGCAATCAGCACACAAGTAAGTAATCATAATAAAAGTCTGACGTGGCTAAGTCAAATATTTTGGGCGAGAGAATTAATTTAATTACACTACACGCAGTAGTTGAGCTCTGAACTTGCTCTTTGGAGATACGCTATAGCTATAGTTTTATAGTTATTCTGTTGAAACTTCTCACATTTTTATGATTATAGCTGATCTCCCTTCTACTTAAATTTAAACATCCTAGCTTTATTAATTCGCCTACTTTATCTATCTTGCTTCCTTAATTTCTAAGGCAAAAACCATAAAATCATGAATTTCAACTAAAATTTTAATTTGTAAGATCCAGAATACTGTTTCTACTGAATTATTATGCAAAAGAAATCTAAATATAAATTTTTAAGGTTCTAGATCTTTTCTGTTGCGCCAATGATTTTTACAGAAAACATCCAAATTTCGAAAATGGTTAAAGTTATTGAACTGATATCCAACACATATTGATTTAGTATTACTCCTGACATGCTAGAAACGTTTCAGGTTATTTACTTGATTTTTAAAGTATTGCGCAACATTTATGGCGTCAGAGCTAGTTACAGCGGACTGGCTGGCACACAATGGAAAGCCTGATGTGAATTTTATAAGGTGTGAGTAGGCTGCTTCCCTATACCACGATGCAATCTCGTGATAAAACCACTGAATTTCGGAAGTGATTCAGCTAAGGAACGTGGTATGTAACAGGTATTTGCGAATCCCTCACGCCACCACAGCTAGTTATTTCTCCAGCATTTGTAGCGTATTCTGTCTCGATACCATGTCAGAGGTTCTGCACTATATCCACTGAGTTATAGGCGACGACTGATTCAGAAGATCACAACCAGCAGTAGATGGTGTACTGATTGAGGTCGTAAGAAATGTACACCAGCTTTTCATGTGTTTAGTGTTACGCTATCAGCTAGAAATGGTGCCCATGATTTGAAATCAAGTCCTCCCATTCAACCTCATACCTGCATTGGATCATAGTCACAAGTGAATCCTATTTCTGGCACTCTCGTATCTTGAAACGATACACCTTTCTCGAAACTGTCTGCGATAGCAAAATTACAACCTGGTTTTAGTCAGCCCCTACACATCTTGCAACTGATCCCATTTCTACAGCTTAGCGCATGTGATCATTCCAATTTAAGTTGGAACTGAGCAGAAGTCGGAGAAAGCCATATCCACCACCTTCTGCAACCCACGTAGGAAGAGAACGACCTGTGTTCGTGCAACAGTACCGTGTTTTGACCATTCGGTGGGAATGCTCGCATTGTGGTGTGTCTCCAAACTAGATACAGATACTAGACTCTGAAGCAGATACGGGTCCATTTAAATCTATCAACCCAACATGTAATCATCCTTATTCTCTACCCCTCAACAGAGAAAAATTAAGAACTATAGATGCTGCACTAACTTCATCTGATATAGAACTCACCTAGGCACCGTTGATTGCAATGACGCATAGCTCCAGTGCAGTCCAGTACGAAGAGAGAGATTTGTCAATGCTTCCCAGCATCCCTCCTAGCATTCCTAATGGAACACCCCGTCCCTCACTGAATTTACACCTCAAATTACTGCTGCTGCTGGTGTGGGAAGATCTTATTAAATATACAGGTATTGATCCACTCCAGAGGTCAGTTTAAAGTTCCATCACCTGTACTGTAGGAGGATGATCCTATCCCGTGGACTATACTGTAAATCGCAAGAGACGCTCCCTGTAGCCCTGTCTCATTGTTTGAAGCATTATTTCTTCCAGCTGTAGCACGTTTTGTACACCGCTATACATTTTGTTTTTTTGCCACGACTGCAGGGTCTGCGTCAGGTTCTAAAGTGACATTAAGACGTTTTGATCCACGGCCTCTTGCAGAAAACTAGAGGTCGCACAGTGTAAATCATATTGTTACTGCGGATACCATAACACGAAACACACACTGAATGATTTAAAATAAAAGAGAGTTACAACATAAGCAAATTGGGGGAGTTTTGCAGCATTGTGGAGAGTTTCAAAACTACAGTCCGAAAGTGATTCACAAGCTCTACATTTAAAATGGCACTGAGCACTGTGGGACTTACATCTAAGGTCATCAGTCCCCTAGAACTTAGAAATACTTAAACCTAACTAACCTAAGGACATCACACACATCCATGCCCGAGGCAGGATTCGAACCTGCGACCGTAGCAGTCGCGCGGTTCCGGACTGAGGCGTCTAGAACCGCTCGACCACCGCGGCCGGCTTCTACATTTACACTCATCTGTCATAGTCAGGGTATAGCTGATGACTCTACATTCCGTTTCGAATGATTCATAATATTGCAGTCGTGTACGCGATCACTGTTTTGGTGCTATCCACCCCAGAAAGTGCTGTCCATCCACCAAAACTCTTTCTCCAACCCAAACAAGCAATATCAGTCTATCATTATGCGGTAACCAACAGTGTGCCAGTCCATGGATGGGATGGAAAAGACACCATTGATCTACTCTAATAATAAGCATCAAAGCAGATAGTGCAAACAATTTTAGCAATTTTACAGTAATTTCAACACCGATCAATTATGTGACAGCATGTTTTCTAATTTCAGTATCGTAGCTAAACCACCCCATCTCCACTTTAAATTTTCATTGCAAACATGGATAGATGACTGCGCAGTACGTCCATTCAGTGTTAATTCTTAAACACATACACAATCAAAGTACCGGGTGATCAAAAAGTCGGTATAAATTTGAAAACTTAATAAACCACGAAATAATGTAGATAGAGAGGTAAAAATTGACATACATGCTTGGAATGACATGGGGTTTTATTAGAACAAAAAAAAACATAGTTCACAAAATGTCCGACAAATGACGCTGCACAGTAAAACGTTAGTGACTGCGCATGACAATCTTGTATAAAAGGAGCTGTAATGAGAGAGAGAATCAGATGCGCCAGCAGTCGCAGCATGTTGATGTTACCTGAAAAGGTGCTTTTAGTGAAGCTGTATTATCAGCATGATGTGCTAGTTCAGCGTTACGATCCTATCGCCATAGGAAGGGGATTGGAATGGGTAAAGGTCCATTAACAAATGCAGCTGTGGCAAGAATGATTTCGAAATTCGAAGCCACAGGTTGTTTAGACGATAGACCCCGTAGTGGCCGACCGAGCACAAGGAGTAATGCTGCTGAGACAGTTCAGGAAGAAATGGAGACTGTAGTGGGTTCGTCTATGCATGGGGAAGTCAGCGCTCGTGCAGTCGCACGTCGCACCGGCATTCCATACACTACTGTTTGGTTGGCACTTAGGTGTACCCTCCTATGTTATCCGTACAGAATCCATCGTCATCATGAACTGTTACCTGGCGATTTAGTGAAGCGGAGGATACTTGCGGCGTGGGCATTTCAAAAGATGGTGGAAGATGACGAGTGGTTGAGGAACGTGTTGGACCTTCGAAGCTCATTTCACGCTCCGAGGGTCTGTCAATGCCCACAACCGCAGAATTTGGGCTACCGAAAACCCTAGAACTGTCGTGAAAACTCCATTGCACGACGAGAAAGTCATGATATGGGTTGGATTTACCACATCTACCGTTATCGGGCCTTTTTTTCTTCGAGGAAATGCGTGATTCTGGTTTTGTAACTGCTACCATGACGGGTGGGAGGTGCGCCGATATGTCACAGAATCGCATCATCCCCAGCCTGGCTGATAAACACCTGCTGGAACGTACGATGTTTATGCAGGATGGCGCTCCACCCCATATTGCTAGACACGTGAAAGATCTCTTGCGCGCATCATTTGGTGATGATCGTATGGTCAGCCGCCACTTTTGTTATGCTTAGCCTCTCAGGTCCCCAGACCTCAGTCCGTGCATTTATTGGCTTTGGGGTTACCTGAAGTCGCAAGTGTATCGTGATTGACCATGTAACGGAACATATTAAAGGCTTTACTTTACTGAAGTATGCGATACCCTCCAAATTTAACCAGTTTAACAAGTACAGGGTTATTACAAATGATTGAAGCGATTTCACAGCTCTACAATAACTTTATTATTTGAGATATTTTCACAATGCTTTGCACACACATACAAAAACTCAAAAAGTTTTTTTAGGCATTCACAAATGTTCGATATGTGCCCCTTTAGTGATTCGGCAGACATCAAGCCGATAATCAAGTTCCTCCCACACTCGGCGCAGCATGTCCCCATCGATGAATTCGAAAGCACCGTTGATATGAGCTCGCAGTTCTGGCACGTTTCTTGGTAGAGGAGGTTTAAACACTGAATCTTTCACATAACCCCATAGAACGAAATCGCGTGGGGTTAAGTCGGGACAGCGAGGAGGCCTTGACATGAATTGCTGATCATGATCTCCACCACGACCGATCCTTCAGTTTTCCAATCTCCTGTTTAAGAAATGCCGAACATCACGATGGAAGTGCGGTGGAACACCATCCTGTTGAAAGATGAAGTCGGTGCTGTCTGTCTCCAGTTGCGGCATGAGCCAATTTTCCAGCATGTCCAGATACAAGTGTCCTGTAACGTTTTTTTCGCAGAAGAAAAAGGGGCCATAAACTTTAAACCATGAAATTGCACAAAACACGTTAACTTTTCGTGAATTGCGAATTTCCTGCACGAATGCGTGAGGATTCTCTACTGCCCAGATTCGCACATTGTGTCTGTTCACTTCACCATTAAGAAAAAATGTTGCTTCATCACTGAAAACAAGTTTCGCACTGAATGCATCCTCTTCCATGAGCTGTTGCAACCGCGCCGAAAATTCAAAGCGTTTGACTTTGTCATCGGGTGTCAGGGCTTGTAGCAATTGTAAACGGTAAGGCTTCTGCTTTAGCCTTTTCCATAAGATTTTCCAAACCGTCGGCTGTGGTACGTTTAGCTCCCTGCTTGCTTTATTCGTCGACTTCCGCGGGCTACGCGTGAAACTTGCCCGCACGCGTTCAACCGTTTCTTCACTCACTGCAGGCCGACCCGTTGATTTCCCCTTACAGAGGCATCCAGAAGCTTTAAACTGCGCATACCATCGCCAAATGGAGTTAGCAGTTGGTGGATCTTTGTTGAACTTTGTCCTGAAGTGTCGTTGCACTGTTATGACTGACTGATGTGAGTGCATTTCAAGCACGACATACGCTTTCTCGGCTCCTGTCGCCATTTTGTCTCACTGCGCTCTCGAGCGCTCTGACGGCAGAAACCTCAAGTGCGGCTTCAGCTGAACAAAACATTATGAGTTTTTCTACGTATCTGTAGTATGTCGTGACCATATGTCAATGAATGGAGGTACAGTGAATTTATGAAATCGCTTCAATCATTTGTAGTAGCCCTGTATTTATGATTATAGAAAAGTTATTGTGTACGTTAACAATGATTGCATAACATGTATCCATAAACAGTCAACCCATTAAATTATACTGAATAACTGACCCACACAAAAGTTAATATGACTTGATCACTGATGCAGCAAATGTCATCATGTAAAAACACTAAGTTCATCTTACATAATTAATATGAAGTACGAAAAATAGTGGCCAACTAATGTATTTTGGATCTCGTTAAATAAAAATCACCCAGTGAAACCTATTTGTTCACTAGGACCGTTTTCACTCAGTATTCACGTAAACACTCCTATTTTAGACGAAAACCAATGTAATTCTTAATAATTCATGTTATTTACTTATTTATGTAAATTAGAGAAGTCAATTGACAAACTTCTAAAAAACGGCCTTTTTGTACCAAAGAATTATTCTGTCAAGTCAACAAATCTGTCATTTTAATAACATGTTAATTTATGTCACTCGATGTAAATTAATAACTTTTCTGCACAAATTATGATAACAGATGTACATGTGACTTATAAACTATATCTCTTTTTAGTAGTTCTTTGACAAGGTTATAAATACAAGCAGCAAGAAGAGTTGGGAGCGCAGTCGGAATGTCACTTTGGTAAAGTGTGTACTGTGTGTGTTATTGTATAAACAATGCAAAGAACATGTAAAAGAAGTACTACTTTGTGTTGTGCCATTGTCTTTGGTGGACAGTGGAATTAAGATGGCCACCAGAGTAATAAATATTTGAAATTTAAATATTTGTTGGTTTCGCTCGTTATTTATCATCAAAAGCACATCACAAACACAGGATCTCATCTTTTTACCCCTAGACAACCAGATTTAGAGCCAGCATCAACATCGAGACACTGCAGCGATCCAGCAAGCAGCAGTGATTACCACAATGCATTTTAATGGCGTCAACCTAACATCAAGTGCTAAAAAAGCTCCGTAAGTGAGAGTGAAATAGTGTGATTGTAGCAATATCTACGACTAGGTGACCATTACAAAAGTGGGGGCTCATCCGGGATCTTTAAGTGCATCGATGATAATAGTGCAGCGATAAATTTCGTAAGTGCTTAGCACTACAAAAAGTTTATTTGTGCAGTGTCGCAACAGTGAAAATATGTCAAAGTGAAAATAACGTGTGTATGTGCGACTACGAAAAATTATCATCACACCACTCAGAAGATTAACATCTGGATTATGCCAATGGAATTCATCAATCAAGACTTCAGCTTCGATAAAACCGAAAAAAAGTGAAGAAAGCCAACAAGAACACCGACCATGACATCATAGCATAGCTACAGAAAAAAAGCAAGGTATTTTGTTGTTGTTGTCATTTAAAAAATTAATAGTTTACATGTCTCTACCTGAGAGTGATGAGATCGTAGGAAATGTAAAAATTGAACCAGGGGATGGTGAACAATTAAACTTAACAGAGTGGCTAGCAGAGTTTGCAACTCAAATAAGCTCGCAACTTAAACAGTCGAGTGAACAAGTAAGTTTGAAACTTAAAGAAAACACAGATAGACTGGATAAGTTAAGTTTGAATTTTGATCTATTAAGTACTCATCTCAATGAGAAGTGTGAGGAAATTAAAACCACCCTCAGTAAGGACACTAGAGAGCAATTGATACACTTCAGAAAAGAATTTCAAGTTAAAGTTGAAAGTTTAAATGAAAACATACAAGCTAACACAGACAGCATTGCTGTCATCTGCAACAGAGTAGGTACTGAAGTAGAAAGATTAGATCAGAGAATAGACAAAACATCAGAAAACCTTAAACAAGAATACAACCTGTATACCACTAATATAGATACAAAAGTAGAAAATATACACACTAATTATACACAAGTGGAGGATGCATTGATGTCCAAAAAATTATTTTACAATCAAAATGCAATGTATGGGCACATCCAAGTGAAATGCTTTCCTGGTGAAAATCTGCACCCTATTGACTTTATTCACCAATGTAGGGATATTTTTGTAGTAGGAATGTCAGATAACATAAAAATTAAGTCAGTAAAAAGAAGGGGAAGCCCTATCCTGGGCAAATGAGAATAATGATTCTTGGAATACTTTTGAAGAGTTTGAAGCTTAATTTATTTGTAAATTTTGGTCACAATCCATACAAGCCAGATTAAAGTCAGAATTTCTAAATGGGTCAGTGTATAGAGGGAAAGCAGGGGGAATGCAAAAATTTTGCAGGGATCAATTGAAAAAACTTGCTCACTTGAGTAACTCTTTTGATATTACGACACAAATTGACGCTTTAAAAAGAAAGTTACCAGAGAGACTGCAGTGGGAATTGGTCCATGGACCAGACGATTCAGTGGAAGAGTTCCTGAAATTTGTAGATAGATTAGATAGGGCCTTGGAAAGAGAAAATAACCAAAGTTTTGGTTCTGGCAACAACCAGTGTGGGGGGTAGAACAGGAAAGTAAATAGGGATTATTATGGGAGGAGAGACTTTGAGAATTCTGGATATAATGCTCCAAATAGGGGAGATAGGAGATATGAAAGTGATTTCAGAAACAAAACACAGGAGGGAGGATGGAGGAGAGATAACAGGAATGATAGAAATAGGTATTGGGGAAGAGAACAAGATAGAAGGGGGTTTGTTGAAACTAGTGAACAAAATGACACCTACAAACGGACAGACCGAGGGAACCAGCCGGGAAACAGTGGACAGCCCCACTACATGTCCGTAGTTTTGGGGCTAGACAATATTATGACAGGACAACACATACCCAAAACTGGAAAAGGAGAGGATACAAAGTAAAGAGTAAGTACCATGAAAATACTGATGTTGTTAGAATAAATAAATTATAATTTAATAAAAGGTTTTGGGATACTATGAGTAAAGGTGAAACAGTTAATAAAAACCGTGTTCAAGCTCAGGTAGTTAGTGAAAGTGCAGAAGTTGAAGGTATTGCAGAGTTCAATAGTTGGGCTGAAAAAGATACTGGTGTTAATAACAAGTCAGACACACAGAGTACGCGAAAGAACTTGCCCCCCTTCTAACAGCCGTGTACCGCAAGTCTCTAGAGGAACGGAGGGTTCCAAATGATTGGAAAAGAGCACAGATAGTCCCAGTCTTCAAGAAGGGTCGTCGAGCAGATGCGCAAAACTATAGACCTATATCTCTTACGTCGATCTCTTGTAGAATTTTAGGACATGTTTTTTGCTCGCGTATCATGTCATTTCTGGAAACCCAGAATCTACTATGTAGGAATCAACATGGATTCCGGAAACAGCGATCGTGTGAGACCCAACTCGCCTTATTTGTTCATGAGACCCAGAAAATATTAGATACAGGCTCCCAGGTAGATGCTATTTTTCTTGACTTCCGGAAGGCGTTCGATACAGTTCCGCACTGTCGCCTGATAAACAAAGTAAGAGCCTACGGAATATCAGACCAGCTGTGTGGCTGGATTGAAGAGTTTTTAGCAAACAGAACACAGCATGTTGTTATCAATGGAGAGACGTCTACAGACGTTAAAGTAACCTCTGGCGTGCCACAGGGGAGTGTTATGGGACCATTGCTTTTCACAATATATATAAATGACTTAGTAGATAGTGTCGGAAGTTCCATGCGGCTTTTCGCGGATGATGCTGTAGTATACAGAGAAGTTGCTGCATTAGAAAATTGTAGCGAAATACAGGAAGATCTGCAGCGGATAGGCACTTGGTGCAGGGAGTGGCAACTGTCCCTTAACATAGACAAATGTAATGTATTGCGAATACATAGAAAGAAGGATCCTTTATTGTATGATTATATGATAGCGGAACAAACACTGGTAGCAGTTACTTCTGTAAAATATCTGGGAGTATGCGTACGGAACGATTTGAAGTGGAATGATCATATAAAACTAATTGTTGGTAAGGCGGGTACCAGGTTGAGATTCATTGGGAGAGTGCTTAGAAAATGTAGTCCATCAACAAAGGAGGTGGCTTACAAAACACTCGTTCGACCTATACTTGAGTATTGCTCATCAGTGTGGGATCCGTACCAGGTCGGGTTGACGGAGGAGATAGAGAAGATCCAAAGAAGAGCGGCGCGTTTCGTCACTGGGTTATTTGGTAACCGTGATAGCGTTACGGAGATGTTTAATAAACTCAAGTGGCAGACTCTGCAAGAGAGGCGCTCTGCATCGCGGTGTAGCTTGCTCGCCAGGTTTCGAGAGGGTGCGTTTCTGGATGAGGTATCGAATATATTGCTTCCCCCTACTTATACTTCCCGAGGAGATCACGAATGTAAAATTAGAGAGATTAGAGCACGCACGGAGGCTTTCAGACAGTCGTTCTTCCCGCGAACCATACGCGACTGGAACAGGAAAGGGAGGTAATGACAGTGGCACGTAAAGTGCCCTCCGCCACACACCGTTGGGTGGCTTGCGGAGTATCAATGTAGATGTAGATGTAGACCACAAATAGAATCTATTTTGGGGGTTTATTTGATAAGAAGGGGGAGGATGAAGTGTTTAATGGAGCCAAAGACTCAATTGCTGAGATTCAGATACATAAGGGGGAAACTGAAGATGGGGTTGTTGTGGAGAAGGCGGAAGAAGTAATAGGGGGACATTTAATTAATGATCCTAAGTCAAGTGATGTTATTGATGAGAGTGTGGAGGAAGAAATAAATGTATTTGCAGAATTGAAAAGTGATGATGAGGTAAAGGTAAGTGATGTGACAAATATGGGTAATAATGGGGTTAATTTAAGTGAAATGCAGGCTAGGGAATGTGTATCTGATGACAAGCTATTGCCTATTGGGAACTATGAAACACTAATCTATGAGAATGGTAATAATAATAATATTAAAGAAAATATGAAGGGATGGAAAGTAAATGTGTGTTTTCAAGAAAAAGGGCAAAAGTTTTTAGAGGTTTTGTGGAACAACTACGGGAACTGTATAAACAAAGATGCCTTTTGGAAAGAATTAGCAAAGGTAAGTGCAACCTTGTATCCTACATGGTGGATAAGAATCCGTAGTGGACTTTATAAAAAATGGGGTGAAAACAGTAGTTTGTTAAGTGGCAACACAGTGTTACAAGGAACAGATGAAAACAAAGGTTTATATTTAAATGTCAATGCTTTGCAAACAGAGAGGGATGTGTCTAAGTGTAGGAAAACGACATTAGACTTAGGAACTAAAGAAATTGAAAATGATCTATTATTTGAAAATACTGAAATAGGCAAAGATTTTGAGCTAGGTTGTCCATATGTTAAAGTGGACATTGACAAGTGGGAAGGATGAGTGTTAGTAGACACAGGGAGTCCTGTTTCTGCCATCACCTCTAGACTTAGAGATAAGCTCAGAAATTCTGAACATTTTCCTGAGATGCCAGTTGTTGGATTAAAAGTGAAAGGAGCTACAGGCAGAGCCAGTAAGGTAGTTAAGAAACAAGTGTTACTTACTTTTAAAATTGATAACCTAAATTTTGAACATGGATGCTTAGTAGTAGATGACCTGAATGAAAATTTCATTTTAGGTATGGATTGGATATTAAAAGTGAATGCTGCGTTTAATTTTGCAGCGAAACAAATGTGTATTATAGAACCTGTTACACAACAAAGCTGTGTAGTGAATTTGTTAATTTTAGACTGTGGTGACGGCTGTAACCACATTCAATCATTGTATCATGAAAATGAGCGTGTTTATTACCCGGATGAGAACTTAGAGGGAGATGCAGAGGGTCAAGAGTTTGATAAGTTAGTAGAGAAAAAACTGGGGGAAGCTGAAAGCCTAAATAGTACACAGAAGGAAAAATTAAAAGAGTTATTGTGGGAATTCCAAGATGTGTTCGATGACAGACCTGGTAGAGTGAAATATTATCGATGTAAATTACAGTTAAAACTTCATGAGCCTTTCTTTATAAAACCGTATGGAATACCATTTGCAAAAAGAGATGCTGTGGAAAAAGAAATACAAAAAATGGAAAATTGGATAGTTATAGAAAGAAGTTGCAGTGCCTACAACAACCCGTTGGTCATTGTAAAAAAGGGAGACAATAGTGTTAGGATTGTATCAGACTCCAGACATCTGAACAAGTATCTCATCAGAGAAAACGACCACCCATAAAGTATAGATGAGCTGTTAGGTAAATTTGAGTGTGTCAAACATATGACAAGCCTAGATCTCACCGCTGGTTTTCATCAAGTTGAACTTAGTCCAGATTCGAGAAAATATACAGCATTTCTATATAATGGTAAATGTTATCAGTATACAGTCGTGCCATTTGGTCTCAATTTATCAGTTGCAGAATTCATCAGAGCATTAGATTTTGTACTTGGTCATGAGACTAGTTCAAAATTAACCAAATGGTTAATATTGAACTAGTTTCATTACCAAGTACAAAATGTAGATGACATTTTAATTGCTGGGAAAACTTGGGAAGAACACCTTGAATTATTAAGGGAGGTATTTATGAAACTCAGAAAGGGAGGATTCACATTACAATTAGAAAAATGTAAATTTGGGCTAGAGGAGTCAAAATTTTTGGGACACATCATTACAGAACAAGGGATATTGCCAGACAAAGACAAAATAAAAGCCACAAAAATTTTCCAACATCTAGAAACAAGAAACAACTCAAATCGTTTTTTGGCTTCACAGGATTTTACAGAAAATTCATCAGTAATCAAGCATGAAATGCTGTTTGTTTGTATAACTTGCTTAAGAAAAATGTAGTGTGGGATTGGACACCAGAATGTGAAGATGCTTTTAACAAAACCAAATGCAACTATGTAACAGCCAACTTCTACATAGACCAGACATGTCAAGTCCTTTCTGGCTAGGTACTGAAAGCAGCGATGCAGGTTTAGGAGTCCATTTATTTCAAGAAAAGGAAGTAAATGGAAAAATGGAACACCGAACAATTGCATTTGCCAGCAGAATTCTGCAAAAACATGAAAAACACTACCAGTGACAGAAAAGGAATTAGTAGCTATACATTGGGGATTTACAAAATTTAGAAATTACCTCTTGGGACATAAAGTAATAGTACAGACAGACCACAAAGTATTAAGCTATCTCCAAGAGTGCAGGTTATACCATAACAGACTCACAAGATGGGCCATGTCTCCAGCAGTTTGATTACAAAGTGAGGTACATTCAGGGAAAACAATATGTGGTAGCAGATGCTTTATCAAGACTACCTTTGGGAAGTGATTTGGAAGGAAGTAGTGGGGAGGAGGAGAGAATTTTAAAAATTATGTATCTAAAGGGCATTAAAGAGGAAAAGGAAATACAAAAGATCTGTAACGACATTAGGGGGTTTCAGAACCGCGATGAAAACTGGAAACTAGTCAAAAGTTACATAGGAAAAACTGGGGGAGAAAAGGTAGAAGCATACTATAAAGTGCACAAGGGGATACTATTCAGAAGACCTAAACCGGATTTGGACTATTGGAAACTGTGTTGGCCTGAGCAACAAATAGATACGCTCATTACTTATGTACATGAAAGCTTTGACCACTGTGGCACCACTAAGTGTATTCAGAAAATACAGGAGAACATTTATTTTTACAACATTAGCAGAAGAGTAAAGAAAAAGTTATCAACATGTGACAGGTGTCAGAGGGTAAAAGTGACTAACCAAACAACCAGGGGAATAATGCAGAACATATTACCCACAAATAAACTGGATCTCGTTGCGACTGACATCTACAGACCATTACCCAAGACAAGGGGGGGTTACAGATATATTTATGTCATGGTAGACATCTTCTCCAAATTTATAAAGCTTTATCCCTTAAGGAAAGCTACCAGCAAACAGATAGTTTAAAAATTACAAGTAATTATTTCAGCACTGTGGGAAAACCAAAGGCAATACTTTCAGACAATGGGTCTCAGTTCACCTCTAAATACTGGAAAACTTTTATTGAAGACACGGGAATTAAACACATTTTAATATCTGCTTACCACCCGTCAAGCAACTCTGCTGAGAGATACACGAGAGAGATTGGAAGACTGCGCAGAACCTACTGTAGCCAGAACCACACTAATTGGTTAGAGTACATAAATAGTTTTGAAGAAATAATGAACAGTTTACAGCACTCTTCCACTGGATTTCCCCACATGAAATAATGTACAACCAATACCCCGCTAGTTTCTTCACTGAAAACGTAGAGTACCCACCTTGCAAAATTATGTCACCCCAAGAAAGAGAAGACTGTATACGGGAAACCATGAAAAAACAAGGGGAATCAAGAAAAAGGCGACATGCAGCCAAAGGAAAAGCTACACAGTTCAAACCAGGGGACCTTGTACTCGTCAAGACACAAGAGAAATCAAAATTATTGTCAGCCAAACTTAAGAAGTTTTTTGATATTTACATTGGTCCATTTGAAATAAAAGAAAGCCCACATCCTAATGTGTATAGACTTATCTTTCCCAGATCAAGAAGGTTATTTGGATTAAGAAACATCACTGAATTGAAACCATATAAACATGATCAAGCACATTTCCCTGTTTGGATACAATAACTTACCCATTTTCCGTAAAGCATTTTGCCAGCAAAGATTTTTACTGGGTGTGTCAAATAGCAACTACCACTCATCCTATAGACTCTGGAAAAGTTCCAGATCTCTGAGAGAATGTTTTTATATTTTTATTGTCACTATTGAATATTAAATTTTGAGACATCTTCTTTACTTGCAATGGGCAAGTTTAACCATGCACCCAAAGAGGTGACCAACATTTATTATATTCTTTTTTGTATTGTTGAATATGGGACATACTTGCACCAAACATAAAAGACAATGTAAAAATTGTTGTCCAAGACCCATCATTTTGTTACTATTCTTTTCTTAGGCGTACGATTTGTGTACAATTTTCTACAGCTAATCAGATGTTCACCAAGTTTGACGTTTGTGTTATGTTGTTACCAATTTAAGTGTGCAATTTTGGTATTAATATGTTCTTGTACTATCTTGACTGTGTGTCTCAATGGGAGACAATATTTAAAAAACTTTTTTTTTCTTCTTCAAATGCATATTATATTCATACATGTGACTTGTCTAGTGTTTATGTATATATATCATGTCCATACTTATAATTATGTTCTTTGTTTTCATTCCCATTATGTTGCTCAAAAAGAGCAGACAGTTGCAATATTTTCTTATGGACATATGACCTGTCCATCTATGTAATACAGTATATTTATGTTCCTTCCATTATCTTGATTATTCTGTGACTCAATGAGAGCTGACTTTGAAATAATTGACATTTTTTTTTTATCTCAACGTCACATGTGATATATTGTGTGTCTTTGTTTGACCATTTTCCATGTGGCTCACTGGGAGCAAAGACAATACAATTTTTTTTTCTTTCATATGTTACTAAATATTTTTATTATGCTGTGTTACTGAGATTCATAACACAAAGTACATTTGAAACAATGCAACTAAAATATTTGCAGGAAGAAGTCATTTTGAAACGGTGTAACGGTCGTTGTATACATACACGTTATGCCAAGAAAAAAAAATTTATTAAAGTAGAACTTTTCCAAATGTTAGCCATTTGACACATTTGTCCTAGTTGGCTAATATCATTAACATTCTGTAAATAATATTACCCGAGGGGGGTATTGTAATGGAACATATTAAAGACTTTACTTTACCTAAGTATGCAATACCCTCCAAATTCAACCAGTTTACCAAGTATTTATGATTATAGAAAAGTTATTGTGTAGGTTAACAATGATTGCATAACATGTCTCCATAAACAGTCAACCCATTAAATTATACTGAATAACTGACCCACACAAAAGTTAATATCACTTGATCACTGATGTAGTGTAAAAACACTAAGTTCATCTTACATAATTAATATGAAGTACGAAAAATAGTGGCCAACTAATGTATTTTGGATCTCGTTAAATAAAAATCACCCAGTGAAACCTATTTGTTCACTAGGACCGTTTTCACTCAGTATTCACGTAAACACTCCTATTTTAGACGAAAACCAATGTAATTCTTAATAATTCATGTTATTTACTTATTTATGTAAATTAGAGAAGTCAGTTGACAAACTTCTAAAAAACGGCCTTTTTGTACCAAAGAATTATTTTGTCAAGTCAACAAATCTGTCTGTCATTTTAATAACATGTTAATTTGTGTCACTCGATGTAAATTAATAACTTTTCTGCACAAATTATGATAACAGATGTACATGTGACTTATAAGCTATATCTCTTTTTAGTAGTTCTTTGACAAGGTTATAAATACAAGCAGCAAGAAGGGTTGGGAGCGCAATCGGAATGTCACTTTGGTAAAGTGTGTTATTGTCCGAGGTGGATAAACAATGCAAAGAACATGTAAAAGAAGTACTACTTTGTGTTGTGTCATTGTCTTTGGTGGACAGTGGAATTAAGATGGCCACCAGAGTAATAAGTATTTGAAGTTTAAATATTTGTTGGTTTTGCTCGTTATTTATCATCAAAAGCACATCAAAAACACAGGACCTCATCTTTTTACCCTTAGACAACCAGATTTAGAGCCAGCATCAGCATCGAGACACAGCAACGATCCAGCAAGCAGCAGCGATTACCACAATGCATTTTAATGGCGCCAATCTAACATCAAGTGCTAAAAAAGCTCCATAAATGGGAGTGAAATAGTGTGATTATAGCAATATCTACTACTAGGCGACCATTACAACTGACATCTCTAGGGATGCTGAAAGACAACTTCCGATGCCAATCCCTCCCCATAACTCTGGACATGCTTTACAGTGCTGTTCACAACATTATTCCTCGACTACAGCTATTGTTGAGGAATGATGGTGGACATATTGAGCATTTCCTGTAAAGAACATCATCTTTGGTTTGTCTTACTTTGTTATGCTAATTATTGCTATTCTGATCAGATGAAGCGCCATCTGTCGGACATTTTGTGAACCTTTGTATTTTTTGGTTGTAATAAAACCCCATGTCATTCCAAGCATGTGTGTCAATTTGTACCTCTCTATCTACATTATTCCGTGATTTATTCAGTTTTCAAATTTATACTGACTTTTTGATCACCCGGTATATCAGACAGTGCTCTACATATTTCTAACACCTTGAGCATAGTGCTTAATTTACGATCTATCACTCTGCGTATGAGAATCAGAGAGCATTCTAGCTGTCTTAGGGTCAAATTAGAGAGTGAAAGACCCTCATCACACTGTCATTGGCCAACCTGCCCTGCAACACCATTACCGAATTAATCTGCAACCGACCAGAAGTAGAGCACTACACTCCACGTCTCGTGAATGAATGGAGCTTTCTGAGTCCTCACCCATCCAAGTGCACAAGATTTATCTAGATACACCCATGCCGAGGAGTTTACCACTCTTTATCTATGTACAGTAACAGATTTCAAAGTGTCGTGATGTAATAGCAGATGGTTAAGAAGAACAAGAAACAAATGATTTTTATGCATGCTGGAGCTCCAGACGGGTAGAGTTCGACGCATTTTTATGTAAATTAACCAAGCTATCAACTATAAAGTACTGTTCTAGAGTCTAGGCTCGGTACCTGGACGGTATTGGTTAGAGAGAACATAAGCACACACACTCCTAAGGATACAACGTTCCCCACTTAAAACAGGCTATAATGCTAGATTGCCTGCGTTTCCGACCTATCAGTCGTATGGAATGTAGTGCTGTTAATATTCCAATGTAAGAAATATATTTCAAGCAGATGACATACATCCTTCTTCCCAGTTCCTCTACAGTAAACAATGTTATCGAACTGTAAAACGAAAAAACTACTTCCTTAAAACATTGGCTGTGTGTGATACAAGTACAATATAACTTTCTGGATATGTATAGCACCCACCGTTCACATGTGATCATGGTTCGGGGATTATACTATGCCTGCATCAGCCCTACATAAAATGATGGTTAGTAACTCTTACAAGAAAACAGATAAACACGCAGCAGCGTCCGACAAGTGAAAATTACAAGTCACTCTGTCACTAACTCTGTAAACAGCACATCTGTCAGGAAAATTTATACACGGGGTTAGCAGCACCTCACAAGCACCTATCGCTAACTTAGTTATGAAGCTGAAGTCTTTACTTTACACCCAACATGCGACAGGGAGATGGAGCACATCACATAAATCACAGGTCGTTTAGAAGAATGTGCCACGTTTCATCACACATGAGATGTAAGTCCTCGGATACCCAACAGGTTTACCGTTAACGATTGCAAGCAGACAGTGCTTTAAACCACATACAGAACATGTGGCTGTATATGAGTCGAACGCATGCTATGTCATGTGACTGATGCATCCTGTCAGAACAGTGAAAAAATTGACCTGCAGGACCTTCAGACCTCTCTAGAATGCGTCATCAGTCTACCATTAAATCGTACATTTTTACAGCTCCATCCCATCCACTCTCCATTATCCTTTAACGCAGATGCATGTAAGTTTAGAGGCGGATGGTTCCAGGTCTTCCTGAAAAGTATCAAATACAGTAGTCTACTCGCATGTATCACTGATACCTCAACAGACATGCAGTATAATGCTGCCTCAAAGGAGAAAATACCGACTGCTTCCCCGATCCCCTTCGCTTCCATGTCGGCGTTTTCTTGCCGCATACTCGCCAGCACGTACATATTGTTCTGCACAAACCAAAAGATATGCAAGTACTTCCTCAAGTTCTCCACATTTTGGTGTATACTCGGTCAATTTATAGCTATCTGCTGGTCATTTATCGCAATTCTACCGATTTTTCTATATCAGTTCTATCCATGTGATCATGCAATCATGACATAACCTCTCGTTCTGTGTTCTAAAATTGCTTGTAAATATAGCACAGCTGCCAACACCTAGCCCACATGCACAGATCGGGAGTTGTAGTATAGCACTGCACTCGATTGTGTCCAGTCACCTCCACATTTGGAGAGTGCTTCCTCTGTTTTCTGTATGTCTGTGTATATGCATGTGTCATGGATGGCTTCCAGGACCAGTAGTAGACCCGAGTTAGCATTCGAAGGATGATTCCATGTCTATGTGGCCTGTGGTGGGAATGATTCACGTTTCCCATTAATGGTAGGAGCTGTCAGAATGGAGAGGCCTGTTGGAGTGTAGGAATGTAGATGAATTAACCATGTTGTTCTAGACCATCGAATAGCAAACTAATACTTAGTATGTGTTGAATGGCTATCGTGATCAAGTGGAAATTTGAGAAGATTGAATATGGAGATGCATTTGCACTGGACTGTTATTCCCTCCCATGTAAATTGTTTGGTTGACTGTTTCTTCATATTTCCCGTCTTTATTTAGTTGAGAGAATATCATTTGTGGCGTGTGTGTCTAGAACGTGGAGGACACATTTGCCGGCTCTCTAGAAAACCACCTTAGTTGACCTTGTAAATTATAGAGATGATTTGGAATCTGTTACATCACTGACATTGGTATTCGAGAGTGGAATATCTATATCCTCTATTTGCTTTGAGTTCTCACGTAAAGGTCTTTGCAGATGGGATAAGTTTCTAGTTACTCAGTGGTCTAAAGCATGCTCCAACTAGCTAAAATTTCGGGTTTGTTGAGAAATAATTCCCAGTCAGCATCCTCGGAATTATGTTGCTTGAGCGATCGGTAGGATATGCTGTGTGCGAACCATATGAAAATATATTTGTTCTTGTAATCCCCGAGTCTGGAGAGGGGTGTAGAAAAAAGCAAGCAGGGAATCAGGTCCGGACCAGAACCAATAACGCGTTTGTGTTGAGGGAGAACGTGCCTGAATTTATAGAAGAGTTCTGAGAGTGATTTCGGCCCATTGAGGGCGCTCTGGTCAGACGTTGGGAGTGGATGACTGCCAACCTTGCAGGGAACTATCTAGTGCCACGAGTATATCTATGGTGCTATCTGTCTTTGCAGTATATGTACGAATGATGTAAAAGGGGCGATTTTTGTATGATGTAGGATACGAATTGTATGTTTACTACATCGACACGATACGCGGTGACATATTGCTGGATTGTAGATCGGTTTCACTCTAGTATTCAAGCTGCTGTCCTCAGTGGGAATGCAGTGTAATTGAGTAAGAGTCTTTCCGTATTTGACAGTATGTAAGGCACATTGCAAGGTTTAGTTGTCAGTGCAGTATGGCGATCAGTGTAAAATATTTTTTTCGTCTTGAAGTCTCATCTGCAGAATGAAAAAGAAAAGGCAGATGGGGCTTCCACACCGACGGCATCAGTAATTCAGCTGGTAAATTCGATAAGAGCCAATCATAATCCCCCATTCATTCACAAGACATCCTTTGTGCTGGGATATAGGAGTCTCTACCTAGCAGTGAGTACGTTTGTGTATGTTGAAAGCAGGAGGGGTAAAGGTCGGGACACACATGTCCAGACCGTGTCTGTGTCGAGACACGTCTGAGTATCGGTCGTCACCTGGACAACGAAATGCATCATTAAAACAAATGTAGCGGTCCCCACTTGACCGGGCTGTGCACAGGGAACGTCAACGGGCCGGGGCCAGGCCGGGCGAGATTGGCCATGTTTAATTTGTGTACGTTTGTGTATGTTGAAAGCAGGAGGGGTAAAGGTCGGGACACACATGTCCGGACCGTGTCCGTGTCGAGACATGTCCGAGTATCGGCCGTCACCCAGACAACAAAATACATCATTGAAACAAATGTAGCGGGCCCCACTTGACCGGGCCGTGCACAGGGAACGTCAACGGGCCGGGGCCGGGCCGGGCGAGATTCGCCGTGTTTAATTTTTCATGTGACAGACACGGCCTGACGGTAGAAATGTCTTGTGAGCTGTGCAACTGCGCAAGACTGTTCTGTGTACAAAACATGGATGTGGAAAGACTAATAGAAGAAGTTCGTAAGTTTCCTGTTCTTTACGATCAGGGAAGTGGAAACTACAGGAATATCGAGTACAAAGACAGAGTTTGGGAGACAATTTCAACTAAGGAATACCCTGCAGAAAAGGAAAACTGTTTCAGGACAAGCTGCTGTTCATCAACATAAATATAAGTATGAAGATCTCTTAAAGTTTCTGCTACCTTACATGGTAGAACGAGAAACAGTTTCCAATGTTCCTTACATGCAAGACCGTAATGAGAATAAATAAGAATCAAATACAGATTCCCAGGAGGGGCAGTCTATTGTTGAAAACGAAAAAGAGTCTACACAATAAGACATTGCAGATGAAGAATCGATCATTAAAACCCAGGGTAGTGAAACAGAGAATTTGGTAGAGCGCACTCGGCATTCCCAGACGTCCTCAGCTCATTCGTCCGTCACTTCAAATAAGAACACGTTTATGAAACCACCACTGAAACGAAAATTTCAGCGTGACGATAAACCACAATAATCTGCATCAAACCACCTCATAGCTTACATGAAAAACAGAGACAAATACAAAACCCAGTTGGCTGGTATAGCACCAGCCCTAAAATCGTTGCATCCACTACTTTTTCATGAAGCTAAAAATAGGATTTTTTCAATTGTACAAGACTTTGAACCGAAGCAACTTATGAATGACGTATCAGTCCATCAATTCACTCCATCATCCTCCAATTCCTCAGCAAAATCTCTTTCAACACCATATCCTTCACCTGTGGAAAACGAGTCAACAGAACCTACACAGCAGCTTTTGGATCTGCAAAGGGATTCCCACAATTCGTATATAAATAACCAAAGCCATCATCCTCCAAGTTCCCCTGCATCCTCATCAGCTTCAGAAACTAATTCAGTGAATAGTCCTCATTAGTTTTTCTTAGAGTAGTAGAAATTTAACTGTATTATTTACTAACTTATGTGTTTAACTTTCAATTAATAAAGTAATAAAATAAAAATGCTGTCCTTAAAACTTCTTATTTATTTGTGTTCTGTGTACTTTTCTGTAACGTACCTTAAAAAAAAACAGCCAGTCGTTCTTTGGGTGAAACTGATAGGGTGAAACTGATACTCTTCAGAAAGTGTCGTTTTTTCTCACTCTTGGTTCTAGTTTCTTTAAAAGTTCACAGAAGGTGTACTGCGTCATCCTTAATTATTCATAAAACTTAGTCTCATCATCTATGAGATGAGAAAATAATGTTCGAAACTCTCCCTGTACTGGTCTTGTTTTCCAGGCACTGTGGATCCATAATTTTCATCTTCTTGTTTGCCAGCTGCGGCAAACACATGCACTCGCGTCACAGCTTGAAGCGTCTGCTGTCTGTAAATAGGTCTTCGCTCCCATCGAGTCGCGTCAGCAATGGTGCCTGGGTGAACACGTATTTCCAGAGGAATTTCTCAGGGTGCAAGTATGAAAGGGATGTCGCCACCTCATGTGAGTGGGACCCGAACAGGCATCTGTGTGTCACTATGCGGGGGGTGTCAATGCATCATGGCTTCTGGGAGCGTGTACGGTAGCCTCCTGTGCAGTCAAATGGACAGGGGGCGGCGGGCGGTGTCTGCATACGTAGTTTGCGTGTCTGTTGCATTATTTTGCGAGCACGTCTGTAGGCTGCGCTATGCATTATTTGGGCGGTTTACAAGTACTGAGCGTGTCTACACATCAGTGTAGTGCATTATTTAGGAGGAGTCTGCATCTCTGTACTGAAATTATTTTGGTAAATTAGAAGTTGTTTATTTGTCTGCAGAGCGTTATTTAGGAGTAGTTTACAGGTCTGTGTGCTGTGTGGCGTGACCCCAAGCATATGTCTTGTATCAGTGTGATAGATATACACCATCCCTAAATAAATTGTTTCAAAATAAATAAAGTACACTCCGTCCTTACTCTCTCCAGCAACTGTGTGCAGGCTGAGTCATTTTCGCGACATTTTCTCCCTCCAGACCACCCTCTTGGATTACATGACAGGAGGGGTGACAGCATCTTCTGCTGGCTGTACTGTGCACTAGGTCAGTTGGAGTCTAGATCTCATGGTGGAGAAGTTGCCTGCAAAATAAGGACTCATATCCAGCGCAGGTAGAGTCATTTTCCCCCACCCCAGACCGCCATCTTGGGTTACATCACAGAATGGATGACAGCACCCTCTGGTCGTAGTACCGTGTACTAGGTTAGTTGAACTCCAGACCCCATGGCAACCACGCTGTTTCCTGCCATTTCCCCCAGTATCTTGGATTACGTCACAGAATGGACGACATCACTCTCTGGTGGCAGTACTGTGTACTAGGTCCAGACCTCATGGTGAATACACTGTCTGCCGCCATATTGGTAACGGTACTCATGTCATCAGCTGACGTCACTGTGGCCGTCTTGGATTATGTCACGGAATGGACATCAGTGCGCTCTGTTGATGGTACCGTGGTACCGTGTACTAGACCCGGACCTCATGGTGAACACACTGTTTGCCACAATCTTGGATAACGGTACGTATGTCATCAGCTGACGTCATCGGCGCCATCTTGGATTATGTAACAGAACAAATGACAGTGCCCTCTGGTGGCAGTACTGTGTACTAGGCTCAGACCTCGTGGTGAACACACTGTTTCCCGCCATCTTGGGTAACAGTACTCACGTCATCATCTGATGTCACAGCGATCATCTTGGATTATGTCACAGAATGGACGACAGAGCCCTCTGGTGGTGGTACTGTGTACTAGGGCAGTTGGAGTCTGGACCTCGTGGAGAACACACTGGATGGCTGTACTGCATCAAATTGTTTAAATAAATAGTGCATGCAAAATAATAAAAACTTATGTCCAGCACAGGTCGAGTCTTCTCCCTGCCAATTCCTATGACTAGGTGGCAGTTGGGTGACTTAGGTTAGTGGGATTGCCCTTTCATTCCCGTCATTTTCTTAGGTTACTAGAGATTGCCCAATTGACCTAACTTCCCTCTAAAATTCAAACTTCCCACCAATTCCTAGGAAGACGTGGCGGTCAGATGACTTAGGTTAGTGGAGGTAGCCCAAGTGACGTATCTTCCTGTGATTTTCTTAGGTTAGTAGAAATAACCGTGGTGTGATGCATTACCCTGTTGGATTTTGAACTTCCCGCCATTTTTCTGGTGTAGGGCAGGGGAGGACGGTTAGGTTAGTGGAGGTAGCCCAATTGACCTATCTTCCCGCTATATCCGCCATCATGGATGACGTCACAGCCGCCATCCTGGATACATCTGGCAAGAATGGAGAGTGAGGCTGTATGAAGGTACCTCTACTACTATTATTTATTTGAATTTACAGCCTTCAGATTTGTGTGACTTATCACATAATCGAAATTTAAACGACTTCTTTTAGTACTCAAGTGAATAACTTCACACTTTTCTTTATTCAGGGTCAATTGCCTCTTTTCGCACTAGACAGATATCTTATCTGTCATCTGATGACTTTACAAGACCGTAAATGACAGCATCACCTGCAAACAATCTAAAATGGCTACTAAGATTGTCTCCTGTGTCGTTAACACAGATCAGGAACAATAGAGGACCTATAACACTTACTTGGGGAACACCAGATATTATTTCTGTTGTACTCTATGACTTTCCGTGTATTAATACGATCTGTGTGACCTTTCTGACAGGAAATCATGAATCTAGACGCACAACTGAGGCGATATTCCATAGGCACTCAGTTTGGTTAGAAGACACTCATGAGGAACGGTGCCAAAGCCTTCTGGAAATCTAAAAATATGGAATCAATTTGACATCCCCTGTCGATAGCACTCATTACTTCCTGAGTATAAAGAGCTAGTTGTGTTTTGTAAGAACGATATTTTCTGAATCCATGCTGACTACATGTCAATAAATCGTTTTCTTCGAGGTACTTCATAATGTTCGAATACAGTATGTGTTCCAAAACCCTACTGCAAATTGACGTTACTGATATGGGCCTGTAATTCAACAGATCACTCATACTTCCCTTTTTGGGTATTGGTGTGACTAGAGCTATTTTCCAGTTTTAGGTACAGATCTTTCTGTGAGTGAGCGGTTGTGCATAATTGCTAAATATGGAGCGGCCACCAAAACGGTTAGTATATGTGCCACAATGTATAACAATGACCAAACAAGTGCAGTTTGGAAGGGTACAAATACCTAGCCATTTACACTTAAGTTACTTCTGCTAGTACCCTTATCAGCATGGAGCTGTGTCACTTGGCTGCCATCTGTTATGCTATTCATGAACCATAATTCGACTCTGTGTCATGGCAGTCTGCCCTGAGACCATGGGACCTGGAGACGCTGCCACAATGGGCCAACAACAGCCCAGGAAAGCAGCTCACCAGCCATTGACTCACCGACAGTGGGTCACTGCCTTTACACCACTGGCCTACTGCCTTCTAGACAGTGTGGATTGTGTGAGCCACATGACAGTGCATGTGGTCACTGCTAGCTGAGGCTGCCTGGAGATAGAGTTGTCACTTACGGAAGCAGTTGCGTCGCAGGCTACTGTCCCACTGACATTGCACTCTTGTCAACATTGCTGGTTGACAACACACAGGAGGCCACACTGAATACTGCTGCCAAGCTGTCACTTCCAGTACTGAGTTACAGTGGGGGACCAAAATAAAGCATTTGGAATTACAGGTTCTTTAGTTCCCCAATCCATCAACTCATTTACGGTTGATGCCAGAGTACTGGCATTGCAGTTTGAGTGCTATATCACAACCTACAGCCCAGAGTTTGGTGAGTCAAGAAATTTAAGTGTTGTTGTCAAAGTTTCTTTGTCATGGAAAAGAAGCTTTACTATGTAGTGTGTTTCATATTTAAGTGTTACAGGCATAAGGCCAGACAGTGCTGCGAATCAAAATGGCTGATGATCAGATGTAAGAATTTAGTTAACGTGTTTTATTTTGTATGTTTTGTAATTATTGGTGTTCCAAAATGAGTACCGTGAAGGGCAGACTTTGGCAGAGTCAGGGACACAAGGAGTTTCAGAGCCAAAGTCAGTTCATAAATTATTGGAATGGATAGTACAATTAACAGCAGTTAACAGGGAGTTACATGCTCTATTAGAAGTGTAATTGCCATAGTGAAGTATAGATTTGTGAGCTGCGAGTTTAGTTGCTCCTTTCTCTGTTACATCAACTGAGGATGTACAAGTGTTTGTGGAAGATTTTGGGAGTTTTGCAGAGATTGAAAGATGGTCTGAGGGTAACAAAATTAAGATTAACTGGAGAAGCAAAAACTTATCCTGGATTTATGGAGGCTCTCAAAGAAACTGAAACATTTTAAGAATTTAAAAGGGGGTTACTTGAAAGGTATCAGTGGATAACTGATGTAACATAAGCATTGGAACACACCACTGTATAAATTGCGTGGAGTAGTGGATAAATATGTCACACCATTCAGATTAGTGGACATAGATTTTTTTCCTGGGTATATTTTGGTTCAGACAATGTGTGAAAATTGTCCCACACATAACTGAGGGCTATGACATAATTCTTGGGTTGGAAATCTTGCATCAGCATTGTGCCAAAATCAACCTTTGGCAATGTATGGTGGAGCTTGGCATAAAAATGATTTGAGTTTGGTGAAATTGTTGCCAGTGTAATGATGTTGCAAGGGGAGTCTGTCAAGTACGGAAAACCACTTAAACCATGAGCAGTCACACTAAAACTCTGTTCACATCATTGTGTGCCTAAGGACACCAGAAATTTCTTTGGGTTAATGTTAAGTCTAACTTACCGGTAGGGATGTTGTGTGGGGTGAAACTGTTGGAAGTAAATTAAGTATTGGCTCAGGCATGTTGCTTAGTGAAAAGAGGCATTGTACATGTACAAGAGGTAAAGGGGGAGGGGAGGCAGAGAATGCTACTTGTGCTTGTGGGTAATTTCATCACTGAGGGTTTAAGGTTAACAAAGGGCTTGTTAACTGCTAATGTGGACAGACTGGATATGAATGAGTGATACCCAAGGAGTACCACCAATAGACAATCACCAAACATCGTTCAGACTGCATTACGAGGGAAAGTGAAGCACCTGAAGGGCAGTGATAAGGAACAGATGGAAGAGTTGCTATTGGAATTCAAGGGTTTGCTTTATCCAAAAGGGCTGTTGCCAGCAATGAATATAACTCAGCACTGAATACTCAGCGGGTATGCATCACTGGTTTCCTGCAAACCATATAGTGTATTGAGGTACTTGCAGCCAATTCTGGAGAAATTAATCGATCAGCAGCTGCTGAAGGATGGGATTATTGAGGAAAGTAATAACCTCTGAGGTGGGGGTGGGAGGGGGGGGGGAGGGAGTGGTAGGGCAGAACTTTAGTCATGGCCAAAAAATCTGTGGGTAATTTCATCACTGAGGGTTTAAGGTTAACAAAGGGCTTGTTAACTGCTAATGTGGACAGACTGGATATGAATGAGTGATACCCAAGGAGTATCACCAATAGACGATCACCAAACATCATTCAGACTGCATTACGAGGGAAAGTGAAGCACCTGAAGGGCAGTGATAAGGAACAGATGGAAGAGTTGCTATTGGAATTCAAGGGTTTGCTTTATCCAAAAGGGCTGTTGCCAGCAATGAATATAACTCAGCACTGAATACTCAGCGGGTATGCATCACTGGTTTCCTGCAAACCATATAGTGTATTGAGGTACTTGCAGCCAATTCTGAAGAAATTAATCGATCAGCAGCTGCTGAAGGATGGGATTATTGAGGAAAGTAATAACCTCTGGGGTGGGGGTGGGAGGGGGGGGGGGGGAGGGAGTGGTAGGGCAGAATTTTAGTCATGGCCAAAAAATCTGTGTAATGCACGAAAATACAGGTTTTGTTGCAATTATCGCCACCTAAATTCCAAGTCTGTGACAGATGCCTATTCTTTGCTGAGTATTATGACAACCATAGACTATGTAGGCCAGAGCAAGTATTTTCCAATGGTGGGCTTAAGAAGCGGCTACCATTTGCTAGAAGTGTCTCCAGATGACCGTCCAGAAACAACATTTTCCTCGCTGAGAGAACATGATCAACTCAGGAGGATGTCCACACCTGTGCCATACAACAATTAACAGAGGCGTTCCTGAGATTAATGGCTGCAGGTTTAACATTGAGTACAGAGCAGTGTAATTTTATGTTGGAAGAGCTTTCATACTTTGGTCACATAATTATTAAGGATGGGATTACTATGGACCTAAGGCCACTTAATATGGACCTAAGACCACTTAAAGCTGTGTATGAATTTCTTGTACCTGAATCGGTGAAGGAATTGCAATCATTTCTTGGTGTCGTGATTTGCTATAGAAGGTTTGTAGAAGGATTTGTGGATACTGCCAGACCATTAACACAATTGCTGAAGGAAGTTTCATAGTTTGTGTGGCTGGAGAACAGTCAGCGTGCTTTTGGTAAACTGAAGGAAGCTTTGATGGTGAGCCCAGTCTTACTTTTTCCAAACTTCAATAAGGAATTCATTCTGTCGTGCGATGTGTCCTACCATGCACTTAATTGTGTGCAGAGCAGCAGTTCAGAGTGTGCTTGAAGGCAGATGAACTCAGTGAAGAAGAATTGCTCCATGATGATAAAGTAAATGTTGAGCCTTATTTATGACCCTACTTCAAGTTTACTCTCTATGGAGAGAAGTTTTGAGTGATAATGGATCATGCAGCATTGAAATTGTTTCGGGGGTGAAGACTCCGTCTATCACATTGACATGATGGGGAGTACAGTTGAATGAATTTGATGTTGAGGTCATACATAAGCCCAGAAAGAAAACACAAGCATGTAGATGGATTGAGCAGGAAAGTAGCGGTACCAGAAATAGGAGGTAATGAGCTTAAGGAATGGTAGAGAGCACATAAGATGTATAGTGGACGTAAACAGCTTCATACACAGTCGCAGTTTTGTGTGCAGGATGGGCTGCTGTGCAGAGAAACTGAGTGGGCACCATGAATGTTGGTACCAACGATGTTCAGACAGAAACTATTAAAGGAGATGCATGATCACATGTTAGCGAGTCATGGGAGATGTAGGTCTACCAAGGGAGAGTAGCAGAGAGGTACTGGTGTGGAGGAATAGGAAGGCAAACATAGACCAATGTGTGCAGAGCTGCATACAGTGTGCACAGAGAGTGGATTTGTGTCAAAGAAGAGTAGACCTACCACTGCAGAGCTTACTTGAAGTATTAGCATTATTTCAGTTGCTTGGGACTGATGTCTTAAGTCCTTGCTACAAAACACTGCTGCAAACAAATACAGGGTGTTACAAAAAGGTACGGCCAAACTTTCAGGAAACATTCCTCACACACAATTGGTGAACTGTGGTATCGTGTTGAAGCTGCATGGGCAGCTGTACCTTCTACACGCCATCCAAGCACTGTTTGACTCTATGCCCAGGCGTATCAAGGCCATTATTACGGCCAGAGGTGGTTGTTCTGGGTACTGATTTCTCAGAATATATGCACCCAAATTGCGTGAAAATGTAATCAAATGTCAGTTCTAGTATAATCTATTTGTCCAATGAATAGCCGTTTATCATCTGCATTTCTTCTTGGTGTAGCAATTTTAATGGCCAGTAGTGTACATGCCCCACAATTATAGCAGCAAGAATACCAGCAGTGGTGGGCTAAGTCTGTCAGATGCCCAGGGCAGTGAAACTAAATGAAGCTCTTGCTCTGCTTTCAAACTGATGCAGTATTTATAGGGTACATTTTGTAAAAAAATGAATAATATACAGGGTGTTACAAAAAAGTAAAGCCAAACTTTAAGGAAACATTCCTCACACACAAATAAAGAAAAGATGTTATGTGGACATGTGTCCGGAAACGCTTCATTTCCATGTTAGAGCTCATTTTAGTTTCGTCAGTATGTACTGCACTTCCTCGATTCACTGCCAGTTGGCCCAATTGAAGGAAGGTAATGTTGACTTCGGTGCTTGTGTTGACATGCGACTCATTGCTCTACAGTACTAGCATCAAGCACATCAGTACGTAGCATCAACAAGTTACTGTTCATCACGAACGTGGTTTTGCAGTCAGTGCAATGTTTACAAATGCAGAGTTGGCAGTTGCCCATTTGATGTATGGATTAGCACGGGGCAATAGCCGTGGCACGGTACGTTTGTATCGAGACAGATTTCCAGAACGAACGTGTCCTGACAGTAAGACGTTCGAAGCAATTGATCGGCGTCTTAGGGAGCACGGAACATTCCAGCCTCTGACTCGCGACTGGGGAAGACCTAGAATGACGAGGACACCTGCAATGGACGAGGCAATTCTTCGTGCAGTTGACGATAACCCTAATGTCAGCGTCAGAGAAGTTGCTGCTGTACAAGGTAACGTTGACCACGTCACTGTATGGAGAGTGCTATGGGAGAACCAGTTGTTTCCGTACCATGTACAGCGTGTGCAGGCACTATCAGCAGCTGATTGGCCTCCACGGGTACACTTCTGCGAATGGTTCATCCAACAATGTGTCAATCCTCATTTCAGTGCAAATGTTCTCTTTACGGATGAGGCTTCATTTCAACGTGATCAAATTGTAAATTTTCACAATCAACATGTGTGGGCTGATGAGAATGCCGATGCAATTGTGCAATCATGTCATCAACACAGATTTTCTGTGAATGTTTGGGCAGGCATTGTTGGTGATGTCTTGATTGGGCCCCATGTTCTTCCACCTACGCTCAATGGAGCACGTTATCATGATTTCATACGGGATACTCTACCTGTGCTGCTAGAACATGCGCCTTTACAAGTACAACACAACATGTAGTTCATGAACAATGGAGCTCCTGCACATTTCAGTCGAAGTGTTCATATGCTTCTCAACAACAGATTAGGTGACTGATGGATTGGTAGAGGTGGACCAATTCCATGGCCGCCACGCTCTCCTGACCTCAACCCTCTTGACTTTCATTTATGGGGGCATTTGAAAGCTCTTGTCTACGCAACCCTGGTACCAAATGTAGAGACTCTCCATGCTCGTATTGTGGACAGCTGTGATACAATACGCCATTCTCCAGGGCTGCATCAGCGCATCAGGGATTCCATGCGATGGAGGGTGGATGCATGTATCCCCGCTAACGGAGGACATTTTGAACATTTCCTGTAACAAAGTGTTTGAAGTCACGCTGGTACATTCTGTTCCTGTGTGTTTCCATTCCATGATTAATGTGAGTTGAAGAGAAGTAATAAAATGAGCTCCAACGTGGAAAGTAAGCGTTTCCGGACACATGTCGACATAACATATTTTCTTTCTTTGGGTGTGAGGAATGTTTCCTGAAAGTTTGGCCGTACGTTTTTGTAACACCCTGTATATACTCATGATTATAGACCATTATATGAGATATATGGTAAGAGTCACGACGCCCAACCAACAGGTAGGAATAGTGGCGGAAGCACTCGTAAACAATTGTATACAGAAGTTCAGGGTACATGAGATGACAGTGAGAGATCAGGGAACCAACTTTACATCAGATTTGTTCAAAGAATTGTGTCACCGGTCATACGTGAAGAAATTGAGGACTAGTTGTCTACATTCTCAAGCTAATAGAAGAATGGAATGGGTTCATAGACCTATAGTGAAGACTTTAGGAGACTATGTGGAGGCACATCATACCGGTTGGGATACCTGTTTAAGGTATGTGGCCTCAGTGTAGAACCTGAAGCAGCACACAAATGCAGGATTCAAAAATGGTTCAAATGGCTCTGAGCACTATGGGACTTAACAGCTGTGGTCATCAGTCCCCTAGAACTTAGAACTACTTAAAACTAACTAATCTAAGGACATCACACACATCCATGCCCGAGGCAGGATTCGAATCTGCGACCGTAGCAGTCACACGGTTCCGGACTGCGCGCCTAGAACCGCGAGACCACCGCGGCTGGCAAAAAACGCAGGATTGTCACCATATGAAGTGGTATGTGGTTGTAAGATGCTGTCACTGTTCGACATGTTGTTATAAGCCAAGATGGATAAGACAGAGAAGCTGAGAAGAAGAGTTTGAAAGAGTGATAAGGGACATTTGAAATGTGGTATGGATAATGTCGTCGACTTCCTATACTCTGAAGGGGAAGGGGAAGAAACATCTGAACATGAAGATGCAGTTGTCAACAAGGACGATGATTGTACATGTGGGACATTTGAAAGTATTTTGGAGGAGTCTGGAGGTTATTTCAGGAGTCATGGGACTGGAAAAAAGAAAAAAGAAAAAAAGAAAGGGCAGAATAGTGAGCAGGAGGTTATGGACTAACCAATGGGAGGAATTCTGTATGCATTAAGGCCTGGGAGCTAAGAGATTTATGTTTTTGTGTTTCTTAGGTGTAAGTATAGCAAAATCCATAACGTAGGTGAGATAAACTGTCCAGTGCAGCAGCGGACTTATAGGGGGTGGAAAGGGTAATAAGAATTCCTTTCCTCAGATTGGGTTCATCAGGAAAATTGCAAATGATGCCTCAGTTGGTGTAAGGAGCGTAAACATTGGATGATTGAACAGTGGAAAAACGTTGTGTGCAGTGATGAATCATGGTAAACAATATGGTGATCCGATGGCAGGGTGTGGGTATGGCAAATGCCCGGTGAAATTCATCTACCTCCATGTGTAGTGGCAACAGTAAAATTTGGAGGTAGCGGTGTATGGTGTGGTCATGTTTCTCATGGAGGAGCTTGCACCCCATGTTGTTTTGTGTGGCACTATCACAGCACAGGTCTACATTGATGTTTTAAACACCTTCTTGCTTCCCACTGTTGAAGAGCAATTCAGGGATGGTAAAGGCATCTTTCAACACAATCGAGCACCTGCTCATAATTCGCAGCCTGTGGTGCAGTGGTTACATGACAATAACATCCCTGTAATGGACTGGCCTGCAAAGAGTCAAATGGTTCAAATGGCTCTGAGCACTATGGGACTTAACATCTGAGGTCATCAGTCCCCTAGAACTTAGAACTACTTAAACCTAACAAACCTAAGGACATCACACACATCCATGCCCGAGGCAGGATTCGAACCTGCGACCGTAGCAGCTGCGCGGTTCCAGACTGAAGCACCTAGAACCGCTCGGCTACTGTGGCCAGCTGCACAGAGTCATGACCTGAATTCTATAGGACACCTTTGGGATGTTTTGGAACGCCGACTTTGTACCAGGCCTCACCGACCAACATCGATACCTCTCCTCAGTGCAGTTGTCTGTGAAGAACGGGATACCATTCCCTAAGAAACCTTCCAGCATCTGATTGAACATATGCCTGTGAGACTGGTTCAAAAAATGTTCAAATGTGTGTGAAGTCTTATGGGACTTAACTGCTAAGGTCATCAGTCCCTAAGCTTACACACTACTTAACCTAAATTATCCTAAGGACAAACACACACACCCATGCCCGAGGGAGGACTCGAACCTCCGCCGGGACCTGTGAGACTGGAAGCTGTCATCAAGGCTAAGGGTGAGTCAACACCATATTGAATTCCAGCATTACTGATGCAGGGTGTCACAAACTTGTAAGTCATTTTCAGTCAAGTATCTGGATACTTTTCATCATATATTGTGCATTTTACCCTTCTCCATCATCCCTTAAAGTCTGTAACACCATCATGGACTCACCCTGTATAACACAGTACATACAACACAGTTGATATAAAGCTTTCTCACTGAATGTGGGCACCGTATAGTTTTGATATTATGTACTAAACAAATCTAACTTTCTTAACAGGAATTAGTTTGTTGGAATCATATTGCCTGCCAGCTCTGTCATAGGATAAAACCTTACAGTGTACTGCCTTCAGCAGTACATTGCCATTTTCACACTGAAACTAATATTTTAGTGTTCTGTCATGCCTCTCATTCCAGTAAAAGAAAAATATTATTCTATCTGCTACATGCAAAAGGGGAAGGATTGCGCAGCTGTCCACATGTCTGGAGGATCATGGGAGTGTTTTAACGGATTTTTAAATTATTAAATTTTGTTTCTCTTACGTTCAAAGTAGGCATACGCTCACCGGACTGTTCCCATGACTTGCACACAAGAATTGGGCAATGTTACAGGCTTCAGGTGATTCAACGTGGATAAAAACAGGTATCACCTACAGGCACCAACCCAGAGTAGGGGAAGATAGTCACGTTAGATTGCAGGGGGTGACAGGAGAGTCTTGGTCACAGACAGGATCATGCTCTCTGCCCACAGCCTCTGACCTGACAGTACACATCCATCCTCCACACCTGACTTCTGTTGGTTGTAACCTGGCTGTGATGTCTCCTCCTAATCATACCTCTGTCCATCATAGCTTACCATGATGGGTCTTCCTAGTCACAAGTGACCGGCTCACCTTCCCCAGATGTGCAGTTTTGTATACCTCTCAAGAAAAATAGGAGACCATGTATTTTCCTGAATGAGATTTTCACTCTGCAGCGGAGTGTGCGCTGATATGAAACTTCCCGGCAGATTAAAACTGTGTGCCCGACCGAGACTCGAACTCGGGACCTTGCCTTTCGCGGGCAAGTGCTCTACCAACTGAGCTACCGAAGCACGACTCACGCCAGGTCCCGAGTTCGAGTCTCGGTCGGGCACACAGTTTTAATCTGCCAGGAAGTTTCATGTATTTTCCTAGTTCATATGATCTCATTTCAAATGTTCATCTTGAACACCCACTCCCTCAACTGACCAGTACAATATGTATACATTAAAAAAAGAAGCAGCTGTTAGAAACCAATTCCGTGCTCTATATGACAATTAATTATCACTAAGCTGTTCTGTATTATGTTTGGTACTTATACAAGTTAAATTTATCAAAATAAAACTAATAGGAAAGCTGCTAATTTGAAACAAGGTGCACCTTTTTCAATTATTTGCAATAGCTGTTGTTTATCTCCTATTCCTAGCTTAAAGCGAAGTTCATAGGAAAGCTGCTAGTTTGAAACAAGCTGCACATTTCTCAATTATTTGCAATAGCTGTTGTTTATCTCCTATTCCTAGTTTAATATTATAAGTGACAACATGGATATTTGTAAAATAATAACATGCTGTATCTGCATATATGCCTCTTCAGGATTCAAAGACATTTAAAGAGACATTTGGAGGACACATGGTTATCTGCTTCACCCAATATCTTTATAATTTGTTGGATAAATATTTTATTTACTGTAGTAAAATTTCCCCATTGAAATAATTCCATAAGAAAGCATACAAAATAATTCACCATCCTTGTCTTCTGCCAACATAGTGAGATTCTTCTTTGTGCAAAAAACATGCCAAATTGACTTTATTGTAGTTGCTTTAAGGTAGCTTTCTTTTCAGATTTGTTTCCACCTTGTCTTCCACTGCTTCCGTGCATGTGTGCCAACATATTTGCTTAGAAGTTAAATGCTGATTATATTTGAGCAAGACTTGGCCAGTTATCCAGATTGTGAGATACAAAGAATCAAGCCCACTCTACCAGAAAAACCATTGGAAGATGTGAGAATTAATTTGAGCTATAGATATTGCAGTCACAAGTGAATAACGAGGTAGAGGCAGTGTGAATCATAAATAAAACAGTTCCACACATGATGCAACAGTCTCAAACCCACTCATATAAAACTTGTGCAAAAGTAAAGTGCATGACTACCACTATTATAGATTAAGTCACTCAAGTGAAACCACATATCACCAACAATCATGCTTACCATGCATCATTTGTGAGTGGGACAGGGAAGGGGGACCAGCTAATGCTACCAGAAGTACCCCCCACCACAAACTGTCATGTGGCTTGCAGAGTATGATGTAGATTTAGATGAGATGTAGCCATGACATAACACAGTAGGTCTTTTTTTTTTCTTTTTTTTTCGTCTACTTGATGCTCTGCTGCCTTCATTATTTCATTTCTCAAAGCTCCTCATTCATGTTCTGCAGCCGGTGTGGCCGTGTGGTTCTAGGCGCTTCAGTCTGGAACCGCGTGACCGCTACGGTCGCAGGTTCGAATCCTGCCCCGGGGATGGATGTGTGTGATGTCCTTAGGTTAGTTAGGTTTAAGTCAGAGATTAACAACTGACCGGTTTTGAGCGCGAGTACTCGCGTCTGCTCAGGCACGTGCTCGCGAGCAGGTGCAAGGTCGTGGAATAGGGAGAGAGGGGAGGGAGGGGAAGTGCGCGTGCACGATTGAATAGGGCCGCAGCGTGCCTATTGAATTCGCGCCGACTGTGTAACGTTTTAAAGTACTACGATCAGCTCAGATAACAGTCACTTCGCTGGTTAAGAATCATGTCAAGTCGCCGTTGTGTAACCCCAACCATGCTTTCGCAGTTCAACCCCCATTGGGATGAATTGTATCGGTTTACAGAAAAAGATGGTGTTGCAAAATGTTTAGTATGTCACAAAACGCTGAGTTATTTTAGGAAATTTAATTTGCAGCGACATTATATGTCATACCACGCGAAAGACCACGGAAGTGGAAAATGTGATGGACCAGATCGTGCACAGGAAGTTATTAAACTTAAAAGGAATCTATCCGAAGAAGATCTGGACGATGAAGAAAAATCAACCGAGGCAGCTCTCAGAGTGAGTTACAAAATTGCTTTGCTTTTAGCAAAAGCCTTGCGCCCCTTCACTGATGGTGATTTAATAAAAGAATGTTTGGCAGTTGCAGCGGAACATTTGTGTCCCTCTCAAGTTGAACAGTTTCGGATTGTGCCATTATCTAACATGACCATTATGTGTCGCATACAGGACATGGCAGACGACGTCCAGAGCCAGCTTGCAAATATCTGTAAAGATTTTATGGCGTATTCTCTAGCTCTGGACGAAAGTGTTTATATCACTGGAACAGCACAGCTTGCCATATTTATTAGAGGTGTTAATAGAGATCTTCAGGTGAGAGAGGAGCTCCTCGATGTAGTAGCCATGAAGAACACTACAACCGGAGGTGATATTTTAAGTAATGTTGAAGAAAGTGTTGAAAATATAGGATTGTCGTGGAATTCTTTAGTTTCAGTGTCTACAGACGGTGCACCAGCGATGACAGGGAAAAAATTAGGTTTCGTTGCGCTGTTGAAGGAGAAAATGCAAAAACTGACCGTGCCGAATGAAATAAGGGGCGTTCACTGTGTGATCCACCAGGAAAAATTATGTGCAAAGAGTATCGCTCTAAAAAATGTGATGAGTGTTGTTGTTCGTACAACCAATTATATAAGGAAGCATGGGCTACAACACAGGCAATTTAAAAGCTTTCTTGAGGATGTAGAAAGCCAGTATGGTAGCCTGCCTTAATACAGCGAGGTCCGCTGGCTTAGTCGTGGCGAATTATGAAATCGATTTTTTTGCCTATTAGATAAGATAAATATGTTCATGGAAATAAATAACATGTGTGTTCCTGAATTGGAAGAGCCTTCATGGAAATGTGATCTCGCGTTCCTAGCAGATTTAACTAGCCATCTGAATGCTTTGAACACTTCACTACAAGGTAAAGATCTGCTAATTACTCATTTCATAGACCGAATACGAGCTTTTAAAATGAAATTGACACTTTGGGTGAGTCAGCTGGAAACAGTAAATCTAGCTCATTTTCCTAAATTATTATCCATGCAAGATGTTCACAAAGACTGTGAACGTTATTCACATAGTTTAGTTGCCCTTAAGGAAGAATTTGATCAACGCTTTCAAGATCTGACAGCACTAGACAGTGATTTTGATCTGTTCTCCTCTCCATATTCGGCAAATATTGAAGAGATTCGTCCTGAGCTACAACTAGAAATTATTGACCTGCAGTGTGACAGAGAATACAGAGACAAATTTCAGAACAAGAAAAACATTTTGGAATTCTACAGACACTTCCCTCAGGATAAATTTTCTCGTTTGCACAAACTGGCAGCTACAATTATATCAATGTTCGGTTCCACGTATGTTTGTGAACAACTGTTCTCTGCAATGAAATGTAACAAGACGCGCCTGAGAAACGCATTGTCTGATCGAAATTTAAACTGCACGCTGCGCCTACAATGCAAAAGAACAATTACTCCGAACGTAGATGCAATTGTAAAGGGCAAAAAGTACAAGATAACCGAGAATCCCACACTTCAGTGACACCTTTTATTGTGTAACAGTTCACAAATTAATACGAATGTAGAGGCATACACTAAGCTAATAAAATTATGTGGCACGTGTACATTCTCCTTCATTTGTTTCATTTGTCGCAGTAATAATTCGAGAGTGATATCCCTGCAGGTGGCTGCGGATTTACATTGACTGGTGGCAGCTGTTGTGTGCCCCACATGACTCTCCGCCCTCTCCGCTCTGGTCCGGTAGTGGGAGTAGCGTGCTCGCGCTGCTCCGTGCTCATGCCTTGCTGCTCACAGCTTGCTCCACGAGCACGTATGTTGCGAAGCCCTGGTTTAAGTAGTTCTAAGTTCTAGGGGACTGATGACCACAGATGTTAAGTCCCATAGTGCTCAGAGCCATTTGAACCATGTTCTGCTGATTTCCTTTCCACAATTTCAATCAATCATTGCCTAATACTCCATTTGAATCTCTCCAGAACCGGTGAGTTTTTCAATTTATCCAGGTCCCATCTCTGTAAATTCTTACTTTTCTGCAATCTCTTTTGTCTTACTACACAGTTAATAATTGTCAGAGTCCACATTTGTCAGTGGAAATGTTTTACAGTTTAAAATAAACTTTCAAAAATCTGTGTGTACTCATTATACACTGGCCAAATGAATTAGGAGAAAATGACATTGGATGACTGCCATACTATATTGAGCAATAATTGAAAACTGGGTATGTGACCAGATTATTCCTTCATTGATCACAAATTTAGTACACAACAAAACATCATTACATCCTCGATCGTTTATATAAAAAGAACTGAAATATCCAACAGGTGCTGAAAACAAAGGGAAAACAATCACTGTGGGTGCTTTTCATTGGACTTTGAGAGCTTAAGAAAGGTGCATTCTGTCCTTGTGCATTTATCACTGCCTGCCACTTATGTGGCATGCTGTGTATAAGTCTGTGAAGGTCACACTGTCATGTCAATTCTACTTCTTCAGCGAGAGCCCATGAGAGTTCTTGGAGAGTATTGTGGATCAAGACAACCATGAACACATCTGACAAGCATGTTCCATGTGTCCAAGATGAGTCTTAGGTTGGGACTCACTGCCAACCATTCCACTACTTCATTGTCCTGCCTTCACATGACATTTCTGATGATACCGACCACATTGGCCTGAGCATTAGAGGAGCCACTACCGTACACAACAGACACCACAAGGTCTAACTGCAATTTTTGATGTATTGCCTGGTGATAGGCAACCATGAACAACCACAAGATCAGTATGGCTGCCATCACTGAAGTCTCCCCACATCACAGAACCATAGAAATCTGTTGATTTCCTTGACAACATTTGCCATGCACTGCTCACCATGGACCCCACACATGCACACAGCCATCACCTTGTGTCGAAGGATATCTAGATTTATCTGCAAATAACACATTTTGCCAGTGACAAAGTTGCCATTTGACATAGGGACGGCAGAACTGAAGGCAAGCTGCAAGATTTTGTCATGTTAAGTGTTGTACTCAGACAGGGTGTCTAGGCCATAAGGTCCTTTCTCATAATCTGTTCAGTACAGTGTGATCAGACACAGTGGCTCTTCTGAGATCATCTTGCAGTACTTTGGCAATATCCGTACAATACCACAATGCGGAAATGGGCCATTATTGGTCTTCAGGTGGGGCTGTCGTGTTGGCAACCTTGTACAACCTGCCTTGTGTAATGACCTGTCTCCCTGCAGCATGTCCACAACCTATTGATGACACATGGAGAGGCATCGCCATTTGCAGCAACATTATAGAAAGTCCATCCTTTTTTTATCAAAAAGACTGCCCTTGCAAATTGCACTGCATTAAAATGTGTTATTGTGTGTGCTTCATTGAACACAATGTCTACAAATGACAGCTGCCATCTGTGTACCTCACTAGAAAACTATGGGACACCAGTACTCACTTCCTTCTGAGGGGGGGGGGGGGGGGGGGAGGGGTTCAACACACAGCCAATAGATGGTGACTGGTTTTAACTGATGCTTACAATGAAAGCAAAGATCTCATTGCATGCAATAAGATGACTGGTGCCTCATGTATGAAAGTAGATTTAACATATTAGATATTGATACACATGTGCCAGTAAGTCTTTTGAACAGCATATAAGTGATCTGAAACTGTCCATTATCTCCACATTTCTTCCATATAGACAACTTTACCTCACGATTCTTAAACTAAGTGTTAGCAATGTTTCAGTGCTTCTGCATCCAAAATTCTACTTGTTGCTTTCTTTCATTTCTTTGCCTCAGTCCATGTCCTACTATTTTTCCTTTCTTACTTTTTCTTTGATTGACTTCCAGTCCCCATCACAATAAAATTTTTGTCTCATGTAATAATGTGAGTAATTTTTTTGGTATAGTCTGTCATAACATGGAGGAACACAGACATATTAATAACTTAAATACAAGTATCAGCATTCCATAGTAAGGTAATATAAATTTTATTGTTTGTTATAATAGATGGTCAAGAAAGCTGTAACCTTGTTCATAACTAACTGTAAAATAAATATTACTGAGCAACATAGATACTATAAGTATTTGTCTTTAATATGAATAAACTTTCTTAACTCATCATACACTTTTTTCAGTCTCTTCATCTGCAAACCAGTAGACGTTTTAACATGCACTATTGTAGTGTCGATCTACATCCACATATATTAAGTGATTGATATACGGGTTATATTCTTGATCATTCCACTCTCAGACAGAAGGCAGGAAAATGAACACCTAAATCAGCAATGGCCAAGATTTCGGCATGCGAGTCATCCTCTGGCATGAGTGCCGTAGTGTTCAGCTTGGCTACACACTTCTCCCATCACCATGCCATGCTATCAAAGCATGAGCAGGGGGAAACTACAAAGGTGAACTGCATATAAATGGCAATACAGTCACACTGTATATGACTTAGTTTTATATTTCACGTTTCTCAACAACACAGGTCAAAAACAAAACAAATTTTGAATATTATTTAATTACTTTTGGCATGTTGAGGATGTAATGTAATATTTATGTGGTACATACTGTTGGTATACTGACATCATGAAGTTTCACAAATTTTCACACTCAGATCGAAATGTAATTGTGACTTATTTCAAAGCCTTGTTTATCGAAACATTTTATCATCTTTGCAACCACATTATGGAGATGTGGAAACTCTTCCTGAGGCCAACAACGTAGCCCAGACCTGCTGGACAGTTTTAACCTATAAGAATTTGTCTCTTAAATGGCAATTACATTGGAGGTTAATCAATGTCCTCTGCTCATACACAGGGGTGCCTCCAGCTGAAACAGCAAATGGTCATGAAAATAGCTATAAAAACAATGTAAGATCAACACTGCCCTCAAAATCTTTGGAAAACTATCCTTGTATTTCTTTCAAGGCCACAATGAATTCATCAAACCTTGTGTTTGTTTTAACACCAGTGCACTTAGGGAAATGGATGGTGTTTCTTATCAGAATTTGTCCCTTCAAAAAGGCGATTTTCTTTTTAAATGAATCCCCATAAAATTAGAAATTAGTTGTTTCTCATCTTGCAATGTCAAATGTTGGCAGTGTGCTGTTCACTCCACTTAAAGTACATGGTCTGCAATTCACTCTGGATGTTCTAATTTTCGTTCCTGCACTCCTTTTTCCTCCATAAATTCAACAATAGCAAGTTTCAAGTCAAAAAATCATTCCAGGTATGCCCCTTGACTTAAACAACATAGTTTGCAGTAGTATATAATTTTTCCATTACTCGCAGTTCATTTCCATCTAAAACTGTTTCAACTGACCTTGGAATAATGTGTGTGGCTTTAGAAAATTTATTATTCATACCATCGATTTTATCATGTATTCCATGCCTGCAAATTTAGCAGAAGTTGCCACTTGATGTACAGAACAATTAACTCTGTCTGTGGATCCTTGTAATTTTTTGCTCTTTCATCGTCAACTATATCTTTAAATTGATCCATAGCAAATTTGCACAACCCATTGATTATGCAACTGTACATCTATTGTGTGGTATTGAGAATTCTTATCCTTCTCTCCTGTCATTTCCATTCATCTTAAGGGCTTGTGATGATACACTAATGAGCCATAACATTGTGACCACGGCCTGCCACAAGACTGAATGTCTCCTGGTGGTGTTGCAAGCATGTGATGCAGTAAGTAAAGAATGTAAGCAGAAGAAAGACAAATGGGTAGTTGTAACAAAGATAATGGCTGCAAACAGGGAAATCCACTGATATACCCAGTTTTGACAAAGGACACATTGTTGTGGCGCTGTGACTGGAAATGAGAATCTCTGAAATGGGAAAGCTAGTCACCTGTTGATGTATTATTGTCGTGAGCACCTATGGAAAGTGGTTGAAGGATGATGAAATAATGAATAGGCTGTATGGTATTGGATGACTATGTCTCATCGCAAAACGTAGAGGTCAGAGGATCCCCTACTGTGTAATCCAAGACGGACAGCAACCTTTGACAGAGCTGACAACAGAGTACAATGCCTGTGCAGGGACAAGTGTTTCAGAGCACACCATTCAAAGATTATTGTTAAACATGGAGCTCCACATCACATGACCCCTACGTGTTACTGTGTTGACCCAACAGCATTGTCAGTTGTGATTACAGTGGACACAGAATCACTGAAGTTTCACCTCAGATCAATAGAAATGTGACACCTGTTGAATGAATTGCATTTCCTGTTACACTAGGTCGATGGTTGGGGCCTTACACACCATCATCCAGGTGAATGGCTGTAAAAAACATGGATGACGCCACAGATACAGGCCAGTGATGGCAGAATTATGCTATGGGATACACTGAGTTGTGCTTCCATGGGATATGTGGTGGCAATCAAAGGTATCATGACAGCAGTGAACTACATTAACATTATTGCAGGCCATTTGCATCGCTTCATGCTTGAAGTCTCCCCCTACGGTGACGACATCTTCCAGCAGGACAACTGCCTATGTTGCAATGTCAGAACCATGCTACAGTGGTTTGAGGGGCATTATGGTGAACTCACATTGATGTCTTTGCCAGAAAATATGTCTGATCTATACCCATTGGAACACATATTAGGAGCCAGCTACATGCCCGTAGACCACCATCCCGTAATTTGCAGGAATTGCTTGACCTGTGAGTAGGTGTTTGGGGCCACATACTTCTGGGATTCTGTCAAGGACTTGTAGAATCCATGCCAAGCAGAATCTTCATTGTACTGTGTTTGAAAAGTGGAACAACACTCTATTAAACAGATGGTCATAATGTTTTGGCTCATCAGTGTGTATAGCTAGTCTTCCACTTTCTGTGCATGTAGCCATTGGATCTGTGAACTTCTTTTGCACCACGAACACACAGTGAAGAGAAAACAGAGGTGAAATGATGATTCTGCCCAACTGCAGAAAGTCATGTGAACCGAAAAATGCTGCACTGTTATGCTAAATAAAATGTCGTGCTGTACCGAGTATTTTCAAGAAGTACCATGCAAAGATGAGACAGCCTGAGCCTTGGCCCATACATTGTGCCAACATGTAGTTTGACATGCTGTGGCTGACCTTGACCTAAATCCTTCTGTGAAAACTGTGTTTAATCCTTATCACAATTATCATTTGTCCCTATGTATGTGGAAGTGAACAAAATATTTTTGCATTCAGATGAGTAGGCTGGTGACTGAAATTTCTTGATGTGATACAACAAAGAAAACTGCATTTGTTTTAATGACACTCTCTTTCCTATATCATGATACTACTAAAGGAACTTCACTATGCTGTTCATAGCAACTTACATGCATTCCTATTTTCTTATTTACTACTATACCTAGTGCATTACTTTTACCATGTTCTTGCTGACCAGATATCCTACACATCTTGCAACAACACATCACCAACTGTAACTATGTAAAACTTATAATGAATCATCCTCCTCTAACACTACTTTTTTTATATAGAGAATATTGATACTATGCATACTATCGATCCTTGCATAGGTTAAAATTATCTCAGCTGTTTTATTAAAAAAATTCATATGATTCTGTATACAGTGTATTATACTTCAGGCTAAAATGTATAAAAAAAGAAATTAATCTGTTACAATCGATATGTACTAACAGTTAAAATTACTTTTCTTTTAAAAATATTAGAAATTATGAAATTTCTGGCATACTTAAAATTCATATTATTAACTGCACAAACTAACTGTAATTATTAAATTTATTTCTGGATTTATTTATAAAAAGTGATATAATTTGGTGAAGAGTCCTCTTTGGTACAGAAAGTTTGTAAACTCTCTTGCTTTGCAAACTCTTTGGAATAATGTGAGTACAGCAGAATGTAAGTAATGGTGACATGTCTCTGATGAAAGTAAACATTTTCTAAGTTTGTCACCAACAATGTAATTATTGGTTTTCTTGAATGTGGAAAATGTAAAAATGGTGTGATTTTGAAAGATGTGACAAAGAAAAAAATTCACGAATAATACAGGCAAATCTTCATTACTTATTTACTCGTCATGAACCTACAAAATCAAAAATTCAGCTGCAAGAATGTTCCCATAGACAAGGCTTTGAGCCATTGACAACAACAATGAGATAATGAAGATAAGTAAAAAGTTATTCTTTTGTATATCTTATGCCTCTCAAAGCTTTCAAAATTGGCACAAAGACAGATAATTTTAATAGTGATGTGTGCGAGGGTAAGATTACAAACTCCAAACTATTTGCATCTCTTTTTAAATTCTCCAGCCTACCTATCCAATTAAGAGAGTTAACATTTCACACTCCCACCTGTAGAATGGTAAATTTTGGTTTCGTAAAGACATCCTCCTCCACCAAAATATTTAACCCGAAGGATGCCATTTTCATTAAACACTACAGCAGAGAGCTGCATGCCCTTGGGAAATACAACAGCTGTAATTTCCTATTGCTTTTACCCACTGAGATTACCAATGTAGTAAGGCTATGATTAATTTTACAAGGCCAGATCAGTAAATCATCTAGTGTTGCCACTGCATTCACTGAAAAGCCCTCTGCCCCTCTTCAGCAGCCATATTTTAGTCAGGTCTCACCACAGATATCCCTCCAATGTGGCTGCACCTATGGTGGAGCTATCTGTATCAATCAGGCATGCAAGTGACACCACTCTACCAACATCCACGGTTTGTGAGGGGTTTAATTAACAAAGCTTTCTTTTTATACAGCTTTGTATATGTTGATGGATTTGATTTTGTTCAAGATGCTGTATTTTTATTTGGTTTTAAGAGTTTCAATTGGAATTGAACTTACAGTACCACTCCGTACTCTGGGTAGGGGGGGGGGGGGGGGGGAGGGGAGGAGGGAGAAAAAAAATTAAAGAAAACACTGGAAAAAAATGGGATATCATAGGAACTGTCTTGGTACTTTAACGAATTTCACATGCAGGTAGCATCTTACCAGAAACGTTCAAATGCAAATCATGCAACATATGATGCAAGAGAGTGATGGACAGCCATGTGTAAACACCCCTCCCTTTTTCCGAAGTCTCTGAATTTCTCATTAATGCATCCCAGAGAACATTTTATCTAGAGCTTTTCGTTCTATTTATGGCCTTCACATTGCAAATGTGACCAATATTATCCCAATATTATCCTCCACTGTGAATTTCAGGTTGTGTTCAAAATTTTTGTTTGCATTCTCAGGTATTACTACAGATTCACAAACATTGGCACCAGTTGTTATATTTTTTGTGCTTTCTTTGAGGCATTTGATTATGTAAGTCATTACTTTCTGTAATAAAATTAATGTTTTCTGGAAGTAAGTGAATAACAAACAAGGTCTTCACAAAATACGAGGGTGGTTTGAAAAGTTCTCGGAACGAAATAGAAAAACAATAGTTACGTCACTGAAACCTCTTTGCTTTTCAGTGTGGTCTCCTCGTAGATTAGTGCACTTGGTATAACAATGTTCCAGTGCCTTGATCCCATCTTGAAAATGAGTTTCTTCCAGGCCTGCAAAATAGTTGTATCAATTCTTCATTTGAAGTGAATCTTTGTCCACCAAGAAAAATTTTCAGTTTTGGGAAGAGATGGAAGTCTGACGGGGTCATATCACGTGAATGTAAGTGTGGCAACAATTCATACCTTAGTTCCTGTAATTTTGCCATAGCAATGGCACATGTGTGCAGGCGCACATTTGTCTTGATTGAAGATGACTTTCTTCTTTGCTAAACTTCGCCTTTTTTCTCATGTCTTTTATTTCACTTTGTCCAGGAGGTTAGCATGGTATCCACCAGTAATTGCTTACCTAGTGGGGAGATAATCTACAAACAAATCCCCTTCGCATCCAAGAACACTGATGTCATGACCTTTGCCGCCAAAGGAATTGTCTTTGCTTTCTTTGGTGGCAGAGAATCAGCATGTTTCCACTGCTTTGACTGTTGTTTTGTCCCTGGGGTATAGCAGTGCACCCAAGTTTCATTTGTGGTCACAGACTGCCGCAAAAAATCTTGTTTGTTTCTCCCAAAATGGGCCAAACATTGTTCCGATATGTCCATTTGTAACGTACCACCAGTTAGTGAGTAGTTAAAAATGGTTTAAATAACTGTGAATATCTTGCCTTCGGTGTCCCTTGATGGCTGTATACATGAGCTAAAATATGCCTGTTCAATAAATACAGGATACCATAATGGATTTCACTACAATGATGTAGGCCACAACTGAAGTAAAGTAAGGCGATAGATTTATTCACTTCAAAACCTGTATCTTATGAGCTCATGATCAATCTTCCATGTAATAAGCCTCATTGTTACTACTACAGCTAACCGATGGTAGCACATACTACACTGGTGATATTAAATAGTCCAGATGCAGTAAGTTGATAGAAATAGGTGTATGAGTTCCATTGCATTGCTTAACACTCATACTCCTCAAAGTATGAATATAAAGTCACATATCATTCTGCCTTTTGCAATATTAAATCAAACTCTTTAACACTTTGAAATAATCTGTCACTGCACTGTTCTAATATGCTGTTTTAGACAATGTCCAACACACGAGTTGCTCTATTGTAAATCCAAACCTGAATCATGCACCGAGAACTTATCTCAATTGTACACACAGATCTGTCCTCTAGTGGGTCCAACACTCATCTGCTTTAACAATATTCGAGGCCGAGTATTTATACTCATCCTATGATGTACTACTGGTTATAATAATGCAGAACATAATTTATAATATGAAATAGTTTAACAACATTATCAAACACTCTATAATATTCCCTACTTTGCTAGAAAGAGTTTAAGACATTTTCTAAACACAAAAAAATCACATTAATATTGAAATTGCAGAAATAAGCATTCTAACAATGCTAAATGATCAATTATCTATATTTTGTTTGAGATTTAATTCCTAACATTTACAGATGATGAGAACGAAATATATTATTCTTTTATCTAAACATTTTTCATATATCAATTACCTGAATCTGATTTTGATTGTTTATGGTACAAAGGGTATTGAAACTATTATTGTTTGGTATTGCTATAATTCTTCCAAAAGCCTTTTTCCTATTATCAAAAAGTAACTGAATTTAATTATAGCTGGAGAATTAAGAGTATTGATCTAGTAATACATAATGCTGGAGTGGTAACCATAAGCCTGGAATATTACACATTCTCATGCGTTTCTGTTCCAGTATCAAGAGTCGCGGCACCCATCTTGCAGATAATTTTTTCATTTCAAATTCTTCAGTTAAAATGTGATATACCATTTCTGATGACATCTGGAAAGTGTGAGCAATTTCACACACTTCAATCAGTGATCCTCCATGAGTATTTTGTGCACTTTTGCAATGATTTCTGGAGTAGTGACACATCTTGGCCAGCCACTGAATGGATAATCATCTAAGCTCTCCCAACCAAATTTAACTTCATTTGGCCACTTGACAACAGTTTAATATGGAGGAGCAGAAACCCCCAGTGTATTCTGGAAGTCAGATGAATGTCCTTTGCTTTCATATCTTTCTTTAAGAAGTACTTAATCACTGCTCAAATCTCGAGTTTTACATCTTCGCAAATCACTATGCGGGAACAACAGCAGAGCCATGTCACCACCACAGCTCTCTTCCAAGAGCACTGATGTGGCATTTGTTTGCAGGCAATAGTCCAATGAATATCATGTGAACAACTTGTTGTGATATAGCTGACCTCTCGTGGTAATTCCAAGAACTTTTCAAACCACCCTTGTATTTAATGAAAAGATGACAAGCTGTTGTGCTGCACAGTTCAAGTAATGGAAGAAACTTAGCATTTCTAGGGTTTCACATTATATTGAAAGAGGTAAAGAGAGACTGAGCCAAAATGCAGATTTGATGAACATAGTGAAAGAATCTGATGGTGCCCTTTGCAAAGGCACCACCATAGCAGTCACCTTAATCAGTTTAGGGAAACAACAGAAAACATCAATCTGGATGGTTTGAAGGGGATTTGAAACCTCCCTCTCCAAAATGTGAGTCCACTTTGCTTGGTGCCATGCAAAAAAATGTAGTTAGGGAAGATTCTTCTGACTGAGAAGAAATTATTAAATGAGTTCCATAAGACTGAATCAGAAAGAAAGATTCATAGGGGCACAGATTATGCCTCAGGTCCAGTACTGTTTCTCATATATTAAAACAGCAATTCACTTAATATGCTAGTATAATTAGTTATTTTTGCAGATGACATGAATATTAATGTAAATCTCAGAAGACATTACGCAACTGCAAAAATTTTAAATACTGTAATGCTTTCATTAGTGACTGGTTTAGTACAAATGTATCCCTCTAAACTTAAAAACCATAACACTATACAGTATCATACAGCTCTGGGCCTCCACAGCACCAAAAAATTAATAATAAATTTTGTACTTGACAGGCGTTATTAAAAGGGGTAGAGTCTATGAAGATGGAAATATAACTGCCCACAAAAGAGGTGGAAGTCAGTTCTCTTCAGGCACAAGCATACTATTGGCAGCCACAGTCTTCTCACTGCCACTCCCACAGGAATCAGATTACAACATTGCTTCACTCAGCTGTAATATGCTGAATTTGTCATCTAGCCCTTCTTTACTGTTACAGGGGTTTGACTATGTCACCAGTGTTCAACTATAGGTGACAGACTTGAAAATAATTCTTCTGGACATTTGTGATTCTAAAAAAATGTTGAGTGGAACACTCTGAAATTGCTCACCTTACTATCAAGTATCAATGATTGCATCTTGTGATAGATGCTGACCTTCTGGTACTTCAAGTGTCAGTTCCTCCTACATTGTTTATTTTTCTTTTGGTCTTTAATTTTTCCCAGATACAAAAATAGGCAATTTAAGTTGAATTAATGTCATATACTGTAATAGTACAAGTTTTTATTTATTGCTGCAGGTTGCAGCAAATGACGATGAAGTATTAGTCTCATGCATGCAAGACAGCTACAGTATCATTGACCATATACATTATCAGTCCAGAGCAGTATCTAGGTCTAGCCAGTTTGTGAAAGAAGGACAGAGTGTCAAAGATGGAGGCAGCAGTTCAAAACAAGAGCAAAAACAACTGGAACTACAGGAAAAACTGTATGAGAAGTGACAGCAATAGCTACAGCTACAACAGCAGCAGCAACAATTGGAACAGCAGGAACAATGGCAGTGGCAGGAACAATTTGAGTGATATCCCAACAAAAAAGCAAAGAACCCAGAAGGACAGCAGAAAAGAAATGAAACTTCATGAGTTGAGAGGGTACATGATGTTTTTTTGGTGATTACAAAATTGAGTACAATTTTTAAACCACTTGGCAGTATGAGCCACTTATTTGTATCATGTTGTACTGTCTCTGGTCATGATTTGGTCTGAAAGGTTGTCAGAAAGCCATTGTATCCTCTCCTGAAGCAAGATGGCCCACAGCTGTTGCTACTGGTTCTTGATATCCTGGATACCAGCACTGTGATGGAGTTGACATGAAGCTTGTTCCATAGACGTTCAATTGGGGACAGACCTGGGGTTTTACTGACCACGGGAGTACCTTAGCATCACGTAAACAGTCAATAAACAAATGTGCCATGTGTTAATAAGCATTGTTCTGGTGGAAAATGGAACCATGATACTGTCGCATGAGAGGTAACACACGAGAACGCAGGATGCCCATGACGTACTGTTGTGTCATGAGAGTTCCCCCAGTCACTACCAGCCATGACTGTAAGGCATTCCTAGTCACCCACCCACATTATTATGTCAGGAGTAACAGTACTGTGCCCATCCAAAACATTGGAAGAATGAAACCGCTCCCAGTTCACTGCCATACTAAATGGCCACTGCCATACTCATACCACGGTCATTCAGAGTAGTGCAGAACCTCAATTCATCACCGAACATAATGCTGTGCCATTCATCAGCTGTTCATACATCCCAGTCATGGCACCACTCCAAATGCACCCAACTGTGTTGTGGTGATAACTGCTGCCTATTCATGGGACAGTAATTCCCTAGTCCAGCTGCTGCTAGTCTCTGACCAATGATGCAGGATGACACAGAACGTTACAGAGAATCCATTATGTGCTCTTGGATAGCAGGTGCAGGTGCGAAGGGGTTACAATGTGTTTGGTGCATAATATGGTGAGCCTCACTTGTGGTGGTCAAATTTCACTGACCAGAAACTTGACATCAAGTGTACCCTTGTGTTTTCGTGCAGTCCATCATCAGGCCACTGTCACATTCATATACACAAAAATGTGAATACTGCATTATTAAACCAACCAGCCAATTGGAAATCCTCAATGAGGCCCCTTTTTGACTCTCTCAGATGCTGATAATGCAGTCTCATGCATGTACATGGCATTTCCATATGCTTCACAGTGACCACTCAACATCTAATGCTGTTCATGCCCCCTTATACACTCTACCAAACCAGGTAACAAGACTAAACATGAACAATGCTAATGCACTCTGCTGCGGGCTTCACTTTTTTTGCCTGGTAGTGTATATCAGCAGCAGTTGTTGTCAATATTACAGCAATAGCCTCATACAAGACAGGCTTGCTCAAGATGCACCTAACCATCAAGTCTACATTGATATCCTCAAGTTACCTGAGCATAGATTGGAAGAAGTCCTAGCCCACACATGATCACTTGAAATAACTCAGACAGCCCAGTGTCTATAATCACATGTGACAGATGTCACCTTCACAGCTTCAAAGAATAGCCATCCTTGCCATCCACCTTCCCTCTTGCCCACAGCACTTATACTACCACAGCTGCAGCCCCTACCCCTATCCTGCAGCTCTTTGTACACCTTGTGGTCAGACAGGCCACATTTCTGCCATCTGTCCCAGCACCTGAGGACAGACTGTAGGGCTCTTGCCAACAATGGAGGTCGACATGCTCCTCATGATGTAGAATGGGTTTCATGTCAAGTGGTTATGGGTACACCTCCACATTCTGGCCACTAGATACCATTTCAGCTAGATACTGCTATTACAGCCAACACATTGTCCATAGAAACATATAAGCAGTTGAGCTCTGCCTCTTGTCTGCACTGTAGCAAACCTCTGCTTAGGTATGGTCAAGTGTCAATTCCAGTTTTAGGCACATGGTTACCTGCCATCTTCTGTTTGTGATAGTCAGCCATAAGTATGCCCCTAACATATTTTGTATGTACTTCTTTAATGTATTCTGTTTCATCATTACAGACTGTTTGTGTGGTATCATTAGTCACTCTTTTCCAAAAAATCAACATCATTTTAAACATTCCCACCTCACTCTTTCAACAAGATTTAGGGCGTGCAAAAGGGTCTTGAGGACATATCACTCTTTGTGTTGATACCATTTCACAATCTGCATGTGCGAACCAGATGAATCTCTTCACATCAGTGGTGCCTTCAAGGCCATAGTCAATGCCTAAGCTGTAACAGATACCTACCCATTAACACAGCCTAAAGAATTATTTTCTTGGGCATTACTACTCAAAGATTGACACCTCTCATGCATATTTGCAGCTTTCCCTTGATAGAGTCTCAAACATTCATGGTCATCTATACACCATTTGGATTATACCAGTTCCATAGGCTGCTGTTAGGCAAATGTACCATCAATTTCTCAAAGGTGCCTGGAGCAATTACTACAGAACATTTCCCATATTACTTGAATTAAACCATAGTAAACAGAACAGATACAGAAGACCATTTCCACAACTTCTAGTGAGTTTTCACACTGCCAGAACAAACATGCCTCTGTTGGAACCTGCAGAAGTGCTCATATTTTCAGCCACTCATAGTAGCGTCGAAACCAGGTCAATTTTGACTTAATATTTGTGACTGAGGGCTTATTTGTTACAATATAATTCTGACACAGTCACTGAACCTTAGCAGCTATGTTCAAAGATTATGAAAGAAGGTTGTGTATGTTGAAGAGAACTGGAGACACTGGAATGTTTCAGACTGATTATATAATGGTAAGACAGAGATTTCAGAAATAGATTTTAAACTATTAGGCATTTCCAGGGGGAGATGTGGACTCTTACCACAATTTACTGGTTATGACCTGAAGAATAAAACAGAAGAAATTGCAAAAAGGTAGGAAATTAAGGAGATGGGAACTGGATAACTTGAAAGTTTCAGAGAGTTTCAGAAGGAGCATCAGGCAATTACTGGCTGAAGCAGGGGAAAGCAATACCGTAGAAGATGAATATGAATAGCTAAAAAGACAAGGCCTAGCAGGAATACTTGGATATCATAGGTGATATTGAATTCAATTAAAGCAGAAAATATTAAATGCAGCAAATGAAGCAGATTAAATGGAATACAAAAACCTAAAAATGAGACTGACAGGAAATGCAAAATGGCTAAGCAGGAATTGCTAGAGGACAAATGTAAGGATGCAGAAGCATAGATCACTAGGGGAAAGATAGAAATCACCTATAGGAAAATTAAAGAGGCCTTTCAAGAAAAGAGAAGCAGCTGTCTGAATGTCGGCAGCTCAGGTGGAAAACCAGTACTAAGAAAACAAGGAAAAGCTCAAATGTCGAAGAATTATATAGAGGGGGCACACAAGGGAGATGAACTTGAAGACAATATTATAGAAAATTATGACAATATAGATGGAGATGAGGTTGGAGATATGATACAACAAGAAGAATTTGACAGAGCACTGAAAGACCTAGGTCGAAACAAGGCACCTGGAGTAGATGACATTCCATCCGAACTACAGATATCCATAGAAGAACCAGCCATGACAAAACTATTCCACCAGGTGTGCAAGTTGTATTAGAGATGTGAAATACCTTCAGATTTAAAGAAGAATGTAATAATTCCAACTCCAAAGAAAACAAGTGTTGACAGGTGTGAATATTACCATGCTTTCATGTAGTATGATCAACCCCAGCTGTACAGCTATGTAAGAAGGGTCAGTATGGAGTTATATTGGTTGCTTATGGCAGCTACTGAGTCAGACATGAGTTTGGCTCCTGTTGATGTTATTGGTAGGTGGGATTTCACTTGGCATGACCTTCATCCCAATAGGAAAGGGAAGGCTAAATTGGCTGGGTTGATAACAAAATCCTAAGGAGTATGGGGCACACTGAAACTCATGAGAGTACCTCTTTTTTAGGCTAAGATCAGTGTACACTGATACAACACTGAAAGGAATCAAACATGATGAAAAGCTTAGACAGGCAGGTACTAAAGATGTTAAAATACCACAAGATTCTTACAAAAGTAATATTAGTATATTGCATTAGAATATCAGTGGATTAAAAAACAAATTAGATGAACTTCTTGTTTGTTTAGAAGATTTAGAAACTGAGGGTGGAATAGATGTACTAGGCCTGTCTGAACATCATATAGTCACAGGCATAGAAATGGTATACGTAGGTGGGTATAAGCTTTCAGCACATGTAAGTAGAGACACTGTGGAGAGAGTTGCCATCCATGTATGTTAAAATCAGTCATAGTGTGGAAAATTTGGAAACTAAAAAAAATTTTGTAGAGAAACATACAGAAGCATGCGCATGTGAGCTTAAACTAAATAATGGTACTGTTATAATTATAGCTGTGTATAGGTCACCATTGGGAAATTTTCAGCTAGCTGTTTTTGAAAAACTTGGATTCTTTGTTGTGATGTCAGAGGAAAGCAAATTATTGTTTGTGGGGATTTAAATGTTGATTTTCTGAAAGAGTCTGATAGAAAGCTTGACCTTGTAGTATTACTTGGTTCTTTCAATTTGACATCAGTTATTGATTTTCCTACTCAGGTGGTACAGGAAAGCAGCACACTGGTAGATAATGTTTTTATAGACCAAGATAAATTAATCAAATTAAAAACTTTTCCTGGTAAGAATGGTCTGTCTAATCATGATGCAAAGCTAGTTACAATATATGACACAACTCCATACAGTAATGCAAAACAGTCCTCCAAAATAGTCCGTTCAATTAATGAGTCAACAACTGCAAATTTTAGGGAAAGCTCGCAACAGTTTAACAATTTAGGACATTGTTAAAAGTGAAACAGGGCAACCGATAGCACAGGATGACTGTATTTCTATCAAGGTCAATGAAAAGTTTGTTAACAAGAAGTCAGAAGCAGAACTAGCACTCCTGGAAGAAAGAATCTCTTCCAGGAGTGCTAGTTCTGCAAGGTTCGCAGAAGAGCTTCTGTGAAGTTTGGAAGGTAGGGAAATGAGGTACTGGTGGAATTAAAGCTGTGAGGACAGGGCGTGAGTCGTGCTTGGGTAGCTCAGTTGGTAGAACACTTGCCCGCGAAAGGCAAAGGTCCCGAGTTCGAGTCTCTGTCCGGCACACAGTTTTAATCCGCCAGGAAGTTTCATATCAGCGCACACTCTGCTGTAGAGTGAAAATTTCATTCCAAAAATACAGATAGTCTGCAAAAATCAGCAGAGACCTCTAACAGGAGAGGTAGCAAGGAAGGTGTCCCACAGGGTTCAGTCTTAGGTCCCTTATTGTTCTTAACATATATTTATGACTTGCCACTCTATATTCATGAAGATGCAAAGCTAGTTCTTTTTGCTAATGATACAGGTATAGTAATCACAGTCAATAAACGAGAATCAGCTGAGGAAAGTGTAAATAACATCTTTCCAAAAATTTTGAGAAAGCAAATGGCATAACACCATTGATAAATATAGACAGTGAACAGAAGTCTGTTGCTAAGACAGAATATTCAAAATTTCTGGGTGTGTGCATTGATGAGAAATTGAATTGGAAGAAACACATTGATGATCTGCTGAAATGGTCAGGTTCAGCTACTTATGCTATTAGGATTATTGCAAATTTTGGTGACAAATATACAGTAAATTAGCCTACTATGCCTATTTTCATTCACTGCTTTCATATGGCATCATATTTTGGGGTAATTCCTCATTAAGAGAAAAAGTATTCATCACACAAAAGTGTGTAATCAGAGTAACAGCTGGACCCCCCCCCCCCCCCCCTAAGATCACCTTGCAGACATTTATTTAAGGAACTCAGAATATTCACAGTGCATTCAGAGTACATATATTCACTTATGAAATTTGTTATTAATAACTCATTCCAAATCAAAAATAACAGCAAAGTGCATAGCTACAACATTTGAAGAAAAATGAAATTTGTTATTAATAACTCATTCCAAATCAAAAATAACAGCAAAGTGCATAGCTACAACATTAGAAGAAAAGATGATGTTCACTATTCTGGGTTAAATCTGGCTTTGGCACAGAAAGAGGTGAATTAGGCTGCCACAGAAATCTTTGGCCATTTGCCAAACAGCATTAAAAGTCTGACAGATAGCCAACCAACACTTAAAAACAAATTTAAAGAATTTCTGAATGACAACTCCTTCTACTCAATACATGAATTTTTAGATATAAAGTAATAAAAAAAATAAAAATAAAAAAAAAAAAACGTGTAGAAGAAACGTATGTTAAAGCATCATGTCAGTTACTGATTTTCCTACTTGGGTAGTATACTGATAGGTAATAGTTACATAGACCAACATAAATTTAATCACATAAACATTCTGATCATGATGCACAGTTAATTACAGTATATGACATAGCTCCATGCAGTAATGCAAAACAATCCTCAAAACTGATACAATCAATTAATGATTTAATGGCTGCAAATTTTAAGAACAACTTGCAGCAGTTTGACTGGGATGAGATGTACCAGGAACCTGATGCTAATTTAAAATATAACATATTTCATGATTATGTTTGTGAGTAGTTTTGAAAACAGTTTCCCTAAGAAAACTGTGAAATACAATTGTAAGAAACTACGTAGAAAACCATGGCTTAGTAATGGGATAAAAAATCTTGTAACCAGAAAAAGGAAATTTATCTAATAATAACAAAGACTAATGACCAAGAAACAGTCAAACATCAGAAAAACTACTGTATTATATTAAGGAAAGTTATTACTAAGTCCAGAAGGATGTGTATTATGTCTGAGATTAGTAACTCTGATAATAAAATTAAAACAATTTGGAATGCTGTTAAAAGGCAAACAGGGCAGCCAGGTGCACAGAAAGACTGGGTTACCATCAAACCGAATGAACAGTTTATGAACAAAAAGTCAGAGGTTGAAAATATTTTAATAAGCATTTTTTAAATGTTGTGGAGAAAATAAAATCCAGATGTTCATTAGAAAAGGTAAACTACATATGGAAAAGGAAATAAATTTAAAATTCTACCCACCTTTCCTTCTGGAGTTAGGAAAATAATAAATTCACTCAAATGTAAAAGCTAGATGGCATCTCCACCAAAGTACTATCCGCTTGTTCCCAACAAATAAATTCTCAGCCACATATTTAATAGCTCACTGAAACTGAGCATTATTTCTGACAGATTGAAATACGCTATTGTTAAGCCATTGCATAAAAAGGGGAATAGGTCTGGTGCCAACAACTACTGTCCACTCTCACTTCTGACATCTTAGTCCAAAATTCTCAGAAAAGTAATGTATTTATGAGTAGCCTCACATTTTTGTAAAAATAAAGTACTAACAAAATGCCAATTTGGTTTTTAGAATGGCTTTGCAACAGAAAATGCTATATATGCTTTCACTGATCAAACATTAAATGCTCTGAATAACTGAACATCACCGACTGGGATTTTCTGTGATCTCTCATAGGCTTTTGATTGTGTAATCATGGAATTCTTGTAGATAAGATTAAGTATAGTGGTATGAGTGGGACGGTGCATTAATGTTTTAATTCATATTTAACTGGAAGGGTACAGAAGGCTGAAGTAAACAGCTGATATAATGTGCAAAAATCAGCAGATTCCTCAAACTGGGGAGGTATCAAGAATGGGGTCATGCAAGGTTCAATCTTGGGTTCCCACTGTTCCTAATATATGTTAATGACTTGGCACATTATATTCATGAGGATGCAAAACTAGTTCTTTTTGCTGATGATACAAGTATAGTAATCACACCTACTGAACACAAATTAGTTGAGGAAATTATAAATAATGTCTTTCAGAAAATTATTAAGTGGTTCTCTGCAAATTGACTCTCATTAAATTTTGATAAGACATGGTATACACAGTTCTGTGCAGTAAATGGCACAACACTGTTAATAAATATTGAATTTGAACAAAAGTCTTTAGCTGAGGCAGAATATTCCAAATTTTTGGGTGCATTCACTGATGAAAGATCGAATTGGAAGAAACACATTGATGATCTAGTGAAACTTTTGAGCTCAGCTACTTATGCTCTTAGGGTTACTGCAAACTTTGCCAATAAACATATAAGTAAATTAGCTTACAATGCCTATTTTCATTCACTGATTTCATATTGCATTATATTTTGGGGTAATTCACCATTATTGGAAAAAGTATTCATTGCAAAAAAGTGTGTAATCAGTATAAAAGCTGCAGCCCACCCAAGATCACCTTGCAGACATTTATTTAAAGAACTAGGAACATTCAAAGTAGCTTTGCAACATATATATTCACTTATGAAATTTGTTATTAATAACCCACCCCAGTTCAAAAGCAATAGCCATTTGCATAGCTACAACACTATGAGATAAGCTGATCTTCACTACTTTGGGTTAAATATAACTTTGGCACAGGAAGGGGTGAACTATGCTGCCACAAAAATCTTTGTTTACTTACCAAATAGTATCAAAAGTCTGACAGTTAGCCAATGAACATTTAAAAACAAATTAAAAGAATTTTTGAATGACAACTTCTTCACCTCAATAGATGAATTTTCAGATATAAATTTGTAATCTTACAAGTAAAATACAAAAACTTTGAATTACAGCATTTAAAGAAACCTTTTGTTAATCTGACACATTCCACATCATTACAAAATGTCATATTCATGACATATGGAACAATTATTAACCTAATCTAATCTAGTCTAATGACTCATGGTTGCAAAATACTACCATAAATTCTTTACAGAAGAATGGAAAAACTTGTGGAAGTCAACCTTGGGGATTAACACTTTGGATTTTGGGGAACTGTAAGTACACATGAGGCAATACTGAAACCACAACTTATCTTATGAGATAAGTTAAGGAAAGGCAAACCTATGTTTATAGCATTTCTATATGTAGAGAAAGCTTTTGACAAGGTTGACCAGAATATTCCCTTTGAAACTCTGAAGGTAGCAGGGTTAAAATACAGCGAGTGCAATGCTATCTACAATTTGTACAGAAGCCAGATGGCATTTATAAAAGTCTAGGGGCATAAAAGATAAGCAGTGGTTGAGAAGAGAGTGAGTACAGGGTTGTAGCCTATCTCGAATGTTATTCAATCTGTTCACTGAGCAGGCATAAAAGACACCAAAGAAAAATATGGAGGAGGCATTGAAGTTCATGGAGAAGAAATAAAATTCGAGGTTTGTCAACAACATGTAATTCTGTCAGAGACTGCAAAGGACATAGAAGGGCAGATGAACAGAATTGACAGAGTACTGAAAGAACATGAGATGAACATAAAAAAAAGCAAAACAAGGATAATGGAATAAAGTCAGATTACATCAGGTGATGCTGAGGGCATTAGATTAGGAAATGAGACACTTAAAGTAATAGATGACTTTTGCTATTGGACAGTAAAACAACAGATGATGACTGAAGTAAGGAGGATATAAAATGTAGACTGGTAATGGAAAGAAAAGGGTTTCTGAAGAAGAGAAATTTGTTAACATCAGATGTAGATTTAAGTGGTTTAGGAAATCTTTTCTGAAAAGGAGCCACTTATGGAAATGAAACATGGGCAGTAAACAGTTTAGACAAGAAGTAAATAGAAGCTTTTGAAATGTGGTGTTAGAGAAATTGTTGAAGATTAGATGGATAGATCACATAACTAATGTGGAGGTACTGAGTAGAATTTGGGGGAAAAATTTGTGGTACAACTTAACTAAAAGGAGGGATCAACTAACAGGACACATTCTGAGACATCAAGGGATCAGCAATTAATATTGGAGGAAAGTGGGGAGGTAAAAATCATTGAGGGAGACCAAAAGATGAATCCAGGAAGCAGATTCTGTAGGATGTAGGTTGCAGTAGTTATTCAGAGATGATGAGGCTTGCACAGGGTAGAATAGCATGGAGAGCTGCATCAAACCAGTCTTTGGACTTAAGACCACAGCAACAACAATAGCAAAAACAACAACAAGAATAATATGCAGTGCTCAGTTAAAATATGATGCACACAACTATTTAAAGATTTCAGCATTATATGTATAATGTAGATACTCTCTCATGAATTTGACTGTAAACAAGCCATTATACTTCAGATGGATAATGGTATCTGCAACTACAAAACTAGAAACTGAAATGATCCTCATTGCTTTTCACTAAATTTGATTGATGTTTAGGAAACAGTGAAATATGCTGGTATCAGCTTTTTTTTATCTAAAATGCTTTAAGGATAGCATAGCTAAATTAGAAAGCAAGCTCAAAAAGTTTCTGCTGAGCAAACCGTCATAGCAAAAAAAGAATAAAGGGTATAGCAGCGTAGCTTATGTGCTGTAAAGTCATTACACATTTTCTTTCATTACTAAACTAAATACACTGACAGAAATAGAGACATAAAGTCTGAAAATGAATCTGTGATCATGTTTTTGACACTTTATTTTACAGGTCCATCTTGATCAAGATGGACCTGTAAAATAAAGAGATTTTTATATCATGAAGCACCAGTCTAATATCTATCAAACAATGTGGAGATGATCATCATATAGTGGCTATATAATGATTAAACTCCCATTTCATTCAGAAGTCCGTCATAGCCACTGGTATGAGGCACTAACGCACTCTCGTTTTCACTTTTAAATGAAAACAAACAACCTCTGAATGTTACCTTGAGGCATTTCTTGCCATGCCTGAAAGACATGCTGTATCAGTTGATGAATATTGCTGGCTGGAGGCTGGTATGAAGTTATATCTCTTATCATCACACCCCACACATGCTCTTTGGGTGACAAATCAAAGAATCACTGCTTCCTGCAGTCTTTCACCATGTCATCTATGAATGCACTGGCACCTATCTGACTGACACAAACAGATGCAAGACTCATTTCTGAACACTACAGAATGCCACTACATGTGTCAGTACAGCTCTGCACCATGCAGTTCTCTGTCATCTGTGGTATTGTGGAACTCGTAAACAGTTTATGGTGACAGAATCTCAACCCAGCTTCCAGCAACCTGTTCACAACAGTAAGTGGTGGCATTCTACCTCTGCCTCAGCTCAGCTCATATTCCATTTGTTGTCCATCTATTCGTCACAGCAAGTCAAATAGTCGTATGTTCTACTTATGGTGTAGTCCAGGGCTTAACAACTGGCCGGTTTTGAGCGCGAGTACTCGCGTCTGCTCAGGCACGTGCTCGCGAGCAGGTGCATGGTCGTGAAGTAGGGAGGGAGGGGGGGAGGGGAAATGCGCACGCACGTTTGAATAGGGCCGCTGCGTGCCTATTGAATTCGCGCCGACTGTGTAACGTTTAAAGTACTACGATTAGCTCTAACAGTCACTTCGCTGGTTAAGAATCATGTCAAGTCGCCGTTGTGTAACCCCAACCATGCTTTCGCAGTTCAACCCCCATTGGGAGGAATTTTATCTGTTTACAGAAAAAGATGGTGTTGCAAAATGTTTAGTATGTCACAAAATGCTGAATTCTTTTACAAAATTTAATTTGCAGTGACATTATATGTCGTACCACGCGAAAGACTACGGACGTGGAAAAAGTGATGGACCAGATCGTGCACAGGAAGCTATTAAACTTAATAGGAAGCTATCAGAAGAAGATCTGGACGACAAAGAAAAATCAACTGAGGCAGCTCTCAGAGTGAGTTACAAAATTGCCTTGCTTTTAGCAAAATCCCTGCGCCCCTTCACTGATGGCGAGCTAATAAAATAATGTTTGGTAGTTGCAGCGGAACATTTGTGTCCATCTCAAGTTGAACAATTTCGGATTGTGCCATTATCTAACATGACCATTATGCGTCGCATACAGGACATGGCAGACAACGTCCAGAGCCAGCTTGCAAATATCTGTAAAGATTTTATGGCGTATTCTCTAGCTCTGGACGAAAGTGTTGATATCACTGGTACAGCGCAGCTTGCCATATTTATTAGAGGTGTTAATAGAGATCTTCAGGTGAGGGAGGAGCTCCTCGATGTAGTAGCCATGAAGAACACTACAACCGGAGGTGATATTTTAAGTAGTGTTGAAGAAAGTGTTGAAAATATAGGATTGTCGTGGAACTCTTTAGTTTCAGTGTCTACAGATGGTAGAGGCATACACTAAGCTAATAACATTATGTGGCACGTGTACATTCTCCTTTATTTGATTCATTTGTCGCAGTAATAATTCGTGAGTGATATCCCTGCAGGTAGCCGCGGATTTACATTGACTGGCGGCAGCTGTTGTGTACCCCAAATGACTCTCCCCACTCTCCGCTTTGGTCCGGTAGTGAGGGTAGCGTGCGCGCGCTGCTCCATGCTCGCGCCTTGCTGCTCACAGCTTGCCCCACGAGAACGTATGTTGTGAAGCCCTGGTGTAGTCCTTCGGGAAGGACTCACGCCCACTCCTCTTGCATACTGTTGTCCTGAGTCCATCTTGTTACTACTTGTTCTGGAGTCATTACGACATTTTGGTATGATTTTCCAATGTCCCTCATGCCAATGATACAGTGTTTCTCAAAGTTGGAAAGATAGTGATAAGCTACATGTGCATGTTCTCTTGCCTTGCTATGTTGTGATCTTCACCTGAAAAGCTTCAGTAATGTTGCAAACACACAACAGCAATTGTAGACATGCACCATTTTTCATCTGTAAGAGTGACCATTTTATATACTGAAAATAATCTCACATAGCATTGAGTTTTAATCAAAATATTCATGGTTATGGAGATATTGGAGTTTCATTTTAGTAGTATTTCCATTAGTGTATTTTCTACTGTTACATAAATTTGTTGACAAATTGCCAGTATGCAGCCATACATAAATATCAATAGTTCCTGGAGTCATTCAAAGAACATCTATGGTCAGTAGCATGTAAATACCTGTATCACGCATTACTAGTTGGAGGCGACTTTAGCCTACTGAGTGTACACTGGGATGTGTAGGGATTTATTGCAGGGGTTACAGACAGTCTGTCATGTGAAGTACTTTTAAAAATATTTTCTGAAAACTGTCTTGAGCAGCTAGTTTAGCAGCCCATATGGAATGTAAATTTCTCACACCTCGTAGGTACAAATAGGCTGGACCTTATGACAATGTCAGTATAAAAATGGGGATTAGCGATCATGATGTCATTATAACAACCATGGTTACAAAAGTCAATAAATCAGTTAAGAAGGTTAGGGAAGTGTTTCTGCTAGAAAGAGCAGATAAGCAGTTATTAGCATCTCACTTAAACAGTGAATTGACATCACTTAGTTCCATTATAGTGGATGTGGAGGAATTACAGGCAGATTGTAAATCATGGTCTGGAGAATTCTGTGCCTAGTAAGTGGATTAAGGATGGGAAAGACCCACAATGGTTTGATAACAGGACTCAGAAAATACTGAGCAAACAGAGGCTGCTGCATGCTGAGTTCAAAAGAGAATGCGCAAATGATGACAAGTAAAGGCTAGTAGAGATTCGTACATCTGTGAAAAGATCTAAGCACGAACCATACAACTACTACCATCCTCATACCTTACAAGGGGAGGCCGCCAATTGCGAAATTCAGATTCGATTCATACTGCGCATAATAAAAGCTCATGGCCAGGTGTAATGTGGTAAAGCACCAAGATGCACTTCTCAGCCGTTGTCGAGAAAATCAACAGTTAAAAGAAACCGTTGCAGTGAAATACTCTCTACGATTAATAATTCTCTACAGCATCGTGGCGCAGCAGTAAGTGCTCTGGTTTGTAATCCGAAGGTCGCCGGATCGAATCTCACGCTATGCAACCTTTTTTTTTAGTATTTGTTTTTTATAATTCAAATATATATATTGGCGGCCTCCCCTTGTAAGGTATGAGGATGGTAGTAGTTGTATGGTTCGTACTTTATATATGTATATATATATATATATATATATATATTTTTATTCCCGGCAATCAGTTGCAACAATTATGCATATAATAAGTTGTTGAAAGTCGTTTGTCGTGGAAAAACTGGCGACTTCGAACATCATTACGTTTTCCGCAAACAAAGTTGTATTTCACAAATGTTATTAATTGTCTTCATAATGTTAACCACGCATAGTTAACCGGAAGACGTAGAAACGATATTCCGAAACGAATACGTATAGCGTAAGTCAAATGTTCGAATTAGAATAGAGACCCCACGAACACAAATTTGCTGTGGCAGGTATGAAATATAAACTCCGTTACTCGCTCGTTACACTTGAATGACATGTTGAATGGGCCGAAACGTGCCGCCGCATAACAGCATAGTTGCCTGCTAACTTCGAAAGAAGGTAGATGCGGTCCCTAGCGCAACTTATAACATTGTCGAAAATCAGTGCGGACGGGAGAGCTTTGGTACACCCTGTTAAAAAAAAACGGAAAAATGGAGGCGGTACAATTGGAGAGCGATCCGCCTTCACCAACATGCACAAGCAATTCATTAATACTTTATATATATATATATTTGAATTACAAAAAACTAATAATAAAAAACTAATAAAAAAAATTGCATGGCGCGAGATTCGATCCAGCGACCTTCGGATTACGAACCCGAGCGCTTACCGCTGCGCCACGACGCTGTAGAAAATTACTGATCGTCGAGAGTATTTCACCGCAACGGTTTCTTTTAACTGTCGATTTTCTTGACAATGGCTGAGAAGTGCATCTGGGTGCTTTGCCACATTACACCTCTGGCCATGAGCTTTTATTATGCGCAGTATGAATTGAATCTGAATTTCACAATTGGCGGACTCCCCTTGTTAGTAAAAGATCTGGCAGAGAAACCAAGAAAATTCTGGTCTTATGTAAAGTAGTCACTAAGTAGATCTACAGCTTTGTGACTTGTTGGCCTATGTGGTGTGGCAGTTGAAGATAGCAAAACGAAAACTGAAGATTTAAATTTTACATTCAAGAAATCATTCATGCGGGAGAATCATACAAATATACCATTGTTTTATGAAACAGACTCCTGAATGGATGACATAATAATAAGCATCCCTGGCATAGAGAAACAACTGAAGAAGTTAAAAACAAATAAATCACCAGGTCTGGATGTAATCCCAATCCAGTTTTTAAAAAGCACACTATAGCATTGGCCCCTTACTAAGTTTGCATTTCTTATGAATCTCTCACATGGTGTAAAGTCCCAAGAGATTGGAAACAAAGTGCAGGTGACTTCTGCGTATAAGAGGGGTAAAAGAATGGATTTGCAAATTTACAGACAAGTATCCCTAACATCAGTTTGCTGCAGAATCCTTGAACACATTCTCAGTCTGAATACAATAAATTTTCTTGAGACCAAGAAGCTTAGGCCCACAAATCAGCAAGGTTTTAGAAAGTGTTGCTTGTGCAAAACTCATCTTTCCCCTTCCTCAGATGATATATTGTGAGCTATGGATGGAGGGCAACAGGCAGATACCATATTTCTAGATTTCCGGAAAGCATTTGACATGGTGCCTCATTGCAGGCTGTTAAAGAAGGTATGAATATATGGAACAGTTTCACAGGTATGTGAGTGGCTCAAAGACTTCCAGAATGTTGCCCTAGATGACAAGTGTTCATAAGAGACAAGGGTATCATCAGGAGTGTCCCAGGGAAGTTTGATAGGACAACTCCTATTCTCTTTATAAATAAATGATTTGGCATACAGGGTGGGCAGCAATTTGTGGTTGTTTGCTGATGATGCTGTTGTGCATTGTAAGGTGCTGAAGTTGAGTGACTGTAGGAGAATACAAGATGACTTAGACAAAATTTCTAGTTAGTGTGATGAATGGCAACTAACTCCAAATGTAAAAAAAAGTAAGCTAATGCAGATGAGTAGGAAAAACAAACCCATAATGTTTGTATACAGCATCAGTAGTGTTCTGCTTGACATAGTTATATTGTTTAAAAATCTGGGCATAACATTGCAAAATGATATAAAATGGAACAAACATGCGAGGATTGTGGTAGGAAAGGTGAATGATCAACTTCGGTTTATTGGGAGAATTCTAGGGAAGTGTGGTTCATTGTAAAGGAGGCCACACATAGGATGCTAGTACAACCTATTCTTGAGTAATGCTTGAATGTTTGGGATCCATACCAGATCAAATTAAAGGAATACATCGAGGCAATTCAGAGGCGGGCTGCTAGATTTCTTACTGGTAGGTTTGAACAACATGTAAGTGTTACAGAGATGCTTCAGCAACTCAAATGGGAATCCCTGGAGGGAAGTCCATGTTCTTTTCGAGGAACAATATTGAGAAAATTTGGAGAACTGGCATTTAAAGCTCACTGTAGCCTCCAACACATATTGTGCTTAAGGACTACAAAGACACAAGATATAAGAAATTAGGGCTAATACAGAGGCGTATAGACAATCACTTTTCCCTCACTCTATTTGTGAGTAAAACAGGAAAGGAAATGACTAGTAGAGGTATGGGGTACCCTCCGCCACATGCCTTAAGGTGGACTGTAAAGTATCGATGTAGATGTAGATGCAGATGTTAAATATGCCTGAAAATGACTCAATCTTTGTCATTATGTTGTCACATTTAAATGGTTCATGGAACACGTAAATAAGAAGTCTAAATCAAAATAAGCTGCAAATATACGTGTAGCATCCTTCAGGTTGTCCAAAACTTTCTAATCATTTCTTACTCTTGTGTTTCTCTAGCATTCACAACAACAGTACCCCTTAATCACAAAAACAAACTGCATCAGAAAACTCACAAACTGAATGTTCTTTGTGCTAGTATTGGATTTATATAAATACGCACACAACTCTTTCCATTGTCTGAATGTAGACTCACCCAGCATATAGTACTGATGAAAAGCCCTCAGGTTTCCAGCTGGATGGCAGTTTCACTCAGCTGGGAACATGAGAGCTTTTCATTATTCCATTGTAACAAAGGATTAAAACATTATTCTAATTAGCATACATGTAGCAGACATGAAAAAGAATATATGTTATCAAACACATGAAAGTCCCCCCCCCCCCCCCCCCCCCCACACACACACACAAAAATAAGATATTTTTAAAATGATGGTTACATCTTTGTACTTTTGTTTGGAGGAAAAGTGTTTTTCCGATTACTGTTGAATATTTTTCTTATTTTTTTACAGTGAGAACTTGGCCAAAATTTCAGTATTTTTTTATCTACAGTGGAGAACAGTTCATGTATACCATACAAGTATGCAAATACAGATAATAATAGCTAGAACTCTTAAAAAGAAGTTCAAAATAATTTGTCTACAAATCATAAAAATTGTTCTCAGTAAAAACAGAGCTTGATGCTACTTTTTATTTTCTGTATTTTCCCAAAAGTATCTCTAATGGTAGTTTCACTTCTTTTAAATCACCTCATACAAAAAAATCCACCAAATGCGTCTCATTTTTATTTTCTTTCTTACTTTCTAGTTTCTGGTTACATTTTTGACTCTCCCTAGTACAAATACTTTTTCTTCAAAAATACTTAAGTTGATCCATACACACTTATGACAGCATAAGCAACGCCACTTTGTTGTCCAGTCAGTTATGAAATTTCAGTTACGTCAGTGCTACTACTCTTACTATTGTTACTTTTCGAATCTATGCAGCATTTACACTGCACATAAGAAAGTGAAAACAACATACAAAACTGACAAAAGTTATGTATTTTCAATGTTTCTACATTATCTGGCAAAAAAGGTTGAAGGGTCAAACAAACATGTACCTCAACCACTACACAGTGGTCATGTACATAGATATTCCAAAAACCATTCTCCAAAGAGTCAACATTGCACAATGACTGGCTTCCCTTTTCCATTGTCTCATTCTATATACACACAAGTACTATAATGTATAAGCTGAAAATTTCACTAGTCTTGTATGCTAAACAGTTGGATCAGCAGATGACTATATTAGTCTTAGCCTTGGACTTAAAACCTTATCGCTACATTGTACAGGCATATATTACAAAGCTTAAGGACATTACAATGCACCTGTGTTGTTTATTGCTATTTCACAGAGAAATAATTAGCAGATTTAGAAGTATGAGAATATTTCACCAGTCATTGTAATCATTCTATTCTTTATAAAGTGAGATGACATGAAATGTTCTCCCAGTATTCATGTTTGTACTTTATTTCACTATGGTTAAAAATAATTTTGAGATCAATTAATCAAAACAGTATACATTTTATACTACTGTTTATTCTTCTTCTTCACGTGTTTTTTCACATGTACAGCTTCAACTGTAGAAAGAATATTCAAAGTGGCAAAATACATAAGAAAAACAATTTCAGGAATGTTTGTAACAGATCAAGTCTCTTTGTGTATACTGTGAGTTTGCCACTATATAGACCTTCAAAGCATTGTTGCTTAACCAGACAGTTATCAGTTATGCTATGGCTTGCTTGTCCAGCAAGAGGTTAAAATATGGATGATAAAGTATACAAAATTTATTTATATAATACCAAAGGATGTAACATACTGTGAGTTGCTTATACAGCACAGGGTTAGAATATGGATAATAATGTACACAAAATGTATTTTTATGATACCAGAGGATGCAAGATAACTCAGATGAATGCTAATAGTAACACAAAAAAAGAAAAAAAGCCACGAAACACCTCCTTACAGACACACGTATACATCCATAAAGATTTAAGAGTATCATGATATTTGTTCATAATTAGTGACATACAATGCACATAAATGATCATTGCCTATGAGGAATATCATTTATTACTGTAATCTTCTGCCTAACTTTTCTAAAAATAATAAAATGTCTGCCTTTGTACCTTGGAATGACATTGGAAAGGAGGCTGTTTAGTTCTACACAGTTCATAAACCTCGCAGTGGATGCATTACACTTTTGACTATTTCATGTAGCCACTAATACCAAACAAATTTTAAGGAAGAATACTTCAGTTTCAAGCCCAACATACAGTAAAGCTATTCATATGTACATATTGTATCATTACAGAACCTTCACGCAAGACCTGTGTGTGACCCACTAGTGCTGAAGGCTTTATACCACAGTCATATTTGGTGGCTATTTCATTTCCAATATAAATTATTATTGTGAATAGACTTTTACTGCAGTTGAACTATTTTTATCCATCAACACCCTTCACTACTTGGAAACTGCACACTAAGAGATGGCGTTATGTAAGAGTTAAAGTACATGCACTCAATAACGGGCACTGTGTTTCTTTCTGAGGAGTCTTGATTAAGTTCTAATGTTTCATGCAGATGGACATAGCTATAAGCCTACCCAACTGTGCATAAATACATGGTTATATTCTCTTTTTTTTCTTTTCTTTGTTTTTTTGGGCTGGAATATAGTGGATGTTACATGCACATATAAAGTAGCTGGGGATATTCCAATCACATGTTGTTCTGATGTGTCTCAATCCAAGAAAAGTGAAACGCGTACTGTTTTATTTTAGCATTTCACTGCACATAAAAAACAGCAGTGCTGTTCTCTCACACAGATTAGTAGCCAGAATAATGAACAATTCTTGCAGCTATGTCATCGGGACCTGTAACAGAAAGTATATCTTTAATTCAACAAGTAAAAGTAAAAAATGAGAGTGATAACCTATGCTCATAACCTAAAGCTGTGTACTTACCAACAGCAGAAATTGGGAGAACTGACACTTGAGTTTGCAGTAATGCTAAATGCTTCAAGACAAATCTTGAGTATCTGAATGACTTTTTGAGTAACTAAAGGATCAAGGAACTGAAGGAAATGTAGAAACAATGCAGAATGATAGATACCACATAGAATAACAGACCCAGATATAACTGCTTGAATCTTACTGTCTATTTGCAACTAGTACCTTAATCTGAAACTTGAATCCTCTGTAACTTATGTCAAATTTTTACACTTATCCCTCTAGACTATTTATCACTCAACTTTCAATGAACCTTTATTTCAAAAAGCTCAAGATGCATCTCCAGCAGTTTAGCATTGATGCCTACCTTGCCACAGTTTTTCCAATTCCTGTTGCAGTAGATAAAATTTTCTTGTTTTCTCAAATTGAGACTCTGTGGTAAAAATAAAGGCTACATGCAGTTAGCTAGGAAAGTCAATGTAATATCATGGTGAATTATAAGAACATCATTCTTCAGTTACTGATTTGGCAAGAGAGTCATTACTAAGCAATAACATTCATGTTCAGGAACCAGTATGACAACATAATTTAATAATAAACATTAATTGTATTTATGGCAAAATTCTCATGTTGACCCTTGAAAACGCAGCTTACTGGTTGTTTCTCTGAAAGTTTTGTCCCCTAATACTTTAAAAAAGTTAAATTTTTGTTCGTTTAACTACTATTCTGTATTTTATTTTGTCTTTTGGAGATGAGTAGCTAACTCAGCCACATTTCTACACTATGACAATGGTTCTTTGCAAGAGTGGTGTGCCTAGTATTTATATCAGTCTTTGGTGGCACAATAATTGCAAAGAAGAGTTAAAAGAAACCATACACACATTTCCATACATAGATCATAGAAAATATGGCCTAATTTGAATATAAATTTGAAGAGAGTTGTCTGAAAAGCCATCTTCCACAGTTTTTATGAAATATAACCACTATTAGGCTTTGGATATGTCCAGTGAAGGTAAGACAGTTTCTTCAGGAAATAAGATTTTAAATGAGGATGCAAAAAATACTGAGTCTTACAATCTTTATGAAGAGTAAACAAAAATGGGAATACAAAGACATGAAAAAAAAAATCTTGATTGCAAGACTGTTGTCAGAGTGTCTCAAAATTAGAATTCCACAAAAACTAAGATCATAGGTACTAACAGACCATGTACGCCTCTATCTCTGCTGTGTTAACAACTGAGACCAACATCTGTGTCCCCTGATGGAAGGCAAGAAGTGAAGGTACTGTCATTATACCCTATGCAAAGTTGAACAAACAGTTTCTCCCATTTATAGCTGAAATCAAGCTTGGTTTTAACAGTTGAACTGCTTTTTGGGTTACTATTAGACATGTGGTAGCGCAGTTAACCTGATTTCTAATAAATTGCAAATATTGATGTGATGGTTACAGATTTTACATTGAACCCGGTAAAGCATAACAAACAGTCTGAAACATTGTATCTGCAGTTCCTTCTTTCTACAAATGACAGAATTAGTTCTTCAGTGACTGGCCCAGATACTTGAGGACATTTAAGCACCTGCTTCCAGGGCGTGAGGAGGCACACTGGCCGTGGATCAAATCCATCTCGCAGATTAACAAAGGGGGCAGGTATACCGGCCAGTCTGGATGTAGTTTCTAGGCAGTTTCCGACATGAAACTAGGTATATACTGAGCTGGTTCCCACCTCAGATAAACAATGAGCAAACACTTGGGAACACAATGTCACATTTGACCATGCGATTACACTAGACACACACAGAAGAGGTACATGCTTCCTGAAGAGAGCTAGCAGAAGCTTTAAATGTCTTTGAGAGTGATGATCCCACTGTAACAATAGCCTAGAGATGTGTATGTTTGGTTCTCCATAGAATAGCAATACAATAGCAATCCAAATCTGGAACTGTATGGATAAAGGGCACCAGACAGGAAGGAGGGGAGGGAGAATTAGTTATTGAGTGAATTCCTGTTTTTGCTACATTGGGAGTCACTTAGTTCACTGCTTTAACAGCAATGGAAAACATATATCAATTTTGCAGGAACCATTTAGTTCTCTGACACATCCTCAACAGTATAAGTAAAATGTTTTATTTTTATATGACATCTATTTCTGTCCACAACATTTGGTTTTTACACAAAATAGGCATTTAAGTTTTATGGCTTTTGCTTAATCTAGTACACATACCAAAACAACATCATGATAAGAAGTACATTCTATTAGAAAATATTGATTGCATAGAAACCTACTGTAGTGAGTTAGATATTAACATTCTGTTTTCTCAAAACCTTTGTAATTCACGGCATAAATTCTCACTTTGAACTCATGCAAATATCTCTGGAAGAACTACAAAATTATTCCCTTTCACAACTCAGACTTAACCAGTTTGCCTCATGTGCTGTGTGCTAAGCAAGACATCTGTGAGCATACATGATGCTCAAATTTTGTAGGAAATTTATGGTAACATGTAAATACTTTTGGATTAAAAGAGCCCACAGCCCGAAAAGTAGGCTAGGCTTACAATTCCAGTGCTGCATTTCATCAGGTGGATTAGGTTGTGGTGGGGCTAGTGTCAGGTCAGGGGGGTAAAGGGAGAGAGAGATGGGAGGCAAGAAGAGGGATTGGAAGTGGGTGGCTAGTGGCTATGGGATAGGCAGCTAGTTTGCTAGCTAGGAATGCGAGAGGGAAGTGTGGCTGGTGCACAGGCTAGGCATGTGACATGTGGTTGTTGGAGCTGGTGGAGGTGATGTCAGGATTTGAATCTGGGAGGGATGACAGGAGGGGAGAAGTGGAAAATGTTGGAGAGGGTGTGGGGACAGTGGTTTACTGGTGATTGAGGCCACGACGATTACGGGAGCAAAGAATGTGTTGCAAGAATAATTACCATATGCATAGTTTACAGAAGCTGCTGGTGGAATAAAGGATCCAGATGGCCCAGGCTGTGAAGCAGCCACTGAAATTGAGTATGTTATGCTCAGCTGCATGTTGTGCCATTGGATGGCCAACTCTGTTCTTGGCCACACTTTGGCAGTGGCCAATTATCTTGGTGGACAGTTGGTTGGTAGTTATACTGACATAAAAAGCCATGCAGTGTTTGTAGTAGAGTTGGTATATGACATGGCTGTTTTCACAGATGGCCCAGCCTCCGATGGGGCCGGAAAGCTTATGATAGGATTGAAGTAGCAAGTGTTGCAGTTCATACCACCATCCAATCATGTCCCTGCTCCCTCCCACCTAACCACTCCCTGGTCACCCTCCAGGAATTCCTACCTTGAACTTGGTTTCACTATCCTACCCCACATCTCTTCCTAAGAACAATGATCTTTCTGCAGAAAAAAGGACAGCCATATACAAACTTAAAACAAATTGCTACTTAATCATCCCACCTGCAGACAAAGGCTCCACCTATGTTACAATGAGTTGCAGTGACTACCTGGCAGAAGGCCTTCACCAATTGTCTCACTCTTCCACCTACTAGCTCTTCCATAGTGATCCCATACCATAAGTCCAACATAACCTCCAGTCCCTTCTAAAACCATAGTCCCTTCCCAGAAGCTCTCACCTGAGTCCACCTCACCCCTCCTCTTCACCCCAAAAACTACCCACATGACCAGCTACTATATACTCCCCAAAGTCCAAAAAACAAACAATATAGGATGCCCCATTGTAGCTGGCTATTGTGCTGCTACTAAGAGAGTTTCTGCTCTTGTTGACCAACAACTCCAACCAATTACCCAAAATGTAGCGTCTCGCATCAAAGATACTAACCACTTCCTTCACCAACTATCCACTACACCCATCCCTTTACTTCCTAGATCCCTACTTATCATCATTGATGCCATTGCCCTATACACCAACATCCCTCATGCCCATGGCCTTGCCACTATTGAACACTACCTCGTCCAGTGTCCCTCAGACTCCAAACCCACCATCTCATTCCTTATATATCTCACCAACTATAACTTCACATATGACTACTTTTAATTCAAATGGAAGGCACAGCACCCTCCCATGCCAACCTATTTATGGGTCATCTACAGGATACCTTTCTAGCCTCACAGAACTTCCTAACCCTAGTCTAATTCAGGTTCACTGATGGTTTTTTAATCATCTGAACTCAGAGCCATGACATCCTGCTCTCATTCCTTCACAACCTCAACACCTTCTCTCCCATCTGCTTCACTTTCACAAATGTTGACTGCCACCTCCATGATGGCTCCAACTACACCTCTGTCCACATCAAACCCACCAATCACTAACAGTACTCACATTTTGAAAGCTGCCATCCCTTCCACAACAAAAAATCACTCCCATACAGCTTGACCACCTGTAGGCGACATATCTGCAGTATCGAGAACTCCCTTACCCCATATACTGAAGGTCTCCTGAATTCCTTCACAGGCAGGTTCTACCCCACAAACCTAGTCCACAAATAAATTTTCCATGCCACATCCTCACACTCCCCAAACCTCTCACCACCCCCAAGGATCAGCCAGTACTGTGTCCTCATATATTCTTGGTCAGGGCTTTGATTATCTCTCATCATGCCCTCAAATGAGGGACATCCTACCCAAGATCCTTCCAACACCTTCTAAATTGGTGTTCCATCAGCCACCCATCATATATCTGTGGAAGACGAAGCTGCGGGACCTGCCCAATCCACACACTCAGCACTCTCCTGTCACAAGCTTTTCCTACCCCATCAGAGGCCACACCATTTGTGAAAACAAATATCTCATGTAGCAACTCTGTGGCAGACACTGCACAGCTTTTTATGTTGGTATGACTACCAATCAGCTGTTCACCAGGATGAATGGCTACTGCCAAACTAGTCCAAGGAAAAAGTTGACCAGCTGGTGGCACAACATGAAAGTGAGCATAAGATGCTCAATTTCAATGAGTGCTTCGCAACCTGAGCTGTCTGGATCCTTCCCTCCACCAAAAGCTTCTCTGAACTGCACAGATGGAAGTTATTCTTGCAATAAATCCATGCTTCCATATTTGTCTTGGCCTCATTCTCCAATAATCTGCGTCCCCACACCCTCCACCCAAGTTACCCCTTCCTGTCCTGTCAGCCCCTGCTAAATTCTCCAAATTAAACAAAGTCAAGCATTCACCTTCCCTACTGCCAACTTGATATTCTAATTCCATTTCATATCACTTTATGACATTACACTTAGATATTTAATCATTGTGACTGTGTCAAGCTGCACCTTAATAATTCTATATTCAAATGGTACAGGATTGTTTTTCCCACTCAGCTGCATTAACTTATAGTTTTCTACATTCAGAGCAAGCTACTGTTCATCAGACCAAGTAGAAATTTTGTCTAAGTCATTGTGTATACTCCTACAGTCACTCATCTATGACAACCTCCCATACACCACAGTGTCATTAGCAGACAGCTGTAAATTTCTGCACACGTTGCCTGTCAGGTCATTTATCTATATAGAGAATAAAAGTTGTCCTATGACACTTCCCTGTGGCACTCCAGACTATACCTTGTCTCTGATGAAGACTCACCATGGAGGACAATGTACTGGGAGTGCTAGTTCTGCAGGGTTCGCAGGAGAGCTTCTGTAAGGTTTGGAAGGTAGGAGACGAGGTACTGGCAGAAGTAAAGCTGTGAGGATGGTGCATGAGTTGTGCTTGGGTAGCTCAGTTGGTAGAGCACTTCCCCACGTAAGGCAAAGGTCATGAGTTCAAGTCTCGGTCCGGCGTACAGTTTTAATCTGCCAGGAAGTTTCATCCCTACCCTTATCTGGAACTGAACTTGGGATCTACAGGGTAGAAGTCTAATGCTCTACCCACCAGCCCACCATGACTACTTTTGCATCGATTAAATAACAAAAAATCTTCCACTTGCTTGAAAGTAAATGACATCCCACAAAGAAATTGTCTGCTTCCTGGTTTATCTTCTGATTATGTATGAACACATGCATACATGGTGAGGCGGCTAAGTCATAACACCCCTTGTATCTCCCCAACCGTAACAGATATAGATACAAAGATTCCATTTGGACAGTGAATTGCAGGGACAGAGGCTACTTGAATACATCACATTTTTTTTATTACAGAGATATGAGGCCATCTTTGGTTTTTTTTAAATGGAACCCTATATTAAATTTTAGTGTAACATGATGGGCTTAAAAAGACGGTTTCAAATATGTGTATACCATAATATTTAGGCAAATAGTTTTTGAGATGCAGATGTATTCTTGTATCACGTTTGTCATTCGAAGCGGCATTGTCCAATGTGACCTTTCCTGTTGTGTAGAGTACATCGTAAATGTTGCGAGTCCATCCATTTACACGTCCATTTACCCAACAATAGTAATACATACTGTGATACTTTGCACAAAAATTAACTGATGATGTTGCGCAAATATTATTCAGTTATTTGACAACTGTGATACCAAAATAGTAGACAACATACAGTATTAAAATACTACAAGATGTTAATACATTTTAAGTAACAGAAATACAAATGTAAATGAGGAGGCCCTTATTGGTCACAATTATTTCATACATATTTGTTTTCTATTTGAAAATATTTACTATTGATCGCAATAAAAAGCTAAAACACACAAACATGCAAAATAAATACTGTACAGGATACAAAAATTTACTGCAGCATGTGCTCATAATGCTTCCCCTCTGCAGCAATGCACATTCGTAGTCACCATTTGAATGATCTGTGAAGGGTGTCATGTATGATATCAGCGCACGCTTCAATGATATGTTGCTTCATATCGTCTGGTGTAGTTGGTATTTGAGCATACACTTTATGTTTGATTGTTCCCCACAGAAAAAAATTGAGAGGGGTCAAATCAGGAAGCGAGAATGGCCACTTCACTTCAGCACGTCTTCCTATCCAACAATCCAGGAACTTTTCATTTAGCAGCTCTGTAGCCACACGGGAAGAGTAAGCAGGACAGCCGTCATGTTGGAACCACATGCACTGACACATAGTTAGTGGTACCTCTTCCAGCAAAACGGACAGAACGTTTCACAAAAGCTGTGCATATTTATTGCCATTTAGTATACCCAGAATGATATACGACCCCACAATGGCATTTCCGACAATGCCCCACCACACGTTAACACTTCATGGTTGCTGATGCTGTACCTGTCGAAGCCGATGAGGGTTCTCTATTGACCAGTAATGCATATCATGCAAATTCACATTACTGTGGTTGGTGAAAGTCGCTAAAGCACCCATTGAAGAAACGTTGGATCATCTTGTAAGCGCTGCAGAGCAAACCGGCAAAATTCCTTGCGCTGTTCAAAATCCACACCGCAGAGTGCTTGATGTAACGAGAGGTGAAACAGGTGAAATCTATGCCGGTGCAATATGCGTAGAACACTTTTTTGAGTTAAACCACATTCCGAGGCGATACATCGCAATGAAACAGTTAGGTCGTTATGCACCAATGCTAGAATGCCCTCTTCATGTACCTCGCCAGTTGTGGTTTTCTGCCTTGTCCTCAGCATGGCATTCCGTGATCCCAATTCAAGTAGTTTCTTGCAAATACGTGCAAGAAGCTCACACGTAGGACACTCACGATCAAGATACAGCTGTCCATATCACTTTAGTGCTCTAACAGCATTTCTTCTGCTTTCACCATACACTAGAATCATATCTAACTTTTCTTCATTGGTGTACATGTTTGCTCCAAGAAACTGTGATGGAAATGCGATGTCTCATTACCCCAGCAGCACATTTATAGCCTTCTCTCCAGCTACCTTGTGTGTCATCTTGCAGCATTATCGAGAAGCAGGAAAACAATGGCTTTCCTGTTAAGATCCTCAGTGGTCAACAGGAAAGGTCGAATAGGACTATGCTGCTAAGACGGATGAATACAATCCGCTAACATATTTGTGTCTCAAAAACTATTCACCTGAATATTATGATATACACATATTTGAAACCGTCTTTTTAAGCCCATCATGGTATGCTAAAATTTAACATACGGTTCCATTTAAAAAAAAACAAAGATGGGCTCATACCTCTGTAATAAAAAATAGCACAAACATGAAATGTGATGTATTCAAGTAGCCCCTATCCCTGCAATTCACTGTACAAATGGCATCTTTGTATCTATTACGGTTGGGGAGATCCAAGGGGTGTTATGACTTGGCTGCCTCACCCTGTATATTCTTTTTCAAATTTTCACAGCCTATGCTAGCAAATTATTTCTCCAAATAATCACACTTGCATCACAATACTGCTTTATCTTTTTCTATTACAAATGCAAAATCCAATTTCCAGTACTAATTTCCACACTTTTCAATAGTAGCACTGTCAAAATGTGTCTAAAGGAAGATGTAGTTTTTCAGCATCATGACATTATCACACGGGTTTATCACATTCAGCAAGAAATAATTTTGGTAGATATTTTCACTTAATGAAACAAAATGATCGTATGGCACTGATTGCCACGAGTCCCCACCAAGGAATGTTCGGCCACCGATTTGCAAGTCTGTTCAGTTGACACCATACTGGGTGACTTGCGTGTCAATGATGATGAAATGATGATAACAACAAAACACCCAGTTCCTGAATTCCTGAATTGAGAAAATCTTTGACCTTGTTGGGAATTTAACCTGGGCCTGCTACATGGTAGTCAGATGGAATAACCACTTCGCTAAGAGGGTGGACTTCACTTAATGAATATCCAATGAAATAAAGTATAAATTATATGAATCTAATCTATCCACAAAAATGTGCAAGTAAAACTAATAAAATGTGATGCACTATAGTTAGTGAACTTTCATGGGGTTCTGGTTTTCGAAAATCGAGAATCCAATAACTTCTTTGATTTGCTGTCTGTTCTGTTTTATGAATTAATTTTACTAAGAACAAGATTTTCATAAATATTTTAAAGATGCTGGATACTAACTTTACTTTGGCTTTTTCTGACCAAACTATACAATTTTCCTCTTTTTCCTATCCCGAAATATTGCTTAAATTTTTTCTACTACACAATGTACTCAAGTTTTCATATAGTAAAATCATACTGTAAAATTTATTGATGTTACCAAACAGTCAAATCAGTCACAACATTCAAACTGGTAGAGATAAATACACGGTTCAAAAATTGCAAGAGGAGGCAGCATATATCAAAAAGGCCAGGAGATGCAGAGAGACATCAACTGCATTCCTTCATGGTTAGACTGATCTTACAAAATCATAACTGTATTTTAAGGAGTACACAGGAGCTGATATAGGTTCAGTTTGTAATTTAATAATAATGAGGAGTGGGCTGAAGTTTAAGAGAAACCCCAAGATGATCAACATACAAGGAAGTGGAATATTAAGGAAATGTGGACTGATGATATGTTTTCAATGTTTCCTGAGGCTGTGGTAATGAACAACACAGTAGGTGATTAAGGGAAGAAGTTGTGGAAATCTCTGAAAAGGGTTATCACTGAAGTTGGACAGATAAATATAGATATAAAAAAGTAACTGTGAAGAAATTGGACATGCCAGAAGACATGTTTCAATTGATCGATGAAGGAAATACAAAAACTCCACAAAAAGAATGGAATACATAAATACATCTCAGTTAGAAATGAAATCATGAGGAAGTGGAAGGAAGCTAACATGAAATGGTAACAGGAAATATGTCATTTGGACAAATTCATTATGAAGCAAAGTCAAAACAACTGCCACAGAATGTAAAAGCAAATGTGTTGACATTATGAGTACAAGAGGAATCCCACTGTTAAATACAAAGGGGAGAGGGGATAGATAAAAAGGACGGATAGAGGACCTCTGCTAGGGGCCAAGGACTCACTGACAGCATGGTAGAAGATGAAATGGGTGACAATTTGGAGGACATAGGGGTTTTAGTATTAGAATCAGAGTCTGACTGACCTTTTGGAATACATGTGAGTGAACAATGCAAAAGCAGTAGTTAACATTCCTATGGAAACCAAACAGTTAACCAAGTTGGTGGCAGATATAGACCATCAGAGTTTTGGAAGAATATCATCCACACAATGCTAGATATACGACAGGCAGATAAATGTGGCAGTTATTGCATAGTGAGCTACATTCCTATGGAATTTATAAAATCATTGGGGGAAGTGGAAACCAAATAATTAATCAAAGTGGTGGTAGATACAGACCATCAGAGTCTTGGAAGAATATCATCCACACAATCACAGATATACAATAGGCAGATAAATGTGGTAATTATTGCACAGTCAGCTGGATGGTTCATGTATCTAAGTTGCTGATGAGGACAATACACAAAAGAATGGAAAATACAATTGAGGATCTGTTAAATGTCAAACAGTTTGGCCTTAAACTTGATAAATGCACTAGAAAGGCAGTTATGACGTTACATGTAATGGAAGAAAACTTAAAGAAAAATTAAGGTACTTTTATAGGATTCATTGACGTAGAAAAACAGATTGACTATGGAAAAGGAACACACGATGTTCAAAAATCCTCAAAACAATAGTTATAAATTGCAGAACAATGTGTGTAATACACCATATATATAAGAACAAACAGGAAACAATGAGAATGGAAGACCCTACAGTTCAAAGCGTATATAGAAGAAGTGTGAACTACATACATGGAAGGTTACGAAGTGTGATTAAAATTAAGAGGAGGAAATGTCAATAATAGATTCACTGTTGATATTACTATCATCTGGGAAAGTGGAGAAGAATTAAAAGACATGTTGAGTGGAAAGAACATTTCTTTGAGTACAGAATATGGATTGATAACAAACCTTCCAGCCAGGAAAGTAGTGCATGATGGATGAAGTGAGGAAGGAAGATGAAAGAAGTAGAGTTGCACAGGAAATGAGAGCATTCCTTTCAACTAAATCTATTATATCAGATTTAAGAAATAAATTTCTGAGAATGTATGTTTGGAGCACAACACTGTATGCACATGAATCATTGGTTGTGTAAAAAACAGAAAGGAAAAGAATTTCAAGCATTTGAGATTTGGTGTTACAGAAGAATGTGGTTGTTCATGGTTGCCTATCACCAGGCAATACATCAAAAATTGCAGTTAGACCTTGTGGTGTCTGTTGTGTACGGTAGTGGCTCTCCTAATGCTCAGGCCAATGTGGTCAGTATCATCAGAAATGTCATGTGAAGCCAGGACAATGAAGTAGTGGAATGGTTGGCAGTGAGTCCCAACCTAAGACTCATCTTGGACACATGGAACATGCTTGTCAGATGTGTTCATGGTTGTCTTGATCCACAATACTCTCCAAGAACTCTCATGGGCTCTCGCTGAATAGCATAGAAAATGCACAGAAGACTTAAATCAAGAAAGCTAGAGACAGGAGTTTCAAATTTAGTTATCTTGATCACACATGGTTTTAATATTTTATCATTTTATCACTTAGTTCTGTTTCTGTAATTAAAGCTACTATATTGAACTTCTTGTCTAATGGTTCTACATCTTCAGTATTATTTATCCTATGCACATTCATGGTCATGCAAGTAATGAACAAGGTTCTTTCGAAATGCTTCTTTTCCCTTCATTTGTAAACTCAAAGAGAACATTGCATTTACCAGCCAATCACGCCAGTCATTTATATCACACATCTACACAACTGACTAAAAATATGTAGGTCAAGGTGAATAAAAGCAAACTGCATTCACAGTATTTATTCCAAGAAAGTAAACAAGGGCTCTTAAATTGTTCCTCAAGCCTTACAGAATAAATTGGGGCTATAATCTGTTTGTGATTGGAGCAGTGGGCTAATATCTGTACGTACAGGGTTTGTCTCTCATGAAATTTGTCACAACAGTGAGCTCTGGTAACTGTGATTCCAGGATTAATATTTCACAGTTCCCCCCTCTCCTTCCTCTTCTCTTCTCTCTCTCTCTCTCTCTCCCCCCGTGTGTGTGTGTGTGTGTGTGTGTGTGTGTGTGTGTGTGTGTGAGAGAGAGAGAGAGAGAGAGAGAGAGAGAGAGAGAGAGAGAGAGAGGGAGAGGGGGAGAGAGAGAGAGAGAGAGAGAGAGAGTGAGTGTGTGTGCACGTCCATGTGAACTTGTAGTATTTATATCCAGGTAGAATCTTTCAGGTTTGTCACAGACATGGCACAAACTGCTTCTCCCTAACACATGTTAAAACGTGATACATGGCTTGTAATATTCTGCTCAATATGTATAGTACTTGACAGATACTCTCATAAATAATGTAAGCAATAGGGATTATTCTCAGTTCCTTTGCTAATTTAGGTAATACTGCAATACCAAAGAAACTTTTACAACATAGATTTTACTTACATTAATTTCATGTAAAACAAGGTACATGCCCAACAATAAATTGGAGAGTGTCTTTTTGTCCAAAAATAAATAACATAGTATGGACCGATGACCGTCGCAGTCTGGTCCCTTTAACTCCCACAAACCAAATAACATAGTATTAACACAAGGCAGACGATAAAGATGTAAACGAACTCTGAAGCAAACAAAATAAACTGTACAGTATGATATGGATTAAATACGATAGAAGGGTTTAACATCCCATCAATGACAGGGTCATTCCAAACAGAGCACAAGCTTAGACTAGACAGGCGTGGGACAGGAAATGTGTGTCCTCACTGAGATCAGCACCAGAACCAAAACAATGCTTCACCAGTTATTGAATCAAGCAATGGAAAATCCAGGATGGACTGTAACAATATGATGAAAATAACAAAATTATGAAAAGGAAGTTGCAGCATCTCCGTTGTATAGTGAGTAGCAACTTTCCTTTTCATAATATTGTCACCAGTTATTGTGAATTCTAAGTGGAGCTGGAATAACTACAGAAAACAATGAGAAAACAACAGTCTCCTGTTAGGTCTATCAGCAAAAAACCACTTTGCAATAATGCATCTCACTTGAGCTAATGAAAAAAAAATAAAAAGATTTAAAATATATGCTGGTATATATTCTTCCCTGCAAGTTCTATTGAGACCATGTGCCCTGTTCAGGTTCCCAGAATCCAGACTGTCAGACAACGAATAAATTAATCATCACACTACAAGATGTAAATAAAGCAAGGCACAAGATGAATCAGCTGTCACAGAACTCTGGAAACATTACCCAAGAATCAACTGAAATCCATCACAAAGTAAATAGCAGAAATTTGGAATATGAAAACCCTAACCGAAGACTGGAAAATTCCATCCACCTGTGACCTACAAAACTCTATCACTTACACTCTTGGAACAATTAGAAGTGTATGCTGAGAATCAAACAGGTGAATACCGAGAGAACTCAACAGCCAAACAGACCCAGATAATTGTCACATACTGTATGCTTACATCTAAAACATTTGTGTCAGTCTTTTTAGACTATGAGTAAGCATATGACTTGATAGACCATGAGGTCTTGTTAAACATGCTTAATGAATTAACCAAACTGCTGGCCATAATTAGAGCCATCCTGACAGTCAAGAAATCCAAGGTAAAGTTCCTCAGATGTACCTCACATTTTTTTAACATGAAAATAGGATTCCAAATAGTTATGGTCTGACTCTGTTGCCTTTCAATTGTGTTCATCCGAACCTGGTGAGTGGAGCTAACATAAGACCATTTACAGTAAACAAGGTTTTCTGAGAACAGCAGCATATGTCATTACAGAACATTTCCAAAACCGGTAGTTTTGTATGTAATCAAAACCCTGTACTGGAGCAGTGGTAAAGGACTCTTTCAAGAGATGGAGAACAAAACGTACAAAATCTTTATATGTATCACTGGTATTCAATTACAAGAACAACATTCACAAAAAAGTCCAACAAAGAAGTTAACAATCAAGTTAAACAAAGCACAAAAGTTATCTGCATAAGAGAGCCAAAACTCTATGGTCACTTCAGACAAATGTTCAGAAACAAGCTAACCAAAACGACTTTCGGTTTTCTCAACACTGTGCCAAAACTCTCAATGCCCTGGTTCACAAACACCAAAGATAATCTCCAAACATTATATATCAAAGCCTTTGACAGGAACCTATTCTGTAAAAAGATAGTGACAAATGGGATAAAATGAGACAAACAACCAAGAACAATTTTTTTTTCATTGAGGCTAACTTACACCATTCTAAGCCTTGTTAAATTTGGCAGGGAGCTTAGATTTCTTCAATGCTCCAATTCTTATATTCATTGTGAACAGTTTTCTTCTTCCACTCCTCTGTCCAGAGGATGTAGTGTTTTGTTTCTGGTTGTTCATCTCAGTTCATACCATTTGTCACTATCTTTTTTGCAGTCAAAGCCACCTACAGTCTTAATTTCTAAAGTTTCAAGCTGTCTTTGCTGCTTGTTAATAAACCAGGACATTGCAGTTTTTGTACATACATGCTTTCACTGGTTGAATTTATAAAAAAAGTAAAGGATATAAATTGTTGTTTAAAGCAGATTATCACAGGAAATCCAATTCTGGACTGAAAAACCATAAATTTAATTAAAACACTACACAGTCATATTGAAGGAGCTGTACAGTTTCCTTTAGGCACAATGTCTATGCCTTTGCCTTCCTAAAACATAGGAACCATGGAAAAATCCAATGACATTCTCCCTAATATTAGATTACTAACTGCAAGTGACTCCCAGAAGCTGATCTTGAGCAGGAAATAATTTACATATATAAAAAAAAATGCATACAAAATATTCAAATCATATGCAAAACAACAGAGTAGGATATACTGATGATATTTGCATATGAATACTCTTAGACACACACACACACACACACACACACACACACACACACACACACGTCCCCCCTATGGGCCATTAGACACATTTTCTGTGGCGTTTCAACATATATTTGCAATTTAGTTTTTGCTATGTGTAGCTGGAGTCAGCCAAAACAAATCTTGCTCTTCACATCTTTCATATGATGCCCAGTGTCAACGAAAAGTGTCGGCCTGTTTCTCATTACAAACAAAATTGTTTTTAAAGTGGAATTTTACATGCCATTCAATAGAGCAGTCCCATAATATTAGTCTAGTGTGTTATTTTGTTTATAATATGTATTAATGGGAACAGTAAAACACAAGGAATAATTAGTAGTTCAGCAGCGACTGAGCAGCACTTCTGAATGTCATTACGTCAGAGTGGGCAAGGGTGGTGCTGTTGCTGCTCATTATTCTTCATGTTTTACAGTCACACATTGATAAAAGGAATATCACATTAGACTAATTTGGGACAACTTTGTCAAATGGGCATATAAAATTCCACTTTAAAAATCATTTTATCATTTTGTTTGTAACCTAAAACAAACCAACACTTTCCATCAATGTTGGGAATTGCCTGAAAGATGTGATGAGCAGTATTTGTTTGGGCTGACTCCAGCTACAAGTGGCAAAACTGCAAATATCTGCTGAAACACATTAGAAAATGTGCCTAACAATTCTTAGGAGAGGGACCATACATATAACAGTGTCCTAATGTAACCACCAAAACAAAGTTATTCAAATACACTTTCTGATACATAAATTGAATATTTTAATGTGTTATACTGTATAAGACAGAAGAAATTTAACAATATATATTATAACTGAAACACTAAAATAAGATATGAAACATTGTCACAAAAAAAGCCTCAAAAGAAGAGCACATGGAATGTTTACAATGTTATGTGCAATAAAGTGGTTAATACTGATATCTATCCTTATGAGACTTGAAATATATACACAAAACACATAAATCAAAAATTAAGGTGCACAGAACGTGTCAAACTAAAGATGTTGCAGACAGGATGAAAGTGGTGAACTGTATACATCCACTTCAAAGGGTGATTGCCAAACAACATATTTGAAATTAATGTGTACTAGGATGTAGAAGAATATAAAACTAAAGTAAAGTAGAGATCAAACCAAAAATTCTCTTGAATACTACAGTTACTCTTTGCTTTTCTCTGACCTGAGAACCAGCTCACCCAGTTGTAAATTTGAATTATAAAACCTTAAGGGTTGGGGGGGGGGGGGGGGGGGAAGACAAGGGTGTGGGGAAAAGGTGGCAAACAAAGGGCGCCAGGGGGAAATCTTGTTAGTAAATTTTAAACTCTGTTAAGCAACAGTGTTCACTTGCTGTCAAAACTACAGAAGGAAGATCCTCATACAGATGTAGAGAAATGTAGGGTGCAGCAGAACAATGCTAAGAAACTTACAGGTAAGTCAGGAGAAAAGCAGAACAGGAAAAGAAGAGTTCTGCTGCTAGGTAGCAGTCACAGGATGGGTGTAGGCAACTACAGCAAAAATTTGGAGCAGAGTACCAGATCACAAGTTTTGTGAAACCAAGTGCTGGTGTTACTCTGGCAACCACAAACTTAGATCAAATGTGTAAGAATTTTGACAAAGAGGATTAAGTGTGGATAGTTGGGGGAGCTGGTAACATGCTGGATAAAAACAGAAAGTACAGTATTAGGGGTGACCAGGACAAAATATATGCAGCTGCTGCGCACACAAATGTGGGTTTTGTGGCACTATGTGCTGAGTTAACTCTGCTGTAAACTGAGTAAACATGCAGTTGAGAGAGTTCCTTCAGATGGATATACTTATCATGGTCTACACCTCAGTAGAAAGGGAAAGGCCAAGTCAGAAGGTCTGTTAGCAGGAATCATAAGGGGGCCAACAACATGCAAAAACAAATCCCTGTGGTTACTGGGGTCAGATGAGACACTGACATTAAGTTAGAATTCAGGAAGATAGCATTAAAGGAAATTAGAGTGACAGAGACTCCCAATTCATCTCATAATAATAGAGGAAAAAGTGAAATAAACTTGTTTCATCAGACTGTAATGGAGGTAAAAAATAAAGTAAATGAGCTGTTAACTGGTTTGCAAGACCTTAGTAGTTGGAAAGAAACTGATGTCATCTGTCTGTCTGAACAGTGTATAATCATAGGGACATAAAATCTTTATGTCATTGGTTACAAGTTAAATGCTTATTCATGTAGACCCAATATGGATAAAGGAGGCATTGTCACATAAATAAAAAAGGGACATAAACACAAAAGTGTAGAAACAAGTGAATTCTGTATAGATTAGAATACAGAAGCATGTGCTTGTGAATTACCATTGGGAAATGTAATATTTGTGATTGTTACAATTTATTTCTCCATTCGATAATTGAGATATTTTCATTAAAATGTTTCATGAATTATTGTGCTCTCTGTTTGACAGAAGGAAGGTGTTATTAATTTGTGGTGGTTTTAATGAAAAAATCTTGAAATAATCTGAAAGGACTAATGATCTAGAGGTGCTTTTAGCCATTTATAAGTTGGTATCAGTCATAAATTTCCCTACCCAAGTAGATCACGACAGTAGCACCCTTACAGATAAGGTATACATTCAAAAATCAGATGTCAAAGAGAAACATGCCTGTCCATTGTTACCAGATTGTAAGATCACAAGCCACAGTTACTCACTTTATACACCTTAGCTGCATGTATGGTTCGGAAACACTGTAAGAAAACAGTGAGGCTGATTAATGCCAAAACTACTGTGAATTTTTTTAAAAAAAGCTTAAAAAATGTTGACTGGAGTGAAGTTTATAATGAGTCTAAAGCTAACTCTAAATTTACATTTTTTTAAATCAGTTCATGCCTACTTCTGAAAATCATTTTCCTTGAAAGAGGCAATCATCCAACTGATGCACCAGGTTGAAGATACCTGTTTGGTAAAACACTGTGTCGTACTGCATGATGAAGTCTGTAACCGCCCGCTGCACATCCTTGTCTGACAGGAATCAATGAGCCTTCAAGGCCTTTTTTAAGGGACCAGAGGGATAATAATCACATGGCGAGAGATCAGGACTACAAGTCAGCTGCTTAAGTGTCTCCCACTTGCGTTGACATAACTTCTGAATTACAATATCTGTGACATGGGGACATGCATTATCATGAAGCAGTAGCACCCCTTTATGGAATTTGGCACATCATTAAACAACAGAGGCTTTCAAAAGACGTGCTGTCCCATACCCATTCTTCATTATCTGATGGATAACATTGCCATATTCCCCCCCCCCCCCCCCACCAAGAACGATGGACCTTGCCGTTGGTGGGGAGGCTTGCATGCCTCAGTGATACAGATAGCCGTACCATAGGTGCAACCACAAAGGAGGGGTATCTGTTGAGAGGCCAGACAAACATGTGGTTCCTGAAGATGGGCAGCGGCCTTTTCAGTAGTTGCAGGGGCAACAGTCTGGATGATTGACTGATCTGGCCTTGTAACACTAACCAAAATGGCCTTGCTGTGGTGGTACTGCGAACGGCTGAAAGCAAGGGGAAACTACAGCCATAATTTTTCCCGAGGGCACGCAACTTTACTGTATGGTTAAATGATGATGGCGTCCTCTTGGGTAAAATATTCCGGAGGTAGAATAGTCCCCCATTCAGATCTCCGGGCGGGGACTACTCAGGAGGACGTCGTTATCAGGAAAAAGAAAACTGGTGTTCTACGGATCGGAGCGTGGAATGTCAGATCCCTTAATCGAGCAGGTAGGTTAGAAAATTTAAAAAGGGAAATGGATAGGTTAAAGTTAGATATAGTAGGAATTAGTGAAGTTCGCTGGCAGGAGGAACAAGACTTTTGGTCAGGCGAATACAGGGTTATAAATACAAAATCAAATAGGGATAATGCAGGAGTAGGTTTAATAATGAATAGGAAAATAGGTGTGAGGGAAAGGTACTACAAACAGCATAGTGAACGCATTATTGTGGCCAAGATATACACGAAGCCCATGCCTACTACAGTAGTACAAGTTTATATGCTAACTAGCTCAGCAGATGACGAAGAAATTGAAGAAATGTATGATGAAATAAAATAATATATTCAGATAGTGAAGGGAGACGAAAATTTAATAGTCATGGGTGACTGGAATTTGGTAGTAGGAAAAGAGAGAGAAGGAAACGTAGTAGGTGAATGCGGATTGGGGGTAAGAAATGAAAGAGGAAGCCACCTGGTAGAATTTTGCACAGAGCACAACTTAATCATAGCTAACACTAGGTTCAAGAATCATAAAAGAAGGTTGTATACATGGAAGAAGCCTGGAGATATTGACAGGTTTCAGATAGATTATATAATGGTAAGACACAGATTTAGGAACCAGGCTTCAAATTGTAAGGCATTTCCAGGGGCAGATGTGGACTCTGACCACAATCTATTGGTTATGAACTGTAGATTAAAACTGAAGAAACTGCAAAAAGGTGGGAATTTAAGGAGATGGGACTTGGATAAACTGAATAAACCAGGGGTTGTACAGAGTTTCAGGGAGAGCATAAGGGACAACTGACAGGAATGGGGGAAAGAAATACAGTAGAAGAAGAATGGGTAGCTTTGAGTGATGAAGTAGTGAAGGCAGCAGATGATCTAGTAGGTAAAAAGACGAGGGCTAGTAGAAATCCTTGGGTAGCAGAAGAAATATTGAATTTAACTGATGAAAGGAGAAAATATAAAAATGCAGTGAATAAAGCAGGCAATAAAGGAATACAAACGTCTTAAAAATGAGATCGACAGGAAGTGCAAAATGGCTAAGGCTTATATCACTAGGGGTAAAATAGATCTGCCAACAGGGAAATTAAAGAGACCTTTGGAGAAAAGAGAGCCACTTGTATGAATATCAAGAGCTCAAATGGAAACCCAGTTCTAAGCAAAGAAGGGAAAGCAGAAAGGTGGAAGGAGTATATAGAGGGTCTATACAAGGGCGATGCACTTGAGGACAATATTATGGAAATGGAAAAGGATGAAGATGAAGATGAAATGGGAGATACGATACTGCGTGAAGAGTTTAACAGAGCACTGAAAGACCTGAGTCGAAACAAGGGCCCGGGAGTAGACAACATTCCATTAGAACTACTGACGGCCTTGGGAGAGCCAGTCCTGACGAAACTCTACCATGTGGTGAGCAAGATGTATGATATAGGCAAAAATACCCTCAGACTTCAAGAAGAATATAATAATTCCAATCCCAAAAAAAGCAGGTGCTGACAGATGTGAAAATTACTGAATATCAGTTTAATAAGTCACGGATGCAAAATACTAACGCGAAATCTTTACAGACGAATGGAAAAAGTGGTAGAAGCTGACCTCGGGGAAGATCAGTTTGGATTCCGTAGAAATATTGGAACACGTGAGGCAATACTGACCCTACGACTTATCTTAGAAGCTAGATTAAGGAAAGGCAAACCTACATTTCTAGAATTTGTAGACTTAGAGAAAGCTTTTGATAATGTTGACTGGAATACTATCTTTCAAATTCTGAAGGTGGCAGGGGTAAAATGCAGGGAGCGAAATGCTATTTACAATTTGTACAGAAACCAGATGGCAGTTATAAGACTCGAGGGACATGAAAGGGAAGAAGTAGTTGGGAAGAGAGTGAGACAGGGTTGTAGCCTCTCCCTGATGTTATTCAATCTGTATATTTAGCAAGCAGTGAAGGAAATGAAAGAAAAATTCGGAGTAGGTATTAAAATCCATGGAGAAGAAATAAACACTTTGAGGTTCGCCAATGACATTGTAATTCTGTCAGAGACAGCAAAGGACTTAGAAGAGCAGTTGAACGGAATGGATAATGTCTTGAAAGGAGGATATAAGATGAACATCAACAAAAGCAAAACGACAATAATGGAATGTAGTCGAATTAAGTCAGGTGATGCTGAGGGAATTAGATTAGGAAATGACACACTTAAAGTAGTAAAGGAGTTTTGCTATTTGGGGAGCAAAATAACTGATGATGGTTGAAGTAGAGAGGATATAAAATGTAGATTGGCAATGGCAAGGAAAGCATTTCTGAAGAAGAGAAATTTGTTAACATCGAGTATAGATTTAAGTCTCAGGAAGTCGTTTCTGAAAGTATTTGTATGGAGTGTAGCCATGTACGGAAGTGAAACATGGACGATAACTAGTTTGGACAAGAAGAGAATAGAAGCTTTTGAAATGTGGTGCTACAGAAGAATGCTGAAGATTAGATGGGTAGATCATATAACTCATGAGGAGGTATTGAATAGGACTGGGCAGAAGAGAAGTTTGTGGCACAACTTGACTAGAAGAAGGGATCGGTTGGTAGGACAAGTTCTGAGGCATCGAGGGATCACCAATTTAGTATTGGAGGGCAGCGTGGAGGGTAAAAATCATAGAGGGAGACCAAGAGATGAATACACTAAACAGATTCAGAAGGATGTAGGTTCCAGTAGGTACTGGGAGATGAAGAAGCTTGCAGAGAATAGAGTAGCATGGAGAGCTGCATCAAACCAGTCTCGGAACTGAAGACCACCACCACCACAACAACAACAACAACAACAACAACAACAGTCCACATTTACCACGTGCTTGTTGGAAGACACAAATTCCTCACTAATCCCTTGCCTACATGTCAGTGCTTGTATGTTCACATTGAAGTCATGCTGTGTTGTATATACATTGCAGCACCACCTTCAATTGGAACTTTTTAACTGACCCTCACAGTATTTAAAAAAGAAGAAAAAAATAGCACATCTTGTCAGAGATTGGCTGTTCATATAATAAAATAAAATTAATATGAAATACTGTTAAAAATACAAGGAAAGAAGCCATCGAAGATAATATTATTTCTGTTAAACAGAATTAGAGCACTGTAACAGAAAGTTCAGGCATAGAAGATTTTTTTTCATAATTTTTTTTTTAACAATAGATGAGAAAATTGGTGCAAATAGTTCAGAAGAGAAACCAAAACAGTTCAGTGAAGAAACAAAACATAGGGCATTGTGTGAATTAAAAATTAATCTCACATCCCCATCTGAAAGATGGAAGATCATCATGACTCTAAAAAGTAAAAGGTCATTTGTGGTGGTTGATATCTCCAATAAGATGCTAAAAAGTTCTGGCCCTACAATATTTAATATTATTAGTCACTTATGCAATGCATCATTAATGCTCTATACAAAGCATGCATCCTTAATGTCACACACTTGTGTATTAATGGGATACTTAGCAGACCACAGTTTGGATTTCAAAAGGGCCTTTCTACTCAGTCAGCTATTTATACATTTACTAATCACGTAATAAAATCTTTTAATACTAAAATATCACCAGCAGGATCTTCTGTGACAGGCATTTGATTTTGTCAGTCATACTATTCGAATAGAGAAGTTAGATTTTTATGGAATATGCAGTTTGGCAAATGCCTGGTTTAGTTCTTATTTAACAAATAGAATGCAGGAAGTTACCTTAGGTTGTTCCAGTAATACAGAGAGAGATGCTAAATCATCTGCATGGGGAGAAATTATGACGGCGGTCCCACAGGATTCAATCATTGGCCCACTACTGTTCTTGCTTTATGTTAATGATCTGCCATTTTCTTTGAATCAGAAGGCAAAATTTGTCATGTTCACCAATGATCCAAGCATTGTTGTGAAGCTGAGCTCAGAAGCATAACTCGAGAAAATAGTAACTATTGTTTTTGTAATAGTTACTGAATGGTTTTGCAGAAATGGGCTAGCTTTAAACTTTTAAAAAATGTAGTTCACCCAGTTTTCTACTGTCAAAAAATCCCATCTCCCATTAACATAGCATATCAACAAGACATAAAAAACAGGGTAGAATGTTGTAAGTTCTTAGGTGTGCACCATGCCACATGAGGGCATGAAATAGGAGGGATGAAAAATCATACACACACGTTGCTGCTTCAGATCACATTCAAATGTTGTTGAATGGTGTTGAACAGTCCCTAGTGGTTCCAGTATGAACATGAGAGAAAAATTGTGGTTGTGCTGTGCTCCAAATGGGTGCAACCATAGTTGATTGTCAGCAGTGTCAACGGTTGTGAAGAATGTCTTCCTGTTGCTCATCACACTGCAAACTGTCGTTTTCAACAGTGAAATGTGTGGGAATCAGCGCCTCAGACAAAGGGGTGGTTTCATTGCCACTCTTCATGGCATCCCCTGTGGCCTTTTTCTGCCAATACTGAGCAGTGATGTGTCTGGAATGTTTTCCTTGGCCACCCACAATAATGATTTCAACACTGGGTGTTGCAGTTCTGAGCTCCATCACAGAGGCTTCAAAAGAAGGAGTTAAATGTGGGTGAGAAGGGGTGTGACAACATTCCAATCATGTTACACATGCATGGTGGCATTGGGCAGAATTGTGGTGAAGTTTGATGCCAATGTGGCTTCATGAATCCATGTTATACATCAGATGAACTTCTGAGTTGTGGCCCCTTTTTTTTACGTGCGGACACCTTGCTGTTTGAAGGGTCATTGAGCCCGAGTGTGACAACACAGGATGTCACACTTTTGCAGCATTACAGAGCCTTACAATGGGTGGCAATTAGAGCATTTCAAAAATTTTAGTCTTTTACTCTGTTGTGCAGTATATGAGTGGAATTTGTACATGTACCTTTTACAAGTATCTGTTTAAACAGCTGGGAACATTAGCCACAGCCTCACAGTACACTTATTCACTTATAAAATTTGTTATCAACAATCCATCTAAGTTTGAGAGTAACTGAGGTATTCACAAGTACAGCAGTAGAAGGAAACATGATATGCACTGCAGTTTAATGAATCTAACTTTGGCAAAGAAAGGAGTGAAATACGCAGCTATTAAACTCTTCGCCAATCTTTGAGGAGGCACGACTTAGCCACAGCCAAGGGGATGTTTCCAGGGTGAAATTTTCACTCTGCAGTGAAGTGTGCACTGATATGAAACTTCCTGGCAGATTAAACTGTGTGCTGGACAGAGATTCGAACTCGGGACCTTTGCCTTTAACAGGCAACTTCTCGACCAACTGAGCTACCCAAGCACAGCTCACAACCCATCCTCACAGTTTTACTTCCACCCATACTTCATCTCCTACCTTCCATTTCCTACCTTCAAACATTCCCCAGGCTATGGCTAAGAGATTTCTCCAAAATATCTTTTTTCCATCAGTTCTAGTCTTGCAACTTTCACGGGTGATCTTCTGCAAAGTTTGGAAGGTAGAAGATGAGGTACTAGGGGTAGTACAGCTGTGAGGACAAGTCATGAGTCTTGTTAGGAAAGCTCAATCGATAGAACACTTGCCTGCGAACGGCAAAGGTTCTGAGTTTCAGTCTCGGTCCCACTCACAGTTTTAATCTGCAAAGAAGTTTCGTATTAGTACACACACCATTGCAGAGTGAAAATTTCATTCCAAATTAAAAATCTTTCTCCTTAACAACTCCTTCTATACCACAAAGGATTTCTTGAGTAGAGATAATTAGGCATTGAAAAACCTATAAATGAGCACCATGCAGCCATGTAAATGTTATTTTTTATTTACTTGTATATAAATGTTCCATGTTTGTTCTGTTGGCATGATCCACATCGTATCATTTCTTGTGAATTTTATCTACAGAACAAGTAACTAACTAGCTAAGCATCAAACCAATAAACTGGCGAAATACTTGACTGTCAAATAACTCACTTAGTTAACATGCCATGGGCAGAGCAGCATATTAGTGGCATAAACATGTAACAGTTTATACAAAAGCAATGGTGTTTAGATTAGATGTAATTTTCATTCCAACAGATCCATAGTGAGGAGATCCTCCATGATGTAGAACATGTCAGAAAAACAACAATACATAACTAATGTCTTTAAAGAAAAACAAATGTGCTAATGTACCTTCCACAGATCACAAGTGAAATGGTCATCATGGATATGGAGTAAAAAAAAGTCTTATGCATATTTGCATTTAAAATGAAAAATAACTTAAAAAATGTAAATGTTCAGCACACTCAGGTGAATATGATGCATCATGCATCATCAAATAGAAAAATCACTTAATAACACTTGTTTACAATGATCTCATTACTGCACTGATTTTGTACCCAAGTACTAACATTCACACCATTTGATATTATTACTGACATATACACAGCAGTTACTTTGACTAAGTAATTCTCCAATGGAGTAGGAGTAGTTCACCACCAATAAGTCATTCAGGCTCCTCTTAAACTCAACTTTATTACTGGTTAAACTTATGACTGCTCATAAGTTACTGAAAATGTGTGTTTCTGAATAATGGACACCTTCTCGGACCAAAGTAAGGGACTTAAAATTATTGTGAAGATTATCCTTATTCCTACCTAGTATTGTGTCCATGAACTGAGCTGTTGGTTTGAAAGACATATATTTTTAATGACAAATTTCATTAAGGAATAAATATATTGGGAAGCAGTAGTTAATATCCCTAGTTCCCCAAACAGGTCTCTGCATGAAGTTCTTGAGTTCACCCCACAAATAATTCTTATTATGTGTTTTTGGATCCAGAAAATTTTGGCTTGGGTTGATGAGTTGCCCCAAAAAACAATCCCTTATGACATTATGGAATGAAAGCAAGCATTGTATTCCACCTCTTTTTTTATTTTTACATCACCTATGTCTGACAATATTCACATTTCAAATAGAGATTTGTTGAGGCACTTCAGCAATTCTGTGGTGTGCTTCTCGTACTTCAATTTATTATCAAGCTATAATCCAAAGAATTTAACACTGTCAACTTCTGCTATCTGTTTGTCATCATATTTTAGGCATATACTGCTAAGAAATCTCTTACAGGTTCTGAACTGCATATATTTTTTTCCAAAGTTTAATGACATAAAAAAAAAGTGAGGAACCATTTTATAATGTGCACGAAAATTTTATTGACTGATCTTCCTAAGACTATATATATTTGATTTGCTATGTATCACATTGTTTGCATCATCTGCAAACAAAACAAACACTGCATATAGTAATGTTACAGATGAAAGGTCACCAACATACACAAGTAAAAGTAAGGGTCCTAAGATGGATCCCACATGTAATTAGTTCCCAGTTGGATGATGCCTGACAGCTGAATTCATGTCTCTTTCCTAATGACATCCATTGTTTCCTGTCTGAGATACAGGATTTGAACCATTTTATGTTACACTATAATATTCTTATTTACTTAAAAGAATACTGAAACTTACACCGTCTAATGCCTTTGATAGATCACAAAATATACCAGTAGCTAGTAATTTGCTGTCTAATGAATTAAGTGTGTTTTCAGTTTATGTGTAGATAGCCTTCTCAGTATCAAGACCCTTTAGAAATTAGAGCAGAGAAAATGACAGTATACTATTTGCTGTCTGGGCTGCCAGAAATAGTGGTCATGTGTGCATACAGTTTCCTTGCTTGCGTGAATGAACGTGTGCATGTTTTTTTTTCTGAAGAAGTGTGTTCCAGTCAGAAGCATACCCTTTAATTAACTTTGTTATTTTATCATAACCACTACAATTTTTTGATTTTAATGATTTTATGGAAGACATTACTTCTGCTGGTGTAGTCATGGTCATATTCACATTAGTGACTGGTCTAAGATAGTCCATGGAGGCAGCTACTGAACGTGACAACCTCTTGTTTTCAGTAACAGTATGAAATGCATTTTAACAAGTTTTGCAACACTGGGCACACCTGGTACCAATGCATCTTTTACTGCTATCTGTCTCTCTTCATGTCTGGTTGTATCAGTCTCCTCCTTCACTATATCCCACATGTCTTTATTTTGATATGGAATATAGAAAATATGGAATAAATCGGCATGATTTATGAACATGGTTCACTTAGGAATAAGTTTTTCTTATGACTTCATACTAGAGAAAAAAGGATTTATTAGTAGACCTGCCATAGTACAAAGACTGTATCACCAAACCTTATTATTCATGTACACATTAAACTGAACAGATGTAATGCTACATAAAATTGGAGCTCTTACTTTTAAAGAATTGTTAGCTATGTTTCAGTGTGCAAAGTCTTACTTGTTCAAAACAAGTAACTGGGAAAAATTGATGCTAGAGAGTATTAATTGCATTTCCTCTCTACATTCATCATGTCTAGCTATAAGTGTTGTCTGGTTGGTAAACCAAAATTTTCTAGCATGATTTTTAATTCCTTCAGTTATTCACAGATTAATGGTGTAAGCTAATTAAGAGAAATTTGGGGGGAGGGGGGTGGGACTTTGAAATGATTATGATGCTCTGAGAATATTGCTGGGATTAGCAACAAACAGAGGTTCTTTGTCACTTTTTATTACAGCAAATGGAGGCACTCACTAGAAAAAAGAGGCCAGGTGGCAGGAAAGGAGATTAGGGTTCAACACCCCTCCAATGATGAGATAATTAAAGACAGAGCACAAGCACAAATTGGGCAAAAATAAGGGAGTAAGTTGGTTGTTCCTTTTCAAGGTAATTATCATGGGCTTCATTTTACTTGGCTTCAGGAAGCTATAGCAAATGTAAATCTGGATAGCAGTATAGGGAATCTTACTCCCTTTGAATGAAAGTTCACTGACCCAACCACTGCGAAATCTCACCTGGCAAATGGCTGGATACAATTAACCAGTAATCTTGATGGGGTTGGTATAAATACTGCAGTAGCAATATGACTGTCAAACACAGCAGCTACTTTTCCACTAATATAAATACCAAATAAAAAGGAATGGAAGTAATTACCATAACTAACAACCTATGTAGATTAATATTATTCATTAGTAAACTTTAGAGAAGTAGCTGGTAGTGGCTACTTCTGCCAGTAATGTACAAGTAATATATAACTTGATTCGTTCTATATCTCTCAAGGCTCTTCTTCACGTTGGTATTTATAGAATACAATGTATATGTGTGTGTGTGGGGGGGGGGGGGGGGGCATGATAAATATCTGGTTCTATTTTCCTGGAAGGACAAGTACACACTATAAATCAAATTTTTCTCAGTTGATGGATAGAGAGGGATGGACTGGAGGATGTGTCAATGCAGTTGACAAATTTTAAATCCCCTCTGTCACTTAACTTTGATGATAAAAGATGTGACCAAAAAAAAGAAATAGGAATTTTTATTTTTCTTAAAGGATCTTTACTTATGCATCAAAATCAACTTCCCCCATTCAAGATAATCACCCTCAGATACAACAATGGCGGCAAAATGGCATCCTTTCATTGTTCTCTTAGGTCTCGAGAATAATAAGAAGTCGCAGTAGGCCACATCCAGCAAATATGGTGGCTGAGGAAACATAACAGTTTTGTCTTTTCCCAAAAAATCACAAACAAGCATTGAGGCGTGAGTGAGAGCATTATCATCATGCAATTTCCACAAGTGGTTTTGCCACATTTCTGGTTGTTTTCTTTGGATTGCTTCATGTACATGGCACATAAGTTCCCGGTAGTATTCCTTATTGACTGTATGACCATAAGGCAGAAACTCATGATGTACTATCCTGTTATAATCAAAGAAAACAGTGAGAATAACTTTCGCATGTGATCGAATTTGTCGAATTTTTTTTGGTCTTGGCTCTGCAGGTAGTTTTTATTGGCACAACTAGGCTTTGGTTTCAATGCCAAACGTACCCATGTTTCGTCACCTGTTGTAACCTTCTTTAGAAGTTCTGGATCACTGTTGACTTCATTCAGCAATTCCTGAGTGATGTCTACATGATGTCGTTTTTGGTTGACATTCAACAATTTCAGAATGAACTTATGATGCTACATGTTTCACGTCCAAAACATCCAAAAAATTGCTTGGTATTAGCCAAAGGATATGTTGACATCATCAGCAATCTCTCTGATGGTGATTTTGCGGAACCATTTTCTTTATCTCTTCCACACTGTCATCAGTAATTAATGTGCTAGGGCACACAGGACAGTCGTCATTTCCAGCATAATCTTGACCCCCTTTGAACATTTATACCATTCATAAACTGTTATCTTACTCCTAGTAGTTTCGTCAAAAGCCACAGTCAACATTTCAAATGCAGTGCTGCAAAATTTAATGCAAATTCTTTGATCCATCTTTTTCGAAAGTATAAATTCATGGGGCACTCGAAAACACATATAGCCTTTTCGACTGTCAACAATAAACTAAATATTGAAAACAGCTGAAAATGCAAACATACATCATGAAGATGTATACCAAAAAGATAAAAAAATTTGAGTAAGATGTATAAAGCCAATGAAATTAAAAAATTCCCATTACTTTTTGATCACACCTCATAAGTAGTGAGAAATCTGCCTGCAATAAAATTAATGATCTATTGAAATAATTTTATTATTCTTTGTCATTGCCATTTCAAACAAAATATTCATTCAATGGTTACAGTACAACGAATTATTGATAAGCTGTTGCATATATTTGAGTGTCATAGTACCTTACATTAAAATGTAAGATTTCACTTTAAGTTCATGCGCAATACATTTTTCTTGTTGATTTTGCGTGATGCTTAGCAATTATCTTCATTTCATTTTCCAATATTGTAGGGCATTACAGCACTAAAAAAAAGATGGTGACAAGTTATTTGCCTCATGAATGTACTGAGCCATCTCAAGATGAATATTATGCCCATAACTGGTAGCAGCAAGGAACAATAAAATTGTTTAAACATGTCTTCAACTTTTCTTACCAAACAACTGCAGCACCCTTCACATTTGTCATCTACTGACAATACTGCTACATAATTCAAAATTTCAGAATGAGATTTTCACTCTGCAGCGGAGTGTGCGCTGATATGAAACTTCCTGGAAGATTAAAACTGTGTGCCGGACTAAGACTCAAACTCAGGACCTTTGCCTTTCGCGAGCAAGTGCTCTACCAACTGAGCTACCCAAGCATGACTCAAGTTTGGAAAGTAGGAGACGAGGTACTGGCAGAAGTAAAGCTGTGAGGACAGGGCGTGAGTCGTACTTGGGTAGCCCAGTTGGTAGAGTACTTGCCCGCGAAAGGCAAAGGTCCCGAGTTCAAGTCTCGGTCCGGCACAAAGTTTTAATCTGCCAGGAAGTTTCAATTCAAAATTTAATGATCATGATATTTTTAATGCCAAAATCCCCCAAAACACATTTACTTAAAATTAGAACTCAGAGAAAAAGCTTCATTCTCATTACATTAAAAACCTGTTTTAAGTGCATGAATTATGACATACAATTTCTGTTTCTTTCCTTACGAAAAGCCAGGTGTTGTTGCAACATACACAAAAAAACTTCCCATAAAAATATTGCATTTTGAGAGATTTATTAGAATACTAATTTTGTCACATCATCTCATTTGATACTCCGAATTAATTTCCAACAGATTTCGTGTAAAATAAATTTCACCAATCAATTCATCCTTAAAGACATATCTACAATGTATTTTCATTAAAAAAGTTGAACAACGTTTGAGAGAAAGGACTGGCACAATATGATTGGAAGCCACTTTTTAATCATTGTATGCAGCACAACAGCATTACATCCAAATGTTTTAATATTAAATTAAAACAGAAACTTTCGAAAACAGCTCAATAAAATGGTACACTTTGAATGGAGCTTAGGTCCAAACAAAACATGGGTATACTGCCAAAAGTTAGAACCTATAAGTCAACGGAATGGAAGACAGTGAACGGCAAATGTAAAGCACAAGGCCAAAAAATGTCACCGACAGTGAGTAAACCAAGTTTCGAGTGCGAAAACAATTTTAATATCCTTTATTCCGAAAACTGTAGTCAAGTGACTCGGTCAAAATATGAGGTAAATTTGAGTGTGTCTATGGAAAACGTTACAAAAAGTAATCTTCATAGCAAAAGAAGTGAAAACTCCCGCAAAACAGTTAGATTTGCACTACCTGTGCCTCAGCTCTTACCAGAAACCAACAGTGATAAATATGAAAGTGTGAAATGTGGCGAAAACGAATTTTGTAAACTATGCAGTGGAGAAACAAACAAAAAAAAAACGGTAAAAAATACGATTGTCAAACCACCGAAAAAAAGGTACAATGTTCTCTTATTAACAGACAGCCATGGCAGAAATTTGGCGAGTGTTTTACAGGACAATTACAAAGATATCCAAGCAATAGGAATAGTGAAATCAGGTGCAAGTACGAAATCTGTTACTGATGTCGACCTGCAGGGAAACAAGAAGGTAGAGAATGAATATGTAGTGTGTATAGCTGGTGCCCATGACATTGCAAGAAATGAAGAACGAAATTGCCTAGCAAGCCTGGAAAACTTCCTAGAAGCAAATAAATCATGAAACACCATTATTACAATGCTGCCTCACAGGTATGATCTCATGTACAATTGATTCGAAAAACAAACATTAAAATGAGACAAATGTGTGCTCGTTTTGGCAAATGTAAAATATTAGATATAGGCAAACTGAACAGAAGCCTACATACCAGACATCGTATGCACCTAAATTTTGAAGGCAAAAAATTCTTGTGTGACAAAATATGGGAAATTATCAAAGAAAAAGATGAATTAAACAATTTCTCAGTCACAAAGTAAATAATGATGTTTTTTTAGAGGAAAGCATAATAAATTAATCCTTGCATATCAGAATGTCCAGTATATAACTAATAAAACAGAGCAGCTGAGTGTTTACCTAAATGAAACTAAGCCACACCTCTTCCTAGTGAGTGAATTGGGATGCAAGAAAGAGAAAACATATTGTTACAGGCTAAAAAATTACCAACTTATAAACTTGTACTGCAGAAAGACACACAAAAGTGGTGGGGTAGGCATTTATAGTAGAAATGATGTAAAATGTGAAAAAGTGAAATGGATAGATGATCTGAGTACTGAAATGGTATTTGAGGTTGCAGCAGTAAACCTAAAGTATGGAAACAACAGCCTTATTATAGCAGCACTGTGTAGGTCACCTGGAAGTAATACAGAAGAGCTTCTAAATTGCCTAGAGGACTTGCTGGAGGGGACAGCAGTGTATAAAAAACACTTGTTGCTTGTTGGAGACATCAACATAGACTCATTCAATGATAGTGTTAATTATTTGCACTATACTGATGTATTACAGTGTTATAAATTTAAACAAATGAACTCAGAACCTACAAGAGTCACTGCAAATACGAAGACATGTATTGATCATGGTCTCACAAATGTAGGAAAAGAGAAAGTAAATGTAAACACATTAGAAAACTACATTTGTGATCACAGAGACCTTACTATGGAAATTGATGTAGGGAACATAGATGTAACTGAAAGTGATACAGTTATATTTAAAAGAAAATTTAATTATTCTAAACTTAAGATGGCACTAGGGAATGAAAAATGAGAACCAGTGTACAGTGCAACTGAAGTGAATGAAAAATGGGAATATTTCTATAAGTTATACAGTAAACTTTAAATGAAACCTGTCCTTTAGTTAAAAAAGTACGAGGGTCGGTCAAAAAGTAATGCCTCCCATTTTTTTTCTACTTAAAGAAATTAAGTTAAGTGAAAAATTTGAATTTGGCGCCATTCCTCAAACCTTCTTCTGCAGTCCACTGCAGTAGTAACTTTCTGTGTCAACAGGTGGCAGCACAGCAGAAGTTTGTAAGATGGCCGACATCGATGTTCGTTTGAGACAGCGTTGTGTGATTGAATTCTTGAATACAGAAGGTGAAACGCCCATACGCATTCATGAAAGACTGAAGAAGGTGTATGGTGTTGTGACAGTGGATGTCAGCACTGTTAGACGATGGGTTCGTCGTTGTAAGGAAGCTGAAGGGCAAACACCGTTGACTGACGAAAAGCAGAGCGGCAGGCCGGTGAGTGCAGTGACTCCACACAACATTCAGCATGTTGATGACATCATTCGTGGTGACCGTCGGGTGACTGCAGATGAAGTGTGTCGCATTATTTCTCTTAGTAAAGGCAGTGTGATCACGATTATTAAACAATTGGGGTACTCAAAAGTTTGTGCACGGTGGGTTCCAAGAATGTTAACCGATCAGAATAAAGAGGCAAGGAAAACAATAGCCTCCCAACACTTGCAGCGCTTCCGTTTGGAGGGAGATGAGTTTCTGAAAAAAATTGTGACCGGGGACGAAACATGGGTGCATTTTTTTGAACCCGAATCAAAGAGGCAGTCAATGGAGTGGCGTCACACAAGCTCGCCGAGGAAGAAAAAATTCAAAACTGTGCGATCAGCAGGGAAAGTTATGGCAACAGTTTTCTGGGATACAGAGGGTGTGATTCTGGTTGATTTTTTGGAGCAGGGATGCACAATAAATTCTGTTCAATACGTCACAACCCTCAACAAACTTAAAGCACGTCTTCAGCGAGTTCGCCCAACAAAATCAATGGCAGATGTTCTTCTTTTGCATGACAATGCAAGACCACACACCAGTCGTCACACCTCTGACGAGATTGTCAAAATTGGATGGGAAGTTTTGCCTCATCCCCCATACAGCCCTGACCTGGCACCATCAGACTTCCATCTGTTCGGGCCACTAAAAGAAGCTCATCGTGGGATTCATTTTAAAGATGAGGAGGCCGTCAAAACATCCGTGCGTCAATGGCTTAGGAAGCAGAGCTGTGATTTTTACCGTGCTGGGATACATGCCCTTGTTCAAAGATGGACCAAAACTGTAGAGATGGGCGGAGATTACATTGAAAAATGACAAAATGATCCTCAATGTTGTGGTTTTCAACCTATGTAATTGCATTTAAATTTCCTGACAATTAAACGTAGAAAAAAAAATAGGAGGCATTACTTTTTGACTGACCCTCGTAAATAAAGCTGTAAACCATAAAGCCGAGAATCTCCCTTCTGAAATTATTGAACTGAGGGAGAAAATGAAAGATTGCTATATACTTTTTAGAGATACTAAACTACAATATTTCTCGACAAAATATAAACTGCTCAGAAAAACATACAGTGTGTTCTTGACTAACCTAAAAGCACAGAAATGTACCTCTGAAATAAGGGACTCTAGCTGTATTAGTAAAGCTGCCTAGAAAATAATGCATAAAGAAATTGGGAAACAGAATTCTTGTGAACGCAGCAAAATAACATTAAAAGAAAATGGTGGATAAATAAATGACCCAAAAGAAGCATGTGAGAAATTTGTACAAAAGTTCAGTACAGTTGGTACAAATGAAGTTCATGTCAAGCCACAAAATTTTAGTCTTGAAAAATCTAGCCAGTCCTTTTATATCCTCGGCATTACTGAGAGGGACGTCCTAGCAATCATATCAGCACTTCAACCAAAAATGTCTTGTGGCTGGGATGACATTTCACCTAAACTGCTAAAGGAATGCAGGGATGAATTAGTGAAACCCCTGACTCACTTGATAAATACCTCCCTCAGTAATGGTGTATTCCCTGACCTTTTGAAAATTACTGAAATTACACCAGTGCATAAAAAGGGATTAAAAACTAACACTAAAAACTACAGGCCAATATCATTAACCTCAGAACTAGGCAAATTGTTTGAGAGAGTAATACTAAATAAAGTTGAATCATATTTCACCAAGCACAATCTGTTAAACAACCTACAACATGGATTTAGAAAAGGGAGATCTACTACAACAGCAGTAACACCTTTTATACATGAAATATGACAAAAGTGACAAGGTAACAGATACGAGTAAAGCCTTTGATACTGTGAATCATACCATTCTTCTGTGTAAGCTGGAAGAGTACGGGTTGTGAGGACTAGCCTTGAAACTACTTACCTCCTATCTGAAAGACAGGAAACACTGTGTAAAGCTAACTTATAAAAATAATGAGCAGCTCCTAACAACCAAATCAACCTTCAGGACACTTCAATGTGGCGTGCCTCAAGGAACCATACTGTTCCTTGTATATGTAAATAACTTATTTGAGCCCCAAAATTGCATGGTTGTAAGCTATGCTGATGACATATCCTTCATGAGCTGTGGCAGTGATATGCAGTCTGCAGCTAACAGTACCGAGATCAGTTTCAATACTCTGTCGGCATACCTTACAGCAAACAACATTCTGGTAATTAAGGACAAAACAGTAATAATGAAGTTCATCCTCAGTTATAATGCTGCCATAACTGATACTGTATTAAAATCCCCACTGGGTCTTGCATATGCAAATTCAAATAAATTTTTGGGCATCGTTGTTGATGAACACTTATCATGGAAAGAACATGTAGATAAAATTTGCAAGAAAATCAGTACAAATGTGTATCTACTGAAACGGGTATCAGCCTTCTTGAAACATCATACTTTAAGGCAAATATATTTTGGGTTGATTCATCCGCACCTTCAGTATTGTATTGAGATATGGGGAGGAGCATCAGCAGTTCATATAGAAAGACTTTTTAGATTACAAAAAAGGCAGTAAGAATGGTAGCCAAGGTAAAGAAGAGAGAGCCTTGTAGAGACATCTTTAGAAAATACAAAATTCTTACAGTGTACTCCATGTATATACTGCAGACAGTCATGTTCGTGAAACAAAATCCTGAATTTAATATGACAAACAGTAATGTACACAACTATGAGACACAGGGAAGGGAAAATTTTCATAGAATTGTGACCAATAAAAAGGTAACGGACCACAGCCCACAGAGAATGGGAGCAATTTTCTACAATGCACTATCCTGTGAACTCATGAAAGAAAATCTAAATATGCTAAAGAGTAGACTGAAGCAATTATTAATAGAGAAGTGTTGTTACTCTATAGAGGACTTTAAGTTGTAGTGCCATCTTGGAAAACAGTGTATATAGATAATGCCTCCGATCTATCAGTGGTATGAAAGAATGTAATTATACACTGTATTATGTGTACTGTACTATTATAAATATAAGCTAAATTGTGTTACACTATAGAGGAATCTACTTGTAGTGCCCTTTTGAAAAAAAAGTGTACAGACATGTGTCTGATCCATATGATGTTATGAAAGAATGTAAATATTTTACCGTATATGTGTAATGTAAGCTAAATTTTCCTGACAATGTCCGAAAACTTTTTGTTATATGGACTGAAAATAAATAAATAAATAGGACAAAAAAAGGAGAGACGAGGGAAAAAATCAACTTAAACTTCAGTACCTTGCATGGACAAAATTAACAAATCTTCATTTAACTGTTACTATTCATCACATATGCATAAAACAGTCTACAGTTAGAAGACAGTTAACAATATTGGTTTTACTGCAAAGGAGAGTTGTTGATAACATAGCAATTTGCTGAAGGACACTTGATTCACTATACATATGATTCAAATTAACTGATGCAGATATGGAGACCACCCACATACAAATGAAATATCCACCAGACCCATGTATAGCGTAATTGATGACACACACATTATCACATAAAAATGATTTCTGCAGGCACCGTTTACGTAGTGAGTTAAGAAATCTCTGCAACAGCAAACAATATGTTCACTGACTAAGAAATAATGCACACAGTTATTGTAAATTACAGAATTATTTTTGTATGCTACTGTGACTACTTCTTTCACAAGTATATGGAACAACTACACATACTTCCACTCTTAATGTACTGAGGTTCATCTAAATACTGGATAAAATTAAGTACCATCTCACTTCCAATGGAGTTTTAAATTGTGATATTCAAAGAACATTTGTCTAATATGTTTGGGGCAGAGGGAGGAATGGATCAAAGTTTCAAGACAAGTCTTATACTCAATTGGTATCTGTGCAATAGAGAACAAGGGTGAGTGTTGTACACTGAAGTCTCTGATGATATGTTACTTGTGTGAGTAATGCTGGCAGCATAAACAAGACTTGTTGGTTCTTTGTTTTCTGCTACAACTAGCACGAAGATGCTTCAGAATCTCAAATGGGAATCCCTGGAGGGGAGGCGACGTTCTTTTCAAGGAGTACTATCAAGAAAATTTAGAGAACTTGTACTGAAAAAATTTAGAGAACTGGCATTTGACGCTGACTGCAGAATGATTCTACTGTTGTCAACATACATTTCGCACAAGGACCACATAGATAAGAGAAACTATGGCTCGTACAGAGGCATACTGACAGTTTCTTTTCCCTTTCCCTCTATTTAAGAGTGAACAGGAAAGGAAATGGCCAGTAATGGTACAGGGTACTCTCCACTATGCACCATATGGTGCCTTCTGTAGTATGCATGTAGATGGATACCTCTACATAATGTCGCATCACATAAAATAGTTCCACAACATTTTAGCATGTATGTACCATCAAAGCTCCCTTAATGAAGATACATGTCAAGCTAACAATTCCTAGTAGCTGAAATTAAGTGTTTCTAACATCGTTCTAGAGAAAATACTGGCAAAATGAACTTCTATAATTGAAAATATCTAAATATTTAACACTTTGTGCAAGAATATCAACTCCAACTGACTATGGTCATCTGCTTCTCCCAGCTAAACTTAGCTGTTGTAAGTATTTCTCAGAGTCACAAACAGATACCAGTTTACACACCGGAATGAACAGTTCACTATGAATTAAAGGAGTAACTATTTTATATCTCACGATTGCCAAAAACAGGAACTACAAATGTAACATATCATCTCAAATATTATGTGTTCTGTTTTCAGATTTCAGGGCATACAACCACATAGGTGGAAAGTTAGCTGCTGCTTTAGATTAAAACCTTATTTCAAGATAAATAATGAAATGAGTAAAGGAACAACTCACCACATAGTTGAGGCATGGGGTCATCAGTAGGAACATAGACAAGATTGAGAATGTAACTTTATTTGAGATGAAATGTTCTTCAGAGCTAATACTATGCCCTGCCCCCTCCCCCACCATGCACATTCTATTAGTTCTGACAAAGGATTCATCTGAAAGTTAGCATTGCTCTCAGGCTAGTTGATGTGCTTATTGATGACTAAATGCCTTAATTAGACAGTGAGTTATTATCTTTACTCCTCCCACTATTCATATCCCAAGAACTGCCACAATTATTTCCAAATAATATTTACTGCTTTTTCAACAACAGATAGACTTCCTGTTTCTCTAAGTTTTAAATACTTTTGTGTGGTTTCTGAGGTTCTGTCAGCAGGTATGTACTATTTCTTCTATATTTGCAGATGGGTTGATGATTTCAATCATCTGCACGGTAATTCCTTAATTAATTAAATAATGTCTATAATGAAGTTTTGAAATAATGTTATCACTTAGAAATGACTCTGGATGCTTATGACGAAATCTTTTCTTCAGCAAAATTTGGATGAATTTCCACAAATGCTCCTTTGCACACAACTTCCTTATGAAGTTTGACAAGTTTTAACTACTGCTTTTACCCAGAACTGCACATGTACTTGAGACCTAGAACTTTTCAGACGGTTAAAGCCTAATACAATAGTGCAGACTGTAATCTCTAGCAAAATTTCAAGTACTTCATCATTTTCATCAAGTATTTAAAAATGTAAGGTGAATCTGGATTTCTGTGAAAGTAACTTTGTAGGACATATGATGTGAAACAGACCCCACATTATGTTTTGCTTCAACAAGATTGTTACTGTTGATACTAGACCAGTTTTACATGTTTAGCCAGTCATAATACATAAAGGCATTTACATTCTGTTTTTTGAATACACTGCCAGTATTCCAACTTACGAAGGTGATAGAAGGAATGCAGAATTAGTCATCATGATGGCTAGAATAATAGTCCTTTGAAATACAAGACAATATTCTTGTCCATATCCACCCGGGTTATCGCATTCAATGCCACATTACTTTCATTCCAAAAATTGGACTGCACATATGGGAATACTTCCAAAATGAGGAAAATACACAAGCACTGCTCCACATATCTTTTCTAATTTTTTTTTTCACATTTGAAACAAATGCATACTGATTGACTGAAAGACGGGTCAGTCGGTGCAGTGGCCACAAGTCTGACAAAAAGAAAAGAAGAAAGTGAGAAACTAAGTTCCCAAAATTTACTTTACTATCAGAACATAATATTCTTCACCTTCAGAAACATATAAAAAGTGAAAAACTTGTCTGCAGTGACAACCATTTGATTCACTATTTTTCGCAGACATAGAATGTGAGTGGAGTTTGAGTTAAAATGCCTTTTGCATGAATCTTAATAAATGATAAAACTTTACTCACATGATTCAACAACAGAATAAACAGAATATATGGTAATTTCAATGTAAAAAAAAGAAGTGTTTCCATAACCAAGCCTTTTAGATATGACACAATAAGAAGACATAAATCTTTAGTTACGACGTGTGAGATTCACGAAGGTAGAACAGTAACTATGCTATTATATTATGGTGCAATAACTTTGAAAACCTATTATTCACAATGTTTATGGATAAAAGCAAATTCATTGTGTGCCATACTATTCTTTCACACATTTTTGATACAGTAATGCAAAAAACTTTATAGTGAAAGGAAGCTGGTATTTTTGGTATATTTTATAGTTATATTACGCACAACTGAGGAAAGATTTGCAGCAACCATTTTGGTTAATATTATCAAATTTATTGTATTATCCCCCACCCCACGAACAATGGACCTTGCCATTGATGGGATGGCTTGTGTGCCTCAGCGCTACAGATAGCTGTACCGTAGGTGCAACGACAATGGAGGGGTATCTGTTGAGAGGCCAGACAAATGTGTGGTTACAGGGGCAACAGCCTCGATGCCTGACTGATCTGGCCTTGTAATATCCACTGAAATGGCCTTGCTGTGCTGGTACAGCAAACTGCTGAAAGCAAGGGGAAACTAGAGCAGTAATTTTTCCCGAGCACATGCAGCTCTACTGTAGGGTTAAATCATGATGGCGTCCTCTTGGGTAGAATATTCCGGAGGTAAAATAGTCCCCCATTTGGATCTCTGGGCTGGGACTACTCAGGAAGATGCCGTCATCAGGAGAACCAAAACTGGCGTTCTATGGATCAGAATGTGAAATGTTAGAGGGGTTCGGTGGTAGAAGGAACACGACATCCGATCATGTGAATACAAGATTATAAATTCAAAGTTGTGTAGGGGTAATGCAGAAGTAGGTTTAATAATGAATAATAAAATAGGAAAGCAGGTAAGCTACTATGAACAGCATAGTGAACACATTATCTTACCCAAGACAGACACAAATCCCACACCTACCACAGTGGTACATATTTATATGCCAACGAGCTCTGCAGATGAAGAAATTGAAGTAGTGTACGATGAGATGAAAGAAATTATTAAGGTAGTTAAAGGAGAGCCAAATTTAATTGTGATGGGGGACTAGAATTCTATAGCAGGAGAAGGAAAAATATTAGGTGAATATGGACTAGGGGAAGGAATGAAAGAGGAAGCCAACTGATAGAATTTAATCATCACTAACACTTGGTTTAAGAATCATAAAAGAAAGTTGTATTTGTGGAAGAGACCTCGAGACATTGGACGGTTTCAGACTGATTATATAATGGTTAGACAGATTCAGAAACCAGATTTTAAACTGTAAAGCATTTCCAGGGACAAATGTGGACTCTGACCACCATTTGTTGGCTATTAAATGTAGAGGAAAACTGAAGAAATTGGAAAAAATAGGAAATTAAGGAGATGGTACCTGGATAAGCTGAAAGAACCAGAGGTTGTTGAGAGTTTCAGAATGAGCACGGGGGAAAGAATACAGAAGACGATGAATGGATAGCTTTACGTGACAAAATAGTTAAGGCAGCAGAGGGTCAAATAGGTGAAAAAGTCAAGGTCTAGTACAAATCCTTGGATAACACAAGAAAAACTGAATTGAACTGATGAGTGGAGAAAGTTAAACATGCAGCAAATGAAGCAGGTGAAAGGAAATACGAATGTTTAAAAATACTGATTGCCTTGGAGAGCCAGCTATGACAAAACTATTCTATCCGCTGTGCAAGGTTTATGAGACAGGCGAAACACCATGTATGAACATGCAAGGCAATACTGACCCGACAACTTCTCATGGAAGATAAGTTAAGGAAAGGCAGACGTACATTCACAGCTTTTTTAGACTTAGAAAAAGCTTTTGACAATGTTGACTGGAATAACCTCTTTCAAATTCTAAATGTGGCAGGGGTAAAATACAGGGAGCAAAAGGCTATTTACAATTTGTACAGATACCAGATGACAGTTTTAAAGAGTCATAGGGCATGGAAGGGAAGCAGTGGTTGAGAAGGGAATGAGACAAGATTGTAACCTACCCCCAACATTATTTAATTTGTAAATTGAGAAAGCAGTAAAGGAAACAAAAGAAAAATTTGGAGTAGGAATTAAAGTCCAGGGACAAGAAATAAAAACTTTGAGGTTTGTGGATGTCATTGTAATTCTGTCAGTGACAGCAAAGGACTTTGAAGAGCAGTTTAACACAATGGACAGTGTTTTGAAAGGAAAATGTAAGATGAACATTAACAAACAAGGATGTTGGAATTCAGTCTAATAAAATCAGGGGATGCTAAGGGAATTAAATTATGAAATGACACACTTAAAGTAGTGGATGAGCTTTGCTATCTGGTCAGCAAATCACTGGTGACCCGCGAAGTAGAGGGGATACACAATGTTGACTGGCAATGGTAACAAAGCATTTCTGAAGAAGAATTTGTTAACATAGAATATAGATTTAAGTGTCAGGAAATCCTATCTGAAAGTATTTGTATGGAGTGTTGCTGTGTAATTTAGTGAAATGTGGATGACAAAACAGTTTAGATAAAAAGAGAAAAGAAGCTTTCAAAATGTGGTGCCACAGAAGAATGTCAAAGATTAGATGGGTCAATGCATCACTAATGAGGTGGTAGTGAATATAATTGTGGAGACAAGAAATGTGTGGCACAACATGACTCAAAGAAGGGATCGGTTAATGGGACACATTCTGAGACAACAAGGGATCACCAATTTAGTATTGGTCGGAAGTTTGTAGGATAAAAATCATAGAGGAAAACAAAGAGGTGAATACAGTAAGCAGATTCAGAAGGCTGTAAGGTTGTAGCAGTTATTTGGAGACGAAGAGGCTCGCAAACGATAGAATAGCATGGGGAGCTCCATAACACTAATCTTTCGACTGAAGAAAACAACATTGTATTATCCTTTACTAGTTTTTGGTATTTTCAAACTTTTCGTGGATGGGTGTGAATACACCAACAATTCATAAGTAATTCATTATATAACATTAATACTACTGACTGACTCTTACAAATTCTTCCTCAGTAATGACTGTGATGTCAGCTGTTGGTAGATGTGGAACAGAACTACCTGACAAGCTGAAAAAGAATGATTAAGTCTGTTTTCAAATGGGATATATCTAACCACTCCACACAATATGCATGTAAAGAGAACATTGCTTCTTATGGTTATGGACACCAATGGGAACATTTCATTTATTGCACACATATCATTGGTGAATGCTGCCATGAAAGCCATCGTAGTAGATGGCAATGCCATGACATAACTACCATGTTCCACAAGTTGTTTGATTAACATAAAACCAAGACAGGTTTTAATGTCTTAATCACTAAATAAGTTATATTTACCATTTTGGCTGTCTTAAGCATTAGATAATAGATATATGAACTGTTGCTCATGACAGATGATTATTGAAAGAATTATATGAGCAGAGGATGCAAGTATGGCTGCAAAAGACATAAAATTTAATGTAAATGATTCGATGAACATCATAGTGGGCAACATCAATATGTGTGTCAAATACACAAAAACACATCATGTAACTGTAACAAAACATAGTACATATAATTGCTGGACCCAGATACCTCATACAGCCAACAATTTATAGTCACAAGATGATCAAATAATGAGCATTGTCAACTATGTTAAATTCCTGGAAATGAAGGCAAATATGTTTCCTTGGATATTTCACATTCAGGTTCTACTGTAGAATATGACTGCTTTTGTCTTCACTATAAGAATACTCTCAACTTCCAGAGGTAGTTTGTTTAATTTGCTTATTTTTACTGTATCATGTTCTGTAGTATCATATTGTAAAGTAACTGACAAGGAAACATAACCAAGTCGACCTTGGATTTTAAAGAGAAAAAGACACGCGAGATATCAGCTCCAGCAATTAATCCCGCACAATAATTTGGGCCATAATTCTGACAGTACGCACTTATGACCTCCTGAATATACAGCTTTTAAATTTTGTACACACCAGGTGTTTCTCACGCACTCCACACTGCAGAAGCCGCTTAATGCCAGACTGTGAAATATGGCACATTGGAGTGAGTAAGAGGTTTGTGAAAACTGTTTTGATGTCAGTAACATTGTGTCAAAGTGCACAAATTCTAACCTGCAGTTAACTCTTTGCTTTTAATGTTTTTATGTTATGATTCCGAAACAAAGTGTAAATGAAATAAATAAATGGTGTTATTAAAAAAGTAGCAAAGCACTATTAACACCAGTGTTGTGTGTTATTTTTCTTTGGATTTTAAAGCTGACAATGTTAAAGTGAAGTACATATGCAGGAAACACACTATTCTTCAATGTGATTGGCAACATTAAATTGTAAACTGAAAATAATTATAAATTCATTTCGTAATAATTCTTTAGTTGCTTTGATTTACCCATTTTGCTTTTGAGGAGTATATATAGCTGCCGAATATCAATATGAGAATATTGTTAAACAATATTGTATGTATATGTTTGCGAGGTTGACATATAGTATACCACATTCAAATTACTCACCTATCTTTCACGTAGAAAAACACATTCTCAAACCAGATTTCATTACGCGTTCACCACACCTGTGCACCTTCCCCCTCCTCCTCCCTTGCCTTCAAAACCCTGCAAATATGCAGGCTCTGGTTGTCACATCACTGAAGAGCACATCACACTTGAGCAATAGGTGGCTGCAGTGGGGTGGAGCAATGACAAACAAACCGGTGTACATAGAAGTTTAAAATCTGTACTTTCAGAAGGTCATAACTGCGTAAAGTCAAAATTATGGCAAAACCTTTCGTGCAGAACCTGATATTTTGCACATGTGCTTTTTGCTCCTTGAAGTATGAGATTGAGTTGGTGATGTTTCCTTTCCACTGCAACTGCGCATGGTATTCTTATCCCACAATAGGACTATAAGAATGCTTTTAAGTGTCAGTTCACATACTTCATGCAGGATGCAGTTCAAACATTAATGAACAACATATTCATTCTAAAGCACATATCCATTAATAGAGTATTGGGTATTCTAGAAGAACTGCATTATTTTCTCATATAATAAATAAAATAAACCTATTTTGCACTTCTAATCTTTCGTGATCATCTTACAGAAAGATGTGCACTGTTCTCTTCGTTTCAGCATAAATGAAAAATATGTTAGCAGTTATCCTCATATTCCCAAATCTCTTTTTAAACTATAAAAAAATTCCTTGTGAGTGTGTAGGGCCTTTTACAGTATCATAAAACTGAACACTTAATCATTTGGTCTACTACTGAGGATTCACCATTATAAAATGTATCAGGTGCCTTACCTGAATCAAATAGTTGGCCTTTACAATCACTGAATTCCATGTCATTCTACTTTCTCTTCTGTGTAAGATCAGTTAGAGAGCAACTTGCATACTGCAGAAGGCAGATTAGAGATTAATGGCTCAGCTAGGTTATTAGTGGTTATGCAACTAGTTTAGTTGGACAATGTGACAGGGATACAGGTGTGTATGTGTGTGTGTGTGTGTGTGGGGGAATTAGCTGTGACTTTTCAATTAGTTAGTCTGTTCAGTCTCACATAGATCTTACTTACAAAAAAACATTACGAAGAGGAACGTGCTATTTTAACAAAAGATCGCAGAGACAATTAGAATATTTATATAGCTAAATGGTGGCCATTTAAAGATTAGTAACTCACTGATTATTTCTTTCCATGAATTTCTTTATAGTGTAGGAGTTGTTAACAAGAAAACACTCTGATCTACATTTTGAAGAAAAAATGTAAGCATTCGTGTGAACTGATTCTGAGGAACCATCTAAAACCTAAATCAGTATGGTGGAATGGAAATCTGAACTTTTTTCCTAAAAGAACATGTACATTGCAAAAGTCAAAAGAACTACAACAGTTTATAAATATGTTGTGTGAACTCAAACTCATTCAAAGGTTCCATAAAAAGTAAACAACACTTCAGGTGGTCTGCATCTTAAACAGTCAGAGTGACACACAAAAGTGCCCCTGTAATATCAACTGGAAAAAAAGAGAAAGCATTTTAGACTGCATGAGGAAAGGCAAATGCAAAATGCATTTGTGGCACAAAAGCATACTACACCCCATGCATCATAGATGAATGTGCACAAAGACTACAGGATATGTCTGAATACCAGGATCTCACTGTACAATGACTTGCAATGTGAACAGAATGCTGTGAACAGTGTAAGTTTCATGAGCACACATGCTGTCACCAGAAGTAATAATGGTAACCATTCTTATTAAATTTTTGTGATGAAAATTGCTCGAGTTATAAGAAAACAATTTTTATGCACTTAAGTTCAACGATCTTAAATATACACAATTAAATTGGAATTAACTAATTGTAATTACACATGTTCTTATATTTCCATGCGCAGTGCTTACTTTTTTTTACGTACATTCTGTTTTTCCAAGGTTCACTTCAACCAGAGATGAAGTGCAACATGCCTTTCTACTTTTTTAATAAAGCACAGTAACAAGCAAGGTTTCAAATCATTCACAACCATTACTTTAAAACTGCAACAGAAGAATAATAACCAAATATGTGAATGCAGAAAACCAGCACTTCAGGTGACTTTGCATATAAAATTAAATGCAAGACTTGCAAATTAAACCCTACAGCAGTAATGAAAATTCCAAGCAATTTTAGAAAGTGGAGGAAATCTAAAAATATAAACTTTAACAAAGGTCAAAATGCTTTGGCTGGCTCAAACAGCACTATAATATATGAAGCCTCAAGAATTTGAACGAAGAGAGAAGTTTAAATGGTAATATTTGTGTTATTACACAGAATGGTAATATTTGTACCCACATTTCACTGTCTTACACACCTGTTACATAACACCGCACCAATGTTCAAGTGTAATTATGAAATTGTGATAATGTGTCATACAGATTTATTGCTCACTGTGCACTTTTAACAGCCACAAAATTAAAGAAGAATTTAAATAGTAGCTTATGGTGATATATAATGTCATTTCTAAAGTAAAAACAAAGAATGCAAATGAGTAGTTGGAAAGTTAGCTAGTCAAAGCCCACTGAAGAACTGGTTTTGTGTTTAACAAAATGTTTTATTTTCATTCACTGCAAAAGCTTTTATTGAAATTAACAATGCACAAAAAGCACTAGCAACAACATACAATTCTTTCACATACAATTTTTTTTTAATTTTTACTTTTTTTTTACACAAGGGCAAGCTAGCAATTATGTACAAAAAAAACTAAAATTCTACTCAGACCATGAGACACTTTCCATTATATTGCCCTATATCAAATAAAATGCACTACAAAATGACTAGTTCCAAAGTCACCTCATTTTAATTGAGATGGTATAAAAAAAACTATCGTATTCATACATTTTCATAGAAAATCATGCACAGAAGACTATACAAATATAGAGTAAGGAATGTCTAAAAAAATTGTCCTAATTATGTTCAAAGTAGATGGAAGACAAGCACAAATGAGAATACAGAATTACTGACCACCAATCACACTATAAAACAATCACTGCAATTTGTATATGTTAAAAATATCTTATTTCTACTGATGTTAGAACATAGAAAATTGTTTACATTCATATAAAACCGTAATCCTTGAATAATAATGAAGGAAAAGTGCCATTAGGTTACATACTGCAGGACTGTAAAATTATAAAAACTTCTGTACAATAGTTATGGACTTACATGTAAAATAAACATCTGATTATAATCACTCAGCATAAATGAGTGGCAGCAAAATTAATCAAACATTAACTCGATTTTCGATACTTTCGAAAAATTAAAGTAAAGTGTATAGAACAATTTAATATCATAATATCATAAAATACTTGACATGTAAATAAACCATATGAAGAGATGTTGAACTTCCCACATACGTGTAAATTTAGTTTAGTTTTTGTACATACTTATTTTTTGCTGCAAATATCACTAGGCCCGTAAGTCAGAGAGATTACCTCTGAATTTACTGAAAAGTTAATAAATTATGGTTCTCTTAGATGAAAGAACAATAAAAAAGTAAACTGCACAATCATCATTATGACTTTTTATCACATTATTACTCTCCATATTATTTTTTATATTATGTGTTCTCTTAATTATGATGTATTTGTTACATTACAATCCTAATACTCTCTTAGGAGTGAAGCAAATGCTCTCTGACTTCTCCACAAATATAAAACTCAAGCATATAGAATTGTTATTTTTTAAATAATCAACATCAACAGAAAAGTGAATACTTATTGATTAACTACCTTAATAATCCATTCAACAATGTAATTGATTTAGACAATCATATGCTAGTGGCAATGGTAACTACAATGTATATTTCACTGAATATTTATAACTGACACAGTGACAGCGATAAAAAATGAGTTTGCAAAGCAAACACATATATTTTTAAAGCATAATAAAAACTTTTAAGTCTCAGATCAAACACAGAATGTTCACAAATGTTCTTATAAGAGCTATTAATTTTTAACATTATGCCAAACCAATGAATCTCTATTATCAGCATTTCAATAAGTTTTCTGTAAGTATCTGTTCACCTATTTCCCTTTCTGCAAGTTGTTTGAAAACCAATACATCAGTTCAAATGAAATTGACTTTTAGCATACAGCAGTTACGTGCTGAACTTTCTTTCGCATTCTTCCTAACTCCCAAGCATTCTGGATGGAAGTCTCCATACCTGTTGAAAGGTAAGCATGCATTTCATGCCAAGTAAGTAACAATGACACCACATTATTCTCACTCATTAGTAGCTGCAACAGTGAAGGGAAGTGAATAATTATAACATGCAGTTTTCTAGCACTAAGTAATAAGGCAGTCTTTGTACAAGGATATTAATGGCAAGGAATGCAAGGCAATGCTGTTAAAAACAGACAATTACAAGAAGGTACTAACGGCAAGATAATTTACTTACCATCTTAATAAGCTGATGGAATATCACAGAAACATTATGTGCATTACAACTGAAATATTTAACATGCATTCTGAAGTGCAAAAGTCAAGTAAGGACAAAGATACAAACATCAGATCCATGCTACAACTCACCAAATCAGACTCTTTAGACGTGGCCTTCACTTGACAGTTAGCTAAAACCATTATGACATTATTTGAAAGAGGAGAGGGAGGTGGGAGGGGGGTTGGATAAGAAAAGAAACAGGAAGATCTGGGTTTAAGGTCGCATCAACAATGAGGTTGTTAAGACATAGAGCACAAGCTCAAAAAGGGGAGGAAATTGTTCATGCGCTTTGAAAGAAACCATTCTAGCATTCACCTTAAGCAAGTTAGATAAATCATGGAAGACAAACATCTGGATGTCAGGAAAGGGATTTGAATCACCATCCTCTCAAATGTGAGTTCAGTATCTTACCACTGTACCACCTCACTTGGTGTGTGTGTGTGTGTGTGTGTGTGTGTGTGTGTGTGTGTGTGTGAGAGAGAGAGAGAGAGAGAGAGAGAGAGAGAGAGAGAGAGAGAGAGAGAGAGAATAATAATAATAATAATATTATGATGCTGAACCTGCCATAGCAATAACAGGTCATTTTTGGTTTTAAACAGGCTGAAACAAAAATAACAGTAGCTAACATAGTAAAAGAATATGCAAATAATGTCAAAAGACATACGTTAGTGGTAAATGGGTCATCTAAGCAATTCATGTCATTAGTTGATGATAAAAAGTGTTAGAAAAAGTATCCCATCTTGATGATAATTAAATAGGCAAGAAAGGTTTAGCTGGTGATATATATATGCAAACCAAGACTGCCCATATTCATTAAGACTGTTGAACAATATATATGTAAAACCTGACTTCATCCAGCAACATTATATGAAATGAGATGCCAAATAACAAATTTTCATTCTCGACATCATTTCATATGTTTAACGTAACAATGGGACAAGAAAGAAATGGAACAACAATAATAAAATTAAAACTGACATTTTGAACCTGCTCATAAAAACTACTTTTGATAATGAACATATATAAATTCTATTATACGAAGAATGAAAATAAACTTGGTAGATTCTGAGTAGATGGTTTGACTCCCTGGAAACAACTGGCAGTGTTCTGTCTAAGTATAATAATATATAATCACCACATTAATGAATAGCTGCAATATTTAATTAACATGTTTATTCTCAGATTCATATCTAATGTGAATTATTCTGAGACTGACAGTATACAAGATGATTCTTCTTTCCCCTTCCCATATCTTGAAAAAGAGTTAGAGAAAATTATGTTTAGGTTCTCGTCAAAAACACAGAAATAAAATAATCTCTTTTCAATGCAGCTAAATTGATCACTCACATATTAAGAAACACATTTAGAAAATTTGGTGTGATGCTTTTACTACCCAGTCAAAGTAACTTTCAAATATGATATACCACTGCATAATATTATATCCTCACACATGGCCTAAGACTATATCAAGAAGTAAGTCTGTTATGGACAACTACAAATACTACTTCATGCAGATATCATCATAATGTATGTCAAATCAATATTCAGGAACTCAATGGGCAAATGACAGTTACTATTCTGTAACAAGATACCTAAACAAACAAAAGTATCTGTAATCACTGACCTAGGCAGTTAAGGAGAAATGCATTCAGTAATAGTTCTCAGTAAATTTATTTATCTTAATCTCAATATAAAGAAGCAGTCAGATATTTGGTTTCACTTTTTTAATAGCCATCAAATATCTATGAAAAATGGCTCTGAGCACTATGGGACTTAACATCTACGGTCATCAGTCCCCTAGAACTTAGAACTACTTAAACCTAACTAACCTAAGGACATCACACACATCCATGCCCGAGGCAGGATTCGAACCTGTGACCACAGCAGTCGCGTGGCTCCGGACTGAGCGCCTAGAACCGCTAGACCACCGCGGCAGGCATCTATGAAAACTAAAGTTACTTTTTGTAGATCTGAAGATGAGTATTTAATAATGAAACCGGTTATACAGATGCTTATTTATATTATGAGCAAAGCAAATAAATTTACAGTGAAGCAAAAGTATATTGGGATTAACAAAATTCTACAGCATGTGTACATTTTTCATCTACTGCTAATAGCTCTTCCAACTGCAGTGTTCATCATGGATCTTGGCTAAGTGAGATGGTTTGTATGCCTCAACAATACAAACTGCCAATTCACAGGTACAAACCAGCTGGAAGGTTATATGTGGAGAGGTTAGATTAATATATGGCTCCTGAAGAGGGACAACAGTTGGGATTACTGACTGATCTGGCCCTATAACATAAGCCACAATGACCTTATTGAAAGCAAGGGGACATTAAGACTACTATATTTTCTGATGATGTGCAACTCTATTGCACCGTTTAATAATGGTGGAATTCTTTTCCATAAAATATTCCAATGTAAAATAGTACCCAATTCTAATCTTTGGTTGGGGACTTCTCAGAAGGATGTTGTCATTAGGAAAAACCAAATCTAGTGTTCTTGGAGACATAGTGTAGACTGTTACGAGCCCTTAATTGTGTAGACAGGTTAAGTAACTTGGAAAAACAAATGGATATATTGAAGTGAAGTAAAGTCAGTGACAGAAAGAGAAGGATTTCTGCTCAAATGAGTACAGGGTTAGCAGCAGAAAATCAAATATGCATAATGCAGGAGTAGGTATAATAATGAAAAAGAAAACAAAAATATGGGCAAAACACTATACAACATACATTGTAGTCAATGAATTATCATAACAAATATGTGACCCCCACAGTAGCACAAATATACATAGCTACTAGATTTATAGGTGATAAGGTTGGGGAAAAAAGGTTAATATAAAAGAAATTATTCAGAATCCTTCAGGAAACAAAGACTCAGTTGTGATGAGGATAGGAGGAACAAGAAAAGAAGGAAAAGTAGCAGGAAAACATGGACTGGAGGAAGCAACCTGGCAAACACTTGCCCATCGCGAAATTTAATTATTGCAAACATGTCAACAACAAGAAAGTTAATGTTCTGTGGACCTTAATATGTCTGGTATGAGCAATGAATAGACCAAATTTCAAAACGAACTTCAGCAAATATCTGGCTGTAACCATGCTGAAGCTACCATCTAATCACCAATGATGCACGATTTGGAACAGCAGCTGCGAACCTTACATGAAGACTGGACCATAACTTGAAACTGGGTTCTCCTGGACGCACATCTATCGTTTTATCACTGTACAACCTAATTCAATAAACTAGGGAGAGGAAAGACACTTTTAATGTTCTACCTAAATTAGCTGCTTTACATATTCACATCATAAATAAACAATTGCAAATGTAACCATTCTTACACCATGGATCCATTCCAAAAAAAAAACAAGAAGGTAGGAAGGTTGATATTCAAAGTTCTCTCAACAATGAGGCCATTAGAAATGGAGCACAAACTTGGGTTGCACAACTGATGGGAAGGAGATTGCATGGGTCGTTTCTAAAGAAATTATGACAGCATTTGTATTAAAATGTTTAATGAAACCATGGAAAATGTAAATCAGGATGAACAGACAGGGATTTTAACCCCACTTCTGAATGCAAATTCAGTATTTTAACCATTGCACCATGTCACTTACATATGACAAACAATGGACAGGAGCAATTTTCTGACTGTGATCTCATAGTACAGTTCATGTGTGGAAAGTCACCCAAACGTAGAAATCATTGAAAGTGGTGTATTATCTAACACACTGGCTACAATCATGTTGTCATGAATTTTACTAATATTTATACATGCATGTCTTCCTATATGGGGCACTTAAATCATAGTGATGTGGTGGTACTGATGGTGACTGAAGGTTAACTGATTTGAGTTCACATAATATGAATTTCCATCATTCAAATTGGACCACAAGAGGTGGTAGTGCACAGTTTCTGACCATACTATACAACATTATCCTCAAAGAATCTTAATGTCAAGAATTTCTGAACAGAACAAAAACACTGCAAAAGGATATTAGCATCTAAACTAGCAACCGACTGCTTTCCTGCCTAAAAGTAGGCACCCTGAGGTGACATGGAGAGAGAGGAAGGTGAGGGATACCTACAGACATCATGCCTAGAAAATTACACCAAACATTAATAACAAAGACAACACCTCAGTAAGTGTAAAAACTGGAAATCTGTAACACAGAAAGACAGCATTCTGCTACATATGATCTAACCCATCCATGATGATTATTAAAAGTAATGCAGGTAACAGTATTTGAAGTACAGCTTTAAAATGCTATTTTCTAGCATCTTATAGCGAGATAGAGATGGGTAAGAGAGGACGGAACATTCATTCACTCATTCATTCATAAATAAAATAGGACATACAAAACATTTCTATAGTACTAGTACTGTTGTTGTCAACATAAGGTTAACTTTCCTTGTGGAAAAGTAAATGCAGGTGAATGAAAGGGGTAATTATGATCAATAATGAATCACAATAACATGCAACTCCAATGTTTCAGCTCTCATACAACTAAATATGATACACAACTCACTTAAAAGTACCTAAGCTTCTCAGTCAGTACAGGTATCATCAATTTCTCTCAAAAATTTAACTCTAATGTTCCAAATACAAATGGCCATTTTAAAGTAAGTGTTCTCTTAACATTCTGTTAATATCAATGACCAGAACATCACATATCAAGCCACAAATGGAAAAAAAACTCAACTTTTTAATACACACATTTAAAAATGCTCAATATCCTCCACTTCCACACGTCCCAGTCAGCATCACGACTGCCAAAAGAGAAAAAACTGAAATAATTAAAGCTCAACTGCAATGCAACAAACAAAGAAAGTGAATTTCATAAATGACCAACACTATGCTCACATTACTGTAAGAACAAGAAAAAAGGGCAGAACTACCAGCTAGGAAGAACTTCGATAAGTAACAGTTGCTATTAGATAAGCAATTATGGAAACTTCCCTGGACTTGAAAATATGAATAAAGACCTATATAGACTGTCTTTTACACGTTTCTCACTTCGCAATTTATTACACTAATTTTTCCAAAAAGAAACATCACTTTATAGCCCCTTTGTGCTGCCCTATTAGCAACAAGCTATATATAAGAAACATATTCTGCCTATATAAGCACATACTGATCATGCGATGCCTCATAATTACATACGCGGAATTGCCAAGAATGTTGTGTCATTTATTAGTGTATACTGCAAGAGCTCCAGAAATAGTATGTGAGTCACAGCAAATATAATTACACAAAATAAATACGAGTTGTTACGTGTACACTACGTCTTCATGCAGTGTTGCACCACCACCACCACCACCACCACCACCACCACCACCTTCAACAGGTAGCTTCCAACAATCATTCCTTTTCCTTTTAAACAGTTTATGTAACAACAACCATTAGTTTCTAGGCCAAAATGATGTTTCACAAACATTACTCTTTACTGCTGTTCACTAATCTTACAAATTTATTAATGTAAGTGTCAAAAAACTTCCAAACTTGTTTGTGAATGTTCAGTAATTATATGTTAAAAAACATCCTGAAAATTTGTTAATGAAATCAAGTACTTCTGAGCCTGGAGATAAAGATATCTAGTTACAGCCCCACCAAAATCCCACTGAAAGGACTAAATGAGCAACACGTGTACTAGATATCCTACAGTACATCTATCAGTATACGTAATCACAGACAGTATTTTCCAAGTAACTAAAAATTAACAGCAGCCATTCCCTTACAAGAAATAAAGTACTAATACTTGAAATATGCCTTGTAAACTATAATGCAATATTACAGCTAGAATATGAAATTAATCGGGGCATGAAATAAATTCAGATTACTTTCAACACTGCATAACTAACGGAAAAGTCTGTGCATTACACGGTGTACTTTTAACGTATGTTCAACTGTTGCTTTCCTGACTGATGTTACTCAAAACATGGCTCATTACTGATAAGTATATAATAAAGATGTTGCCACTTCAAAATATCATATATGATATGGTTATAGTGATCAATAACACAAAAGTATATCCTGAAATTTGAACTACTAGTTTCAAGCCTGTAACATGCAGTGCATGAGGTCAATGCGGTTGCAAATCGAACAAGGGGACCTTGCAGATTAGCTGCTTTCGATTTCCTTCGCACTTACAGGATTTGAGGATCAGTGCCTGGACACCAGTTTCCTAAAGCAGTATGGTACTCTTCTCAAAAAAAAACCTCTGAAGACCCAAGCACTGTTAAGTATAAACTATTTTTAACATTGCTGGAATGCAGACAACTCTAACTGCATCCATAGCACTCCACCCCAGTAATCTTGAGTACAATGGTCTGATGCTCACTTGCAAAAACTTTTTCTTTTACTTGATTTATATATTTATCAAACTGGAAAGTTAGTTAACAAATATTGAACCATAATTATAATATATATTAGGGCTGACAAAGCATAGCTTGCAAGTCACTGTACTCCAACAAGTGCTCTCCCTCCAACTTTACTTGTATGTGCTGCTAGGGCCATGCTGCAGCATACAATCCTCTTGTTTATCAGCAGTTCAGAGGGCAACATCTCTTCAACTGGCCTCAAAGCATAGCTTATCGCACCTTCACTCCCTACCTGACAGACATCGGTTGCTCTTAGCAATTTGTTAAGATTTGCTCTCTTTAATATTGCACTATGGCTCTGGTCATTTTGGTTGTTACTGTGGCTATTATTCTGGTTAATATTGTGGCTATTTTTTTTTTTTTGTTATTGAGTATTTTTTGTGCACAATTCCAATTAAAACCCCAAAACATTTACGTGAAAGCAAAGGTAGTAATCTTGCTCAACATTTCTTTTCACTCAATGAAGCAATTCATGTATGTTACTGTCCTGACGAATGATTCCCTTTACTGGATAAGTTAAAAAAGAAAACAGTTGCCCGAACCATCAAGTCTTACAGAAAAGTGTTCAACTGGACTGTATGTGGTATGTTTAAAATTGGCAAAAGATCGGAAATGCTTCTGTAATGGCACACCTGCGATAGAATGTGCAACAGATATTGCAAAAATATCTGGATATGATGATGATGAACATTTAAAAACAGCTGCCTTCTTATTTACTTATTTTGGCTTTTAACACTGATCATACAGCAAGCAATAGCTATAACTCTACAGAGTTAACATAAAATTTGCTGCTTTGCAACCTAACACTGTGAAAGACACTGTCCTGATATGGGTCATAGCTAAAAGGAACTAGACAATCTCATTGCAAACTGCCAATGAAGGGTACTGATTGAATGGACCTCAGTCAACTACTAATTTTATTGTATTACTGTAATGTGTAAAAGATGGTGGGTAGGAATTACTAACTCACATCTGTATGTCTTCAAACACCAGTTTTGGATATTTTTAATGGTGATAACACCATGCAACAAAACTGGTGGTTCCCAAAAATGCTCTGCAATTTGTACCACTGGTACACAAGCTTCAGTCAGTGGCAAAAACGGTTTTGTTGGCCATTTATGAAAAAAAGAGAATAAATTGTTTAACTTTTCATTGTATTATTCATTAAGAAGTATTACGTGGGAACAGTGTTAGAATGCCGTTAGCAATAAAAATCAAGTATATAATACACTGACAAAGTCCATCACCATCTCATAGAAAATTTAAGCAACTTTTGGTAAATGCTGATGCTGAATATTATATTTCTTCATTTGAAATTCATTTTTGAGTGCAGGAAACTGTTTGGCTCTTTTTATTTTCTTTTTGTTTTTGCGCTTATAAAAGAACTTTTCAAGTCTCTTAATTAAGAGGTATAATCGAATACTTTGGAATTTGAAAATAAACTTCAGGATTCACTTTTTATCAGTATTATCATTTCTAACACACAAATCACTTATATAATTTGAATTCGCATATTGGGAATAGGCTCACCATTCATGATGAATTACAGTCATCCCTGTAATTGGCCGGAATAGCTGTTTCAGGACCGTGACAGCAATGCCCGAGACGAGTTGGAGGGGAAAGCACTTGCCGGAGGAGAATGGCTCATGATATGCATTTAGCCAGGCCAAATATCTTTTTCTCTATTTCAAGTTTCTCATTTTTGTACCAAATTTTAATTGATTATGAATACTCGCATTTTCATGTGACTAGAAATTAACAAAAGAATGTGTGTTTTTATTAGAAAATTATTATTATTCAATGTTTATTAATTAACATTTCAATTTTATAATAAACACAGAATTCAAATAGAAGTAAAAAGATGCAACTAGTGAGAAACTAATCAACAACCTCGCAATTACAAAGTTAGCACACAACACACACACACACACACACACATACACACACACACAGTTCAAGGTGACTGACTGACTGATACAGATCGATATTATTTTTACTTAACAGTGATACGACCTTAATAGTCTCAAAGTTAATTTTCTCAAGTGTTTTTTAGAAGTGCATTTGTACCGTTTTAGGAAATTGATGTCCAGATATTGATATCCAGATCCTTTAATTATGAAGAAAATTGAAGAAAGCCAGTCCATAGAGTCTCCTTAGTAAGTCGTCTAATGGCCCTGAACATTATAAAAATGACAATTATACAACAGAATAAGGAGAATCACTTAAGTTCAAAAGAGAATACTTGATTCCCTTCAAGGCTGATACATATTCAAAGTCCCTTTAATTCTCTAACAGCCAACTTTGTCTTAAAATAATATGAATGTTTTGAAGAGAGCCACATAAAAAAAAATAATGAAGTGGAAATTTAAGAAAACAGGTTCCACTGTCACCTATTATTTATCTACCTACATGAATAAGTGATACTGGTAACCATACTTTTTGAAAGCTACTCAGTACTTTCAATTTCTTGTATCAAGTAGTTGCTAGAAGGTTTTCATATGTATTTCTGCCACCGTAAGTAAACAGGTCAAATTCCAAGACCTGTATCAATTTAACTACGCCAAAAATACCACTGCAGCATCTGGAAAATTTCTGTTTCTGAATTCCACAAGGCACTCAACACTGGATAAAAATTAGCTTCAATTAAGTTGATTCACAGATTTTAAAATGAGTCTGATCTCCACTAGGAAATAAGACTTCAGTAACTTGCACATGGTAAACTCTTTGCATTACCATGCATTTGGCATATTCTTTATATGCTTTGGAATAAATCTTGCAGGGCACAGCCCCAATTCAATAATCTAGAACATGTAACAGTCGTTTTTTTTTTTTGCTAACTACATATAGTAATTTACGCAGTATCAATGCTGGTATCAATACATATGACAAAGACATTTTGTATCTTTTACATCCCAGAAATAACACTGTAATTAAAAATGTCGTCTCTTAGGAGTGAAGACCACGCTTTTAATAACAGAAATCTAGGAATTAGTCTATAATCATTAAACCATCAAACCTAATTTGGCATGTCCCAAATAAACACACCTGGAAGCCATGACTGGCAACTACTGAATAAAAATTAAAACAAGCACATATCACACATCTTAACAGAAGGAGCATTGCAGGACTGTGAGTTTAAGCGACTGTTTTAAGTATAAAGACTACACAACCCATCAAGCACTTAATTCCAATCTTCCCAGTCTTCTCTTGCTATACTGAGCTTAAAACAATGATGAGCACACACGTAACTAAATGCAATATATTATCACCACAAATATTAAAACAGTAAATGATAAATAAACTAAGAACATGCACTCCATTGAAACACTGTATCCTATAAACGCAGTTATACTACAGAAAAACGTTTTACGATGTGGCAATATGAACAATTTTCCAATGCTAAATGAATGACAATTCTGTCATTCGTGTAACAATACCAGTCTAAATTGGCTATTATGAGTTAAATAAATGTATAGGACAAGATATTACATCACATTAACAGCCATTAAACAGTTTACATTGCATTATAAGCACAAAACAAAAACTATCAACACAAGACATTAAGTAAAGAGGATATTTACTTGTGTGTGTTTTGTCTAAACATAATTTCTCAAGGTAAGAGGGAGACAGGTAACCTAATTTCTTTTTGTGGAAAAAAGTAACAAAAAAGTTCATGTCACATCAGTAGCTCAAACAAAATTTTGAGGAAAGGAGGTAGGAGGAAAATTAAAGTGGACTGAAGAAAGCAGCAATTCACCAACCTGCCATATTTCACCAGTAATTGGTATCCAGTGCAAACATGATAAATGACTATAGGAAATTTAAGCTTTTTTACCTGCTCCCATGGAACAAAGAATTTTTTGAAAATCTGCTAACTCCTGCCCTAAAATTTCTAAGCTTTGACCAGAAAGATTTTCATGCAGACGTGCACTGCCTGTTTCCTCTTGAGAACCCACCTGTGGTTCTCTCCTATTCTCATGCACTTCACCTTCCTGCACTTTTTCTTTGGCAACTGCATATTTCTTCTTTCCGTCCACAGCTTCAGAAGTGTTGGATGAGGGCTCAGATCGTCTTACAACAGCTTCTTTCTTTGGTGGCACTATAGGTTTATTTGGAGGTACAGGAGGGGGAACACCCCTGCTGGGGGCAGCTACTTTTTTGGGAGGAGTTTGAGTCTCCGGTTGAACAGCAGTACTAGATGTCACATGAAACATTACTTTGTTACCCTGAGATGCAAACACCTTGGAGCTTGGTGACGTCGTCAGACTGACACGTGGTGTTACTTGCACTACCTGTGCACGTTTATCCTGAAATAGGGAATAAAGGAACTGTGTAATTACAATAAGAATAAAGATATCATGCTACAAAATGGATGTACACTCAGTAGAAATTTTGTGTAACGTCTTCTGATATGGCAGGAGTCTTACTACCAAACAAACAACACTGGTTACAGAATATTGTCATCACAAACCACATACAGACACAGAAAATATGCCCAGTAACTGCAGCATGCAGAAAGCTGTGAGTTGTCTATAAAATGCCATCTTTAGTTTGTATGAGGAGAAGGATGACTGAGGACTCCCCAGTCGCAGCAGGGGGAGGAGGGCAGGGGTAGCTAAGAAGTTTTATTTTTTCTGTTGTAAGAAGCGAACTTTCATTTTGAAAGCTGAATCAGTTTTTCATTGCTCTGTTAATAGTCTGCAATGACAACAATCCAATTCCTCTTCTTTTCTGTCGATAAGAGGGGCCTTTTCATTACAGAATATATTTTTATATCTCTAATCCTCGACTGACGGAGAGAGAAAAATTGAGTCGACTTATGACAGACACTGCCAAACGACCCTGAAATTGGTCTTAAACATGCAGCCATCCTGAGAACGTCAGCTGGTTGGCATCACAACAATTTTTCATTCATCCCATTTTTGAGATTAGTGTTGTAAATGAAAAATTGGACAGCTGTGGGCTGTAAGTCTCAGTGATAAAAAAACTGAATGGTCAAAAGTTATTTGCTACACCAGCTTAAAAATAAATTATCTAATGGTGATTAAATTAAATCAGAATCATAAAAAGTAGGTAATAGAGCAAACCCAAATGCTGAAAGTATTATTATGATGATTTTTCAGGTCTTCTGTAATTATTAAATATTCTTGTACCTTCATGATGTCCACTGATCAGTACTGAAGGTTCAAAGTTTCCTTGTTTTTAAACTGTTTCATCTTTTGGTTGGAATATCTCCAATTTGGGAAATTTACCTTGTTACATTTTTATAGATCGTAACTCCCATTAGACCGCCTTGGGCTGCAAGGCTGGTGGTAATTTCCCACACTGAAAAGAACAGGCTGCACGCTATCAGACCTGAAGCATAGTCTTCGAGGTTGCTATATAAAGACTACGTATGATCTTCGATTGTTAATAACTTCATAACAAAGTACCTACTACATGGAGATGTATTTGGGAATTTTCTAGACTAACTGTTTCTCAATGCAACAACTTAAAAAGAATACTGTTGAAATGCATCCAATTACTATCAGCAGCAGCCTAATTACCACAACCGAGCCCCATCTTTGTGAACATTAACCTAAGCTGACAGTTTGTGACCATCATCTGATGTGTGAACTAACTTGACTGCAACATATACCACTATGAACACTAGGCATAAAACAAAGAATAATAATTGTTAGTGGTCATACTCATTTTTATGGAAATGTCCCTAAAGACTGTTTACAATTCCATCTGTACATTTCGTTACTGTGTGGAGAAAATTTTATAAAAGTTCACTGTTTAACTGGAAAAAATTCCACTAGTATCTAAATAAGCATTCAATATATGACCCACACTACAGCATTATACAGTATTGATTACAGTTATTGCAGGTCCAATGAGCATTACCTACCAAAGGAATACATAAACAGAAAAATGCAGATGAGAGTGCACTGCCAGATTTCAGAAACAAATTGAGTGGCTCATTAATCAAACTGTTGAACCTACTACAATGCTCTCTGTTGGTTATACACTTTGGTGTTACCATGGAATAGCTGTCAGATTAGATTGTAGTGTGGCATCACTTGGTGTCCTCTAGTTGCTTTTTTGGCAATTTAGAAACGCAATGACAATTTTTAAAACAGATTTTTCTCACATAAGAGACTCAACTTTGTTTTCTTCGCCAAATCCTGAAGTCTTTTTAACGTAAACTGCAACCAAAGAAATCACTTTTTATCTGGCAATGGAAAGTGCTGGCAGAATATATATAATTTCGGAGAAAAGGTAAGGAGTAACCAACAGCAGAGGTGTTGGGTCAGTAACAGGCACATAAAAAAGGCTGAAAACCTACCAGTTCTTGGATGAATCTTTTCTCGATTTAGAATATGGACACACACACACACACACACACACACACACACACACACACACACACAGGTACGTGTGTGATCGATACATTATGCCAGCTGAAAACAAACTGTTGGTACTGCAGCTCTGCAGGTTGGCTGGGATGATGTGTTATTTCAGATGCAGTGGGAGAGGGCAGAAAGTAACTGGGAAATGGGAGGTAGTGGAGTGGGAGACGGGAGAGAGTAAGTGGGAAGTGGGAGGGAGGACTGTGAAAGGGTGCCTTATAGCTCCAATAAAGGCAACAGGTGTACAGGACAGTAAAGCACGAAGCAGATGTAACAGGTGTGTATAGCATAGGAAAGTGACTCATGGTCACCGGCATCTGTGAGGAACAGATTGGGAAGAGCTGATAGAATGGGATAAGGTGTGGGTGCAGGTGTAGGTGAAGTTAGGGTCCTGGGGCAGGGTGGAGATGGGTGTGAGGTAAGGGGGTAGTGGAGATTGAGGCCAGGAGGATTAATGGAATGAAGGATGTGTGGCGAAGGCAACTCTTATCTACTTAGTTCAGGGAAGATGGTGTTGGGGCAAGGATAGAGATGGCACAGATTCTGAAGCAACCATTTAAATTGAGCATGCTGCTCTCAGCAGTGTGCTCCACTACTGGAATATGACCTGTGTGGCAAGGAGCTGGGAGCAACTGTGGCATAGGAATGGACCACTGTGTTGCATACACTGGGTGAATGGGAGAATACCATCGTAGGACGGTTGGGAAGGTCTATAAGTAGGATATTCCTATTTTTGAGCACGAGGACAGTGAGTCAAAACCCTGGCAAAGGATATGGTCAAGTTGTCCCAGTCCAGGGTGATACTGGTGCATCTTCGCAACTGATTCTCGAGGTTGGTGGGTGTTGGGGAGGAGGTGTGTGTGTGTGTGTGTGTGTGTGTGTGTGTGTGTCTGCAGAGGATGTTTTAGGTACAGTGCCTGTCTGTAGATGCCTCTGTGAGACCTTCAGCATACTGAGCATGGGATTTCTTGTCACTGCAGATATGCCAACCTCAGGTGGCCAGAATATAGAGCAGTGATTTTTTGGTGTGGTAGTGATGACAGCTGTCTAAAGGCGGGTACTGTTGATGGCTAGTCATCTTCATATGGACAGAATTATGGATGGAGCCCTCAGAAAGATTGAGGTCAACGTCCAGGAGGGAGGCATATTGGGCTCAGAAGCACCAGAAGAAGCAAATGAGAGAAAAGGTATTGAGGCTATGGAGGTATGAAGACCCAGTGTCTTGGCCTCGGGACCACATTCTATGGCACAACCTCTCTCAGTCCTTTACCACATGGGTCATATCCCAGTGTAAGTCCCAGGCTCAAGACTTGCCCAATTCACCCAACCTGCACATCCTACTAAAGCCTTGTCACAGGCTTGTCCTAATCTATCAGAGGCAGAGCTACCTGTGGGAGCAGCCAAATCACATACCAGCTCTGCTACAATTTCTGCACAACATTCTATGGGGCCATAAATACCAACCAGCTATGGCGTAACATACTACTGAGCACAATGGGCTTGATTTCAATGGTTGCTTCAGTGTATTATCTTGATCCTCTCCACCAATACAAAACTTTTACTATGAAAATTATGAATACTTCTTCAAAGCTTTGGATGTATCTTGTAAAATATTAGACCAACTGATAGTGTGACCTCCAATGACTAATTACAGGAAATAAGTACAACATATATGGGAAATGCCAAACCAGCAATTAGACACAAAAGGCTGCAGCACATGACAATACATCAACGACACATTGAAAATATGGACAAGCAATTAACTTACCCAATGAACTTTTGTCAACCTATTCATTCTTCCTGTAGGACATAGATGTGAACAGGCAAATAACTAGCACACTCTCCAGCCTTTTTAAAAGACAAATGGCAACAGCAAACAAAGCAAGCACAGCAAATTTACGCCTCATTTTAGTGTTGTATGCAGCTGATGGTAATCCCTGATTCAAATGATTCCCCAAAACTACTTCAATTCAATAGCCATTTCAGCTTGCAGCTTTTTTATACACAGAGAGAAAAAAATGCAACACACAAGGGCTGTGTTCAGTGGCACCAGAGTATGATATGTACGTACTGAGAGGTTGTAGTGTGACATTTGTCACGGCCACTGGCGATCAGATGGCACTCGGCAGGCCTGTCTGTGCATCTTCTGTTTTGACTCTGCTGGCAGTAAATGTGTTGAGAGTTTAGAGGCAGACAGTGTTTACAACATTCATTCTAGGGTACAACCGTGTCTCACAGGGGAGTACGTACGCCTACTGAACAGTTTCAGTCATTTGAACAGGGACCCTTTTACTGATGGATTGCTGCACATGCTGGCCACATTGTATCGGTTGTGTGATGACGCTTTCAACAGTGGCCTGTGGAACATTCCCACACCTGTTGACCAGGTTCTCGATGTCTATGTACTACATACACAAGTCAAGATGACACATTGTGTGAGTGGCAGTGGCTGTCCAATCATTACCCCGGGACAAAATCTGGGCACATGTTGCACCTTCTATGTCATCAGAGGCAACTGGGAACTGCCTGTTAGCAGAGGGATTAAGATCACGTGCACTTCTGGCGAGGTTGATACCACAACAACATCATCAAGTATAGCAGATATGGTGTCATGAAAGAGTTGACTGGAAAATGGCACTCTGTTGTCTTTAGTGATGAGAGTAGGTTCTGTTTGTATGGGAGTGATGGAAATATACGTATGTGGCGTAGACCTGTTGAGCAGCCTATTACAAAGCACATTCACCCAAGACACACAGGTCCCATCCCAGGCTTCATGGTGTTTGAGACCATCTGTTACAATTCCTGATCACATTTAAGGCTTCTACATTGCACAGGCATTATCCCCATGCTACTGTCATTTCTGTGGAAAGAAGATGGTGTGCTTTTCCAGCAGCACAACACATGTCCACTTAAGGCTGCTGCAACACAATGAGTTCTTCATGGCGTACAACAACTGTCTGGGCTTGCAAAATCACCAGACCTTTCGTCAATAGAACATATCATGAAGCAAGAACCTACTCTCATTCTCCAGGGTTGCAAAAATCACTACTGAATTGCAACTGAAGACACAAGGTCCTTGGGAAAGTCTACCACAGGATGCTATTTCGCACCCGATGATCATGCATGCCTGCGTTGTTGTCAGAAGGGGTACACTATGTATTGATGTGACCGAGCATGCTTTACTGTGTCGTGTGCTTCATTTGGTCTGAATTTGTTATCATATACTCCTACAATGATTAACTACCTGTCACCTCAACTATCATTAAAATGATCTTGTCCTGTAGCACATATAATTATTATATTGTCCTTCAGGAACGGATCTCTGAGTAATTTTCAGAGAAGCCAATCATTATTATTTAAATCTGCCATGCTTAGAGTGTGTACAGAAAGTAATATACCATTTTTAGAAAATTGGTAATACTTAACCAAAGTAATGTAGATAAAACATATGAAACATAAATAAAACTTGCCTGTGTCACAAGTTGTTCAGCAGTCGTGGCCATCCAGTTTCCTGATGGTGGTGCAGATCTTGCATCAGATGTTGTAGTTGCAGAAAAAGGGGCTGTCCTTAAACCTTGTCCTGGTGAAACAGAGCGGGCAATGCCTGTTGCTGCAACAGTTGAAAAGTTTACTTATTAGCTGATAATACAGGTAAACAAAATTTGACTGACTAGAGAAGGGGGAAAAATAGGAATGCTCCTACTAGTCTCTGCACAATGTTAGTGCTTCTTTACATCATAAATTGTGGAAAGACATAAATACTGGAATTGTCTGTTCTATTTCACACCTTCAAAGTTTCAGACAATATTTCAACATAAAATGCTTAAGCTGTTATTGAGAAATGAATTGTGTACGGAAGACTGCAGGAAATGCTGTATGTAACACCATAGAGTGGCACAGATAGAAGTAGTCTATGTAAGCTTAAAGAAAATGCAGTGAAATTACAGAAACAAAGCAGTGACGTGAACTTACCATTTATTTACAATGAAAAATATAGTGACCCGCTGCAACATCAATACACAGCTGTGCATGCTTAGGCATATTCAGATATACCTGTCGTAATGTTCAGATATCGATGGAAGAAATTTTATGGCTGATGTTGCCTTTCAATTTACGTATTGTGTGTGGATTTGTTTCACAGACCTTGCTCTCCAAGTGTCCACACAGGAAAATATCACATGTTGTTAGATCTGGTAAACTTCGTGGCCATAAATGTTTGCCGACAGTTCGTTTCTCAGTGAAGCCATCATGGACTCATACCAGGGATATCTTACTTATGTGGCTTGTTGCCCCATCTTGCTGGAAGAAGCAGTATTATCTTTCATATTCTGTGTGAGCTGAGCACAACATGTATCAAAAATTTCCATTTATGCAACCATCTTGAGGGTAGTGTAAAAAAAAATATCGGTCCAATGATGCCCATTCCTGTTACATCACATCAAATGCCGATTTTTTTCATCATGGAGTGGTTGCTGACACAACACAATGTTATGATTCTCTGTTGCCCAGTACCTCACATTCTGTGAATTCACATGACTGGAAAGATGAAACCATGCTTTATCACTCATGATGTCATGGAATGAGTCTAACAAAACATCGCTGATGTCATTCAAAAGCTACATACAGTAATTTGACTGTTATCCTCCCACGATCGCTACACAACCGTCGCAAAATATGGCTTCAAATTAAGAATTTTCAATATCCACTGGCAACTTCCTAGTCCTCCTACTTACATGCACCTGTTGGGCCAGTTTATGTGTATACTTCTTTGGGCTTTGAATAATTCTTCAGTGAATGTCTGCAACATCTTCTGGTGTGTGAACTGAAGGAATTATTTGTCATTTTACGTTTTGTACAGATCTGTAGATGCACCAATTTTTATACAGACACAGCTCTCTCTGCTGGTAGTCCTCTATCTGGATACTTGATGCAAAATTTTTGGCAAGTTCCCTTAATTGAACCTGTTCTCAGATGTTTCCACAGTTTCAACTCTTTCTTCTATTGAGAATGTCATTTTGCAGACTGCAAAGAAAAACGTCCAACTTCACTGATGAAATTAAGTTAAATGCTGACAGAAGAATGCCAGCAATTGATTATTGTATTAAACTGCCCACTGTTGTCGTTGTTTACTCTATTTCACAGATCAAAAAATTACTGCATTTGAGTTCAAAAGGGAGGTGGGCTACTTTTAACTGTGTCACCCTGTGCTTCTACTGTTGCAACATGTGCTGTGTACAGACCAGATAACCAAAAGGTGGATTTACATGGGCCTTATTTTATAGTAATGTGCAGCCATGGTAATCTTGCTATCAACATTGTTACAATAGGCAGTTATATTGCATGGCTGGTCAGGCAGTATTGTGATGGATCAGGCTGTTGCATGAAATTGCCAAGGTGCTGTTGGTGTCATCCACCAAGGGTGGAGAATATTTTGTATTGCAGGGTAATATGTATCTCTGTCCTTGTCTGTAAATGCTTCCTTCTCATTCTCAGCCTTGCTTCCTTTTTCTCAAGCTGGCAGCACTGCAGTGGTCTATGTAGATGCATTCCATTTGTTGTCCAGAGAACTGTACAAGTAGGTAAATGAGACAACCATAAATTCCAAAAATGAGGCTACGTCTACAACCTGAGCAATGGCACACAAAAAGTAATATATAGAAAGAGCGAACTTTGAAGTAAGTCATTCTCAATGCTACCATCATAGTAAAGCTGGAGCAGTGAGCCACAATTTTATTCTACATAAATCCTCAAGACTTCTACATCTTTTTGAAACTTGTAAACTACCTTCCTTTTTATGATGATGATGATGGTGATGATAGTAATAATAATAATAATCTTTGTACTTATTACTTTTCACATACCACAACTCTGCTTGTAGATGCAACACATTTAAGACATTCGTAATTCCATTACTGTTCTTGTTCACCACAATAAAATATTAACATAACTATTTGATTGTTAATTTCAAATAATTTTAATGAATTCCTTGAGTCCTTCCATCAAAGGGTTGCAAATGTCTGGTACAAAAAGGCATATCTGCAATTTGAAACCTGAAATTGATAGCAGTTAGATTTTGGGGGAATATTTAAGTGTATATCAAAAGGATACTGCGTGAAGAGTTTGACAGAGCATTTAAAGTCAAAACAAGGCCCCGGGAGTAGACAACATTCCATTAGAACTACTGACAGCCTTGGGAGAGCCAGTCCTGACAAAACTCTACCATCTGGTGAGCAAGATGTACAAGACAGGCGAAATTCCCTCAGACGTCAAGAAGAATATAATAATTCCAATCCCAAACAAAGCAGGTGTTGACAGATGTGAAAATTACTGAACTATCAGTTTAATAAGTCACAGCTGCAAAATACTAACGTGAATTCTTTACAGACAAATGGGAAAACTGGTAGAAACCGACCTCGGTGAAGATCAGTTTGGATTCCGTAGAAATGTAGGAACACGTGAGGCAATACTGACCCTACGACTTGTTGTTGTTGTTGTTGTTGTTGTTGTTGTCTTCAGTCCTGAGACTGGTTTGATGCAGCTCTCCACACTACTCTATCCTGTGCAAGCTTCTTGATCTCCCAGTACTTACTGCAACCCACATCCTTCTGAATCTGCTTAGTGTATTCATCTCTTGGTCTCCCTCTATGATTTTTACCCTCCACGCTGCCCTCCAATGCTAAATTTGTGATCCCTTGATGCCTCAGAACATGTCCTACTAACCGGTCCCTTCTTTTTGTCAAGTTGTGCCACATACTCTTCTTCTCCCCAGTTCTATTCAATACCTCCTCATTAGTTATGTGATCTACCCATCTAATCTTCAGCACTCTTCTGTAGCACCACATTTCGAAAGCTTCTATTCTCTTCTTGTCCAAACTATTTATCGTCTACGTTTCACTTCCATACATGGCTACCCTCCACACAAATACTTTCAGAAACGACTTCCTGACACTTAAATCTATACTCGATGTTAACAAATTTCTCTTCTTCAGAAACGCTTTCCTTGCCATTTCCAGTCTACATTCTATATCCTCTCTACTTTGACCATCATCAGTTATTTTGCTCCCCAAATAGCAAAACTCCTTTCAGTACGACTTATCTTAGAAGAAAGATTAAGGAAAGGCAAAGCTACATCTCTAGCATTTGTAGACTTATAGAAAGCTTTTGACAATGTTGACTGGAATGCTCTCTTTCAAATTCTGAAGGTGGCAGGGGTAAAATACAGGGAGCGAAAGGCTATTTACAATTTGTACAGAAAGCAGATGGCAGTTATAAGAGTCAAGGGACATGAAAGCAGTGGTTGGGAAGGGAGTGAGACAGGGTTGTAGCCTCTCCCCAATGCTATTCAATCTGTATATTGAGCAAGCAGTAAAGGAAACAAAAGAAAAGTTCAGAGTAGGTATTAAAATCCATGGAGAAGAAATAAAAACTTTGAGGTTTGCCAATGACATTCTAATTCTGTCAGAGACAGCAAAGGACTTGGAACAGCAGTTGAACGGAATGGACAGTGTCTTGAAAGGAGGGTATAAGATGAACATCAACAAAAGCAAAACGAGGATAACGGAATGTAGTTGAATTAAGTCGAGCGATGGTGAGGGAATTAGATTAGGAAATGAGACACTGAAAGTAGTAAAGGAGTTTTGCTATTTGGGGAGCAAAATAACTGATGATGGTCAAAGTAGAGAGGATATAAAATGTAGACTGGCAATGGCAAGGAAAGCGTTTCTGAAGAAGAGAAATTTGTTAACATCGAGTATAGATTTAAGTGTCAGGAAGTCGTTTCTGAAAGTATTTGTATGGAGTGTAGCCATGTATGGAAGTGAAACATGGACAATAGATAGTATAGACAAGAAGAGAATAGAAGCTTTCGAAATGTGGTGCTACAGAAGAATGCTGAAGATTAGATGGGTAGATCACATAACTAATGAGGAGGTATTTAATATAATTGGGCAGAAGAGGATTTTGTGGCACAACTTGACTAGAAGAAGGGATTGGTTGGTAGGACATGTTCTGAGGCATCAAGGGATCACCAATTTGGTACTGGAGGGCAGCGTGGAGGGTAAAAATCATAGACGGAGACCAAGAGATGAATAAACTAAGCAGATTCAGAAGGATGTAGGCTGCAGTAGGTACTGGGAGATGATGAAGCTTGCACAGGATAGAGTAGCATGGAGAGCTGCATCAAACCAATCTCAGGACTGAAGACCACCACCACAACAACAACATCTACATCTACATCTATACTCCCCAAGCCACCTTACGGTGTGTGGCGGAGGGTACTTATTGTACCACTATCTGATCCCCCTTCCCTGTTCCATTCACGAATTGTGCGTGGGAAGAACGACTGCTTGTAAGTCTCCGTATTTGCTCTAATTTCTCGGATCTTTTCGTTGTGATCATTACGCGAGATATATGTGGGCGGTAGTAATATGTTGCCCATCTCTTCCCGGAATGTGCTCTCTCGTAATTTCGATAATAAACCTCTCCGTATTGCGTAACGCCTTTCTTGAAGCGTCCGCCACTGGAGCTTGTTCAGCATCTCCGTAACGCTCTCGCGCTGACTAACTGTCCCCATGACGAATCGCGCTGCTTTTCGCTGGATCATGTCTATCTCTTCTATTAATCCAACCTGGTAAGGGTCCCATACTGATGAGCAATACTCAAGAATCGGTCGAACAAGCGTTTTGTAAGCTACTTCTTTCGTCGATGAGTCACATTTTCTTAGAATTCTTCCTATGAATCTCAACCTGGCGCCTGCTTTTCCCACTATTTGTTTTATGTGATCATTCCACTTCAGATCGCTCCGGATAGTAACTCCTAAGTATTTTACGGTCGTTACCGCTTCCAATGATTTACCACCTATGGCATAATCGTACTGGAATGGATTTCTGCCCCTATGTATGCGCATTATATTACATTTATCTACGTTTAGGGAAAGCTGCCAGCTGTCGCACCATGCATTAATCCTCTGCAGGTCCTCCTGGAGTACGTACGAGTCTTCTGATGTTGCTACTTTCTTGTAGACAACCGTGTCATCTGCAAATAGCCTCACGGAGCTACCGATGTTGTCAACTAAGTCATTTATGTATATTGTAAACAATAAAGGTCCTATCACGCTTCCCTGCGGTACTCCCGAAATTACCTCTACATTTGCAGATTTTGAACCGTTAAGAATGACATCATGTGTTCTTTCTTCTAGGAAATCCTGAATCCAATCACAAACCTGGTCCGATATTCCGTAAGCTCGTATTTTTTTCACTAAACGTAAGTGTGGAACCGTATCAAATGCCTTCCTGAAGTCCAGGAATACGGCATCAATCTGCTCGCCAGTGTCTACGGCACTGTGAATTTCTTGGGCAAATAGGGCGAGCTGAGTTTCACATGATCTCTGTTTGCGGAATCCATGTTGGTTATGATGAAGGAGATTTGTATTATCTAAGAACGTCATAATACGAGAACACAAAACATGTTCCATTATTCTACAACAGATTGATGTAAGCGAAATAGGCCTATAATTATTCGCATCTGATTTATGACCCTTCTTGAAAATGGGAACGACCTGCGCTTTCTTCCAGTCGCTAGGTACGTTACGTTCTTCCAGCGATCTACGATAAATTGCTGATAGAAAGGGGGCAAGTTCTTTAGCATAATCACTGTAGAATCTTAAGGGTATCTCGTCTGGTCCGGATGCTTTTCCGCTACTAAGTGATAGCAGTTGTTTTTCAATTCCGATATCGTTTATTTCAATATTTTCCATTTTGGCGTCCGTACGACGGCTGAAGTCAGGGACCGTGTTACGATTTTCCGCAGTGAAACAGTTTCGGAACACTGAATTCAGTATTTCTGCCTTTCTTCGGTCGTCCTCTGTTTCGGTGCCATCGTGGTCAACGAGTGACTGAATAGGGGATTTAGATCCGCTTACCGATTTTACATATGACCAAAACTTTTTAGGGTTCTTGTTTAGATTGTTTGCCAATGTTTTATGTTCGAATTCGTTGAATGCTTCTCTCATTGCTCTCTTTACGCTCTTTTTCGCTTCGTTCAGCTTTTCCTTATCAGCTATGATTCGACTACTCTTAAACCTATGATGAAGCTTTCTTTGTTTCCGTAGTACCTTTCGTACATGATTGTTATACCACGGTGGATCTTTCCCCTCGCTTTGGACCTTAGTCGGTACGAACTTATCTAAGGCGTACTGGACGATGTTTCTGAATTTTTTCCATTTTTGTTCCACATCCTCTTCCTCAGAAATGAATGTTTGATGGTGGTCACTCAGATATTCTGCGATTTGTGTCCTATCACTCTTGTTAAGCAAATATATTTTCCTTCCTTTCTTGGCATTTCTTATTACACTTGTAGTCATTGATGCAACCACTGACTTATGATCACTGATACCCTCTTCTACATTCACGGAGTCGAAAAGTTCCGGTCTATTTGTTGCTATGAGGTCTAAAACGTTAGCTTCACGAGTTGGTTATCTAACTATCTGCTCGAAGTAATTCTCGGACAAGGCAGTCAGGATAATGTCACAAGAGTCTCTGTCCCTGGCTCCAGTTCTGATTGTGTGACTATCCCATTCTATACCTGGTAGATTGAAGTCTCCCCCTATTACAATAGTATGATCACGAAACTTCTTCACGACGTTCTGCAGGTTCTCTCTGAGGCGCTCAACTACTACGGTTGCTGATGCAGGTGGTCTATAGAAGCATCCGACTATCATATCTGACCCACCTTTGATACTTAACTTAACCCAACAACAACATCAACATCAAAAGGATAGGCTAATGGGCAATGGAGGTGGTGTATTTGTGGTTGTACACAAGAAACTCAAATTCACCAATATAGAAATTGAAGCAGCATGCGAGATTGTTTGGGCATGACTCAGCATCAGGTGTGAGCATAAAATGATAACTGGGCCCTCAAGTCATCCACCAGACTCAAATCCCGATGCAATTGAAAACTAGGGAAAATATCAGTTGGCTTGTATGTAAGTTCTCGAAATATACTGTAATCATTGGTGGAGACATTAATCATTCAACAATCAATTGGTAAAATTACAGTTTTGTTTGCGGTGGGTGTGATAGAGACATCCTGTGGAACATTTACTAGATGCTTCCTCATTATATGTATTAGATAAAAAATCAGTATTGTCATATCTCAACAACAAATCTGAAACTTTCAACACAGGGCAGAATCGTGTATAGGAACTATGGCTCAAGTTTAAAATAATAGTTGACTGTGAACTAGACAGATATGTATCCAATAGAACAGTTAATAATGGGAAGAACCCTCCATGGTATACAGTCACAGTAAATAAACTTTTAAAGGAACAGATACTACTGTGTAATAGATACAGAAAAACGTAGGACTGTAGACAGAGAGAGATTCTGAATAAAATGCAATTGGCTGTTAAAGGGCAAAACGTGTAGCCTTCAGTGACTACTGTTACAGAAGATCGTCAAATGATCTTTCACAAGACCCAAAGAAATTCTAGTTTTATGTAAAGGCTATTAGTGGCACCAAAGTTGGTGCGCAGTCCCTAGCGAATGAGACAGGAACTGAAACTGAGGGTAGCAAAGCAAAAGTTGAACTGCTTAACTCTGTTTTCAAATGTTCCTTTACACAGGAAAACCCACAAGAACTGTCCCAATTTAATCCTCAAACCACTGAAAGATAAGTGAAATAAGTATTAGTGTCAGTGGTGTTGAGAAACAGCTGAAATTGTTAAATTTGAACAAAGCTCCAGGGACCAATAGAATCCCTATCAGATTATATTTTGAATTTGCACCTGAGTTAGCTCCTCTTCTTCCTGCACTCTATCATAGATCCCTCAAACAAAAAACTGTGCCCAATATATGGAAGAGAGCACAGGTAACACCCGTCTACAAGAAGAGTAGTGGAAATGATCCACAAAACTACCATCCAATACCTTTGACATAGATTTGTTGTAGTATCTTAGAACATATTCCAAGCACAAACAAATTTAAGGATCTTGAACTGAATGACCTCCTCCATGTCAACTAGGATTGATTCCAAAAACACAGCAGCAGACGGCCAAGACCCAAGCAGCAACAGGGAAGTAAACAATTTTATGACTTTTATGAGTTCCTAACCAGGAGCGAACTTAATAATATCGTCTGTGTGCTTTAATAGTTTAGTTTCTTGTGTTTCTGCATGTTAATTTAATATCTAATAGCCACAGTTCTCACAGTTCTCGCAGTTTTGTCTACAACAGAAAGTAAACCGATTTTGTGACATATTACCAGTTCCTAATCGGGGCGAATTCTTTAGTTTCATCCGAGTGCTTCGTTAGTTAGGTTCTACAATCTCTGCGTATGAATCTAATTTGTTAAACACAGTTCCTGATTTTTCATCAGGGTCTACAATAAAGCTGCGCAGCACGTGCCAATAGCCCGTTTATCTGCAGAGTTTAGTTTTCCGCGGTCTTTAGTATGGACACAGACTGCAATAGTTGTGTGCAGATGCGAGCTGAGTTGGTGACACTTCGCTCCCAGCTTCAGGCTGTGATGGCTTCAGTTACAAGCTTGAGGCTGCAGTGGATTGGCACCACTGTTGAGGGCCGACCGTGGGGATCCAATGGATGTCCAGCATGTCCGAGTCCTCTGATCAGCCCTCACCGTTGGCCAGCTCAGTTACTGCTCGCACTGATATTGACCCTTCACCTGCGGTCAAGTCGGATGTTGCCATGGGGCGTAGCAGATGGCGAAAGACTTCCCAGGCAGCTGCACATAAGGCCTCCCCAGGTTTGTCTGACAAACAGGTTCCAGGTGCTCTCTGTGGCTGACATTGTCAGTGAGACAGATGATGTCATCTGTCCTGTTTCAGAGGAAACTTCTCAGCCTGCAAGATCCAGACAATCACAGAGGGTGGGATTATTGATAGTTGGGAGCTCCAACATTAGGTGCGTTATGGAGCCCCTTAGGGACATGGCTGCCAAGAAGTGAAAGAAAACCAACGTGCACTCCGTGTGCATACTGGATGGAGTCATTCCAGATGTGGAACGGGTCCTCCCAGATGCCATGAAGAGCACAGGGTGCAGCTAACTGCAGGTGGTTGCTCACGTCGGTACCAATGATGTGTGTAACTTTGGACCAGAAGAGATTCTCTCTGGTTTCGAGCAGCTAACAGAAGTGGTAAAGGCTGCCAGTCTTGCTTGCAAGACGAAAGCAGAGCTGACCATTTGTAGCATAGTCAACAGGACCGATTGCGGAGTCAGGTGTCCACTATACTCAGTAGGTGGCTACACAGGTAGCAGGGGCTGTGTAGCATGGACTGGGCGATTTTGTAGGCTAGAGGGTTTCGGGAAAACACAAGAAGGGCTTCAGTCACAAAGGGTGTAGGCCAAACACAGGAAAAACATAGATACAGGAACCACTGGTATAACAGTTGTAAATTGTCGTATCTGTGTTGGGAAAGTACCAGAACTCAAAACGCTAATAGAAAGCACTGATGCTCAAATCGTTATAGGCTCTGAGAGCTGGCTAAAGCCGGAGATAAATTCAGCCAAAATTTTTGCTAAGAACCTAATGGTGTTCCGAAAGGATAAATATTCCAGAATTCGAATCAAGAACAGCTGCCAACATGAGTAACATAGAAGTAAATATCCTTGGAGTAGTGAAACAACTTAAATCACTTAACAAAAGCAAGTCTTCTGGTTCAGACTGTATACTAATTAGGTTCCTTTCAGAGTATGCTGATGCATTAGCTCCATACTTAACAATAATATACAATCGTTTGCTTGATGAAAGATCCATACCGAAAGACTGGAAAGTTGCACAGGTCACACCAGTATTCAAGAAAGGTAGGAGTAATCCACTTAATTACAGGCCCATATCATTAATGTCGATATGTAGCAGGATTCTGGAATATATATTGTGTTCGAATATTATGAATTACCTCGAAGAAAACGGTCTATTGACACACAGTCAACATGGGTTTCGAAAAAATTGTTCTTGTGAAACACAACTAGCCCTTTATTCGCATGAAGTGTTGAGTGCTATTGACAAGGGGTTTCAGATTGATTCTGTATTTCTGGATTTCCTTTCATAGCATTTTGTACCACTCCATGAATATCCTTCTCTTGACTAGTTTCAAAAATTGCTTTAGAGGCAAAAGCTTGCCAGTTGGCTTTCTGAAGACACCAACATGGTGCATGTTCCACTGGTTGACGGGTGGAGAAAGAGAGAGCGATAAGCCAGTGATCACTGCCACAGAGGTTACCATGGACAGACCACATGGTTAAGAGTAAAGTGTCAGTTTGCAGATTGTAATATGTATGGGTGAGTATGTTCCATGGTCCGTGTTGAAATGTGACGCAATGCCGGTGTTAAGGATTTCTGAATTAACTGCTCTATTACTTGGCCGCTGCTAGATATGGTTTGGCTGCTGCAGAGGATTGTCAGCACTGAAGTCCCCCAGTAGGAGGAAGGGTGGAGGCAGTTGTTCCACCAGCTCACATGATATGGTATAGATTTGTCTGGGGAGGGGGTACACAGATATTACATACTATTACCCTAACTGACATGTAGACATGAACAATCATGGCTTATAATGCAGTAGTTGGTGGCACCTGCTAACTGTGTCAGATGAAATGAGAGTGCAGGTCTGATGTCTTATCAACATTATTACTATTTGTACAGTAGTATTTGTAATTTTTAATAATGGGGAATCAAGTTTCTGAGAACCATGTCTGCTGAAACATCACGCAAACTGCAGTGTAAATAGTCACTTTTTGATGGAGTTTGGCCTGATGGTGATCGGAGCTGTTACAGTTACATTGAAGAAACATTAGATTGGACTCTGATAAAGCAGTGAAGGAAAACGGAAGAACAAATTACTTTGCTGCCAAGTTATGCTCCACCTGAATGTGCAGTTCTTCACTGGTATTCATAGGCTTGAACTCAGAGAATGGGGGAGGGGGAGGGGGGGGGGGGGGATTGCCTGGAAAAGTAGAAATTGGTTTAATTTTTGATTTATCCTTCTTGTCCCTATGAGGTTCCTGTTATACCTGGCCTTTCACCAGCCACTTCTGCTTGCGGTATGATGCCCACAACCAGCAGCTAGTCTGCTGCAGTGCTGCAGGCAATCCTCCGGAGTGAGTCACGTGCAGAGCATCGCAAGTACTCTGCGTGTTTTGGGAACATTACTGTGGACTCACAGTAACATGCATGTTGATACGCTAATCTCCAGCAGGTGCACCAGAGGCACCAGCCTTGCACACTAGCAGTGGGCACATTGGTGACAGCAACACTGTAATAGCACGGCCTATGTTGTATCCACAAATCACATGTTCGCTGACCAATCTGCGATATCCTTCTGCCTGCAGCTCAATTGCAAGCAAGAAGCATATTCTCACTCACCAGGTTTAACGTTGGCCTTGTTCTGCAGTCCACAGTCAGAGCTCTTGTCGAGTCCAGCCCCAAGGACCACATCCACACCACTACGACGTCGCTCCAGCAGCCACCAGGGATGACACTTCGCATCAGTCACAGCGAGCCACTAGCCATCCCTCTCAGAGCCTTCACCTCTTCCTACACTGGCCTTCCTGGGACTCAGTGCCATTGAACTGATATTGCTTCTGTGGAACGAACCATGTACTTGTGCCTAGTAGGGACCATTGTGACCAACATAACCATGGACTTTGATTTTGTCATGCTAATATCAAATCAGGACAATCTTACAAGTGTGTTACTCTCTATGCCTTATACTGAACTTTGCTTTTGTGTGTTGTGCCGGTAAAAGTGGACTTAAATACTACCACCTGGGTATCATCAATTGTTTGCATTCATACACAAGGGACATAAAAGTTGGCAATGATTAAAGTGTACATGCTGCAACAACAGCAGTCAATTTCCACTGTTGTCCTCCCTTGCTACTGCACTCCCCCCCCCCCCCCCCCCTCCTCCCCCAGCCGTATCCAATGCTGCCCTGCCAGTTCATGTCTTTGCCAAGGAGATGTGACCATGGCCGGTTTTACTTCTGAGGGCGGCACAGTCCAGGCCACAAGTTGGCAACAAGGATAATGATCCGTTCCGACAGCACCAGGACTCATCTGCCACCCAGCCGCTGCACTCCTCCAGCCATGCCCAACGTGGGTACTCCTGCCCCGCATCTTTGCCTTAATTATGCGGCCACGAGTGGCCTTCCTAACAAGGGTGGTGCAACATTAAACTTTGTGATGAGGAAAAGTTACGTCCTAGGAGCATCCAGTCTCATCCGTCAGCCAGGCAACATCGTCATCTGGCTGCACCAGATGCTGCTCCACATGTTGCAGCCATATCTTGCTCCTTCCCGAGGATGGCACTGCCTCGGACAAAATTTTGCGATGAGGGTATGGTCAGCATCCCAGTGTAGTTGTCTGGCATCACAGCAAGTGGACCCAGCTGCCACCCTGTCCTGCACAATGGTTGCCCTCCTACAGCCAAACCCACTGCTGACCCCGCTGCTTGATGTCTCTGCCAAAATTACGCAGCTGTTGACGGCATGTCCTTATGAGGTTGACACCGCTCCTCTTGCCCTCCTCCTATCTGGGTATTTTTCACTACATGTTTTCCTCATTCCCCTTCATGTTTTGCTTTCCTCTTCTTCCTCATTTCATTTCCCGCGATTTAGATCCTTTCTTTGCCCTCCCTCACCCCTTCCTCTTTTTGCATTTCATTCCTGCGGTGTAAATCCTTCCAACACCCCCGCACAAGCCTCATGTTCCATGATGTCTTTGTTTAAGTTTCTTCGGGACTTTCTGCTGGTCTTTTCTACTTGCGAGCAATTAGACACACAATATTTTTTGGGCCATCATTCCTGCCTCACAGAACACTGTAGTGGTCCTTCTGTGTGTTCCTAACGCATAGTTTTGTAGCTAATGGCTACTTTCACTCTCTGGGCACAACACACCCTCATGTGAACAAATTACCTTTTCTGTGCTGCGACTCACTGCATTTTGTACCTTCTGGCGAAATTTGTATGTTAGCTGCTATGTTCTTCTGTAGTGACAGCCAACTGAAGTTGTAATATGTGTTTTTATAATACAAGTCTTCAACACTTTAATATTTGCACTGAAGATGGTCACACAGCACCTGAAATTGATTTGCTGCAATAAATGATTTCAAATCTCCAATGACTGATGCTGCCCATTTTCTAATTTACAATAATAATATTGCTATCATTGAGCACATGGTTCCAAATAGAAACAATCCTCAGTAAATTTTGTTGATAGAGTACCTAGCACAGCCACGCTAAGTCTAAAATTAACGGAGCTGTTACATGAGCATTACACTGCCTGAGTGTACAATAATGAATTGTGGATCAGCAACATTACTGACAAATCAACGGAACAAAATTATGCACTGAAATAATTCATGCAGCCCAAAGGCCCAGTTCATTCATTTTATTGGTCCAAGACAGACTGCATACCCAAACACCTCATTTCAACGGCCACTGTTTCTTCGATATCGTCAAGTGACCGACAGTATCAAATTCCAGAAAGTGAACTGCAGAAGTAGCTCAAAAATTCTGAAGAATGTAAACTGCAATGCTGAGAAGTATAAAATCAAAATAGATATTACTTTTGGCTTGTCACTTGTGTGAGATACTTGTATTGTCTTAAGAATCTGATATACAGTCCTCAGTAAATGGCTTTGTAAGCAGACAAGTACCACCACAAGGCACTGGAAACCAAATTACAGTCTTGGAAATTGCAAGAAGAAACTTACCACTGGCTGGTACTGTGTAACTATCAGGTGTGACTTCTACCATGATGGGGTAGCCAATTCATAATCTTGAACCAGTAGTGACAATGTCACCATGGACCAACCCAGTACATTGAGATGGCACATGCAATGAAACACAGGCAACAGGCTGCTGCAATGTAGCCTGTTGCCATGGCACATTCCATCAGTCACTTTCGGGTATTGTTAGTGAACATTGGAAAATCTAATGTGATTTTCTGAATGCTTGAAAATGTTATTTCCAATTGTGATTAGTTTGAACCCAGTTATGGAAAACATTTTCTAGAAGTGAACTGAATGATCTATTTTTGTAATTTTTATGGAAAGAAAGTGTGAACTGATTTTGTGGAAATTTAGAAAGCAGTACATGAGTATTTTATGCTGGAAAACCTTGTCACTAAATTGTTGTGTCTGAAGATTCATGTTTATCATGCCTTTATTCGCAGCATAATTTTTCCGGCTACTTCCCCCCCCCCCCCCCCCCCCAATTCATATAACATTGTTAGCCCATGCTGGAAATGAAACCCACTGTTCTGGGGGGGAAGGGTAAGGGGAGGGGGCTAAAATATGTTGTTTCAAATGACTCTGGTTCTCAAGCTTCAACAGAAAATGGTATTTATAAAAGAAGTGTCGAATATACACTATATATTCACCTTTTCATAAAAAGTTGTCATTTTTTCGAAGAAGTTTTACATTGTTGGCAAATAGCAGGTGAATGAAATTTTGTATTCCTCATCCTTGTATTACGATACTAACCACTGCACCTTCAACATGCATTTACTCTGCAATCTGAAACTTTTTTTTTTTTTGGTGTCGTGATTTTTGCACCCAATTTTGATTCACATTATCTAGCATTGTTAGCATGAACAGGATAATCAATTATGCCTTTTCTTCTTTTTTTTTGCACTTAAGCCCATTAGTTTAAAAAACTGGTCTTCCAAATGGGCCCAGTTTCAAAAAGAGTACAGTGTTCTGCAAAATCAGGTCAAAAACACTTGACTTTTTAACTTTTTACGAAAATCTTCAAATTTATACTTAATCTATTCAGTATTGGAAAGTGGCACATAAATGAAATTTTATATTTGGGTTGTAAGGTTATTACAAGTGAAGTTCCGCATTGATCATACCTCTAGTTGCTCAGACGTAAGAAGCAAAACACAATTTTTTTTTGGAGTTTTTGCCTAAAATTTTCTGGCTGAAATCGTTTGTAAAATTCTTTTGATTATTATTCTTAATAGAAAGCAAGAAGTTTTACAAGATAACAAAATTTCACTTCTTTCAACAAAAATACTGCCCAAGATACAACTCAAAGTCACCAGAAATTTACACTTACTCTGTGAAAAGTCGTGTATGGAGTCAAACAAGTGACTGTAACTCAGCCAATATTGTCTTAATGAATGTTAAGCCCTTAATACCTGAATAAATTTCTAGATGAAAGATAAAAATTAAAACGGGGTGTTTCTGAGGCACCTGAAACACTCATGACAATGCAGCACTTGTCAGAGGTGTTGGTAGCTTCATGCAGAATCAGCAACTACTGGCACTGGTGCTCAAAAATAGTTATTAGCACAGCACTGGTACTACGTGGATTTGTGACACTCGGCATAAAGGGGTTTAACTTCACCAATGTTCATTGGGGACATGAGTGAATGTTCACATAAAATTTCAATGGTATCTGTGATGATCGAGCAATGAGGCCCTGGTGAGTTGACATGGAATGACCCAAAAAGATTCTCTGTCAGTTCTAGAGCATACCAAGGACTGGGTCAACTGTCCACCTCCATTTCTTTTCACCTGACTAACATAATGGCGTGGCCAAAGACAGAAACGTCATGATGATGCAAGCCTCTGTATAAAAGCTTGCTATCTATCCACTGTTACGTCACCCCCCACGTGCACCACCTTAGCCATGACAAAGGCTAGCTGGCATAGTAACCACTGCCTGGAGTCCCAGTGCTCCAGACTAGGTAGGTACTTGCTCTTCAGCATACATGGTAAGGTTACAGCTCGGGCATCAATAGCACAATCCCTGCATTGTCAGGGAGCTACAACCATGAAGGTACATGATGACCCTCCCCAACGATGTGTTGGGTACTGCACTGGATTTTGGGTGAGAACATAAACTCACTCTAATAGTAAGTGCAGAAGATCACATCACATGGCACTGTGATGGACCACATAAGGTGCCCTTCCCCAAACAGCCCACAGTTCTCTGGAATTTAGAAAAGTGGAGGCCAAACCATAGGTAATTAAGCCAAAAAGGTTGGGTGAAAGAATGTGAAGTGAGCTGAAACTGACAAGTGTCCTAATACGGCCAAGACGTTAATGTAAAAGCTTCACTTCACATAAGACTTCTTTTAGTCACCTCTTACAACAGCAAGGCATGACCATGAGTCTATTCTATTCCCGCCACCGCGGAGGGGTATATGAAGAGTAATCCTAATGTAAAAAATTCTGGATTAATCTGGATCTTTGGGATGTGACTGCTTTAATGTTACCCTTACAGAAACCTACTAATGCTGGAAATGTCAGACCTCTGTACATCCACACATACAACTGGTAATCACTTGTGTACGCACGCAGACTGAGTGAAACTGAGGAGGAATTAGTGGAAACCAAATGATCTGTTGTTGGTCTGAGAGCAGTATGGTGTACAGGGGAACAATGTGCGACACTGAACTCAGAATACATTGCATAACATTCAGGAGAACCAGAATTAACAATAAACTGAATGAGGTCCCTAATAAATAAGAACATAATTGGTTAAGTATCAGTAATAGAAGGAACATCAAGTAGAATCACACTGAATATTGTAAAAATATCACAGAGAGAAAAGTTCCAAGTCATGCAACTATATGCTCTTACTTCCAGCCATTCTGATGATGATGAATTAGAAACATTTTTCAGGGAGGTAAAATACGTACACAATAAAGGACACAACTCTCTCACTTTAAACTGAGGATTGGGATATTAAATGCAAAGTTGATGTTAAACAACAAGGAAATGTTTCAGTAGGTTGCCATGGAATCGATGAAAGAAATGAAAAAGCTGAAAGGCTTCTTCAGTTTGCTGAAAAGAATAATTTATTTATCATGAACACCTTTCCTAAGAAACACTGTAACAGAAAATGGGCATGGATAATTCCAAATAACAAGACTCTGAATGAAATAAATTTTATTATTGCTAATTAAAAAAACAATAATAAAGCTGTTTCAATTTAAAACCAATTTAATACTGAAAGGGGTCACAGACTGACAGTAATAAAGGTAGACCTAAACATCCAGCAAGAAAGAAGGAAACTAATATCAATGAAAAAAGAAACTATCAACACAAATAAATTAAGTGTGAAAAGAAAGAATTCTGGAGGACTCTTTGGAAGAATTAGAAAAGTCGAGGAAAAACTAGTAGAAACAATAACGAAATATGTAAAAGAAGTAGGGGGCTCAATGAAAGTTACTAAAAATGCAAGGAAGTTAAAAGCTCAAACTAGGGCCTTATTTTCAAATAACTTCCGGGAATTCAGCCAGGGCTTACTGGTAGTTGGGAGTTCCAACGTCAGGCGCGTAATAGGGCCCCTTAGGGAAATGGCAGCAAGAGAGGGGAAGAAAACCAATGTGCGCTCCGTGTGCATACTGGGGGGAGTCATTCCAGATGTGGAAAGGGTCCTTCCGGATGCCATGAAGGGTACAGGGTGCACCCATCTGCAGGTGGTCGCTCATGTCGGCACCAATGATGTGTGTCGCTATGGATCGGAGGAAATCCTCTCTGGCTTCCGGCGGCTATCTGATTTGGTGAAGACTGCCAGTCTCGCTAGCGGGATGAAAGCAGAGCTCACCATCTGCAGCATCATCGACAGGACTGACTGTGGACCTTTGGTACAGAGCCGAGTGGAGGGTCTGAACCAGAGGCTGAGACGGTTCTGCGACCGTGTGGGCTGCAGATTCCTAGACTTGCGCCATAGGGTGGTGGGGTTTTGGGTTCCGCTGGATAGGTCAGGAGTCCACTACACGCAACAAGCGGCTACACGGGTAGCAGGGGTTGTGTGGCGTGGGCTGGGCGGTTTTTTAGGTTAGATGGCCTTGGGCAAGTACAGAAAGGGCAACAGCCTCAACAGGTGCGGGGCAAAGTCAGGACATGCAGGGACCAAGCAGCAATCGGTATTGTAATTGTCAACTGTCGAAGCTGCGTTGGTAAAGTACCAGAACTTCAAGCGCTGATAGAAAGCACCGAAGCTGAAATCGTTATAGGTACAGAAAGCTGGCTTAAGCCAGAGATAAATTCTGCCGAAATTTTTACAAAGCTACAGACGGTGTTTAGAAAGGATAGATTGCATGCAACCGGTGGTGGAGTGTTCGTCGCTGTTAGTAGTAGTTTATCCTGTAGTGAAGTAGAAGTGGATAGTTCCTGTTAATTATTATGGGTGGAGGTTACACTCAACAACCGAACTAGGTTAATAATTGGCTCCTTTTACCGACCTCCCGACTCAGCAGCATTAGTGGCAGAACAACTGAGAGAAAATTTGGAATACATTTCACATAAATTTTCTCAGCATGTTATAGTCTTAGGTGGAAATTTCAATTTACCAGATATAGACTTGGGACACTCAGATGTTTAGGACGGGTGGTAGGGACAGAGCATCGAGTGACGACATACTGAGTGCACTATCCGAAAATTACCTCGAGCAATTAAACAGAGAACCGACTCGTGGAGATAACACCTTGGACCTACTGATAACAAACAGACCCGAACTTTTCGACTCTGTATGTACAGAACAGGGAATCAGTGATCATAAGGCCGTTGCAGCATCCCTGAATATGGCAGTTAATAGGAATATAAAAAAAGCAAGGAAGGTTTATCTGTTTAGCAAGAGTAATAGAAGGCAGATTTCAGACTACCTAACAGATCAAAACGAAAATTTCTGTTCCGACACTGACAATGTTGAGTGTTTATGGAAACAGTTCAAGGCAATCGTAAAATTGCGTTTTAGACAGGTACGTGCCGAGGGACAGGAAAAACCCACCGTGGTACAACAACAAAGTTAGGAAACTACTGCGAAAGCAAAGAGAGCTCCACTCCAAGTTTAAACGCAGCCAAAACCTCTCAGACAAACAGAAGCTAAACGATGTCAAAGTTAGCATAAGGAGGGCTATGCGTGAAGCGTTCAGTGAATTCGAAAGTAAAATTCTATGTACCGACTTGACAGAAAATCCTAGGAAGTTCTGGTCTTACGTTAAATCAGTAAGTGGCTCGAAACAGCATATCCAGGCACTACGGGATGATGATGGCATTGAAACAGAGGATGACACGCGTAAAGCTGAAATACTAAACACCTTTTTCCAAAGCTGTTTCACAGAGGAAGACCGCACTGCAGTTCCTTCTCTAAATCCTCGCACAAACGAAAAAATGGCTGACATCGAAATAAGAGTCCAAGGAATAGAAAAGCAACTGGAATCACTCAATAGAGGAAAGTCCACTGGACCTGACGGGATACCAATTTGATTCTACACAGAGTACGCGAAAGAACTTGCCCCCCCTTCTAACAGCCGTGTACCCCAAGTCTCTAGAGGAACGGAGGGTTCCAAATGATTGGAAAAGAGCACAGATAGTCCCAGCCTTCAAGAAGGGTCGTCGAGCAGATGCGCAAAACTATAGACCTATATCTCTGACATCGATCTGTTGTAGAATTTTAGAACATGTTTTTTGCTCGAGTATCATGTCGTTTTTGGAAACCCTGAATCTACTATGTAGGAATCAACATGGATTCCGGAAACAGCAATCGTGTGAGACCCAACTCGCTTTATTTGTTCATGAGACCCAGAAAATATTAGATACAGGCTCCCAGGTAGATGCTATTTTTCTTGACTTCCGGAAGGCGTTCGATACAGTTCCGCACTGTCGCCTGATAAACAAAGTAAGAGCCTACGGAATATCAGACCAGCTGTGTGGCTGGATTGAAGAGTTTTTAGCAAACAGAACACAGCATGTTGTTATCAATGGAGAGACGTCTACAGACAAAGTAACCTCTGGCGTGCCACAGGGGAGTGTTATGGGACCATTGCTTTTCACAATATATATAAATGACCTGGTAGATAGTGTCGGAAGTTCCATGCGGCTTTTCGCGGATGATGCTGTAGTATACAGAGAAGTTGCAGCATTAGAAAATTGTAGCGAAATGCAGGAAGATCTGCAGCGGATAGGCACTTGGTGCAGGGAGTGGCAACTGACCCTTAACATAGACAAATGTAATGTATTGCCAATACATAGAAAGAAGGATCCTTTATTGTATGATTATATGATAGCGGAACAAACACTGGTAGCAGTTACTTCTGTAAAATATCTGGGAGTATGCGTGCGGAACGATTTGAAGTGGAATGATCATATAAAATTAATTGTTGGTAAGGCGGGTACCAGGTTGAGATTCATTGGGAGAGTGCTTAGAAAATGTAGTCCATCAACAAAGGAGGTGGCTTACAAAACACTCGTTCGACCTATACTTGAGTATTGCTCATCAGTGTGGGATCCGTACCAGATCGGTTTGACGGAGGAGATAGAGAAGATCCAAAGAAGAGGGGCGCGTTTCGTCACAGGGTTATTTGGTAACCGTGATAGCGTTACGGAGATGTTTAATAAACTCAAGTGGCAGACTCTGCAAGAGAGGCGCTCTGCATTGCGGTGTAGCTTGCTCGCCAGGTTTCGAGAGGGTGCGTTTCTGGATGAGGTATCGATTATATTGCTTCCCCCTACTTATACCTCCCGAGGAGATCACGAATGTAAAATTAGAGAGATTAGAGCGCGCATGGAGGCTTTCAGACAGTCGTTCTTCCCGCGAACCATACGCGACTGGAACAGGAAAGGGAGGTAATGACAGTGGCACGTAAAGTGCCCTCCGCCACACACCGTTGGGTGGCTTGCGGAGTATAAATGTAGATGTAGATGTAACACTTTCAGCGACCGCCGATATTTCGGCGGGAGAACACCCCGCCATTTTCAAGGCAAACTGCAACGGACAGGCAGCGTACATGCAAATTTAATACCTCTAATACCTCGGTTCTCCGACAGAAGCAGGAAAGATAACACACACACACACACACACACACACACACACACACACACAGAACACTAGTGCCACCAAAGATGACCAAAGTCAGAGCTATCGATAGTGAGACTACGAATTCGCAGGTGAGGCAGCATTGACTCTGTTCCTCTGTTTTTTGACAAGGGAGAGAGCTGGATTCCAAACAGAGTTTAAACAGAAACCTCCATCCCTGTTAACGAGGTTGCTTGCTAATTTAATCTCAACTGCCTCCCTAATGACACTGTCCCAATAGCTGGACGTGCATGCCAATATCTCTGTGTTATTATATAACATGGGGTGACCAGTATGCAAGCAATGTTCGGCAACAGCAGATCTATTTGGCTGCTGTAATCGTGTGTGCCGTTTATGCTCAGTACATCTGTCCTCCACGGTCCTGATAGTTTGACCAATATATGCCATGCCGCAGCTACAAGGAATACGATATACACCCACCTTAAGCAGTCCAGGATCATCCTTAACGGAACTCAAAAGTGCTCTAACTTTAGATGGAGGTCGGAAAACACATTTCACATCGTATTTCCATAAAATACGACCGATCTTATTGGACGTGTTTCCTACATAAGGCAAAAAGGCAGTAGGGCCTTATTGTCAGAGAGATGAGAGATAAAAAATTAAAATTACTTTTGACAAGAAAGAATATGAAGAACTAAGTCAGTGTATAAGGAAGAAAATAAAAGCAAATACAACACGATATGACAAAAAGCCACAAAATTAGCACTAGAGAATAAATGGAGATGTAAGGTGTACAATTGGTAAAAAATTAATACTAGCAATTGACAGTGATGAAGTTCACACAACAGATAAGGAAGAAATTCTGGAGTATACAAGAAGTTTCAAAAAAAAAAAACACACACACACACACACACACACACACACACACACACACACACACACACACACACACACCAAAAACGCATGAACCATTAACACTAGCTTATGCAAATGAAAATGATGAAGTTCCAGAAATTCTCCCAAGGAAATAAGAAAAGCTATAAATGAAATGCAGTATGGCAAAGCAGGGAGTCATGATGGTCTAACAACTGTAACACTTAAGCTTACTAGTGATGAAACACAAAAATATCTGGCTAAAATCTTTATTGTTTGTATACAAACGACAGTATACCTGCCCGTACCATGAAGCAAAGATAATCTTTTACACAAAAGAATTACCATCCCATCAGTTTACTCCCTGTTATCTACGTCGTCTTTACTAAAGTCTTGACAAATCACATCAATACTAATGTGGAAAATGCACAGCCCATAGAACAAGCAGGAGTCCGCAGTGGTAATGGCATAAGTGACCACATACACACATAGCATAAAGTAATTATTAGTAAAGCCAATGAATACGAAATGCCTCTATGCATGGCATTTATGGACTTTGAAAAGACTTTTTATTCTGCCAGCCACACTGCTGTTATACAAGCACTGACCGAACAAGGTGTGGGAATAATGTACATAAACATATTACATAACATATGTGATACCTCAATGGCTTCTGTCAGTACAGGAAAACGCATGAGAGAATTTTCCATTGGAAGAGGTGTAAAGTAGGGTGACCTATTCTCAAAACTATTTATAGCAGTCCTTGTCTAAAATTAATAGGAAAGAAAGGAGAGCTACAATAAATGGAAGACGACTCACCAACTTAAAACATGCAGACAATATGGCAGTCCTACACAAGAACATGATACAACTGCAATCCCCTGTAACGGATTTATCAAAGAGTTTCAATAAAGTGGAGCTTAATATAAATCTGTCCAAAACAAATACCACGTGCAACATGCGAGCAACTGCAAAACAAATAATATTTAACAATAACTACCTGAAAAATGTTTATCTGGGATAATTAATTAATACCCAAGGAGGCTTAGAACCTGAAATTTTTTGCCGAATCAAGCTAGATTGGTGGGCTTATGGAAGAAACAACCATTTTTAACTTTAAAAAGGTTGTCTTTGAACAGTCTGTTCTTCCCATACTAACACAACTGTGGAACATGGATTCTAAATAAGTTTTTCAAAAGAAAAATTCAAACAGCTCACAGAGCTATGGATAGGTCACTCCTCTGTCTCATTATGAAAAATAGGGAAAGAAGTGAAGATATCTTCAGAGCAATAATAGGAGTTAGGAATGTTGTGGAATAGGTACAGGCTCTAAAATGGAAATGCGCAGAACACATTGCACAAAGAAATGACAGAGGATGGACAAATGCAATATCAAAGTCCCAGAGAAAGACAAGACCACATGGCACACCAAGCAATCATTGGGGTAAAGAACTGAAGAAAGTCACAGGCTACAATTAGCAGAGGACTGCAGAAGACAGAGAGGAATGGAAAAATACTGGCGGAAGTAAAGCTGTGAGGACGGGGCATGAGTCGTGCTTGGGTAGCTCAGTTGGTAGAGCACTTTTCCGCAAAAGGCAAAGGTCCCGAGTTCGAGTCTAGGTATGGCACACAGCTTTAATCTGCCAGGAAGTTTCACGGAAAAATAGACTGAAATTGTATTTGTTAACACCGTTTGAAACTTTATGCTCAAACTCCACATTATATGGGTATGAAAATTTACAACAAAGTGAAAAATTCCTTATACGAGAAACTAGTGCAGAAATGTTACTATTCACTAAAAGAATTCATAAATGACAACCCGAAAATTTGAACAGGAGAGAGCAAGTGCTTAGGACTGTTAATCTTAGAAGTCTGTTACTTCTGAAGAAAAATTATTAATTGCTTAATTAAGTATCAACCAGATAAAATCAAGTATAAAATACCTGTTTAAAAGGGAACCAGATTATTGTCACTGGGTGACTACTCAGAAGCAAAGGGTGGCGAAGTCACTTCGTTCTACACTAAAAATTTCACACCCAATATTTTAGGAATGAGCACCGAAATCACACAAAACCTAAGAACACAAACCACACCTGCCTCATTATCAGTTAAAATAGAGGGCACATCCTGTAATAGACCCAGGTGTGCCCTCAGGTCATCACATAAAGCACATTCAATTAAAATGTCTTGTTTCAACAGCTGTGTTCCACATCTTTGACACATTGGTAGCTCCATGCATTGTAAGAGAAAGTCATGTGGCCAATGTCCCAACCTTAACCTTGCAAGTGCTACTTCTTCAGCTTGTCATTGTTGGAAGAAGGTAAGTCACAGCTGCACTGATATTCTGTATTTAGTGAACAAGATGATGGTTGTGGATTAAGACTCTATAGATGTACCAAAACGGTATAAATTAATTCATGTTGGCAGTGTGAATAAGAAAGGAACTAACAACATTAGAACTGAAGTTATTGTATCTTCTTCCCTCTCCTCTCTCTCTTACTGGCCTTCCTTTTACTGTTCAACTCAACAATAAGAACATGCTATGACAAAACAAAAAGTCAAACTTCATTATTTGTGCAGGACAATTTTTGCAGATGCAACTGCCAGCATTTATTTTGTCACTACTAACTGTTTTTAACTTCTCCCGGGGACCAGGCACTCCTTCCCGCCCGGAATAATACACAGTACTGAATAATTACTTAATTAAGCAATTAATAATTTTTCTTCAGAAGTAATAGACTTCTAAGGTTAACAGTCCTCTTTGGATTTCTTACTAGGATTCCATGGAACTGCAACAATGATTATTGATGAGAAAAGGCATTTCCTCAATGTTAACCAGAGTCAAAGAAATAGATATCTGATGAACGTGAAATAGTGTGAATGCAGATCATATTTTCTAGTCTTCCAACTTTAAATGAAGAAGAAACCAATCAATGTTGTGAAGAACAGTTACAAAGGGAAAAAAATTATTATTGTTATTATTGTTATTATTATTATTTTTATTATTATTATTCTGGTGGTAGACTGCTGGGTCACACCCATAACACCACAATTCATTGCCTATTATGACTTTTGCATCAAAATGCATATCAATTTCTGGCTGTTCTTTCAATGCCCTGCATATGCATAAATGACTGCCTCTGTGGTTGTCAGATAGCACAATGAGAACGAGTTTCACTGCAATACGTTTCAACTTCCAATCTTCAGTTAAAATCTGTTGGCATGAACTCCTGGATATTCCCGCCATTTCCACCAGTTGACCAATAATTCTATAATGATCAAACCTTATCGCAACATGGTTTTTGTCCATTCTTGAAGTTTAGATACAACTTGGTTGTGCTTCATTTTTAATTGATGTTTGGCCACTTTTAAAACAAGAACACCTCTTGTAAACCCTCATCTGGCTCAAATGTTCCTTTCCATAATCCATCTGAAGCATTGCAATGGTTTATGCTGCTGATTTCCGTAACAGTGAACAGAGCCAGATGGATAGCACACTGGTATTTTACTGACTGACATTGAAAAATCACTTACAAAAACAATCACATTGACCACAATAAAGTTCCCATACCAACGTTGCTAAGACAACTGATACAAAATGGTGTCTAGTGAAGACATCTAGCAGTAGAATTCAGAACTAATGTTCTAGCAACTGCCAGAAAAAAATTCTCTTTACTTTTGGGTGCTCCATTGAACACCCAATTATTTTTGCTTCTCTTCAAAATGCACATTCATACTTACGAAGGTTAAACATTAATAATACCACAAATAACTTGAAACTATAATATAACCTCATATGACTGTTTAAACGTACGTGTGTGTGTGTGTGTGGAGAGAGAGAGAGAGAGAGAGAGAGAGAGAGAGAGAGAGAGAGAGAGAGGGGGGGGGGGGGGGGATGAGAGATATGACGGATGTGGAGATGAATAACCATAAAGTATAAAAAGTCACTCACTTGGCCCACACACAGGTACACTGGACACAGTGGCAGTAGGTTGTACAACTTTGGCAACACTACTCATCATTGGAGTCCCTGCAGCAGGAGGTTGTGCAGACTGTGAAGGTGGTGGTGGTGATACACTTCCATCACTTACAGTCCACGTGCCTACTTTTGGTGGTGTCAGTGGCCCAACAGCTGTAAAAAAAAAAAAAAATAATAAATAAATAAATAAATAAAAAATAAAAAATAATAATTTATTTAATTACTCAAAGTGTCTGTAAACATTAAACTTTCTTAATTTTTTGTATAAGAGAAAATTAATTTTTTTCAGTTTCTATATGCTTGTACTACCCTAAATAAATTGCAAACCAAAATGTTCGGCAACCTGGTTAGTATCCAAAATAGCCACATTATTTTAACCAAGAGTTCACTGCAGTTAATTACATATTTCACTGGTAGTACCATCACACTTTTCACTGCACATCAGTTATTCCATTATTTCAAAACAGCTCCTCCAGTATTGTTAGTTTACAATTTTTTTAAATGTAGAAATGACCAACATTCCAGTTTAGCTTTAGAAGTTTTGTTCTTAGAAATGTGTGTAAGTGCGTAGGAGTGCACGCGTGCGCGCACACGCTCAAATATTTAAAGTTGGGTGAATTCAAATACAATGAACTTAACAGTCTTTGTCAGGATAACCTGAAGCTTTGGTAAAGGCTACATGAGGCAGTACTTGGACCTAGGACGAGGATCTAAGGTAGAAGCATTTACAATAAAATAGCCACCTCGGTTGCAATTTTCTTAGTCAGCAGTACTCTATGGAGAACTATAGGACAATGCTGAGAGTTCAGAAATCTATTGGATAAGAGCACTGAATACTGTGGCAACAGAATGCATGTGTGTTGTATCCCTGTTCCTCCTTGAAGGGGGGTATTACATGATGATCCCCCCACAAATAAAGCAGGTATACAGCAACTGCCATCTGGTGGTAGAACTGGTGGAACTGAAAGAATTAGCAGACACATTACCCGTACTCAAAAATAGACAGCAGTTCGACACTCCTAGGAACCCGCGCATGCGCACCTGATGGCAGTAATGAGCATCTACAGAAGGGGTACTCCAAGTCTGCTTTCTGCTTCTTATTGTTTACTATCATTGTTGATCTCTGTAGGTTTTCATATTGGAGCGTTTGCACACATTTTAATGGGTAAATTTTCACAAATGTAGTAACTAAACAAAAACAGTATTTTCACAGCACACATTATTTTTTATACATGCTGTTTGCAAAAAGCATTCTTTGTACTGACTGCTCCATGTTCTAGTAATGGAGTCAAACAAACAAGCATTAAGTCTCCTAATCCAAACATATAGTGACAAAAGGTGATCCTCCCAACCCACGGTATCATAATAAGGTACACTCAGGGTTGATTATTTCTGAGTAAATGTATGTATTACTTTACATGTGTGATGTCTCATATGTATACGTAGCACCTTAATCGACAAACGTTTATGATCGTATATTTTGCTTTATTTCGGCATGCCAGGCAGGATAAACTGGCAATAGTTGCTGAGAAAGTTACCAAATGAATAAATAAGTGATTTAATTCTTATTTCCAAATAAGTGAAATTGCCTCATATTACTGTGTCACTTTAATAAATCCCTTCCAGTATCATCGACAGCAGCTTGTCAATACAAGAGATGTACACTCTCACGAAGTTCCAAAATTCCTGTGGATCTATGGGAGCTCAATTACTTCATTACCGGCATAACGTCAAGCACCTGCATGACAGTCAAGAACATTGGAGCACAGAGGGCTGTGAGACAACGTCAACCAATAGTATGCTGACCGGCTCCACTCTAAGAGAACACCAAGACAGCAGCGGCCTCTAGGCGAAGAGAACATAAGTGCCACTCTGCCTACCTGCAGCCCAATGGAAGAATAGCCATTCTACGAATGCCACAGCAGCCACTTATAAAGTTTCACCTGTATTAGGAATTGTATACATTGAAGCGACTTCTTATTTGACTGTCACCAATTGCTTGTGACACACCATTATAAATTCCCGTAGTTAAGTTTTGTCATTTATTTTCTGTAAATATAATTCATTGATACGATTTGCTTGACTTCTTGTCTAGCACTCCCAGAAAGCAGATCTCCTAGGCATCCCTAATTTCATGAGTAAGCAGGGCACAACACTGGCAATGTGCCTTCAAAAAAAAAAAAAAAAACCCTGCAACTCATGGCCACGGAAATTTTCTTTTGTGTTCTGCTGGTGCCTTAATTCTACATTTGTTTCTCTTTGCAGGGATGTATTTACTTGCTTTAACAATCTCTTATAGTGTTTTTGCTAATCAGTGTTTTCAGGTGGGCATTGCAGAAATTTTCTTTGCTTTTGTATTTCTTTTTCTTGCTTGCCTTTGTATCCTACTATATGAGCTACTCACCTCACCCATCCCCTGCACAGGCGCCTCAGATGCAAGTGATAGATGCAATGCAGCTAACACAGATGTTTCAGTTTCAGATGCAACAGATTGCATCATTACTCAATACGGTCCAACAGCTCCTGGCAAATCAAATGAATGCACTACAGCAGCCACCTACAGCAGCTCCAAGTGCTAAACGGCCTTTTCGTCAGTTTCATCAACAAGAAGAGGAATGGCTCGAGTGGTTGCAACAGTTTGAAACCAACATACTTGGTCACAACGTACCAGGTACTGTGAAACTTCCCTATTTCCTGTCCACGGTAGGAAGTGCAGTGTTCAGACTCATTCAGAAGCTATTTCCTAACGCCACTTTGAGTGAACTTTTGTATGATCAGGTTGTAGAGTCGCTAACTATGACTAACAAATGAGTGTGGTAGCAGCTAGGTATCAATTCTTTAATTGCAAGAAACGGTCAGAACAAACTTATCGCAAGCGGGTAACAGATTTTGCAGGGTCTGTCTGACGAAGAAATGCAAATTGAAATGTGCTCGTGGTGCTTTATTTTCAGATGTGATGTTGCGTGATGCGATCGTGTACAATGTAACTGATGTCAGACTTGAAGAACAAATTTTGAAACAGTCTGGGACCATCCTGTCAGCATGTAGTTCAAATACTAGATCAGTACGATTCAGGTACTGTGCCGGTTGATCAATTGAGCAGCCAGCAATTTTTCGGTTCGAGTCCCTCGCTTGTGACTGGCCCACTAGGCAGTGGCAGTTTGCATGCACCACACCATGTAAACAATTCTCTCACAGTGTAAGCAGCTCTCTACACATGTGAACTGAATTAATTCATGTCTGCAGTGCTATTCATGGCACAATTGCCATGACTGTCCATCCTGAGAAGCACAGAGTTACGCTTGTAGCAAGAATGGACACATACAACCCATATGTTTGCAATGGTACAACGTAAGAATTTGGCCCACTCACAAAAATCAAGTCACAAGGCCCATGTAATCAATACAGTGCATTCAAAGCCTCCAACAGGCACTAGCAAAACTAGCAAGCAAACTGTGTCTTCAGTGCTATGCCAGTCCAACAAACTTTTTGTACCTTTGCATATTGGTGGAAAACGTGTGAAATTTCAGTTGGACATGGGTGCCTCTGTTACATTGCTGAATAGTAACACAAGTGACCTGTTAGGCTCCCCATGCCTGTCAAACTAGCACGCACCTGACGGCTTATAATGGACAAGACATTCCCATTCTCAGAACATGTACTTTGCCTGCTATGTATCGCTCCCATACACGAACTGTGACTTTCACTGCGCAACAATCACACAATTGTGAGAACATATGTGGCCCTGATTCTTTTGATTTGTTTGGCTTACACATTCAGGACAATGTGTTGTCTGTGTCTGCATTCAATACAAAAGACAGTGTAGACAGCTTGTTTAAAGAATTCCCGGAACTCTTCTCTGAAGGTTTAGGCAAGGCTAACAATGTTTTTTGCACACATTACTCTGAAAGACAAAGCTCAACCAAAATTTTGCCCGACCAAATCTGTTCCCATTGCATTACGGGATAAAGTTGCTGTTGAACTTAAAGCATTTGAAGATTGTGGAGCTATTGGGCCCATACAAGCTAGTCAATGGGCAAGTCCACTGGTTTACTCCCCAACCCTTCAAGTCACATTCACCCCTGTGTTGATCCAAAAATTGTGATTGATACATATCCCTTGCATGCCCAGAGCATCTCAAGACCGATTAGGTGCTGGTCATTACTTTTTGAAAATTGATTTCCATGACGCAGATCTTCAAAAACCACTCAATGCAGAATCTCAAAAAGTGTGTGTTCTTGAACACTCATTTAGCCATGTTTAAATATTTGCATTTGCCTTTTAGCAGTGCTTTCGCACCTGCCATTTTTCTATGGTATTTGGAACAGCTGGCTGCTTAGATACCAAACTGTTCAAACTATTTGGATGATATTGTCATAGCAGGTTGTGCACTTGAAGAAAACATTGAAAATTTGTGTGCTTTGTTTCATGTGTTATCTGATGCACGGCACAAGTGTAGATGGGACAAGTGTGACTTTTTTTAACCTGAGTTGCACTATCTTGGTCACTGGTCATGTCATAAACAGTCAAGGTGTACATCCTCACCCGTCACATTTGTTAGCCATACGAGATTTGCCAGTTCCTCACAATCTCACAGAATTACGGTCAGTTGTAGGGAAAATGAATTATTATATTCGGTTCATACCAAAAGTTGCACAAATGGCAACTCCATTGCATCGCTTATGTCACAAGAATGTCCCTTTCCTGGGACAGCTGAGTGCCGAGAAGCTTTTCAAAAACTTAAACGATGCATTGCTCAGTGATCGCTGCTTAGTTCACTTTGCTCCTGACAAACCAGTTGTGTTGCAAGTTGATGCTTCTTCTTATGGAATTGGTGCAGTGCTTTCACACAGAAATGGTGATAAAGACAGGCCTATTGCTTTTGCATAAAAAGTATTGCCAAAGCTCAGTGTAACTATTCAAAAACAGAGAACGAAGCAGTGGCTATTGTGTATGGTGTCACCAAATTCCACCACTATTTTTATTGCAGAAATTATATTTAGTAACAGATCACATGCCATTGCAGCCCTTGTTTCGTTCGACGAAGACGGTTCCTATACGAACTGCCCAAAAATTGCAACGATGAGATTTGTTGTTGTCTCAATACCAATACGAGATAGTGTATCACTCCGACAGCTGAACATGGTAATGCAGACGCACTTTCACGTCTCCCGATTGGCCCTGATACAGACTTTGATGCTTCTGCTGCATCTTCTTGTCACATTGATGCTCAGGACTCTGAATTGCTTCAATCCTTTCCTCTGAACTATCAGAAAATTGCACAGGCCACAGGAGCTGATACAGATTTGAACATTTTGCTAAATTATGTTCATATATCTTGGCCTCGCTCATTGCATTGCATTAAGAACTCTGTAGTGAACCGATACGTTGCACGTCGGCTAGGCTCGCTACACAGCAAGGTGCGATTCTTGTACAAAACGACAGTGGACAGTCACATGTGTCGATCCCTAAAGCTTTGAAAAAAGAAGTGCTGCAGTTACTTCACCAAGGACACTGGGGGATTGTTCATATGAAACAGTTAGTGCGTCGACACAGTACTTGGCAGGGTATGGCCACCCAAACAGAGCAGATGACGTCACTAAAGTCCTCTGCTTGGCCTAAGTCGCAATCACCATGGCAATGTGTGCATATAGACTTTGCGGGACCTTTTTGGAACACTCGCTGATTGATTGTGGTAGACTCGCATAGCAAATTTCCTTCTGCTGCGTCAATGAACTTGACAACGTCACGTAGCACAATTCAGGCGTTGCCCCCTATTTTTTGCTTAAAAGGTTCGCCTGAAGTTATAGTGCCGGACAATGGCCTCAGTTCACATCAAATGAATTTGAAACATTTTGTGAATGCAATGGCATACAGCACCTAACTAGTGCACCATTCCATCCACAGTCAAATTGCGAAGCGGAACGTTTTGTCAGAATCTTCAAGCAGCAGATGGCCAAACTTCGTACCACACACACCAGGAATCAAGCATTGCAACTCTTTCTCGCCTCCTATCGTTTGCATCCACAAGATGGGCCATCGCCGGCAGAAATGCTTCATAGCCGCCGCCACTGGACACTGCTCCATCTGCTCCACCCTCCTCAGCATCCGGTGCCGAAGGAAGGCCGCAAGTATTGCTTCACGCTGCATGATATTGTGTTTTACTGGGTTTTTAGTGGCAGCACATGAAGGGTGTGACGCAAGATCGTTCGTCGACTTGGCGCATGCATGTATATCATTTCAGGCCCCAACGGATTGCAATGTCGACATCACAATCAAATTCGCCACTATTATGTGCACGGTGATCCTTCTGTGTCTCTCCCCCAGATTCAAGGATCCCAAGGACAGCATGGCCACAGCAGCCACCATAGAGTGTCATCACCACACCACAAGATGACCCCATGGGGACTGAGCCTTCACCTCCTCCATCTCCTCTCATCCTACCAATGGAACTGGACCCGGCCACGTCACAGCAGCCGACGCCTTTGACATCTGGTTATGGGCCTCAGTAGGTGGATGCATACCATTCTGGTCATTTTCTCTCAGCGCGAAGGCCGAATGGTGTGATATGACTGGAAGCCTGGCATCCCCTGCAGCCACAACTTCCAGTCCAGCACAGCATCAAAACTCCTGCCTCCCCCGCCGTTATTTCACTCTCCATACGTCGACGGTCCATCACTTTGGGGGGGGGGGGGGGGGCAGGCAGGAATGTTCCAGCGCAATGTCAAGCGGCGGCACGATGGTCAAGAACGTTAGAGCAGAGAGGGCTGTGAGATGACATCATCAGCCAATAGCACACTGACCGACACCCCCCCCCCCCCCCCCCTACGACAACACTAAGGCAGCAGTGGCCTCTAGGCATAGAGAACGTAAGTCTCATTCCACTGGGCTGCAGCCAAGTGCAGAACTAGCCATTTTACAAATGCTACAGCAGCGACTTATGAACTGTATTGTTTCACTTGTATTAGGAATTGTATATACTGAAGAAACTTCTTATTTGACTGTCGCCAATTGCTTGCGACACACCACTGTAAACTCCTAAAGTTAAATACTATCATTTATTTTCTGTACATAAAATTCATAAATACAATTTGCTTGAATTGTTGTCTATCAATCCGGGAAAGCAGGTTTCCTAGGCACCCCTTATTTCACGAGTAGGCAGGACGCAACAATATGATGTTGTTTCTGTTCCTTCTTCCCACCTAGGATTCAGTCTGGCAACATCTGGCTTTTGCTCACTGTCATTCTGCCCTAATCCTATGGGTTACAGACACCAATAGGGAAACAGCTCCAAAATCAAATGCATCCTCCATGTGTAAAATGATGTATAAACATGACTTCAGATAAACATATGCTTGTCTGAACAAGTATTTTTTAAAACATCTTTTTAATTTAGATATTTAATGTAACCTCCCTCCCCCAAAACAACAAAATGCTTGGTTATACTAGAACATCCGCAATTATGTTAAAACAATATGATCTATATTTATTGGCAATTCATGTATTCACCTTGTATGTAGATAAGAGACTAAAAGAAATAGCACACAAATAAATAAATAAATGTAAGACAAACAGTTGAGCCAAAAAGTCAGAACAGTAATAACAATTTCGTGATAGCTATATAAGAGAATAACAGTTACTGAATAATAAATAGGAACCTTAATCTCTCTCAAAATTTTAATTAAAATGAATGACTTTGTAAGTAATCAGACATTCCCCTTTGAGTTTTGCACATTGTTGCTGACTGACGTGCATGCACAAATTCATGCCACGAATATCCCACATGTATTGTCCAATTGGCTGATGTTAACCAGGCTGCACTCCCAAATATGTACACTTGGGCTGCTGCTGGAGAGATGTACACACCTCAGGTTCGTGGCGTAATATGGGCTTTTCTCTTCCCTTTCAGGTAATTCACACTTCCCCTTATTCTCATTCTAAGTTGTTCTGTTGTTTGTCCCAGGGAGAGAGTTCATACTGCCAAATAAGATACACCACGGGAAGTGGATTATGTTTACTATTATGATGATGATGATCTGTTCAGATGCTAATGCTGAACTGACATATGAATGGGTGTGCATGTCACACCCCACTGGAGATACTATCTGCACAATACACTGGCAATGGCAAAATTTTTTCACATGCATTTCACTATATGCAGCAAATTACAATGTGCTATGTGCCCAGAATTATTAAATATTATGGAAAATGCAGCAATAGAACACCAAGAGCAGAGGTCTGTACGGAACAGCAAACACAAAAGAGTGACGAGAACATCAGGAACAATTTCAGTTGTTACAACAACTTATGCAACTCTTAAGTCAGCACTTGATGGTACATCTGGCACTGGCTCCTGCATTTGAAACACTCCATAAAGAACCAGAAGACTGAGATGCATATCACAGCCCCCTCCATATCCACTTTCAAACATGTACAGTAACTATCCAGCATTGCAACACACTTTTGTTTCCTTTTCGAACTCCAAGCTTTGAACTTCATTGTACTTTTAACCCCGTATCATTCCCCTGTAGTTTGCCATTTACAGAGATGAGTAGTGTGTCATTCAGTTTTTGGTCTGAACAACTGAGTTTTTAAGTGACATGATTAAGTTTTTATTGTGTCAAGAAAGGGCACCTCAATCACTCACACACTGTGAATTCTACAGTGAAAATCCAGCCCGTAAATATTCAGATGTAAAGTCCGTAATAAGTGACTTTTGTGTTAATACTTGAAATAGTTCAGGCAGCTCAAAATGCATTTCTGAATGAAATGGATGTTGCAGAACTACAGGAGTTACCGTGGAAACAAAGTAAAGAGAATGTTAGCCGCCGCCGCCGCCACCACCACCACCACCACCACCACCACCACCACCACCACCCTAATCCTAATCTTCAAAGCCTGTCTATATCCACTGGCCAATACAATTCTGATAGCTTTTAAAGAGATCATTAGTAACACTTGGAGCTAGACAATGAATTTCAACCTCTTTGGCTTGCCCAGAATGTTTCCAATCATACTGCAATGAAAATGGTCACAATGGTCATCACTGGGACATAGCATACTTTTTGCCACAAGTGAGATGTAATGCAACAACATGCATGTGTCAGTATCAAAGGTCTCCAGTGTCACCACATTGCAGCTGTGATGGGATAACTAGGTTGTATTCATCTCACAGAAGCTAATGCATTCACTTGTGATGCTAGATACTCCAGTGAATTCCCAGATATATCCAGGTGCAGATGTTTCACTCATTAATAATGGGACTTATGTGCACGTAGGTTTGCATCAGATGCAAGATGAAATTTAATTAAATAGACAAGTCACAGTAACAACATACAAAAAATTCAATAGCATATTACATCTGTTTGTTGCAACATCCTCTAAAACAGAATGTATTTTTAGCTGAGAAACATTTCCTCCATGCTTTTGGACCTAAATTCTGGATCCAATCAGCATAACCTCACAAGCAATTTCTTTCAACAATCCAGATGATTTATGTGAAGAATAAACATCACTATTTGAGCCAAATCTTATGTTTGCAGTAGAAAACGCAGACCGCATAACACTCTCTTAAAAAAAAAAAAAAAAAAAAAAAAAAAAAAAAAAAAAAAAAAAAAAAAAAAAAAAAAAAAAAAAAAAACCACACCAGGCTTTTCCATGCCTGACCACTTACCCTCTGCAACACACTGAATGCAGATCTGGATGACTCAAAACTCAAAAGGTCATTAAATCAATAACATGTATTCAGTGATTGTGAAATCACTGTTAATAAATGAACTGAAGGTGGTTCCCTCTTTCTTTTTTTTGGGGGGGGGGGGGGGGGGGGTGCAGCTACATTTCACAGACACCTCCAGCAACTTACGAAGTGACACTGCAAATGTATTAACTGTCTAAATAACACTACTGTGGCAATTCTTTGATGAAAAATTTATTTCAAAGGTTGCTAAACTTTAACTTTCTTTTTAAAAAATTATTGTGAAAGACCATTAAATATGAATGGATTAGTGAGTGTAAGAAAAGGCAATCCAGATGTTGACATTACTTCCAAAATAGACTATGTGTCCATCTAGCTTCTTTAAAGACAGATGATACACGCATCACAGGGTATACTTCCACACAAAGATGCCAACAGCACCAGCAGGTCATCATGTTTGCTTCAGAAACTAATGGCAGCACAAACAAATTACTCACAAATAGAAAACATTTCTTGTAACCACAGAGAGTGAAAATTTTACACCTTTGGAAAATTTTTTGCCCTACATTACCAAATAATGTATAGAGACGCAGTCATATCACACTTTCTAAGACTACACGTATTAGAACTATCACAAATGGCCTAATTGTTTTTCACAAATGAAGACTCAACATCATATACACTTGCCAAGATACATAAAGATTAGACATGCAAGTCTGGCTTGCTCTTAGAGCAGCAATCATGTTCTCCACGGCTGAAGCCTCAACAACCTTGGGACCATGTTCGTATTAACTTTTCTGGTACTCGCAGTGTTCCCAAATATTTATATGTCTATTCCCATACAGAGTTAGAAAAATGTGGAAATCCTCCATGAATTATGCTGCTGGCCCTCCACCAGTCAGCTGCATACATGCTGGAGTTCCAGGAGAGTCCAACCCCCGAGGTCTGCCCCACATACATGGACATTTGTCAGATTGGATACCTGTAAATATCCTTGGGAGTCATGGCAGTCGGCTTTTTACATTCTACGCCACTGGACAAACCATGGTCTGCTACCAAAATAACAACAGCCATGATTACCCAGCAACCTTTCATAATCAATCTCTCAATTACAGAGAGCATTTCCTAGCATCATCAGCCGTTTCCATCAGCATCACAGCACAACATCTGGATTGTCAAATGCTGCTGAAATGCTAGGCTGACTCATGGGGTGTTATCTGGGATCCAACGGAAGAAGTTGCAGGCTCAAACCACAGTGGTCTCCATCCTATTCTTATAGGGGACAAAGTTGAAAAACTACCAGCGCAATACATGTTCAACCCAAACCTCTCCTCCTAAGCAGCAGCCATATCACAGAATTGCAGACTATGGGTAAGTTAGGGATGAGAAGGATCCTGTACTTTTACCTGACAAACAGACTGACATCTGATTTCAGCCTGCAAGATACACTGCACTCATGGGTTCCTCCAGCCTCACACCAGTACCACTGCCACCAAATCACATGGCTCGCAGCTGGAAGCAAACCAGATCAGTCTCTTTGCCTCAGTAGTACCCAGCAGCATGTCTACATGCACCACAGACAGCGCTCTGATCAGCAAACTGTTTTCGGCTTGTGCATTCTTTTATGCTCAGCACATTCTATGGACTATGTGTGGGTCTCCTTTGATTTGGGTCATTCCATTTCAAATCAACCAATTTGAGAAAATGTTCCAGCTGATAGTCTCACATTTGACTGAAATTTAGCACACCAATGCTACCAAGTGTGGAACACTCGTGTACAAAATTTTAAATTCCCCTGCCAATTAGTTCCAGAATTATGGTTTGTGAAAGAAGGTGGCGTGACCCTGAAATTGCAACCCGTATCTGGCAATCTATCTTCAGACCCAACTTCAGGTCTTAATAACTTTGGAACTATTCCGCACAATCCAATGAAATTTTTACAACCCAGTAACATCCACTTAGAGAACACACTCCATGAATCAAAACACCAACAACATATTTCGGAGGGAAAATAAAAAATTCCAAAATGTGATTAAAAAATGTAATACATTAAAAGGTACAGATTGTAGGTGCCCCCTATGCCAAATATAACTCACTCAAAAAGGGTATAATTTTTTTGTGGTAGGCTTAATGTGGCCTAAACACACACAGATCTCATATTGCCCATATCAGTCACAAAAACAGAGTTACATGCACACGAAAATACAAAAATTTGAAAAATTACCTGAAAAACATGGATTTTGTAAGTGTGGTAGCACAAAAGGGACAAGTGATATTGAAGCCAAACTGCGTAAGTAGACCACTATATAATATGTGGAAAAATTTCAACTTGTTATTGCAAGGCATTTGTGTACAATAAAGGCTGACAGATATGTATTTGGTTATGTTTCTTTTAACACGATTCAGCAAATAATAGTGATGATGCAGACAGCTTGTTTCAGATAAAGCTGCAGCAATAGTTGGGAACCATTAGGCAACAGAAAGTTAAACAATGGTAGTTTTCAGGGACAGAATGGGCCATTGTTAGACAGGAACAACAAAGGAAACAAGCAACAATTACAGGTTACTCATGTTTTTATGATTCTCGTTCAGACTGGTCAGTACTGTTATGGAAAGTCAGTATGGAGGTAGAAAAGTGTACTAGTGTTGCTTTTGTTCAAACAAGTTGAAATATTGGTAGAGCTCACGCATCTGAATGTCATAAAACAACATATGGAACAAAATGTGGCAGTCACTTTGTACTGGATGATCTGGATGAATCAGACCACGATTTGTTGCTATGGAGATCTGGGATACACCATGTGGGCACAAGAAGTACAGTTCCTGGAAACTTTAGTGTTTGTTATCATCGTATGAAAGTGTTTCTGGATAAGTATTCTTTCCTACAAAGAAGTTGTTTTGATCCATTTCGGATTCATAAGAAGACAGTGAATTGATATAAAATCAGTATTCAAAGTGAATCAGTGAATGGGACTTAACATGAAACCAGGACAAAAGTTATGTTCCAGGTGTGTTACACTGCTAAAAAAATGAATGTTCTGATAATTTACACAAGAGTGACGAAGAGTATCAGCCACCTACAACCACAGCGGATGAGCAATTAAATACTTCAGTGACTGCTCTTGGTTTGTCTCCCATGAAGACACACAAAGTTGGGAAAAGAGAGAGGCCCAGCTATGGTAGAAGAAAACTACAAGAAGCTCAAATGGAATTAAAACACAAAATAGCTAACACACTAATGGTGGAAGAGGAAGAACTATTTGACCCAAAGGAACAGAAATCATGCCAGAAATGCTCCGATTTGGACAAAATTTTGCATGATTTGAAAGAAAAATGTGCCATATCCACACGCCAGAAAAAAGTAGCTATTCTTACCCTTGCACCTTCCAGCTAGTCTATTGACTATACTGCAAAGGAATTCAATGTTTCTACATATATGGTAAGGCAAGCTAGGAAAATAAGAGCAACCCAAGGAGTGCTTCCACAACTTCAACAGGCTCAGTGTAAGCAATTGAGTTCAGAAATAAAGGTGCTAGTGTCAGAGTTTTACGAAAATAATGACTACAGCTGAATAATGCCTGGAAAAAAAAAGACTATGTAATGGTGAAAATGGGAAATGTACGTGTACAGATGCAAAAAAGACTGTTGCTATGCAACATATCAGAACTATATGTAGAATTCAAGGAAAAGTATCCCAATACCAAAGTAGGTTTATCATATTTTTTTCAATCTTCAGCCAAAATGGGTAGTGCCTATAAGTTCAAGGTGCACACACAAAGTTTGTGTATGCGAGACCCATCAAAATGCTAAGCTGATGTTTGCTGCTATAAAGGATTCTGGTCTGGATTACAAAGGTGCAATGAAGCTGCTAGTGTGTGACATCAGTTCCTACCAGTGCATGATACACAGGTGTGAAAAGTGTCCTGGTAAGGCAAATCTTGCAGAACACATGAATAACAAACTGTATGGTGAACTCCTTATGGATGACGACGAACTTTCTTCTTATAAACAATGGACACACATGGATCGCACAAGTCTTGAAACAAAGCAAAGTACAGTGGAAGATTTTGTTGAAATGTGTTGTCAAAAAACGGACAAACTGACCACACACAGCAACCGTACAGTCTGCTTATCTCCAGTTTTGTAAGGATAATTTGAAACAAGATGAAATTATAGTAATACTATACTTTTCAGAAAATTATGCATTTATAGTTCAAGATGCCATCCAAGGATATCATTGGGACAACAGTCAAGCAACTCTCAAGCCATTTGCGATTTACTATAGAGGTGAATCAGGTGATGTGTCTGTCGTGAACCTGTGCATTTTTAGTGACTGTTTAATTCATGATGCCATTGCAGTTCATACCCACATTCGCACTGTCATGGCATATGTGAAAAACGAGCTGCCTCACATACATTTAGCGAAATACTTCAGTGATGGGGCACCTAGTCAGTACAAAAACTGTAAAAATGTCAAAAATTTATGCAGGCATTACCATGATTTTCAGATTCACGCAGAATGGAATTTTTTCGTAAGTCGTGGTAAAAATGTATGTGATGGTATTGGTATTGCCATTAAGTGCATGGCATCACGAGCTAGTCTGCAGCACCCTACAGAAGGTCACATTCTAACACCTCTTCAATTATTTGCCTGGGTACAGAAAAATATCTCTGGCATACAATCATTCTATGTTTGGAAAGATGGGGTGAAATCTGTGGTGTCACCGCCAGACACCACACTTGCTAGGTGGTAGCCTTTAAATCGGCCGCGGTCCATTAGTATACGACGGACCCGCGTGTCGCCACTATCAGTGATAGCAGACCGAGCGCCACCACACGGCAGGTCTAGAGAGACGTCCTGGCACTCGTCCCAGTTGTACAGCCGACGTAGCTAGCTACAGTTCACTGACCAATACGCTCTCATTTGCCGAGACGATAGTTAGCATAGCCTTCAGCTAAGTCATGGCACCAGCAGGACCAGCAAGATCATTTCATTGGCCACATTTGGCAGACAGGTGTTGGACTCCTTTTGAACATATTCTTATGACAGTTCCAGTTCCTACCACAGTGTCAGGAAGACAGTACAATTTGCCACTTAATGTACATTAGCTAAAGTGTGGGAGAACTTCTGTTCGAAGCACAATCAATTGGTTTTTAGCAGTTAAGGTGCAGTAAACAATGATAGGTTGTGTTAATCTATCTACATGTTGTTGCTTAGTGATTAAACAGTTGTGGGAGAGGATAAGAAGAGGCAGAACAGTTTACGATGTTTTTTACAAAGTTGTGTTGTGGAACAATGGCCACATCACCAAATACGTATGTCAACTTCCATTGTACACAAATGTCTAGCAATAACATATTGAAAGTTTGAGATATATATCATTATGGTCTACTTATGCAGTGTGTGAAATTTAACTTTGATACCACTTGCCCTTTTGTGCTACCACACTTCGAAAATCCACGTTTTTCAGGTAATTTTTCAATTTTTTGCATTTTCGTGTGCATGTAACTCAGTTTTTGTGACTGATATGGGCAAGATGAGTTCTGTGTGTGTTTAGGCCACATTAAGCCTACCACAAAAAATTTATACCCTTTTTGAGTGAATTATATTTGGCATAGAGGGCACCTACAATATGTACCTTTTAACATGTTACTTTTTTTTAATCACATTTTGGAATTTTCCCTTAAAAATAGGTTGTTGGTGTTTTGATTCATGGATTGTGTTCCCTAAATGGATGTTACTGGGTTGTAAAAATTTCACTGGACTGTGTGGAATATTTCCAAAGTTATCAAGACCTAAAGTTGGGTCTGAAGATAGATTGCCAGATGCGGGTTGCAATTTCCGGGTCACGCCACCTTCTTTCACAAGCCATAATTCTGGAACTACTTGGCAGGGGAAACTAATACTTTGTACACGAGTGTTCCACACACGGTAGAATTAGTGTACTGAATTTCAATCAAATCTGAGACTATGAGCTGGAGCCCCTGGTTGAACTGACATTAATTTCTGCAGTTAAGCTTGGACTGGGTGTACGCTGACTGTTCAACTGAGAAAAATAACTTTGTATGTTGTGATATACAAGACTTTCCGACTCAATAGGACATTGCATTTCATGGAGGGACAGCACATCCTCATTATGGTTCTTTGAAGGGTTGCTGCTTACTCATTTCCCTGACTCCCAATGCTACAATTTTCTCTGGTTTTGCAGGAGGAGGGAAAGTCTTTAATTATCCAAATTATTTTCTCTCTGTTGGAAACATGCATCCAATTTCTTCTCAGCTATTCCTGTGCCTTCAAGTTTGCTTATAATGCTACTTTTATATAGTGGATGCTTTCCTAGGCAAATCTTCAGCAGATGGGCAGGGCAAACTCAGCCAAGGACAGAGTTCTCTCCTCCCTACTTGGACCAATTGGTCTGTACGACGATAAAATTTGATTTTTATCTATATTATTGTAAATTACTAGTTGAACTACATGTTTAGAGCATTTACTTTTAAAATACATCTGAAATTACTCTCAGGCTTCAAAGAACTCAACACAACCTTTCACTCAAATATTGATGTGAAATATGTATATGAAATGGAAAGATGTGGAGGTGTATATCTGGACCCTAAACAGTGGTGACAGTAGTTCAAGTAAAAAGCTGCACCATGTTCTGGAGAAAACAAATCCTCATCATAGCATGACTGACTGAAATCCACCTGACTGTCTCCCTAACAATTAAATGTTGGTGTAATGATTTGTGGGAACTTTTGCCACACTCTTTCCTTCTTCTTCTTCTTCTTCTTCTTCTTAGTACTTTGGTGGTATTTGGCCACTAGCGACCCACAAATTTGTTAGGCTCTCTTCAACTGATCAGCTTTTGAACATACACAGAGCATCTTCCCTGCCCATGATGGCAAAGGGGCACTGCTCACTGCACCAAGTGACAAGAAGTATTTTGGAATACATGCATCAACAGCTTGTTGCATCACATTTATCGTTAGATCTCCCCATTCCTACATGCTATCTCTAAAGATGAACACAGAAAGTTGGCTGTGAGTCATCTAGTTAGCCTTATCAAGCACTCACTTTGCCAGCTTCCCTTAGAGCATAGCTAAGCTGCCAGATGCACACTATCCGCCAGTTCCCACTGAACAATGTACACGAGGACATAACGAGAGATCAATAGCAAACAATGACCCATGTTCAGAAAGCACAAGCACATTTCTTCTACTAGTATAATGCCATTGGGCTGGCGGTAAGGACTTACAGCTAGGGACCTGAAAATGTTGCATCTATTTTTGGTGAAAACATAATCTACTTTTTCTTTGTCTGTAAATGATTATAAGTTCAAATTCAAACAGTTACACACTATGTGCCAGAAGATGAATTACTGGTGCTTTGAAAATGGGAGAGAGGGAGGAGGAAAGATGTAAAATAATAATAATAATAATAATAATAAAAGAGAATAAATATTAGGTTGGTGCATAATTTCGTAGTGTTTTTCTGAAAGTTTAATAAACACAGCAGATACATACATGTAACACATCCTTTAGTCATCAATAATACACTCTCCTTCAGTGTTTACAACAGTTGGGTAACTTTTTCATTCCGCAACTGTAGAAATCTTGTTGTTTGGAGGGGAAGAACTGGTCAAGCACAGTTCAAAGCGTATTTTCATTTAGAAAGGAAGTTCATTGAAAACAGTTCGATAGAGAGCAGAGAAGGTGAAAATCTGAGGCCACAAGATCAGGTGAATAAGGTGTGTGTAGAATGACTTCCCAACTGAACTCCTATATAGTGTTTTCTGTCAGTCTAGCAGAATGCAGGTGGGCATTATTATGGAGGAGCATGAGTTCACAAAGTCTTCCTCGTCACTGTTCTTGGACTGCGTCTGCAAAATGTCTCAGTTGTTACAATTTCTCATCACCAGAAACACAGGATATGAAAGGTGGGTGTTGTTCGTGAGCCAACTGACGCCGAACAAACGGAGATGTACCCATGGCCACCCACAGATTTTCTTTTATTTTGGCTTAGAGCATGCAGTACCAATACATATGATTTTTGAACCTTCCTCTTTGCATGCAAATGTCACATGGTGGAATGATTACAGTTCATCACATTTGCCAGTTTCCAAGTCTACTGATGTGAATCATTGTGGATTAAAGCATTCAAACAAGCTTCTTCAAACCCCAAAGATCTTCCCAAATGTGGAGGGACACTAACATCAAAACAATGCTCCTCAAAATGAGAAAACCATTTTATTGTCATGTTCTGTCCATTGGTATTATACCCATACACAGCGGAAATGTTTTTGGCTACCTCAGCTACTGTCACCCTTCTGCTAAACTCAAATAGGAGAATGTCAGAAATATTCTGATTTCTCCACTTGACACTCCATTTTCTAGTGACCACAGCTCCACTCACGATCTCAAAATGACAATATGTAAACTCAAATAACAACAGTGGAATACAAATAAAAAAGGCAGTCGATAAATAAACCCACAGCAACCAGAATATCAACATAAATTCTACAAACTAATGCACCAACCTCATAGTCTTTATTCAGTATAACAACAGCCTATTGACTGAAATGTTTGCTTTTGGAAAAACATCAATATTTCTTGGTTCTGAAGTTGTCTTCGATTGTTTTATTCTTTTGGGTTTTTTTAAGATTTAATAAATGATTGGTTCAGTTGAGAAGCAGAAGCATTTTCTTACCTGTGAACAGAGTGCTTCTGTGATCGAAAGCATTTCTCAAAATTGTCTCCATTTTAATTTTGAAAGAAATTTCCACCATTTGACTGTAGATTTGCACTCATTTATTTTAAAAAAAACTGTGATTTTGTCTTTATAGCCATTTTCAAGTGTGATTTGATCGATTAGCCTTAATTACATGTCATCGTGGAAATGGCATATATCTGGTCTTTCTTGTGATTTCAAATTGCGCTTGAGAATGGCTAAAATGCCAAAATCATGATTGTGTGAAATAAATGACTACAAATCTACAGCCTCATGGTGGAAATTTCTTTTAAAAAGTTCTACATGACTGTGGTCCCCCACAAAGGAAAAATCATTATCTTTATTTTCCTACCCAATTCATAAATCACTAAATCTACAGAAAACTTATTTTGAACCTGTAGCATATAAACACTGATTAGCACATTGCAAAGCACTTAAATGAGCATTCATAGCAATGTGACCCATCCTTAAGAGTAGAAGTAGAATAGAAACTAACTATTCGAGCTCAACAGGAAGACCTTCAACAGGGTCAAAATATGTTATCTGATTTTGCTTTCACGTCTCTAGAGTCACATGGAATGAGGGTTTTTTTATGAGAGAATATCTAGATAACATGCACAGAAGTATTTCAAATAGTTTTTTTTTTAATGTTTCACGACATTTTATGAGATACAAAACATGGTTGATATAGCCTGCCTTGCTAGATGTATAGCTGAGCACAAGAGAGCTATCTTTTCTACTGGATACACTGCAAGACAGTTGACAATTGATTCTCCACCATCTGTATTGCTTCTTTTGTGACTAAATATATGTGCTTGTTGTGAAAGTCACAGAGTTTTCTTCCCTTCAAAAAGCCAAGACCTAGTGTGAAGGTATTTAAAAAGCATGTAATTGGCGCAAGAAAGTAAAGAGTATTAAGAATTCATCTGATGCATTGTCTACATCAGTATTTGATGTCCCAATAGTGTCTAACCTCTAAACTGGTAGTGATACATTGGGTGATGATGCCGTCACTACAACTGAAAGTGCTTCAAAAAGAAAACTATCTGGAACTAACGAGCAATACAACAGATTAAATGATGGGACTACAAAACATGAGATAATTAATGTGGCTTTATTATCAGACATTTTGGTAAACAATATATGCTGCAAATAATGTGGAAAGTGTGGTGCTTCACTGAAAACAAACATAAATGTAGGACCTGCTTGTGAATTAGAGTTGATGTGCAATCATTGCAAAAACAGTGATTTTTTCCCTATTCCTCAGATATTACTGCAGATACAGGTAAACTATATGATATAAATATTAGACTGGTTTATGAATTATGGTCTATAGGTAAGGGCAGGGCTGCAGGTGTCACATTATGTTGTGTGATGGACCTCCCTGCTCCACCCTCAAAATTTGACACACACATCATTGGAAATAGGCTCTGCTGTTGAAGATGTAGCACAGGAAAATATGAAATATGCTGTTGAGAAAGCTGTTAATGAAAATAATAACTGGGACTTGTCCACATAGTTTTTGATGGGAGCTGGCAGAAGAGAGGCCACACATCTCCGAGTGGTGTTTTACCAGCTACAAGTATGGACACTTGCAAGGCAGATGATGTGGCAATACTTTACAAGAATTGCAGATGAAAGGATAAAATGAAAAATAAATATGAAGAAGAGTGCATAGCAAATCATTATTGTTCAAGTGGTGGTACGGAAGTTGCTGGAGTAACAAGTATTTATCAACGCTCAGTAATGTGATACATGTTAGATACACAAGTTATATTGGAGGTGGTGACTCAGAGGCATTCAAAGAAATTGAGGAACTAATCCCCTATGGGAACATTGGGATCATTTGCAAACTGTAAGTCTGCTGGCCACATTCAGAAAAGGATAGCATCAATCATTCAACAGCTTAAGGCTGGCATTAAATGCAAGAAACAGACATATGAAAAACTGCAGATGGGAAAAACAGGCTGACAAATGCTGCTACAGACCATATTTGGAAGTGCTATGGTCTAGCAATATGACAGATTACAGCAGATGCAGAATTAATGAGAAGAGCTGTCTGGGCTCTGTTTTTTGACACAGCTTCAAGCAAAGAGAATTCCCAATATGGACTACATCCAAAGGGGGAGATAGCTGGTGCAAGTACAACAGAGGCAAAGTAATAGAACAGCAATACACTACCCTCATCATTTGCAACCTGCCATAACGGGACGACATAAAACCAATAATCTGAGACCTTGCAGGTATTAGTCTACTATAGAAATCTCTTCATGGTCAGACTCCAAATCCAAATCAGTGTGTGACCAATGTGATATGGAACAGACTACCTATAATTGTGTTTACGGGTATAAACACTCACCACCATGGTGTTTCTAATGCTGTTTCATCATTCAAACAGTGCAATATAACAGAGTGCAAAGTTTCATAGAAGAGGGGGCTCTGCATAGGATTGCAAACTGCTGCAGCTGTGTTCTGTTTGGAAAAGGAACAGCTTAGGTCTTCAGATAATGCAGTAAAAATCTATTCAAAAATGGCTGGATAGCATAGTAGAGCCATCAAGAGGAAGCTGTTGGACAATTCGATGATCCTAGCTATGGAGCACTAGCTCCATAGCTACGGAGCAACTCAATGCTTCTGCTTTTCAGTGAGTGGTCTCCTTTAATCTTAAAATAATTGTTAAAATGTATAACCTTTTTAACATCTAGAAAAAATATAGTATCTCATAAACTAAACTTTTTTTCCAAAAACAATTATTTCACTAGAAAGGCGGAGCATATGTCTGTATTCTGTGAAAAAAATGAACATTGTAAACATAGGGCATTCTGTATCCCCGTAACATATCAGTTCACTGCAAGTGTTAAACGGGAACTTTAACCACCCACAGGAAGAGAAGCAATGTGGGAGGACAAACCCTGCTTCCCTCTTGCAGGGCAGCCAGTCTATATTGTGTTCTGTATTCCTGTGGAAGCACAACTGACACATGGTCACAGGGATTGCCAATCCCTTCTTCTACTGTGAGGTCCATACTGAAGCCTCGATATGGACTAGGGTTAATCTCATCACTAATTTCAAAATAAGACAAGAAAACAACGAGCAACGCACAACCCAAAGTACAGCAGAATGCACAAAGCATTTGGTAATGGCTACGTGCAGTTACATGCTGAGATTGGCAGCATTGTAAATAAAGAAGTTCAAGCCCAATCCCTACCAGTACCTTAAAAAACTGTAGTTGGAGGCAGTCACCACCTGTAACTGCTATGCTTAAGTGTCAACATAGAACCACCTTTCACTAGCAGACAAACACACGCATTTCTTTGTTCTAAGATGCTAGGCCCCATAGCTTAATCCTATGTTTCCATGAACAGTGTGTTAGAGAGACCATTCAACAACCTATAGTTGAGGGGCACCAGAGCACAAACTTACAAGTACACTGATATTGCGCACAAGTGTGCTCTTTATTTTGAAAAAACACATTCTTATGCATATTCCCTTTCCAAATTAGGCTTCGCCAAATGTTGTGCAATACCATTAACCAAAATTCTGGTTACTTTTTCAGTGCTTAGAAAATAAAGCTGTTTAAAACTATCATCGATCAAATAGTTCACCTGGATACAATTTGCTCTGAGATCACATTTATTAAATAATTTCGCATTTTGAAGTAGAATTCCCACCTATATTTACATTCATGGCAAATGCGATTTTTCATGTCCCTAGTTATGGCACATTGTGTGCTTTCAATGCAGGAGGTGACACTATTATTGCTGTTGAAAAATTCTTGGGTTTCTTGAAACTGATATCAGTTCACAATACAAAAGAGTACTGGTGCTGAAAACTGGGAATGGAAACCTATAAAAGTAATGACTATTTAGATCCAGAATACAGTTTTATATTAACAAACATATATTGAACAATTGCCCCCCCCCCCTACACACACACACACACACACACACACACACACACACACACAAACACACAGAGAGAGAGAGAGAGAGAGAGAGAGAGAGAGAGAGAGAGACTCACATGGAGGCTGAGGTCTTGGTGCAGTCTGTGGTAGTATAACCACAGGTTTTGCTGGTGGTTGTGGTGGTGATGTAGTCAGCACAGGACGAGCTGGTAGAACCATTCGTGGGGGGCTTGCACCAGCTTGAAACATGGCAACTTGATGAGCTTCCGCTAGCTGCTTTCGCAGACTGTCTAGTTCTCCTTGAGCTCTCTCCAGTTCTGCTTGCAGTTCTTTGCTCCTTGTAACACGGGAAAAATATTCAGAAACATGGTGACAGGTAGAAAGTTTTTCACAAATGTCAAACAACATACACAGAAAAATGCTATTGTATTAGAAGTCCATAAAATGTTTTTTTGCCTACATACATTGTTACATCATATGCTTTCAGCAGCAGCCACTGTCCAAGCTTCTTATGAGTAGGTCACAAACTTACAATCATTCAAACTTACAATCATTCAATATGCGCTCCTTAGATCATCCTAAAACCATCCACACAATACTCAACTCATTCCCTGTGTCATTTAACATACATCCAGTAACAGCCTTAATTACTACATAGCAGCCTTAAAAAATACTCAAAGAAAGAAATGATTACTAATATTCAGTAAACAAGGTGGTGGTCCAAAGTAGAGCTCTATTCATCCTTTTTTGTAGCAGACATGGTCCAGCACCGAGACAGAATGCAATAAAGAAGGTTCTTGTGCCTTCCTTTCTAATGGTCCATCAAATGGTACAGTGTATTCAATATTACTGCTATTTAATTTAAGTAACAGTTAGTTTTCTAATATTCAGAAATAAATCCTTTGTGGTAGCTGCTTATTTGATGGAACACTGAACTAAAAATTAATTTTCCCTTTTCAAGACCTCTGGGGAGCAATAGGTTGGGGAAAGCTAAATAGAAGGGCTGTTGTTGTTGTTGTTGTTGTTGTTGTGTTGTGGTCTTCAGTCCAGAGACTGGTTTGATGCAGCTCCCCATGCTACCCTATCCTGTGCAAGTTTCATCATCTCCCAGTACCTACTGCAACCTACATCCTTCTGAGTCTGCTTAGTGTATTCATCTCTTGGTCTCCCTCTATGATTTTTACCCTCCACGCTGCCCTCCAATGCTAAATTTGTGATCCCTTGATGCCTCAGAACATGTCCTACCAACCGGTCCCTTCTTCTCGTCAAATTGTGCCACAAACTCCTCTTCTCCCCAATTCTATTCAATACCTCCTCATTAGTTATGTGATCTACCCATCTAATCTTCAGCATTCTTCTGTAGCATCACATTTCGAAAGCTTCTATTCTCTTCCTGTCCAAACTATTTATCTTCCATGTTTCACTTCCATACATGGCTACACTCCATACAGAAAAGACTTCCCGACACTTAAATCTATACTCGATGTTAACAAATTTCTCTTCCTCAGAAACACTTTCCTTGCCATTGCCAGTCTACATTTTATATCTTCTCTACTTCGACCATCATCAGTTATTTTGCTCCCCAAATAGCAAAACTCCTTTACTACTTTAAGTGTCTCATTTCGTAATCTAATTCCCTCACTATCACCCAACTTAATTCGACTACATTCCATTATCCTCATTTTGCTTTTGTTGATGTTCATCTTATACCCTCCTTTCAAGACACTGTCCATTCCGTTCAACTGCTCTTCCAAATCCTTTGCTGTCTCTGACAGAATTGCAATGTCATCGGCGAACCTCAATGTTTTTATTTCTTCTCCATGGATTTTAATACCTACTCCGAATTTTTCTTTTGTTTCCTTTACTGCTTGCTCAATATACAGATTGAATAACATTGGGGAGAGGCTACAACCCTGTCTCACTCCCTTCCCAACCACTGCTTTCATGTCCCTTGACTCTTATAACTGCCATCTGGTTTCTGTACAAGTTGTAAATAGCCTTTCGCTCCCTGTATTTTACCCTTAACACCTTTAGAATTTGAAAGAGAGTATTCCAGTCAACATTATCAAAAGCTTTCTCTAAGTCTACAAATGCTAGAGATGTAGCTTTGCCTTTCCTTAATAGAAGGGCAAGTCACTCAAACCTCAGAATGAGAGTGACCTACAACAGGTGGGATAGGTTGGAGAAGGTTATAAAGAAAGACTAGGTCACTTATACCCACAGTTAAGTGGGTTGCTCTTATCTTCAGCTTTGAGTGACATGCTCTTCTTTTTTAACCTTCCCCAACATACCCATTTCTCCAACCCAAGGAAACACCTAATAGTTCCAAAATTTAGACCAGTGCTTTGCTCCTTCTTATGTGTCTACTGGCAGTACTAAATATTTCACCTCATTTCACTGGCCAGCAATTCTTTCTCATAATTGTATTGTTTCTCAGTGTCACTTTTTCTTTTAATATAAAATTACATACACTCATTGATGTATCCACTATAAAATGGCTTTGTAGCAGAGCTTGCTAAAGTTGATTTGAATACACACTCCAGAACATTAATTACAGTATTAGGGCGACCTGGATGAAATAGGAGAAGCAACTACACACACACACACACACACACACACACACACAGTGTGCATTTTGTGTAGGTCTTGCAGTGTCATGATCAACCCTGGGTTAACACAGCTGTAAGCTTTGTTAACACCGAGTTCAGCAGGCTGCTGCTGACTGAAATGAACTCTCATACGAGTACAGTGTCTGTTGGTACAATTGGGAGATGTGGATATACTAGACATGCCCACACCTGAATAGCAGAGGGAAAATAGGCTATCTGATCATCTTGCAGATAATATACTGCAGCGGGTGGGGGGCAGTGCACCATCACACATAGTAAGATCTCTGAGGATAATGATGTCGGAAAGGCACATCTTTTAGGTTAGAATCAGGCTTCAGGCATCCTGTTTTGAAAGAAGTGAAAACAACAGAAGGGGCCCACTGAATGCTTAAGAATGCACAGTAAAGTAAGGTTAGCCTATTTCCATCAAAATATTAGAGGAGTGAGTAATAATGGAGAAGAACTGATTTTCTGTTTAAAAAATATAGAGAGCTCTGAAAAGATAGATATCCTGTGTGTGTCTGAGCATCACATAACCCTAGGATTAGATAAATTACATACGAAAGATTACACTATCACAGCGGCCTCATGCAGAACCAATATGGGAAAAAGTGGAGCTATTAAAACACTAAAACAGAACACAAGTTCAAAAACAATGAGACAAGTAGATTCTGTTGTGATCAGCACATAAGTGTGTGCGCGCTTGTGAGTTTGTACTGAAAAATAGTTCACTTTCAAATGTAACTGTATTCAGACCCCAAACAGGAAATTTTGAACTGTTTATGAGCAATTTGGAATCCTTACTGTGTTATCTGCCAGACTGCAGCACACAGTTACTAGTCTATCGTGACTTCAACGTAGATTTTCAAAAGGATTTTGATAGGAAAAATTATCTGGAGACCTTATTTGGATCCTACAATTTGATCTCAGCAATTAACTTCCCAACAGAGGTGGATACAGACAGCAGGTCCCAAACTGATAATGTTTTCTACGGTGACGCTCAAAGCACGAAAATAACTGTTTACCCAGTAACAAATGCTGATCATGATGCACAGTTAGTTAGGGTAAATAACACAGTGCCTTCAGTATGGATACTGCTCAGTGGAAATCAGAATAATTAATGACTCTAGCACAAATACTTTTAAGAACAGTTTACAGTAGTTAACCTGGGATGAAATTTACAATGAACCAAATGCTAACATAAAAAACTTAATCTATTCCATAATAAATTCCTATCATTATTTGAAAATAGCTTTCCGCATAAGCCGATCATAAAGGACACTAAATAGCCATGTAAAAAACCATTGATTATTAAAGGGATTGAAGCATCTTGTGAAAGGAAAATGGAAATGTAGGGATCCTGCTGTAGTTGCACACTACAAAAACTACTTAAAATTACTACAAAAGATTATTTAAAAATCAAAGAACATGTACATAATGTCAGAAATCAGTAATTACAATAACACACTTAAGGCTAGGGAGGACAACCAGCCACAGAACAAGACAGCATCACAATTGAACTGAATGGAAGAGCTATAAATGTTGATTCACAGGTGGGAAATGTATATAATAATTTCTTAAATGTAGTAGGAAACATAGGGACAAGAAGTGCAAGAGAAAAATCACAGCAGTATGTTGAAGTAACTCACACAACATTCAATCATAGGAACATACTACCAACTTCTCCTTCTGAAATTAAGAAAATTATGCAGTATCTCAAAAATAAAGCTCATTTTATTTTGGTTGTATTTTCAACAGAGTACTAAAAATGTGTTCCCATGTAATAAGTCCAGCCTTATTTGAAATATGTTATGCATCACCAACTCGTGGCATTTTTCCAAGGAGACTGAAATATGCTATTATTAAACCCCTCTTTAAAAAAGGTGATGAGAAAGATGTCAATAACTACCGACTTGTTTCAATGCTGACACCATTCTCCAAAATATTTGAGATGATGATGCATTCGAGAATAGTATCTCACCTGAGCAACAATAATATCCTTAGCAAATCACGTTTTGGGTCTCAGAATGGTTGCTCCACTGAAAATGCCGTTTACATGTTCACTCACCAGATTTTGCAAGCATTACATACTAGTTTTATGAGACTGATGGTATAGCCAATATATAAATGTAACATATCTAAACAAAAGAATGCAGAAAGTTGTACTTAGTAAGTCAACCAATATAGTCCGTAGACATAATTCTGACTGGTGAAAAAACAAGTATGGGGTTCCCAAAGGCCAACTCTTTGGTTTACTATTATTCCTCATATATGTAAATGATCTTCAATCTCATATACAACAAGCTGAATTAGTTCTTTTTGCAGATCTCATGCGCGCACGCACGCACGCACGCAGAGAGAGAGAGAGAGAGAGAGAGAGAGAGAGAGAGAGAGAAAATCGAATACAAACAGAAGAAAAGATAAAGCTAAAGACACAACACGTGCAGTTCTACCCATCTAGAGGTACTACACCAATAATAAATGTAACATATGGTGAGGAAATAATAAACAGGGTGGAAACTTCCAACACTGTGAGTTGCCCACATTGATGAGAATTTAAATTGGAGAAAGGGCATTTTGGAACTCCTAAAACAACTTAGTTCAGCCACATTTGTACTTAGAATCATCATAAATCTTGGGGAGAGACAAATCGTTAAGTTAACATGTTCTCCATATTTTCATTCAACAATGTAATAAGGAATCATGTTCTGGGGTAACTTATCTTTAAGAAAGAATGTCTTCATTGCACAAAAACGTGCAGTAAGAATAGTATGTGGTGCTCACCCACAATCATCTTGTTGACAGCTGTTTAAGAAGTTGGGTATTCTGACTACTACTTCACAGAATATTTATTCCCTCATGAAATTTGTTGTAAATAATCCACTACAGTTCAAAAGAAACAGTCATGTACATAATTACCACACCAGAAGGAAAAATGGCATTCATTACTCCACATTAAGGTTGTTTTTTGTACAAAAAGAGTTGCACTATGCTGCAACAACAATTTTTGATCACTTATCCAGTGATATAAAATGTCCGACTGACAGGAAACTAAAATTTGGAAACAAATTGACAAAGTTCCTCCTTGACATATCCTTCTAGCCTGTAGAAAAATTTCTGTTACTGTAATGTGAGTTACTAATCTGTACTTACCAGCTTTACACATCTGTATATCTTTTTTCTTTAAAAATGAGAGATGTTCAGAATGTAACCATACGAACAAATCAATTTGTGATCTGATTGTAAAATGACTCATTCCACTTCATTACAATCTATCATACAAAATGATCCATGAAACACATAACCAACTGTAGAATCTCAGCAGAAATAACATTGTCTTTTACAAACATCCAGTCTCCGCATCACTGTTAGTTTTTGTAGTGACCTTTAACTGAACCATACACAACACTGCACTGTAATCATAGAATAGGACTCGCGTGCTGATCTGGAAAATGTCTCACAGCCCCTTAATAAGCATAAGATGTGAAATATTGATAGAACATCAAAAACTTTGATGGTTGCTGCTGCTGATAGTGTGCTACAACTGTACAAGATTTTAAACAATATTTTTATTAAAGTTTGAAATTAATACTGATATAACACTGGATTGAGATACAATAGAAGCTACAAAACATGAAAACAGCACAGATAACTGGTAACTAGTCGAAATACATTGTGTCTTAAAAATTTCTTTTATGTCCTCATGTCACACAGGAAAGGCAGTCTGTGGGTCACAGTAATCACATATTCAAGAGCTGCTAAAACCTCTATTATTTCAATTCAAAGTCCAAAGACCTAGACCACATCCTGCTGCCTAACTATTCTTGTCACTTTCTGTTCATCTAATCATAGTCACATTTTTCTTGATACTAACCTCAAAATAGACCTCAAATCCACCAAAATGGAGGGTTATCTGGTTTTATTGCCGGTTGTAATTTGTTAACTACCAAACTTTTTCTCCAATACAGCCAAGACATTCAGGGAATGGATAGCTCTCACTTTACTTCTCCTAAAGCCTACTCACACAAATGCTGCTGTCTCAGTATTCTTACACCCCTTTTAACTCTTTTCATCATCCCCCTCCCCTTTTCTCCTATTCTCTTTTCTTGTTTTCTTATCTCTGTAAGTTTTCATTTTGTGTAATAGTTATCATAATTTAAGAAAGACAGTTACAGTACAAATAGTTTGTGTAATTTCATGTATCAATGAATGTCTACACTGTAAAATGTAAGGTATTTGGTCCTAACCTGGTCATGGTAAACAAGTGAATCAATAGAATGAATTACTGAATGAATACATTCAAATAAGCAACGGTTGGTAAAACCATTGTCAACTTGCTCATCGATACCTTCACACCATTTGCCAAAACCCTACCAGCCTTTTGACCAAGAAAAAGTTGGAGTACCTGATTACACCTAATTTTCTTTGACCACTTCAGTTTGAAAGAAAGGTAATGGAAATCATGTCTCGTCACATATTGTATGCATTTCTCAATCTTATGGCACAAAACAGTTTTTTAAGGGAAAGAGTGCCTTGGAAATGAAGACTGAAAGGTCCAACTGAACATTTACTAGCATCAACCACCTGATCTTCTCACTCGAAACATTCTACCCATTCACCGCTCACTTTCAGCTGTAATCACTCCCCTCTTATTGCTTGCTTGTCTCAGTTTTTGAACCCTCTTCTAAGTTCTCTCTCAGAAGTAAATGTATTGTACCTTGCACCCTCTGCTCCTTTATTTTTATTAGATCCTGACAAAGTGTACATCACTTCACAACACTCAAGACATTGAATCTGTTGTCCCTAACAAAGTAGTTCTCTGTAGCTCATCACAACTGTGTCCCTTGAGCTTACTCAGAATATCTGCAGAACAAACCCAATGCATTCATTTATACAGTAACTATTTCTGTCGTGATATTCAGCAGTCAAAACACAACTTAACAAAACAGAGTTGCTTGCAGCAGAGAATGAACGTTTCTGAAATGCATTGCCACACTTTTTCACAAAAACTGAAACGTATGAAATCAAATATCAAACTCACTTCTTCTCTTCTTTGGCTACCGCAGCTTTCAACTGTTGTCGCTCTGTATCAAACTGCGCAAGCTGCTTCTCCAGTTCTGCCTCCATCTGTAATGATTTCTTACTTTCTTCCTCAAGTCCTTCAGCCATTGAATCGATGCGTCCCTTCTCCTCAGCAAGGATCTAGGAAAGCAGCAAGTAAAAATTTTACCATTTAATTCTTTATGTTCTCTCTCTCTCTCTCTCTCTCTCTCTCTCTCTCTCTCTCTCTCTCTCTCACACACACACACACACACACACACACACACACACACAGCGAGAGAGAGAGAGAGAGAGAGAGAGAGAGAGAGAGAGAGAGAGAGAGAGATCAATTTATTGCTGGGTTTTCTCACAGGAGACTGCCAATAATTTTAATTAGGTCACACGTACCTCACTATCTTCTGCACTGAAAGTGTATCTGACACAGCTGCTGTATTATTAGCAGACCCCAAACTAATTGTCTGTATACTGTACCAATGACAGCAACATTGACGTCTTTACAGACATACTAGGTAGAACAATTTCCCACTTGCAAAAATATAATCAACATAAAATTTTTATCTTTGGTGATATTAAAACTGATATTAGGATTACAACAACGAAGTTGTTATACTTGCTCAATGTCCTCAGTCACACTATATGTTTTGGGCAGGTAACGAGACTGTTATCATATCTGGAGAACGTTATAACAAATGTAGAAAGAAATATGTATGACTAGAGCTTTTTAATACTATGTATCTACCAGATCATGAAGAGAAATGGTTAAAATTGCTGATAAAAAAATCCACAGAACAATGTGAACAACCAAAATATATTATTAACAATAATCACATCAATGCTTTCAGATCAGAGCAGTGTACAGTAGAATGGACCAACTTCCGGTCTCAATTTACGAATGATGGTGAAGCTTTTGACAGCTTGGTCATTCTTATTTCTAATATGTTCAATAAGTGCTGTTCTAAAGTATTAAAAAGTCAACAGGGGAAACCAAGTAAAAGTAATCATAAAAGTTTACCCGAACTCAAAAAAATCAAGAACATAGGTCATCAACCTCTACAGCAGATCAAAGAAAAGTGAAAAAGGATAGACTTCAGCACCTTCAACTAAAAAGAGACACAGATCAGAATTATAAAACAGAAATGAGTGGCAAATGGTAACTATATTCGGCACTCACAAAACAAATGCAAGGCTGCTCATAGAGTTATCAAATTAGAACTGGACGATACTAATAGAACCATTTGTAATAGTACCAATATTACACTGAAGAAATTAATAACTTCTTTACTAATTCTGGTAACAAAGGTCATACAAGTCAACAAAATGACAACTATAAATGAGGCATCAATTAACATCTAGAAAAAAAGGCTATTCATATTGCACAACATACCTGAAACATCTACCACCAAAACGACCCTATATATAACACCCCCCCCCCCCCCCCCCCTTTTGACAGGTTCCTTGAGAAAATTTATTTTTTAATGTATTATGTCTAATCAAAATTACAAATTTTTTACTGACTTAAGATATATGCCTAAAAAGTTAACATGACAACTATTTTAAACTTACGCCATTTATTCATTGTCTACATTTTGATAATACAAGGAGTAACAGAAACAGAAATAAATTGTTTATATTAATTTTTTATCTTTACTGTCTTTTTTGTTTACTTTGCCTATCGTCTATGATATCACTATTTTTAACCATCATCACTGTCAACATCCTAACAGAACAGCTATGAAACTTATATCTATGTTGCCACAAATATCTGGCTACTTCTTCCAAATGTGTTGTGGTTTCTGAGGTGGTTGTTATGGTGGGACCTAAGAACACAGCTTTTTTTACTTTTTTTCAAAAAATATGTAACAGCTTTTACTTCTATACTGATCCAAGAATGTTACAATGTCTCTTGCTAACAAACATATCGTCTGTGCGCCGTGCTCTCACTGGCTGTGTAGAACCAGCAGTTGGCACACCCCATATTGTTCCCGTCATACCTCATAGTGAGCATCGACAACATCGCTGCACAAAATACATATGTATGCCACTGGCCTCCATGTAGGCTTTTAGCATCTCCTGCATAAATGTATGCTATTGTTGAGTAACAGCCCAATTTTAAACTCAATTCTATTCTGAATCTGCAGTTTCGACATGGTTGATGTTCATAAAAAGCAAAAGCATACAGTATAGATTCCCTGCGTTAGCAGCACAACAAAATTGGCAGCCCACTCACCACCTCTCCCCATCCTGCACTCATTGCAGTTCTCCACCAAACTAAGTCACTGTTTCCCCTCCAACCCTTCCGTAGTGTTGCGCTTGAGCAATACTGAAACACAGACGGTAGTACTTCTTGGGTGTAGGTAACACGTAACAACAGCAAGTAATACATAAATAAAAGATTGAACTCACAATTCATTGCAATTCCTGCACTTTCGCTCGTCCCACAATCTAGTGATGTCTGTCGGCACGATCTCCACAAAGGGTCTTTCTGCCATAATTTATTCTTGTGATAACAGTCACAGTCAGTTTAATGTGGTTTATTTCATTTGTTAGACTTTTGATTCTGGATTAATTTTCTTTCTCATTTCATCTTAATCATACCATCATGTTCTAAGGCTGACTAAAAGCTGGTGACTTTTTTCCTGGTGTTCTAATATGTGAACAGTGATCGAATTTCTCATTTGCAGCCCACTTGGTAAATCATTAAAATTTCTCATAACCAAATAGAATACTGAATAGTGAAGTAATAGTTTTCTGAACGACAAGATTTACATCTGTGAATGTTACCTTTATTTAAAAAGCAGCATAAATGTAAAATATGTATTCAGTACCCATATGTAAGTTTGTAAGTTGACAGAATTTAATGCTATTTCCTCCTGTGTTTCACAAAATTGCCTTTTTCTTTTAACAGAGCATTAGATTGTCATTGTGGTTAGTTCATAGTTTCTCATGTATCCCCTGCACAGAGCATTAGCGCTGCAAGTGAAATGTCACGTGATTGTTCAAGCAAGGTCAATACTGTATCCAATGCTTCGGCATATTGGGAAATTTCAAGCCTATTCGAATGAATGCATTGTTTGCTAAGCCCTACCCTTCAGAATTCTTCAAAATATAGTGCACAACATCTCAATAGCCAAAACTTTATCTGTAAGTGTAAGAGGATCCCTATATTAACCTCCCAAACAGTGTAAAAATGTTGACCTCAGCAGCAACAGTTTAATCGTTGAATATATGATGACCCTGTATTTTTTGAATGAGAAATTTGGGGGAAAAAACCCTGTTTTATAATCATGTAAATACAGTGTATTCAAGTGGGCACAAATTGCTGTCACTGACACTGCAGTGGCCATAGCAAAATTAGAAGACTTGTATGGTCTGTCAAATTTTGTTATTAAAAAGACAACAGACATTACACTACAACCACTTTGTGTACTAATAAACTGGATTTTTGTGATTTGTTCTCCCTACACAAAAATGGAGACTAGTTAGGCACTGATAATTACTGTCTTATTTCTCTTGTATCACTACTTTCAAAAATAGTAGGACACAGCATGCATCAGAAAACTGAAGAAGATTTCATCTGCAATAGAACACTGACAAACACTCAGTATGTCTTCAGGGAAAATTCATTATACCGAAAGCAGTCCAAAATGCTTCGATGATACTCAGTGCCTTTGAAGCAAAACCATCTGCTGATGCTCAACTCATTGATCTGAGCAAGACATTTAACTATGTAAGTCATCTGATTTTAACAGATGAACTGAAGTGCTATGGCATTTGAGATACAGGACTTGCTTTTATAAAATTGTATCTTGGCAATAAGAAGCAGAGGGTACACTTCAACAATACGAGCTCAGGATCGTAGATGAGACAACAGGCATGCCTCAAGGTTCCATGCTGGGATCCTTATGGTTTTTAATCTACATTAATGACCAGCCTAGTATCAAGCCGTCTAAATCTGTTCTGTATGCACATGATACCATGTCCACTGCAATCGTAAATGACGAAATAGCACCTAAAGGAACAAAGCAAGACCTACCTAAGAACTTCTAATGCCTTGGTTAAAGACAATGTATAAACTCTAAACCAGAATAAAACTGAAAATGGAATTTATAGTTTGCACAATACCAACAACGATTTTATGACACAGATTCCAACCTTGGAACCTGGAAACAGATTCTATATGCACTAAATTGTCAAGAGTCATATACCTACTGCATAAACTTAGAGTATGTGTGAGTAGAAACACGATTCTTAGCTCCTGTTATGTATTTTTTTCATAGTCACGTAACATACTGCATACTGCTTTGGGGCACCTCCACCAGGGCAAAAAGAGTTTCTACATGGCAGGAAACGCTAACAGATGTGTAGACAGTGTTTTAAAAACACATCCTGTATGTCACTTTTGAAAAACTGGGTATAATGGCAGTCTCATCATTATTTACAGTTAATTGTCTAGTCTACAAGAAAGAAAACTGAGAGGGCTACACATTAAGGCAATCATTTCATGCACCATAAAGGGAAGATTTACCAACCCATTACAAGACTAAGTAAGACTCACAACATGTACACACACCTTGGAGTAAAACTGTTCAATGCACTCCCACAAAACGCACACACTACCTCATTAACAACCTTTAGTAATGTACTATAAAGTTAGCTTAAAAAGAAGGCTTTCTATACCATAGAGGATTTTTCTGCTGTGCAAAAAAGAAATAAAATTGTAACTTATACTCATTATACATTTGTTACACAATCTACATGTTTTACTTGTTTGCTTTACTACTACTACTACTACTACTACTACTACTAGTATTATTATTTCTTTCTTTCTTTTTTTTCCTCAGACGTTATGTCTGGTCAAAAATGGAAAGTGACGCGGACCTTGATCAAGCGTGACTTCCTTTTAACTGTACGGTATTTGTTATATTGCATTTAGGAACTTTTGGGTAATTGAACATGTATCAATAATTACGGATTTCTGTAGTTGTATATATAAGTTTGGATGTAGCTGTATTGCATTGATGTACTGGTGGATATTGTGTGGTATGACTCCTGTAGTTGATAGTATAATTGGTATAATGTCAACTTTATCCTGATGCCACATGTCCTTGACTTCCTCAGCCAGTTGGATGTATTTTTCAATTTTTTCTCCTGTTTTCTTTTGTATATTTGTTGTATTGGGTATGGATATTTTGATTAGTTGTGCTAATTTCTTCTTTTTATTGGTGAGTATGATGTCAGGTTTGTTATGTGGTGGTGTTTTATCTGTTATAATGGTTCTGTTCCAGTATAATTTGTATTCATCATTCTCCAGTACATTTTGTGGTGCATACTTGTATGTGGAAAACATGTTGTTTTATAAGTTTATGTTGTAAGGCAAGCTGTTGATGTATTATTTTTGCTACATTGTCATGTCTTCTGGGGTATTCTGTATTTGCTAGTATTGTACATCCACTTGTGATGTGATCTACTGTTTCTATTTGTTGTTTGCAAAGTCAGCATTTATCTGTTGTAGTATTGGGATCTTTAATAATTTGCTTGCTGTAATATCTGGTGTTTATTGTTTGATACTGTATTGCAATCATGAATCCTTCCATCTCACTGTATATATTGCCTTTTCTTAACCATGTGTTGGATGCGTCTTGATCGATGTGTGGCTGTGTTAGATGATACGGGTGCTTGCCATGTAGTGTTTTCTTTTTCCAATTTACTTTCTTCGTATCTGTTGATGTTATGTGATCTAAAGGGTTGTAGAAGTGGTTATGAAAATGCAGTGGTGTAGCCGATGTATTTATATGAGTGATTGCTTTGTGTATTTTGCTAATTTCTGCTCGTTCTAGAAAGAATTTTCTTGAATTGTCTACCTGTCCATAATGTAGGTTTTTTTATATTGATAAATTTCCTTCCTCCTTCCTTTCTGCTTAATGTGAATCTTTCAGTTGCTGAATGTATGTGATGTATTCTATATTTGTGGCATTGTGATTGTGTAAGTGTATTGAGTGCTTCTAGGTCTGTGTTACTCCATTTCACTACTCCAAATGAGTAGGTCAATATTGGTATAGCATAAGTATTTATAGCTTTTGTCTTGTTTCTTGCTGTCAATTCTGTTTTCAGTACTTTTGTTAGTCTTTGTCTATATTTTTCTTTTAGTTCTTCTTTAATATTTGTATTATCTCTTCCTATTTTTTGTCTGTATCCTAGATATTTATAGGCATCTGTTTTTTCCATCCCTTCTATGCAGTCGCTGTGGTTATCCAATACGTAATCTTCTTGTTTAGTGTGTTTTCCCTTGACTATGCTATTTTTCTTACATTTGTCTGTTCCAAAAGCCATAGTCACATAATTGCTGAATACTTCTGTTATCTTTAGTAATTGGTTGAGGAGGAGTATATTAGTGTTTAACGTCCCGTCGACAACGAGGTCATTAGAGACGGAGCGCAAGCTCAGGCAAGGGAAGGATGGGGAAGGAAATCGGCCGTGCCCTTTCAAAGGAACCATCCCAGCATTTGCCTGCAGCGATTTAGGGAAATCACGGAAAACCTAAATCAGGATGGCCGGAGACGGGATTGAACCGTCGTCCTCCCGAATGCGAGTCCAGTGTGCTAACCACTGCGCCACCTCGCTCGGTAGTAATTGGTTGAGTTGTTGATTTGTTTACTGCCAGTAGTTTTAGATCATCCATGTATAGCAGATGTGTGATTTTGTGTGGGTATGTTCCAGTAATACTGTATCCATAATTTGTATTATTTAGCATGTTGGATAGTGGGTTCAGAGCAAGGCAGAACCAGAAAGGACTTAATGAGTCTCCTTTGTATATTCCACGCTTAATTTGTATTGGCTGTGATGTGATATTATTTGAATTTGTTTGGGTATTAAGTGTGGTTTTCCAATTTTTCATTACTATGTTTAGGATCTACTTTGTATATTTCCAATATTTGTAGTAACCATGAGTGGGGTACACTATCAAAAGTTTTTTGGTAATCAATGTATGTGTAGTGTACCGACCTTTGTTTAGTTTTAGCTTGATATGTCACCTCTGCATCTATTATCAGTTGCTCTTTACATCCTCGTGCTCCTTTGCAACAGACTTTTTGTTCTACATTTATAATTTTGTTCTGTGTTGTATGTGTCATTAATTTCTGTGTAATGACTGAAGTTAATATTTTGTATATTGTTGGTAGGCATGTTATGGGGCGATATTTAGCTGGGTTTGCTGTGTCTGCTTGATCTTTAGGTTTCAGATAAGTTATTCCATGTGTAAGTGTATCAGGGAATGTGTATGGGTCTGCAATGTAACTGTTAAATAATTTAGTTAGATGTGTTGAGGTGAACTTCTTTAGCCAGAAATTTGCTATTTTATCTTTTCCAGGGGCTTTCCAATTGTGAGTAGAATTAATTGCTTGGGCGACTTCATGTTGCAAAATTATCACTTCAGGCATTTGTGGTATCATCTTGTATGTGTCTGTTTCTGTTTGTATCCACCGTGCATGCCTGTTATGTTGTACTGAGTTTGACCATATGCTGCTCCAGAAGTGTTCCATGTCTGTTATGTTTGGTGGATTGTCTATTTTAATGTGTGTGTTATCTATTGTCTGGTAAAATTTTTTGGTTTGTGTTGAATGTTTGGTTTTGTTTCCTCCTATTTTCACTTTTTTTGTATCTTCTAAGTCGTATGGCCAATGCTTGTAATTTCTGCTTCTTTTCATCTAATTGCTCTATCGCTTCTTGTTGTGAGATTTTACCTAACCTTTTTCGTTTTTTTCTGACATTTCATTTCTTATAAATTGTGTTAGGTGTCCGATGTCTTTTCTCAGTTTTTCTATTCTGATCTGTAGCCTGTGTTGCCATGCTGGTTTTGTGGGTTATTATTATTATTATTATTATTATTATTATTCAGTTTTAAAGAACTATTAACATCAGTAGCATGCCACACGTACGAAGTTAAAATAAATAAATATCTGTTTCTGAAACAGTTCCATTCCTAGAAAACAGCATGTTAATTTTGTGCTTAAGGCTATACATGCCAAATGCCTTCAAATACCGTAGGTCAATAATGGTGTGTGTGTGTGTGTGTGTGTGTGTGTGTGTGTGTGTGTGTCACTAACCATTGCCAGCAAGAATAACTCCAATAGTACGACAGGGACAAACGTCTGTGTGACAAAAATTGCATGGGACTACAGGGGGCCATAATTTGACAGTTTTTTGTTGCTAGGTGGGGTCGCTTCAGAGATATGAAGGTCAACTTTATTTTTTAAATGGGATGCTATAGTTTGGTACTTATTTTTTGATAGCAGCCATCGAGATGAATCCAATGATGTGTAACAGTAAGGTCTTTGAAGGTCAATGAAGGTCAAAAAGGTGACATGAATGTCCATCTACAGAAGGTGTTCGAAGTGATGACCACTGTTATCAATGCAGTAATGCAGTCTTATCATCATGGATTGAGTGGTATTCCTTATCACATCGGCACTTATCGAAGCACATGCTCCGACATTTCTCCGTATCTTCAGGTGTAGTGGGAACATCTTTATAAACAATGTCTTTTACAAATCTCAATCAGAAAAAATCCAGAGGCGCTAAATCTGGCAAACGAACCGACCACGACATATCCTGCATGTCCAATCCAACGACATGGGAACTCTCTCTGCAACTAATTTCTAGCCATCAGCGAAAAATGTGGCTGACAACCATCGTGTTGATAGCATCAACATCTACATCTACATCTACATCTACAAACATACTCTGCAATCCACCATACTGTGCGTGGCGGAGGGTACCTCGTACCACAACTAGCATCTTCTCTCCCCGTTCCACTCCCAAACAGTACAAGGGAAAAATGACTGCCTATATGCCTCTGTACGAGCCCTAATCTCGATTATCTTATCTTTGTCGTCTTTCTGCGAAATGTAAGTTGGCGGCAGTAAAATTGTACTGCAGTCAGCCTCAAATGCTGGTTCTCTAAATTTCCTCAGTAGCGATTCATGAAAAGAACCCCTCCTTTCCTCCAGAGATTCCCACCCGAGTTCCTGAAGCATTTCCGTAGCACTCGCGTGATGATCAAACCTACCAGTAACAAATCTAGCAGCCTGCCCCTGAACTGCTTCTATGTCCTGCCTCAATCCGACCTGATAGGGATCCCAAACACTCTAGCAGTACTCAAGAATAGGTCGTATTAGTGTTTTATAAGCGGTCTCCTTTACAGGTGAACCACATCTTCCCAAAATTCTACCAGTGAACCGAAGACGACTATCTGCCTTCCCCACAAGTGCCATTACATGCTTGTCCCACTTCACATCGCTCTGCAATGTTACACCCAAATATTTAATCGACGTGACTGTGTCAAGCGCTACACTACTAATGGAGTATTCAAACATTACAGGATTCTTTTTCCTATTCATCTGCATTAATTTACATTTATCTATATTTAGAGTTAGCTGCTATTCTTTACACCAATCACAAATCCTGTCCAAGTCATCTTGTATTCTCCTACAGTCACTCAACGACAACATCTTCCCGTACACCACAGCAAACAGCTGCACATTGCTATCCACCCTATCCAAAAGATCATTTATGTAGATAGAAAACAACAGCGGACCTACCATACTTCCCTGGGGCACTCCAGATAATACCCTCACCTCCGACGAAAACTCACCATCGAGGACAACGTACTGGGTTCTATTACTTAAGAAGTCTTCAAGCCACTCGCATACTTGAGAACCAATCCCATATGTTCGTACCTTAGTTAGGAGTCTGCAGTGGGGCACCGAGTCGAACGCTTTCCGGAAGTCAAGGAATATGGCATCCGTCTGATACCCTTCATCCATGGTTCACAATACCACATTCTGTTTCTTGTTACTAAAGGTATTTCTTCCAATAACAGACCTAATGTTTCTTGTAAGAATGTGGTGTACTTCCTACCATTAAGATTTCCTTTGATGAAATTGGGGCCTGTAATTCTGTCTTCCAGAATCTCATACCATACATTCACCAACCACGGTTTTTGGTGTGTAACTTGCCGCAGCAAACATGGATTTTCAGTTGCCCAATAATGCATGTTATGCAAATTAACATTTCCATGGTTTGTGAATGTAACTTTATCAGTAAATAAAATCAAATTAATGAATGTGTCATCCCTCTGAATCTGAAGTTGAGCCCATCAGCAAAATTCAATGCAATGCATACAATCCACACCAGTTGATTCTTGGTGGAGACTGATATGACAAGGATGATATTTATGGTGATGCAGAACATGAACAACACTACTCTGGCTCATGCCAGATTCCCTTCTGATTTGACGCGAACTAACACAAGGATCCCAAACCACAGTGGCTAGGGTACCAATTTCCGTATCCTCGTTAGTAACTTCCCTTTGCCGGATATGTTTCGATATGTGTTAAAGATCCGGTTGTTCTTAATTTATCATACACATATTTAAATGTATGACGTGTAGTGTGAATGCATTGAGGACACCTTTCAGAGTGCAAGTCTCTAGCTCTCACTGAATTTCGTTGGCATTCTCCATAAATGAGAAACATATTTACTTGTTCTTCGAAGGAATACACCATTCACTTTCGCTTGTTCGACGATACTAGTCTTACTGTTCCTATTAGTGTTGCATTGCATGGCACGTTAGATGGATACACCGTATTCTGCGAATATTTACTATTTGCACAATATACAAGAGAGAATTGTCAGAGCATGTGCTTCGATAAATGCCAAAGTGTTAAGGAATAGCACTCAAGCCATGATAAGAAGATTGCAGCACTACATTGATGCCAATGGTCATCACTTCAAACACCTTCTGTAAATGAATGTACATGCCACCTTTTTGACCTTCATTGACCTTCAAAGACCTTACTGTTACACATCATTGGACTAATCTCGAGAGCCACCATCAGAAAATAAGTACCAAACTATAGCATCCCATTTAAAAAAAACGAAGTTGATCTTCCTATCTCTGACGTGACCGCACCTAGCAACAAGAAACCAACATCATATTTTGGCCCCCATTGCCTTGTGCAACATTTGTCCCACAAACTTTTCAACTACTATCATTCTTTTGGAGTTCGTCTAGGTGGCAATAGTTAGTGACAATAGTTAGTGATATCTCCTCTCTTTTTTGAGTTGGGGGATGTATCAGAGAGAATTTCAGTGATGCTATTTTAACAGCTATGCTTTCCAGAAGTTCAGTACCATCTCTCTTTTTTCCAAATGCTTTTATAATTTAAATCCTCATGAACAGCAGTTTACCAAAAGTTCAGAATGAGAAACTGAAGAAAGATACCCTACTTTCAATTTAGCTGCTCTATAAACTTGTTTATATTAAAAAAAAAAAAAAAAAAAAAAAAAAAAAAATAAAATGTTAAGACTCACCTGAGCTAGATCTTCCGACCGTTTTCTTTCTTCTATGTACTTCATGATTAATCTTTTTCTTTCTGCAAGCAATAAAAGTACTATTTGTTTTTGTCGAGATCTTTCTTCTTCCAACGTATCATTTGATTTCTTTAGGTCTTTCTCAAGTTTCTTTTTCATTTGCTTTTCTAACTCCAATTCCTAAAACATAACAATTCAAACAGTTTCAAAGAATAACTAACATAAGAGAGAGGCACTACTACTGCAAATTCTCTGTTAGTATTTCACAGTAAGGAAATATAATCTAAAAAAGCCCATAGTAGCCAGACTACACACACATTTATTTTGTGAATCACAAGCTACTAGGCATTGGTAAATTAAGCCACTTACCAAGAAGATGAAGATAATTAAATGGTTATGACCATACACTAGTATTAATGTTGCAAATTTCATACGAATTCTTTTACAGGATGGTTTACAGAAGAGCATAATTCAGTTTAGCTTTAGAAATGATCCAGAAACAAAGAAAGCTATTAATTTATTGGTACAAGGACAGGCTTTGACATAAAACCTCGCCAACGGCTAGTTCCCACACATACTAATCTGAGTCATTTACTTAAGGTACCAATAAAACTTGCCACCCACAAGAATTCTACATCCAGCCATATGCAAAACCTGGCAACAATGTAGATGGGGAATTTTCTGGAGGAAGTGTTGTCTTCCTCGTGAGCTATTGCAGTCCACTCATGATCTACTAGTGAAAGTTACCCAATGTAGACACAAAGTTGTGAATTCGAGTCCACTTCTTCCTTTTATTTTTAAAACACGTTTCAGGTGTCTGCTAAAGCAAAACCTTCCAGGAACATCTGCACAAAAGAGCTCGTGGCTACATCAAAATAAGAACAATTTATGCTCAGGAGTTTCCTCACCATACTGTGGCAACTGGCCATTGTCAGTGGCAGCCAGATGTCAGCTGGTATCAACAAAAGTGATCATGACAGTGTGCCTTTGATAACTTTTTCTGGTCTCACACTGGCTAGCGTAAAATTGTTAATTACTGTAATTTGATTTTCCACACAAAATAACTTCATTAAACTGAGTGAATGAAGTGCAGTGACATCAGACATAGGACACCAAGAATGTATTTATCATATTTAATTTTTTTTTTATATTTGGAGTTCCAGTATTTAACTTAAAGTCAAAGGTTTGACTAGCATACTCAAATCTTACGAATGTGGTTTAAGCATTACAAAATAAAGTCATGAGGAAAAATGTTCATTTGTTAGAAATTGTTCACTTTGAGTTTCATAGACAACAGGAGGCAGCTTGAAACGGGGGCAAATCACATCAGGAAATAATTTTCTTGCTTCATGGAAATCATTCTGGCATGAATCATTCTCCACATTCAGAAAGTCTTAATAAATGACACATATGATGAACTGTGATCATTTACCCCAACTGCAACACTTGGATTCAATAGGCAAGGTTCACAAGTTGGGTGTAAGAGTACTGCAGTTTCACTTGTAAGCCATCAGTTTGCTCACTGAGCATTCTTACTGGTAATGAGTTATGTTAACGTCTTAAAAAGAAATTAATGGCTGAGCCATGACAAAGGACATCTCTTTGGGCAAAAAGGCAAACTGACTGATAATATTTTGCATCTGGTGGCATAAACAGGGTGTTGTGCACTATGAACTCCTTCCCATGGCTGTGTCCATCACAGGCGCCGGCAACAACTGTGACATCTTTTGGTCGCAGCGTAAGAAAAAACAACCAACAGAACCACATACAGTGTTGCTATTGCATGACAACACACACTGGTGACTTTTATAATAATAATAATAATAATAATAATAATAATATCGTATTTTAATAATACCGTATGTTAATAACACTGTATTTTGCAGACTATAAGACGCATTTTTTTCTTCGAAAAATTGCTTCCACAAGTCAGGTGGGTCTTATACTCTAAATTAATATATAAAAATGTCCAGCGTTTGATTTAAAATTCCCCCACTCTTAAAAAACCTATCTCTGCCTGGAAAACCTATCTCCACCTGGCAATGTTGGGGTCACCTGGCAGCAAAAACTTTAACTATAACTATAACTATACTATAACTATAACTGTAACTATAAAAACAAGTGGACATGAAAAAATGGGCTACCCTGTTGTCCTTTCATTTTGTACTGACAGTACACCAATGTGACGAACATGAGTTGTGGGGATTCACAAGCTTGCTAACAGTGTCTCCCTCCCGTCCTGCCATCACAAACCTAGAACACATCTATGATGTGTCATCGCAGTCAACAGTGCCAGTGAACTTGAACTTAAAGTGGTTTGTGTTATCGGTAACAGTACAATATTTTTGTTGTAGCTATTTACACAATGGAAACAAATAAAAGGTATTCATATGATGCAGGCAATAAATTGGAAGTAATAGCATACGCAGAAGAACATGGAAGCAGAGCAGCTGAGTAGCATTTCGGCCCTCCAACAACAGAAAAAACCATTCACGACTGGTGGTCTAGTAAAAAGGAACTGGAGAAAAGAAAAAAAAAAAATGTGGAAGACTATATGTGCAAATAGAGGACTGAATGCAAACTGGCCAAAACTAGATGACATATTGAAATGGATTCAAGGACATTGTCAAAATTGCATTGGAATTAATACAAAAATGATTCAAACACATACTCACAACCTAGCTGTACAGTGGAACTTAACAGACTTTACGGGTGGAGTTCCATGTTTAGGACACATCATTGACTTAGCACACAAACCAAAACCACAATATCTCATAAAATGCTACAAGAGTATGAAGAGAAAATATTTTCTTTCCATCAATTTACTATTCAACACTGAAAGAAAACCAGTGTGGAACTAAGCCAATGGTGAATATGAACACAACTCCTCTGACATTTGATGTGCCAAAGAACAGAACTGTTGCCATGAAAAGTGCAAAAAGTGTAACTATAAAAACAAGTGGACATGAAAAAATGGGCTACCCTGTTGTCCTTTCATTTTGTACTGACAGTACTAAATTTAATACAATGACCATTTTCAAGCACAAAACAATGCCAAAACCTTCCGAAATACCACGAGATGGTGGTGTTAGTGTACATGACAAGGGTTAGACAGGAGGAGGCTGGTATGAAATTATGGTTTAACAGAGTGTGGGAGAGAAGGAAATGAACAGTTCCCCCTCTTGTGCTAGATCAATTTAGCAGTCACTTGAAAAATTCTGTGAAAGAGAAATTGAGACAGAGAAATACAGTGCTTGCTGTCAATCCGAGAGTACTCACTTCACAACTGCAACCTCTTGATGTCTTGATAAACCATGTAAAAAGTATATGAGAGAGGAATGGAACAAATGGACACTGGATGAAACTCAACATGAATTCATGTTGAAGGGAATGTTAAAACGACCTACAATCAAACGAGTGTGTCAATGGATAAAACAGTCATAGTCTAGAATGAGAGAAAACATTATTAGTGTTAAAGCTTCCTCGGAATGCAGTCTAAGTAATGCTCTCAATGGCACTAAAGACGATCTTATATGTGAAGAGGATAACGATTATGAAGAAGAAGAAGAAATCTCAGATTACAATTTTCAGGGATTTTAAAGGTCAGTTCGGTTTTAAAAACTAAGATTTTTTTAGTCTGGCTTTGCAATCTAATAATAAAAATGGTGAAAATGTTATTTTTTTAAAAATTGCTTGAAAATTAAGGTGTGTCTTATAGTCCATAGGATTCTATAGTCTGTAAAATATGGTAATACAAGAAACCTGTCTAAGAGTTAGAGAAGTCATCCCTCACACATGTATTCTTTCGAACTTGAGCCCTCAAATGTTTACACTTCCTGCTCCTTACTGAACAACCACCACAAAAATTCCTTTCTGGACAGAAATGAACTATAACCTGGCTTCTTGACATCTTTAACTGCAGCTCAGTATGTTTTTACACACACTGAATTGGTAAAATATCAAAGCACTGTCAGACTGTTTTAAATACTGTGATAGAATTCATTGTTCATGCTCAATTTATCTCTTATGTTAACTATTGTGTAATCTGTAACATTAATGTGCAAAAATCGATATGAATTACTAAGATATTACACACTTTGGACTTCAAAACAGTGTTTGTTTGTGTGTCGTTCTGTGTCATACTCTATTAATATGAAATGTGGCTGCTGGGAGTAGACACAAAGAAACCCAGTTGATGAATTACTCAGCACCACAGTTTCATAAATACAATTGTGTACTCACAAAACCCAAAAATTATGTCAAGCAGATGCAGAAAGAGGCATCATCAATGTAGCCTTCACTTTACAGTGCAACTCAGTTACTTTAGCTCTAGATAACAGCTGCAGCATTCAGCTCTCCCTTACTGCCCCATTGGTGGCTAGCACAGATAAACATAAAAGGCAGGATCAGTTGTATTTTCTGCATGGAATGACCTTTCTGAACTCAAAATCGTTAAGTGAAAATCACTTTGATTATTTAATGGAAATGACAAGAAAATCTCAAGTAATTCAGCAGGATAATTCTGTGCCATCCAAAAAATAATTTGACAATTACAGAGTTGCCAAACATATGAAGCACTGCTGCAAAGTTCCAGTTGTCCTACTGGTAGGAAAAATGTGTTTCCATAGCTGAAATGTTTGTCAAGTGGCCTCAGAAGTGAGTATAGTCTGGGTCTCAAAGACGCAGATGCTGAAGGCTGTAATACGGAAACTATATGACAATGAGTTTTATTCTCATTTCTGTAAGTAGGTTTAGGGACTACCGTGTAGTTTCTAATAACACTCAGATGACCTGATTACAAACTAAACATCATATACCAATAACTGTCATAATTGTTTTCCTGTCTCAAGCACACTGAAAACTGAGAAGCTCATTCACCAAATGTGATTCACTTTTTTGGTGCATCGCCTGTGGTTATGCTGATAATATTATGAGTATGCAACACATCTTTTGATCATTGCAAGCTTAAAAAAGGTTTTCCTTAAGAACACTACCATTTGTACTACCCTCAAAACAAGAGAAACACAAATGAAAAGACAACACAGCATCAATTTGAAAATGTGAGCATCCACATTGACATTTCGCAAGTTATTAATAACAAAAGTTCCAAATCAAGTAAGTCTACAGTGCATGGGAATCATACAAAATGACCGAAAAAGCAGGTTCAAAAGTCCATGAAGAAAATGAAAAAAACTGAATGTGTGCAGTACTGCTTGTGGTAGTAGAATGCATATTTTAGTAGCGTTTTTTCATTAGTTTGTGTCATACCACAAACGTGAGACTTTTTACACTTGCAATACTTATTTTATAACTCTTAAAAACAACATTAATTAGCTTCAACTAACAAGTAACTGCAAGGTAAGTAGTGGAACTCCAAATAACAAAAATCGCAATTAAAACAGACACGTGTTGCAACCTACACATGTTGTGTTATTGCTCTTTGTTAACTTGGTTTACCAACGTTATTTTGTTTGGAAAATTTAACTACAATAATAAATGACTCTACACTGGCCACGGTGAGAGTAGAAATGTGTCCAAAGAGAGCCGAGTCATGATCAATTTGGTGGATGCCAAACAGTGCCAGGTGGTTGATGTCGGCTGACCAGTGGCATGTTGCCACAGTACAGTGAGGAAACTCTCAAGCATAAACTCTTTATTTTGATGCAGCAAAAAGCTCTTTTGTGGAAATGTTTCTGGATGGTTTTGCTATTACTGGTGAATCAGAAAGTGAAGCAAATTATCTTTGGGGTATCAGACTGATATTTTTAGCAGACACCCAAACTGCAGTTTAAAAATTAAAGGAAGGCGCTAACTCTGAACTTGTGACTTTACTAAACCACACATTTTACCATTAAACAATGAGCAGGCTACAACAGCTTAAGCAGAGAATGACACTTCCTTCGGAAACTTCCACATTCTACAGTGCAGACAGTTTTATTGCCAACTTTAGGAAATTACACAGACTTATTCTCTGAAACAGCCACCCAATGACAAAGTTTTAGATCAAAGACTGTACTGCAAGAGTGTATAAAGAAGTTAAAGCCACAGTGGTTGTTTTTAGTTTTTTACCTGTATGGACTATATCAATCTTGCATACTTCAAATTACGTATGAATGCCATGCATGTAAATCAAAGCACATTAGCATGATCAGAGAGATCCATTACAGTATGTACATTCTACTTCTCCAGAATTTTTGAATTAGTGTCCAAACTTTAGGCATAATCTTTTTAAGAAATTTAATATATTGACTGAGTAGTCTAGGAAGTTATTCTTGTTTAACATATAAACATAGTCAAGGAAGTTATTCTTGTTTAATTTAGGCCAAAGCCAAAATTTGAGTGCCATGAGAGAGAAGTGTACGAGTTGCAATTGGATTGTTAGATCCAGGGTGTGGTGTGAGGGTCGTTGTAGTTTCTTTCATGTGTACGATTGTAGTGGCATGGGAACTGCGGAAATATATAAGGCTCAATGGTTGTACAGGATTGGCTGTGGACATAGGAAGATAGTGGAACAGAAGGAAGTGCTCCCCTTTCTGTATGTTCTGGTCATAAGAAGAGTGGACGGCACTTTGGGCCACCACGTTTATCGGAAGAAGACACATACTGACCTACATTTACACGCTGACAGCTGCCGTCATCTGGCTCAGAGGAATGGCGTGTTCAAACCACTGATACATAGGGCTCGCACTATGATAATTGAAGTATCAACGAAGAACTTTAACATCTGAAGGCAGTTTTCCAGAAGAATGACTACAAGGAGTGGCAAAATTCAGAGAGCCTTACGTCCTACACTCTCCATATGACCAGCGGAACCAGAAGAGGATTCTCAGGATGACTCCGGTGTTGCATTCATTTCTTTTTGTGGCACGTTATCCAGCAAGACAGGGTGAATTCTTCGGTAACACCACGTAAGGACGATCTTCCGCCCACCAGCCAAAACACAGGCACAACTTGGTTGTGTGAAAGATGACCTTGGACTGCAGATATCCATGGTCCATCACATAACCTGCAATTGTGGTAAGATTTACATAGGTCAGGCTGTGCGTACTGTACAATATCATTGCCAAGAACAACAATGCCATGCCATATTTCAGCAGCCTAACAAATCGGCAGTCACAGAACGTTGCCTGATTGAACTGCATGGAACAAACTACAGCCACACCAAGGTTCTGTCACAGACCTCCAAATTCTGGAACTGTGTCATCAAGCAATCTCTTGAGATTCGAGTAATGGAACCACAGATAAATCGTGATAGCGGCTAGATACTTAGCAAGGCATGGGACCCTGCTGTCAGAACAGTCAAGAAGAGGAATCAGAAATGGGCAGTTTGGGCTATAAGTGGTGTAAATTCACAAACCTCTTGTCGACCCCTGTTCATGAGTCTCAGTATTTTGACATTGGCCTCTCAATATATATACATTCCTTATTGTCATTTCTTGTTAACAGTATTAGCTTATTCCCAAGAATAAGCAGCTTCCACTCAGTTAATACTTGGCAGAAATCACACTAGCATTTGGATTGGATTTTCGTAACACTTGTGCAGAAAGGTGTGTAGTATACTGCTGCATCCATTTTCAATAAGCTGTCACTCAAATTCAAAAATCTTAACAGTAATCCACACACCTTCAAATCAAAACTGAAGAGTTTCCTCATGGGTCACTCCTATTCTGTCGAGGAGTTCCTTGAAAAATTAAGCTGATTCTTGCAGTATTGTTGATTGTTAAATTCATGGACTGACTTTTTTTGGGTTCATAAACATTTTATTTTTATCTATTATTACTTTTATGTTGTAATTTCAGTTACTGACACGTTCTATGACGTTTGAAATTTGCTCCTCAATTTGGTCCTATGGAACTTGATGTGTAAATAAATAAAATTAATAAACATTAGACAAAAAACTGACTTTGGAGGCAGGCAGAGGAATGGCTTAAGTGTCGGCAGTATGCGCATCTGGGACAGAACACTGGATCAGTAGGTGCTGTGGGGCTAGAGGTGCTGGGTGCCAACAGCCGATGGAGTGACTGATCAGAGGGGAAACAGGCCGGAGATAAAAGCACGGTGCCAGCCAGCCCCCCCCCCCCCCCCACCACCCGTCCCCCCCTCCTCCCAAATCAGTTGGTTCATCAGTCTACCTGACGATGGCCATGTGGTTGTTTGCCGAAATATCATGCCTGTAGGACACTAATATCTGGCAGTTCAGCCATGAAGTATTTTGACAAGATCTGGGAAGGTTACGGGGGGAGAAGGGAAAAGAAATGTGGGACAAAACAGGCAGCCAGAAAGCAAATTTTAATGTACAATCCATGCAAACAGTCCCAGGTTGAAACGGAGATATTGAAAAAAATCAACAGAAAAATTAGGTTCATCCATTTGTAATTCAGCCAGAGTACAAAATCAGTTATCCTTATTGCATCAGAATATCCAAGGATTGATGGGTAAGCTTAATGAGTTGCTTATTTGTGTTGAAGAATTAGAGTTGAGCAAACTAGTTTATATAATCTGTCTCTCTGAACATCGTGTGACTACTGACATAGATATGTTAAATCTTACAGGAGTCAAGTTGGCCTCTTACTTCTATAGAGAAAATATGGAGAAAGGAGAAGTTGCCACATTTGTCAGACACTGTTTTAATTTCCAGAATATTGATATTATAAATTTTGTTCAGAGCACAAGTTAGAAGCTTGTACAACAGACAAAGTATTTCATATAAGTCCTTTATAATAGGAAGTATATGCAGAGCACCTTCAGGGAACCTTAACCTCTTCATAAAAAAATTTGGATCTTTTGTCCCATCTCACAGGAGGAAAAAACAAAGAAAGAGTGGTTGCTGGTCATTTTAATGTGCATTTATGGAAAAGCTTTGTCAGTGAACAATTATTGCAATCAATCAGTGATACTGTCATTGAATTTACTTCCTACTGTGAACTTTTAAACTGGGATAAGTAAATGCTCTAAGACTGCTATTGATAATACGTCTGCAGACAAATCTAGGGAAAAAAGTAATATTGGTTTTAACCAATAGTAAAAGGACTATCTGATGCCATGTATCATCTTACGTTAAATGCTGAAACATTACAAGATATACAAACTACGAAATCTGAGTGCAGGAGATTAATAAACCAGTGAAAGATTGAGAATTTTAGGAGATTGCTCAAAGACATGAACTGGATAGATGTTTACAATACATCTGACCCAAATGGAAAACACAAAGCATTCATTAATAAAGTTAATTCATCACCTGAAAATTGCTTTCCCTCAAAGGTAACTCAATTCAAACAGAAATCTCAAAATAAACCACGAATTACACAAGGAATAAAGATATCATGTGGGACAAAAAGGACACTCCATCTACTATCCAGGAACAGCTCTGATGTTAGTATTGTAATGCATTACAAAGAATACTGCAAAAACAGTGACGCAAGTAATCCAGAAATCTAAGCAGCTTTATTATGAGAAAAAGATAATTACGTCAGGCAACAAAATAAAAACTATACGAGATATAGTAAAGAGAGAGAGAAGTGGAGCCAAAAAGGAAGAGTAACAGCTAGCTCTAAAAATAAACGAGACAGTGGTAACAAGTGCATATAGTGTTGCAAATCTCTTAAACAAGTACATTGTTTGTGATACTGACAGCTTGGGGTTATCAGGTTCAGTAAACAGTACAATGAAGTGTCTGAGACCAGTCTTTACAAATAACTTCAGTTACATGGAAATGACACTCACGTCTCCCACACATCCATCCTAAAATCCTGAAAATCAAAGTAGTCTAGCAGTTATGATAACATATCAACAAAGTGAATCAAAGAGTGCTCATATGAACTGAGTTCTATCTTAAGTTATTTGTGTAATCAATTTTTATCAGTGAAGCATTTACAGACTGGTTGAAATGTGCTGAAGTTAAGCCTCTTTACAAGAACAGGGATAAAGAGATACCGTCAAACTATTGACCAATTTCATTTTTGCCAGCTTTTTCAAAAATATTTGAAAAAGTTGTGTTCAAGTGCCCTCTTTAGTATCTATCTGCAAATAATGTATTGTCCAAGACACAATTTGGGTGCCTTCAGGGTTCCAATGTAGAGACAGTTATTTGCATGTAAAGTGAGAAAGTAATTAATTCATTAGATAACAAATTGACTTCCAACTGATTTGGAATTAATTACATGTGGTGTTCCTCAAGGTTCCACCTTGGGTACATGGCTTTTTCCTTGTGTATATTAATGACCTCTCGTGTATTACATTGTCAGATGCTTAGTTTATTTTGTTCATAGACAATACAAATATTGCCATAAATAGGAAGTCAAGTATAGGTTTAGAAATGGTCCCTAATCAAATTTTCACTGACATTAATAAATAGTTTAAAGCTAATTCACTGTCATTAAACTTTGAAAAGACACACTATATGCAGTTCAGAAACTGTAAGTGATTTCCTTCCAGCATGTGTGTAACAAATGAAGACATGCAGATCGAAGAGGTTGACAGTGTTAAATTTCTGGAGTTACAACTTAATAATCAACTCATTTGGGAAGGGCATACCACAGAATTACTGTAGCGCCTAAACAAGTCAGTATTTGCAATACGAATTATATCAGATATAGGAGACATTAAAAAAAGTGCATACTTTGCTTACTTTCATTCTACTGTGTCATATGGGATCATTTTCTAGGGTAACTGGTCAAACGGAGCAAAAGTTTTTAGAGTGCAAAAGTGTGTAATAACATTCAATTGTAGTGTAAATTCAAGAACATACTGTAGAAACCTGTTCAAAGGACTAGGTATTCTAACCATTGTTTCTCAGTATATTTATTCCTTAATGAAAGTTGTAAGTGATTTGTGTGTATTTCCAACAAATAGCTCAATATATAGTATCAATACTAGGAATATGAACAATCGACATTAAGACCTAAAAGACCTTGCTCCAACACATTTTCAATAAATCGCTAGCAAACATTAAAAACTTGATTTCAGATAAAGCACAGTTTAAACAGAGTATGAAAGATTTTTTGATATGCAACTCCTATGCTATAGATTAAATAACTTAACAGGGAGTGTTAGACCAGCTTAACTAAAAATGTCAGATTTCGTTTTTGACAGCACTTGTAACAACAGTCAAGATTAGATATTTTGAGTCTGATAAATTTATTAAAAGTGCATAACTATGTTTCATTCTGAAAGTGTATTAATTCTGTTAATATTAGCAATTTCAGTTCACTGTGATGTATTCACATATTTTGATTATCTTCTGACAAATGATCAGGGAAGTGAGCAGTATATTCGAATGTTCTACATTTCTTTTGTTATACTTTCTGACACGTTCCACACCTGCGAGAATCCTCTCATTTTTGGGTCAATGGAATGAAAACTGAATCTAATCAAATCCAATCGAATTTAATTTAATGTTGTCCATCTACTGGACTGCAATTTTTTGCTACTATCTTTATCACACTCTCAGTAAACGTGAATTGACATCAACTATTTATTGGCTAAATGCCTGCAGCAGATATCTTGAAAGAAAACTACACAATTTGAGCATATGAGGAATTTCATGGCACAACATTTGTTTTGCTCAAATACTTTGCATTTCTTAACTTTTTAAACACATTCAGAGACCACTACAGAGAAAACAAAGTGAAATTTACCAAAGTGTATCTCCATTTGCTGTAGTATCACTCCTAAAATAATTCTTCCCCTTTGCTGCAATTTACTTTCAGACAAATACAAAGTAAATGTCACAATTATTTCACTGGATGTTTTCCAGTTTCGTAGTATACTGAGAGTAATTTATGTTTTACCGGTTCCTATGGTGTAGAAAATTTTGCTAAGGAAATTCTGTTTTACATAAAAGCTTGACATTTAAAATTTCCTCTAAAAATGTTGACACAGCTAATAAATTTTTCTGGAATAGTGAGCTACAGTGGTTAGACAAATGCGTTTCATTTCACCCAACATGAAACAATTTGAAATTTGATTTGATTTAAAGATTTCATTATAAATAATGATTATTATTTAATATAAGAGCATTGCATTCACAGCTCAAGTCCATTCCAATAAAATCCTTCCGCATGTGCGACTGCAAAGTGTAATAAAACTACCAATGTTTTGGCTACTGTTCCATAAAAAGTAGGACCACTAACATTTTTAAAAAGGCATATGAATTACTAAGAGGCTTAAAGAAAGGTATTTAATTGTGTTAATAACTAAAATAACATTAACATAAACTGTGTGAAAGAAACCTATTTAAATAATTGTTGTAGTATTTGTATAAATATTATCCAATTTAGACACCATATAGAGCTACAAAACAAGATGAAGGAGTTTAGTGGGATGAAGTTGCGATCTAGTAGTGCTTGTAGTTAACTTTAATTCGTTAAGGGCTGGTGAAAGCCTGTGATATTTGCAGCCTGAATTCTCTATAAGAACTGTGTTCATGTAATCTATAACTGTTAGTTTTCATACACCAATGTGCTTATTACTGAATAGATCCAATAAACAGCAAAGTTTGTTGAACACTGGCCTCATTATGTATGGAAACCTTTACCATGAATAAAGCACTATAGAATAATTATAGCTTGTAACATCACACAAGGATGAAATGTTGTGAATGTGGAGAACCATCAGGTATATAATGGAATGATGACAACGAAAGTTTGTGTCAAACCTGGATTTCGCACTTATCGTGAGTGGTCACCTTACCATTAGGCTATCTGAGCATGACTCACGGCCACACCCAAACTTCCACATGTCTTCATCTGTGTGTCTTCTACAACCTACAGTCATACAGCTATTATATATATTTCCATAAAGAGGAGAAATTTTAATACAAAGTCACTTGCCAGTGTTGGCGGATAAATGCAATATTGCTGTACTTGTCTTGTATGATGCAATTTTCCAAACAGCCAACACCGGGCAGGTGACTATTACAATGTATCCCTATACAGAAATATACATAATGGATGTACAAGTATAGGTTGTAGACACATAGTTGATGATCTGGCTGTGAGTCATGCTTGGATAGCCTTATGGGAAATCCTGGTCTGAGTACTGGTCTAGCACAAATCTTCATTGCCATCATTCAATTATACAGCTGCTGGTTGTCCATATTTGCAGCTGTGAACGCATTTCATGTATTTCATAATGGCTGTAGTCACTGCACTGCCTATTCCTTGGGATATTCATGCATGCCCGAAGGAACACTGCATCATACTACTCAACAACACACACACTGCAATATCGTATTATACAAGGAAGACTTTTCCTTAAATCCGCTATATAAATTTTAACAAAGTTGCAGAGCTCAGCTAAAATGTTATGAAACACAGTTAACACTGTAGTGCAGCACACAGTTAATTCCACATCCCAAGAAATCTAAATTATTTCTGGAGCTTCTGACAAATCAGTGCCAAGAAAAACAGAAAAACAATGATATCGCTTGCACCCAGTGATCTGCTTAGCACGTACGCCAAATGGCTTCTGTCCCATAATTTATCTACGTAGTTTCACTCCAGTGGAGAACAAGCAGTGGTATCAAACGGCAGTATCCATGACTCAACTTCAAGACTTGCCATCATGTGGCTGTTTACCAGCTTCAGTGGAGGCTCGTAATATGTGCCTCTGTGGCCAGTCTACTTCCCTTTTAGTAAACAACATCTGTGATTTTTAGTTGGGTTGCCTGGCTGAGTGAGACGTCCAGAAATGGAGCAAATATAGCTGGCTTCATCCAAATGGACAATTCCCACAAAAATTCACGATTCTCAGTGCTTTTAGGCTTCTGACCTACAAAATCTTTAAGTGTAGCTGCCAAAATAACATCGCATTGAATGAAGTAACCCTAAAATTCACTCCATATTGGAAACAGAGGACAGTATGTCATTTGCAGTATATTTAGGTTAAAATGTGAATGGATCAAAATTTCCACACATACAAATTTGTTTGATAAAAACTGAAAGAGAACAATTTACCATCTCCCACATCTTCATTTGCAGGTGACAGCAAGCTACTGCAAGACATAGGAAAGACGTGACATAGGTGGTGTGGAGGGGGAGGAGAGAGGGGGCAATATAGTAGGAGGCAGGATTTGTCCTGCAACAGAAGTGCCAGAGCAGAGGTAAGAACAGAGAAAATGTGTAAAAACCTAATACTAAAAATACTTTGCTATATTTTGCCTCAGAATATCATGTAATGGACAAATATATTTACGATGAGTACGCTGATACAACTCTGTGTTTGTACCATGTTTTCCATTATACGTCATTTTTAGAGCTGAAATGAGGACATAACGTAACTCTCAGGAAACATTTGATGTTACTGATAGAATCTTGTGCCAGGTCTTGTTACAAACTCAACACGCTGGATTTTTGCTCCACGTAATGTACACTATCGTTTCAAATTTACAACAGTTATTACTTTCATAAACTTCCATAAACTGCTGCTACATTTTTTTATCTAAGGAAATTGTTACCCATTTCGTTATTTCAATGTTGTAACTGTGATTCTTAAAACCTGTGTGTTACAATACTATTAAAATAAGGGTCCATTATACATGTAGAAACTGTCTCAGCACATACCTGTTTGAGTCTCATACGTTCCTTTTCCAACCCATATGTAATATCATCACCCTGAGCTGTATCATGTTCATGTTTTCTCTTTTCTTCATCTAGTTCTTGAACTACCTGTAACATCATTACATAAAACATAAATAGAAGCTTTATTAAAAATGTTTAAATAAAATTGATTTAGCTTATGCAGTAATGTAAAATCCAGCATTTACTTTTAAACAGCCACCTTGGCCGGTGATTTTTTGAATAATATTATTATGTACCAGTAGAAAATTTAGCTGGTGTTTCATATTATACAGTTAGTTTCATTGCGCATACTCTTCTTTCCTAGGTCTTGATAACTTACTTCTTATATATTCATTGCATTGTGTAGAAATCTACAAAAACTATCTAAGAAATAAAATTAAAATGAGAAGCATTACAATCTAGAAAGCAGAGATAATATTATGGGTCATCTAGCATGCAGTAGACAGAAACGTATTTAGATACAAACACCACACAATTTATCAGCAAATATTATTATTATCATTATTATTATTATTTCTTTCTTGTCTCAGACGTTATGTCTGGTTACAAATGGAAGGTGATGCAGACCTTGATCAAGCGCGACTTTCTTTTAACTGTACGGTATATGTTATATTGCATTTAGGAACTTTCGGGTAATTGAACAAGTGTCAATAATTTCAGATTTCTGTAGTTGTATGTATAAGTTTGGATGTAGCTGTATTGCATTGATGTACTGGTGGATATTGTGTGGTATGACTCCTGTAGTTGATAGTATAATTGGTATAATGTCAACTTTATCCTGATGCCACATGTCCTTGACTTCCTCAGTCAGTTGGATGTATTTTTCAATTTTTTCCTCCTGTTTTCTTTTGTATATTTGTTGTATTGGGTATGGATATTTTGATTAGTTGTGCTAATTTCTTCTTTTTATTGGTGAGTATGATGTCAGGTTTGTTATGTGGTGGTGTTTTATCTGTTGTAATGGTTCTGTTCCAGTATAATTTGTATTCATCGTTCTCCAGTACATTTTGTGGTGCATACTTGTATGTGGGAACATGTTGTTTTATAAGTTTATGTTGTAAGGCAAGCTGTTGATGTATTATTTTTGCTACATTGTCATGTCTTCTGGGATATTCTGTATTTGCTAGTATTGTACATCCACTTGTGATGTGATCTACTGTTTCTATTTGTTGTTTGCAAAGTCTGCATTTATCTGTTGTGGTATTGGGATCTTTAATAATATGCTTGCTGTAATATCTGGTGTTTATTGTTTGATACTGTATTGCAATCATGAATCCTTCCGTCTCACTGTATATATTGCCATTTCTTAGCCATGTGTTGGATGCGTCTTTATCGATGTGTGGCTGTGTTAGATGAAACGGGTGCTTGCCATGTAGTGTTTTCTTTTTCCAATTTACTTTCTTCGTATCTGTTGATGCTATGTGATCTAAAGGGTTGTAGAAGTGGTTATGAAAATGCAGTGGTGTAGCCGATGTATTTATATGAGTGATTGCTTTGTGTATTTTGCTAGTTTCTGCTCGTTCTATAAAGAATTTTCGTAAATTGTCTACCTGTCCATAATGTAGGTTTTTTATGTCGATATCCCCTTCCTCCTTCCTTTCTGCTTAATGTGAATCTTTCAGTTGCTGAATGTATGTGATGTACTTTATATTTGTGGCATTGTGATCGTGTAAGTGTATTGAGTGCTTCTAGGTCTGTGTTATTCCATTTCACTACTCCAAATCAGTAGGTCAATATTGGTATAGCGTAAGTATTTATAGCTTTTGTCTTGTTTCTTGCTGTCAATTCTGTTTTCAGTATTTTTGTTAGTCTTTGTCTATATTTTTCTTTTAGTTCTTCTTTAATATTTGTATTATCTCTTCCTATTTTTTGTCTGTATCCTAGATATTTATAGGCATCTGTTTTTTCCATCGCTTCTATGCAGTCGCTGTGGTTATCCAATACGTAATCTTCTTGTTTAGTGTGTTTTCCCTTGACTATGCTATTTTTCTTACATTTGTCTGTTCCAAAAGCCATATTTATATCATTGCTGAATACTTCTGTTATCTTTAGTAATTGGTTGAGTTGTTGATTTGTTGCTGCCAGTAGTTTTAGATCATCCATGTATAGCAGATGTGTGATTTTGTGTGGGTATGTTCCAGTAATATTGTATCCATAATTTGTATTATTTAGCATGTTGGATAGTGGGTTCAGAGCAAGGCAGAACCAGGAAGGACTTAATGAGTCTCCTTTGTATATTCCACACTTAATTTGTATTGGCTGTGATGTGATATTATTTGAATTTGTTTGGGTATTAAGTGTGGTTTTCCAATTTTTCATTACTATGTTTAGGAACTGTATCAATTTAGGATCTACTTTGTATATTTCCAATATTTGTAGTAACCATGAGTGGGGTACACTATCAAAAGTTTTTTGGTAATCAATGTATGTGTAGTGTACCGACCTTTGTTTAGTTTTAGCTTGATATGTCACCTCTGCATCTATTATCAGTTGCTCTTTACATCCTCGTGCTCCTTTGCAACAGACTTTTTGTTCTACATTTATAATTTTGTTCTGTGTTGTATGTGTCATTAATTTCTGTGTAATGACTGAAGTTAATATTTTGTATATTGTTGGTAGGCATGTTATGGGGTGATATTTAGCTGGGTTTGCTGTGTCTGCTTGATCTTCAGGTTTCAGATAAGTTATTCCATGTGTAAGTGTATCAGGGAATGTGCATGGGTCTGCAATGTAACTGTTAAATAATTTAGTTAGATGTGTTGAGGTGAACTTCTTTAGCCAGAAATTTGCTATTTTATCTTTTCCAGGGGCTTTCCAATTGTGAGTAGAATTAATTGCTTGGGCGACTTCATGTTGCAAAATTATCACTTCAGGCATTTGTGGTATCATCTTGTATGTGTCTGTTTCTGTTTGTATACACCGTGCATGCCTGTTATGTTGTACTGGGTTTGACCATATGCTGCTCCAGAAGTGTTCCATGTCTGTTATGTTTGGTGGATTGTCTATTTTAATGTGTGTGTTATCTATTGTCTGGTAAAATTTCTTTTGGTTTGTGTTGAATGTTTGGTTTTGTTTCCTTCTATTTTCACTTTTTTTGTATCTTCTAAGTCGTATGGCCAATGCTTGTAATTTCTGCTTCTTTTCATCTAATTGCTCTATCACTTCTTGTTGTGAGATTTTACCTAACCTTTTTTTCTGACATTTCATTTCTTATAAATTGCGTTAGCTGTCCGATGTCTTTTCTCAGTTTTTCTATTCTGATCTGTAGCCTGTGTTGTCATGCTGGTTTTGTGGGTTTCTTCTGTGTGTTGGTTGGTTTTGATCTCTGCATAGTGTGTATATTTAGTGTAGTGAGTGCTCCTATATAAACCAGTAGTTGTAACTCTTCCATAGTTGTGTTTTCATTTATTTTGTTGTGTATGATTGTGTTGATAGTTTTTATTGTTGTTTCGACTTGTGGGTTATTTGGCGGTCTATGCAAGAATGGTCTAATGTCTGTATTTGTGTCTTTGTATTCTATGTATGTCAGCTGAAATTTTTCTTCTATATCTAACATGTGTGTCACTTCGTGTTCTATTTGTGCTTGTTCTGGTGGCTGTCTTAAGATTTCGTTTTCCTCTGACTGTTTAATTGATGCGTGTTGTTCTTTGTTTGTTTGCTCCGGGATGTTTGAGTCCATTACTGTATTTTCTTCTTCTTCTGATTGCACATTATTTTGTTCCTGTACTTGCTGTTTGATGTTTTCTAATTCTGACTGGGGTATCCTGCTATTTTTGATTATTACACGGATCTGATCAGCTAGTCGTTGTTCTGTTAAAAATTTTAATTCTGGGTATCTGGTAATAAATGTTGTGCATACTTGTGATATGTATCCAGTTGTGTTGGTTCCTAGGTTTGTTGCTTGGTAATAACAGAACGTGAGGTGTCGATTAACTTCATCTGACCATCTCATCCTCTGTCTTTGTTTTCCTTCTAGGGTGGTTGCAGGAAGCATATCCTGCAAAACACCTCTATTTGAATTTGAATCATTTTCCAGTTGGCTAGCAGTGTCGTTACCATTGTGGGTGGGCATAGGGTTCAAGCGTCGTCCCCGACCATGACGGCGCTTGTCCGAGGCTTCTTTAGTTCTGTCCTGAACCAACTAATCACACTAAAAGGGGGGTTAGCCCTATTAATGGTTTGTTCTTTTCGTCGCCTTTTACGACTGGCAGAACACACCGGAGGCCTATTCTTTTCCCGGGCCTCCACGGGAATTATTATTATTATTATAAATTACTATTCTTTCAAGAAATCTAAGCTGTCTGCTGGTCTGTTCCACCAAACAAACATTGAAACACAACTTCATTTAGCACAGGTTTCAATTGATAATCAATTTTCTCAATCCTGTTGTCTTCCTTGCTATTCAGAAGCCCTACCGATTTTTTCTGGTGTCAAATTTGTTCATCAATGTATAACAGTTAATGTCATCTTCAGTGTTTTGTTTCATATCTTATCTCTATCTGTGTGAACAGATTTTTTTTTTTATCTCGGCTGTCCTATATGGCTCTCATTCTTCTTGGTCCTTACTCATGTTCAGACTCCGCAAACAAATGTTTTCCTTCACATTAAAAAAAAATTGGTTCAGCTTTTATTTTTTTCCCTTCAAGTTATGGCAAACAGTTCCACAGATAGTTTGGAGTATTTGGTTCTAACCTTTAATCCATGAACAGCTATAACAGACACTACACCCCAAATAACGAAAACAAGAAATACACGTATGTATTTTTCATATAACATTACTTTTCCTTAATTTTTTCATATTCAAAAATTAAAGTTTTTGCAAATATCGTAATCTTGGGCCTGGGATTTACAATGCACTGGTGTGCAAAATTAAGGAGGAATAGAGCTTTCACATGATGTGTCACTGTCAGGTAACACAGCTTGATGGAACTTGGGCCATTGGCTTACATTATACATGTATCAGCACATCTTAACTCCAATATATAGTAAAAATAATAGGCAAGCCATGGCTGGGGCACTTTGTGTTACACTTCTGACATTTCTGCTCCCTTGTGTTATATTCGTCCATCATACATCAATGCAGTCCATGCTATAATCTTCTAACACAAAAGCTGCAAAATTGTGCAGATAGTATTTCATCTTATAACAAAAAATCTAACAATATTTAAATTAAATTCATAGCCAAATGTTTCATTAGGCCTATATAGACTGAGAGATTTTAATTGTATGAAATACTAAGCAGAAGGTGAAGAGAGAATCATTCACCTTGCGATGCCTCTCCTCTGCTTCTTTCAAAATACGACCAAGTTTTATCTGAGCTCGACGATGTTGTAAAATCAAGTTGTCTAATGTTGCCATTTGCTGGTTTGCAATGGCCCGAATTTCTGCCTCATCAACTCTAGGTTCTGCTGCTGCAAAGCTATCTCGCTGTAGAGCTGCTACTGGATCATTAGCAGGCATCACTCTGTATCGCCCCTGATTTAACAGCTGCTTCAATTTCTCAGACTGAAACAAAATTACAAACATGCATAAAAAAAACTATCACCCCATCTTTAAGAAACTACTATATTCAGCTGACTTACTGTAAGTAAAGACATGTGCAAATTCCTGAACAGCAACTAATAGCTTTAAATGGAGTTAATGAATCTGATCACATGAGAGTAATCTTATCCGAAACGTGCACAGTGCAGTTCCAATGTGCTAACATTAACTCTTTGCATTGTTTAAGTATGCTGCTGACTAAAAAGTAAAAATTTTAAGAAGTTTTTCTATTTATTTGTTTTATTTAACAATAAGTGATATACTAACTGGATAACAAAACTGACCAGTATTCACAGTAAATAGATACCACCCTTGCAAGTAAAGAATCAGTTGCTTTAAACTACTTAACTGTACCTGCCATTTACCATATCCCCCTGTCAATGCATATTATTGGCTGATCAATGAGGCACATGTAATGAAGATACAACTGGATCTGAAGTATGACTGAGTCCCCCCCCCCCCCCCAGCCATTAACACAAGCACCCCCATTGTTTTTTAACAAACTGTGCTACTACCAAATGAAATTCAGCCGGAGAAATTGAGAAATACAACTAAACAAACAGAACAGCATTTGCAATATTTAGTTTGCAAACTACTGATGGTGTTAATATTGATTACAAAATAGTGTGGTACCAGTAACCAAATTACAAAATTTACTATGAAGACTAAAAATATGTAAACAAGCAATACCCACAGTCTGAGAGGCAAAACGAAGAAGAAGAAGAAGAAGAAGAAGGAAGACGAAAGATTACACAGTTGCTTAGTCCTACAGAGCATCAATCCAATGTAAAATTATTTAAACATTGTGATCGTCAACTTTTGTAAAGCCAGGGCAAATGAAAAGTTATTCCAGTAACTACAATCAATAAGTACAGGGTTTCAGTCCATGACATTTTAAAAGCATTTGTGTGTAAAAATAAATTTAACAAACTCTTACAAAATTTCATAGTATTAATGAAACCCCAATAGTAAAGAATTAAAGAAGTCCTAAGTAATGCCCCACTGCTTATAACAGCCACTACAAAGGTATTTTGGTTTTGTAATTTTATTTTTATTAATATGTACAGATATTTCAAACACACTGAGTACTTAACTGGATTGAACTTGCTGTTATAACAATGAGAGTCTCAAGGATCTGATCGAAAAACTTGAGAGTAAATAGAAAATACAGCTGTAAGTAAGGACACATTTTTAAACTTCCAGAAGTCTTGAAAACAAAAGTATAGCCCGAGTTTTGAAATTCGGCCTAACACTGCCTGAAGAAAAGTCCAGCACGCAGCAGAAACCATTAACCACATATCAAATTAATATTATTACTTTGTAACCACAGTCATACATGACTTATCACATATTCTGATTTATGGAACTAAAGAGACTTTTGCACCAACTCATTCCTCTTGTTACGAAAGTGTCAAAGTCATTAGACATTTTGAGTTTTGGAAAAGAAATCTGTAAAGAACAGGCAAAACTTTTATCAACTACTACAATTATAATGTCACACGAGAGATTTATATCTGCTACAGTTAAATTTAAGAACTTCACAACAGAAACAGAGGAAAGCATGAGATGATCCATTTATGGTGAGGTCATTACAGATAGAGCATAAGCTCTAACTGGGGAATGACTAGGATGGAAGTTACCTATATACTTCTCAAAATAATCATTACAGCATTTGCCTTAAGCCATCTTAGCAACTCCCAGAAAACCTAAATCTGGATGGCAATTAGAACTGTTGTCCTCCTGCATGAGAATCCAGTCCAGTGTCTTACGACTGCTCCACCTTGCTTTGTATTTCATTTTAAGAAGCTAAAACATAAATCACTCCTCCAGTGCATCAGAACACAAGAATGAATTTGGAGAAATTGGTGGCACCAAAAAAATGGAAATCTTAAAAGGACTGAAAATTACTCAGATCATGTGAAACCATAAATTCACATAAAATGTAGAATGTCAAAACAGATCAATGTGAAATGGCAACTGCCTGTTGTACACATGTATAGTTTCGAAATAAAGAAATTTGTTTTTAGAAGCCCAAGAAGCTAAGTAAAATGTGTATTATACTGAAAATTATGAATCATACCTTTACAATGCACACATTTTATCAGAAATAATCATTCCCAAACAAAATTTTGTAATCTTTACTTCACAAGAAGATGATGACGTAAATGGGTGTTGAATTGTATGGGAGAGTAACCAAACAGGATACTGGTACATTATTTTTAAAAGTGTAGCTACAACAAGAATCCAACTTGTACACATTACAAACCCATTGTTAACCTGTGAACTACACTCATCTACACCTACATGCATATTTCACAAGCCACCATATGGTGTATAGCAGAGGGTACCATGTACCACTACTATTCCACTTTCCTAACACAATCAAAAATGGAGCGAGGAAAAAACAACTATCTACATGCCTCTGTAAAAGTCCTAATTTCACTTATCTTGTCTTCACAGGCCTTACACGAAAAGTATGTAGACTCATTCTGCAGTCAGCTGCAATTACTTGTCCTCTAAATTTTCTTAATAGTGTTTCACAGAAAGAATGTTCTCTCCGCTCCAGGGATTCCCATTTGAATTCACGAAGTATCTCCAAAACACTCGTGTGTAGAGCTAATCTACTGGTAACGCAGTAACACACCTAGTAGCACGCTTCAGATTTGTTTCACCATCTTCCTTGAATCTGACCTGGTGGGGATCCCAAACACTCACGCAATACTCAGAAATGGGTCATAAAATTTGGTTCCTCTCTTTGTAACTAAGCATAGTACAATGATTATACTGACCAATTATTTCATATCTACACAGTTATGCTAGAGACTGCACAAACATTAGCCACAACTTAAAAATTAAGTCACATACACAATGGCACAAATTGTTCATATTTCTTAACTTTTAAACAAAGAATGGTACGTAGAGTGTCTGTAATCCTGTTGACTGTATGGAATATGGTTTACAAGAAAACAGAAAAAAAGCAATAAATTTTTACTGGCCAAAATCTTTTGGTATGCACATTGACAGTGAATGTTTAAGTCAACAGACTGAACATGAAACCTTACTATTTATCATTTAAAGTTATATAACAAAATTAATAGTTATGTTGTGCATTGATCAAATACCCAAAACTTCTTAAACACTTCAAAACAGCAGATAACTGCAATGTATGGTTTAGAGAGAAGTGACACGTAACATTTTGCAGTGGATACTCATTGAAAACTATTTTATATGTTAATAAGCTACCAACATATAAAGTGTCCAGTAATGTCAAATCAATACATGTCAGCATACAGCATGTTTTATCAGTCATGGACTTCACTTGAATAGTAAAGGAAAATGCATGTTTGGAAAGTTGATAAGTGAAGCAACTGAAAGTAAGCTCCTACAAACAGTCAGGCAACTGGAGTGGTACGAACAATGTGTAAAACCCATTACTGAATCATCAGCAGCAGCCATTTCAACAGAAAACAACAGCAGTGGACCAGCCAGAACTGCAGATACAGTCACATCAACAGCCCCTTGTTCATTGCACCAAAAGCACGTATGTGAGTAACTGTAGTGAAGATTTTTTTATGGACTATCATACCCCAGTGCAACCAAAACTGTAAATACCAAAGCATTACACTCTCTACCTATCATTGCTGACAATAGAGCTTTAATTATGCATCTAAATGTGCAATCAATCAGAAACAATATAGATGTATTCCTAAACTCAAACCCATGCCATGATTTTTTGTGTAAACAAACACATGCTGAGACTGCTCTGTATATTGCAGAAGGATTTCAATTAACTAGTGTGTACTGTAGACGCAAAAGTAGACATGGAGGAGTTGCTATTTTTGTAAACAAAAACTTTAACACTGACTTTGTAACACAAAAAGTTGATCAATTTTTGCACGGAATAACTTTTTGAAACTGTTGCATTATTATTTTATAAACCAAAGTTAGTGCTTCTCTCTATTTATCACATCCCGACCTCCAATATGAATCTGTTTATTGATCAAATTGAGACTATAATGCTAGTAAAATACAGGCACCACACGATAACATACATTGGTGATGTAAATATTGACATCACACATAACACACCAACTGTCACCCACTTTCAAAACCTGCTAAGATACAACAACTTTTACTGCGTGAATGACAAGCCAACCTGATTAGATGCATGTCTGGATAACAATCTCCAATTTGATGAAAGTTGAATATCAGTATGGAGTATATTATTATCTGACCACCACAGTCTATGGCTGATGGTCAACTGTGAAAACTATCCTCCTAAACAACCCACTCACATTAAGAAGATGAAATTGTTATAAAGCTGTTCCATAGATACAGCAAAAATTATCATGTGGGATTGAGTATATACTTGTGACAAGAACACCACTTTTAATTAATTTATTTATTAATATACAAACAAGCTTAGTTCAAAGCTGTTGCCCACAAGTAATTACAAAGGTGAAAACAAATGGTGCATAAAACAAAAAAGGCAGAACAACTGGCTTACAACTGAATTATGTAACTTGAGAAACGCTGTAACTGTCCTACATAAAATGGCTAAAACTGGTAACCTAGAGTTGTAGGATAGGTACAAAGAAATACAGACAGCAAAGCAGAGAGCTAATGGTGCTTTTATTGAAAATTCCAGGAACAAAGTAAAACTACCTGGAATATAATAAAATAGCATGGAAACACAAAAACAGACAAAAAACTCCTATGTTGCCAGAATTATTTAATAAATTCTTTGTTAACAGCACTAAATGCTAAGCTCCTGCTACCTCTACACCAGATGATGGACCTTCTGGAAGTAATCTTAACAGCATACCTGACCTAAATAACTTGTCTTTTAAATGGAAACTGGATACCTGCCAAAAAGTATTCAAATTTATCACAAACCTACAGTGAAAATCTCTACAGCTTCTCACACACCATCTTTAAACAAACAATTGATATTATTGTTACCCCTCTTACCTTTCTGGTCAATAATACTTTTCAGACATGGAAATTTTCCAAGATCCTGAAGGTTACTACTGTTATCCCAATTTATAAGAAATGGGACAAAAACAGGACTGAAAGTTATAGTTATCATCCAATATTGCTCATATCAATAATATCCAAAGTAATAGAATGTCGTATTAAATTGCAACTTCACAGTTATTTTGAGGCTCACAATCTTGTCTTCCTCTTTACCCTTTGGTTTTAGGCCTGGTTCATGAACAGTAAATGCAGTACAAACACTTGTCACTGATATTCTTGACGATTTTGAGGAAACTTGCTCAACTTGTGCCTTACTACTAGATCTAAGTAAAGCATTTGATACTGTGCTGCATGGAATATTTATAAATTAGCTTGAGTGCTATGGTATCAAGAATAATGAACTGGCTTAATTAAATCATACTTGAATAGCAGAACTAATGTGGTTATGGTAAATAACTGTCAATCAAATGCCCTACCATTTGTTAGAGGTTAACCACAACGTTTAGTACTTAGACCCTTCCTTTTCCTGGTGAACATGAATGACCTGCCTACTTTCTTGCCTCATAAGGCTGTAACATATGGTGATGACACTACTGTAATTACTGTGGATAACAACTTGGAGGAGGTGAGGAAAAAAACAAAACAAAAGCAATGCTTGAAAAGTTTGCCGTATGGCTCCACAATAACAAGCTTCTCCTAAACAATAGCAAGACAAACTATGTACTTCTTCCTGCACAAGCTAAATGAAAAAGTAAATGATTCCAACTCTGTTAGACTTCTCAGAATCCACCTAGATCCCAAACTGACTTTGAACAGCCACACAGAACAGTTATGTAACAATCTACCCAGAGTAGTCTTTCTGTTAAGCAAATTAAAAAGGTTTGTTACTAAACAACAACTATGCCTTTTTTTAGTCAAATCTACAATATGCAATAAAACTGTGGGGTAATTCTCCTGGCGCTCAGTATTCATGCAGCAGAAGTAAGCTAGAAGAGCAATTACAGGAATCACAAGCTGAGAATCACATCAAGAGCACTTTCAAGAGCTGAACATCTTGACTGTACCTTCCCTTTTATACTGAAACAGATCTTATTTCCACAAAAATATATAAATACATTACCTTGTGGACCAGCCATTCATTCGCATGAAACTATAAATAGAAATGATCTAAACATAGAATTTACAAGACTGCACCATTAGATGATTAGTGCTTTCATAGTGTTAAGGAATTTGAATGTACATAGTAAATATCCTCATCCCCATGTACTGTTCAAACTCGCCACTTCCTGAAAAAAATTAAGCTATCTGAAGGAAACAAAAAATTCAATATTGTGTGTTCCTCAAAGTATTAAAGTGAATGCAAAAACTTACATATGTATGAATGCGTATAGCATTACCAGTTCCAAGTCCACCACATCAATTTGACACTTATAAAGCAAATTTCAAGCAATAACATGGTAAACTATTAGATATGATGTGGAACTTGAAATGTAAAATTGTCTATTTGAACATATATAGGCTAACAACAAATTTTTTAAAAACCACATCCCATATTAATGTTAGAGAGATAATGTCAAAACAGTATGTTTTGCAATACATAGCATTAAACTGCATGCAATATTTCACATAGCTATGACACTGTATATTAGTACCTTCAAGGTAGCGATGACAATATCTCGTGCTTGAAGTTCGCCTTCTAAATAACTAAGAAGTTTGAGAAGATCAGTCTTGCTGAGTTCCATCTTTGGATTTCTCTGAAACAAAAAAAAAGGGGTTGCCGATGTTTATAATGAACAATGCACAACAACAAAAAAGTAACAGATATATAAAAATCCAGGAGTTCCCCCAAACAACTCTTTCTTTACAAGAGAGCTGTGAATACTTCTCAGGCTATATCTTTAAAAAAAAAATTATGAAAAATATACTCATGCATGGTTCTACAATTCAACTAAACTGATTTAAGGCACAAATTGTGAATCAAAATAACTATCATGAAAAAAGTACTCACTCACTTTCAATATATGCCCATTTCAGTACGTAAACTTTGCACAAATTCTATTCCAGTGAGTAGATTTCACACCTGAATTGTGATTCCGAAAAAGTTTGCAAAATACACATTTGCAATTGCTATAGTCTTTTCACCGACATCAAAACTTTTCCAACCACAAATTTCTTTAGAACTTGGAATAGATGAGATAAGAGGTGGCAAAATCCACCACTTATTGTTTTACCCTTTGCAAAGTAATCAATAAGACCTTTTGTATCCCACAAAACTCTTGACATCTGTTCCAGTACATGAAAGAGATTTCTCCATCAGTTTCCATCCAACGTCCTATATCTGACAGAGTCGTGAATCCACATTTTCTCCATAGTAACACATTTGAGCATAAAATCAGTTGTGTTCTTTCTTAAAATGTCCAAGCATTCCTCCTCAAGTTTGTTTTCAGTCAGCATTCAACAAACACAGCACTCATTTTAAACAAAGCTATCTCATCATTAATTATTTCATAAAATGTGCAGCACTCTGGCATCTGAAATGCCTATGGCATCGGCTGTTTCATGTCTGTTCCCTGCTGATTAACCAATCTTGCACATCCCCAATTTTTTCATCTGTGGTTGCAATTTTGAGACACTTTCACATGGATTATCTTCAATAAAAGTACAACCACATTGAATTCAGCAGCTCATTTCTTAACTGTTGCAAATAAAGGAGCCATTTCGAAACTGTTAAACAAAAGGGGGAGGAGGGGATACATTCTGAAAAACTGCTTTGTGCTGAACTTCATTTATCCATCATGGTAACATGACAGCTACTTTGTCCATTTAATAGAAACAGACACAATGTAATTACTTTAAAAAGCTGCACAAAGAAACCTAAAATACAGTTTAAGTCAATATTTAACTTCTTATTGTGCATCATGAAGCAACATACCTGAAACAAAATTCCATTGGGGCCCTTACTTTTTCTTGTGTATATCAATGACCTTTCATCAGTAACATTACCAGGTGCCAAGTCTGTTTTGTTTGTCGATGATACAAACATTGCAATAAATAGCAAATCAAGTGCAGTCTTAGAAAGATCAGCCAATAAAATATTTGTGGACATTAATCACTGGTTCCTAGCCAATTCTTTGTCACTAAACTTTGAAAAAACACACTACATGCAGTTCAGAACTTGTAAGGGGTGTCCCAAGAGTATATGTCTAACATATGACGACAAGAAGATAGAAGAAGTGGACAGTGCTAAATTCTTGGGATTACAGCTTGATAATAAATTCAACTGGGAGGAGCACACCACAGAACTGCTGAAGCATCTTAACAAATCTCCGTTTGCAATGCAAATTTTGTCAGACATAGGGGATATTAAAATGAAAAAGCTGGCATACTATGCTTACTTTCATTCCATAATGTCATATGGGATTATATTTTGGGGTAATTCATCAAGCCAAGCTAAAGATTTCCGGGCACAAAAAAGTGCAGTAAGAGTTATATGTGGTGTGGACTCAAGAACATCCTGCAGAAGCCTGTTTAGGGAACTAGGGATACTAACTACTGCTTCCCAATATATTTATTCCTTAATGAAATTTGTCATTAAAAATATATCACTTTTTCAAACCAACAGCTCAATTCATGGAATCAATACTAGAAATAAGAATAATCTTCACAAGGATTTAAAGTCACTTAGTCTTGTACAAAAAGGTGTGCATTATTCAGGAATACACATTTTCAATAACTTGCCAGCAGCCATAAAAAGCTGAACAACCAATGAAATTCAGTTTAAGAGAAGCCTAAAGGATTTATTGGTGGCCAACTTCTTCTACTCCATTGATGAATTTCTTAGTAAAACCAACTGATTTGTATATAAGTACAACATAACTTCTGCACAATTTCAGTGCAGTAATGTGTTCATTGAAAATCTGTGTGTGTGTGTGTGTGTGTGTGTGTGTGTGTGTGTGTGTGTGTGTGTGTGTAAGTATAATCTAACTTCTGCACCATGTCAGTGCAGTAATGTGTTCATTGTAAATAATGCAACTGCAACTGCTGTGTTCGGATGCAGGCTGAGTTGGCATCCCTTCGCTCCCAGCTTCAGGCAGTGTTGGTTTCGGTCACACAGCTTGAGGCTGTTGCCAATGGGCATCACTGTGGGGGTCCGGATGGGGGTTTGTCGGGGACGGCCAGCTCGTCCCACGCATCCCCTGATCGGACTACGACTGTGGTTGCCTGGGATACTGCCCGCATTGAGGCTGATCCCTCACCTGTGGTAGAGTGGGAGGTCGTTTCAAGGTGTGGCAGGGGGCGAAAGACATTCCGGAGGGCTGAACGGAAAGCCTCTCCAGTTTGTCTGACGAACCGGTTTCAGGCCCTGTCTCAGGCTGATACTGATCTTCGGCCTGACACGGCTGCTTGTCCTATTCCAGAGGTTACCCCTCAGTCTGCAAGATCCGGGCAGTTGCAGAGGGTGGGCTTACTGGTAGTTGGGAGCTCCAACGTCAGGCGCGTAATGGGGCCCCTTAGGGAAATGGCAGCAAGAGAGGGGAAGAAAACCAATGTGCACTCCGTGTGCATACCGGGGAGAGTCATTCCAGATGTGGAAAGGGTCCTTCCGGATGCCATGAAGGGTACAGGGTGCACCCATCTGCAGGTGGTCGCTCATGTCGGCACCAATGATGTGTGTCGCTATGGATCGGAGGAAATCCTCTCTGGCTTCCGGCGGCTATCTGATTTGGTGAAGACTGCCAGTCTCGCTAGCGGGATGAAAGCAGAGCTCACCATCTGCAGCATCGTCGACAGGACTGACTGCGGACCTTTGGTACAGAGCCGAGTGGAGGGTCTGAATCAGAGGCTGAGACGGTTCTGCGACCGTGTGGGCTGTAGATTCCTCGACTTGCGCCATAGGGTGGTGGGGTTTCGGGTTCCGCTGGATAGATCAGGAGTCCACTACACGCAACAAGCGGCTACACGGGTAGCAGGGGTTGTGTGGCGTGGGCTGGGCGGTTTTTTAGGTTAGATGGCCTCGGGCAAGTACAGAAAGGGCAACAGCCTCAACGGGTGCGGGGCAAAGTCAGGACATGCGGGGACCAAGAAGCAATCGGTATTGTAATCGTCAACTGTCGAAGCTGCGTTGGTAAAGTACCGGAACTTCAAGCGCTGATAGAAAGCACCGAAGCTGAAATCGTTATAGGTACAGAAAGCTGGCTTAAGCCAGAGATAAATTCTGCCGAAATTTTTACAAATGTACAGACAGTGTTTAGAAAGGATAGATTGCATGCAACCGGTGGTGGAGTGTTCGTCGCTGTTAGTAGTAGTTTATCCTGTAGTGAAGTAGAAGTGGATAGTTCCTGTGAATTATTATGGGTGGAGGTTACACTAAACAATCGAACTAGGTTAATAATTGGCTCCTTTTACCGACCTCCCGACTCAGCAGCATTAGTGGCAGAACAACTGAGAGAAAATTTGGAATACATTTCACATAAATTTTCTCAGCATGTTATAGTCTTAGGTGGAGATTTCAATTTACCAGATATAGACTGGGACACTCAGATGTTTAGGACGGGTGGTAGAGACAGAGCATCGAGTGACATTATACTGAGTGCACTATCCGAAAATTACCTCGAGCAATTAAACAGAGAACCGACTCGTGGAGATAACATCTTGGACCTACTGATAACAAACAGACCCGAACTTTTCGACTCTGTATGTACAGAACAGGGAATCAGTGATCATAAGGCCGTTGCAGCATCCCTGAATATGGAAGTTAATAGGAATATAAAAAAAAGGGAGGAAGGTTTATCTGTTTAGCAAGAGTAATAGAAGGCAGATTTCAGACTACCTAACAGATCAAAACGAAAATTTCTGTTCCGACACTGACAGTGTTGAGTGTTTATGGAAAAAGTTCAAGGCAATCGTAAAATGCGTTTTAGACAGGTACGTGCCGAGTAAAACTGTGAGGGACGGGAAAAACCCACCGTGGTACAACAACAAAGTTAGGAAACTACTGCGAAAGCAAAGAGAGCTCCACTCCAAGTTTAAACGCAGCCAAAACCTCTCAGACAAACAGAAGCTAAACGATGTCAAAGTTAGCGTAAGGAGGGCTATGCGTGAAGCGTTCATTGAATTCGAAAGTAAAATTCTATGTACCGACTTGACAGAAAATCCTAGGAAGTTCTGGTCTTACGTTAAATCAGTAAGTGGCTCGAAACAGCATATCCAGACACTCCGGGATGATGATGGCATTGAAACAGAGGATGACACGCGTAAAGCTGAAATACTAAACACCTTTTTCCAAAGCTGTTTCACAGAGGAAGACCGCACTGCAGTTCCTTCTCTAAATCCTCGCACAAACGAAAAAATGGCTGACATCGAAATAAGTGTCCAAGGAATAGAAAAGCAACTGGAATCACTCAATAGAGGAAAGTCCACTGGACCTGACGGGATACCAATTTGATTCTACACAGAGTACGCGAAAGAACTTGCCCCCCTTCTAACAGCCGTGTACCGCAAGTCTCTAGAGGAACGGAGGGTTCCAAATGATTGGAAAAGAGCACAGATAGTCCCAGTCTTCAAGAAGGGTCGTCGAGCAGATGCGCAAAACTATAGACCTATATCTCTTACGTCGATCTCTTGTAGAATTTTAGAACATGTTTTTTGCTCGCGTATCATGTCATTTCTGGAAACCCAGAATCTACTATCTAGGAATCAACATGGATTCCGGAAACAGCGATCGTGTGAGACCCAACTCGCCTTATTTGTTCATGAGACCCAGAAAATATTAGATACAGGCTCCCAGATAGATGCTATTTTTCTTGACTTCCGGAAGGCGTTCGATACAATTCCGCACTGTCGCCTGATAAACAAAGTAAGAGCCTATGGAATATCAGACCAGCTGTGTGGCTGGATTGAAGAGTTTTTAGCAAACAGAACACAGCATGTTGTTATCAATGGAGAGACGTCTACAGACGTTAAAGTAACCTCTGGCGTGCCACAGGGGAATGTTATGGGACCATTGCTTTTCACAATATATATAAATGACTTAGTAGATAGTGTCGGAAGTACCATGCGGCTTTTCGCGGATGATGCTGTAGTATACAGAGAAGTTGCAGCATTAGAAAATTGTAGCGAAATGCAGGAAGATCTGCAGCGGATAGGCACTTGGTGCAGGGAGTGGCAACTGACCCTTAACATAGACAAATGTAATGTATTGCGAATACATAGAAAGAAGTATCCTTTATTGTATGATTATATGATAGCGGAACAAACACTGGTAGCAGTTACTTCTGTAAAATATCTGGGAGTATGCGTGCGGAACGATTTGAAGTGGAATGATCATATAAAATTAATTGTTGGTAAGGCGGGTACCAGGTTGAGATTCATTGGGAGAGTGCTTAGAAAATGTAGTCCATCAACAAAGGAGGTGGCTTACAAAACACTCGTTCGACCTATACTTGAGTATTGCTCATCAGTGTGGGATCCGTACCAGATCCGTCTGACGGAGGAGATAGAGAAGATCCAAAGAAGAGCGGCGCGTTTCGTCACAGGGTTATTTGGTAACCGTGATAGCGTTACGGAGATGTTTAGCAAACTCAAGTGGCAGACTCTGCAAGAGAGGCGCTCTGCATCGCGGTGTAGCTTGCTCGCCAGGTTTCGAGAGGGTGCGTTTCTGGATGAGGTATCGAATATATTGCTTCCCCCTACTTATACCTCCCGAGGGGATCACGAATGTAAAATTAGAGAGATTAGAGCGCGCACGGAGGCTTTCAGACAGTCGTTCTTCCCGCGAACCATACGCGACTGGAATAGGAAAGGGAGGTAATGACAGTGGCACGTAAAGTGCCCTCCGCCACACACCGTTGGGTGGCTTGCGGAGTATCAATGTAGATGTAGATGTAGATGAAGTATTACAGTAGTTGTGTTACATGTTTATTACCTTATAAATAAATAAAAACCTTTTTTATTTTAAATTCAGTGCATTAGTATTTGTAAAATGACTCTTAGTGTTCATTAAAAAATGACGATCATTCCACTTGGGACCTGTGGAATGGTACATTAGCTTACTTGTTTTAGTTGTAAATATTTGTCGTGTATTGTTGTTTTTCTGACATGTTCCACATCCTGAAGGACCTCCTCACTACGGATCAATTGGAATGAAAGTAAATCTAATCTAAATGGTTGACCTGGACCCTAATTTTTAACTTGCTGTTGTGAGCCCTTTGCTCACGATATAACAACAACAAACACAGAACTGCCTGAAAGACATTAGAAAGTGCTAGAAGCTGATAATGTGACAAACTGAATTAATTACTCTTAGCATTCCACCCCCCAAAACCAATTTCCACACAACATCACAAGGAGATGAACACTGCTGATGGCTGGCACAGAAATAATGTAAACCTATTTTGCAAACTTTATGGTTCATGAACAGTTTGCTATACACACGAAATTAAATCTTGTCCTCTTATTTATAAAAGGATTGTTTCACTTATGCCTCTCTTATTAACTGAATTACACACTAAGCAAAAACTAAACTGATCTGAAATGTTACTTTAGATAATACAAACCTAAAGGCAGTGAACAATTAACCTCAAAATTTTAATCCTCCTTCAGACTACATGAAATATTCAACTGCACTGCATAATTTTCTCATCAAAGTCAAACCATACATATTCTGTAGGCAAGCCAATCCTCCATATTGTGTTTATAGAATAGCCACACAATTTTCTCTCATAAAAGTATGCATTATAAACAAACTGGACAGTGAAATACAGTGTATGATACAAAAAATGGTAAGATGTAAACACATTCATAAAAGTAATGAATTTATAAATGAGCACTGTGACACAAATAAATAATTGACATTTAGAGTACTACAATCACATTCCCTATATACATCATGGTATGGAATCAAAGTACGCGTGGCATATATTTGTATATTACTTGCAAACTGCCCCAATACAAGCCTGTAAAGTATTGGTGTCCAGGTGCTGTAAAGCACTGGTATCCAACTGCTGTATAGCATTCACAGGATAATTCATTAAGTGGCAACCCTCATACACAAGGTGTCCATAAAGTCTCTTTACAACTTCAAAATTTTATTACAACAGCAGTTGTTGAAATATTTTAACAAAATTTCTTTTATTGTAATCACTGTTTACTAAAGTTTTTATATATACTAAAATTTCGTGTTTCAGATACTCTGTTAATGGAAGGAACTCAACCTCTATAAAATGGCAACTCCTCAAGAGAAGGCACAATGTGTGTCCTGGTTTATTGAGACAAAATCGGATGTTCAGACTCAATGAAACTTCAGAACGGAGTATGGAAGAGATCCACCATTGAACCCTTCAATCCGCACATGACAAAAAATTTATGGAGATAGGGACAGTGTTGGATAAAGGGAGGAGCGGGTGACCAAGAACATCTGAGGAAAACAAAGATTGCGTTTTAAACGTCTTCACTCGTTCACCTATGAAGTCAATCCCCACTGCTGCCAGACAGTTGCACCTACCATGTTCAACTGTGCATAAGGTCCTCGACAAGAACTTACAGTTGTATGCTTACAAAGTGCAACTATTGCAGATACTTGAGCCAAATGACAAGCCAAAAAAGACAGAGATTGCACTCAACACGCTGGAACACCTTTCGGAGGATAAAGCATTCCTCAAGAGTTTGTTTCAGTGACAAGGCAACTTTTCATGTTTCTGTGACATTAAACAGACACAATGTGCGAGTCGGGGGATCTGAACACACTCCATGTGACTAGGGAGCTTCACCAGAATAGTCCAAAAGTGAATGTGTGGTCTGGAATCGTATGCAACCGAATAATTGGTCAATAATTACTGTAGATGTTTACCTCAACCTTCTGACCGAATATGTAGCACCACTGGAAAATTCCAGCAAGATGGTGCACCACCACATTGGGGACTGCATGTTCATCAGTTCCTCAACGAAACATTTCCAGGCAGATGGATTGCGAGGGATGGGCCAATTCCTTGTTCGCCAGATATCACACCCTTTGACTTTTTTTTTTTACGGGGGGTATGTACAAGATATCATGTATCAAACACAGATACGGGACATTGCTGACTTGAAGCAAATGATTCATAATGCCATTGCCACCATTAATGACGCTATGCTACAGTGAACATGGCAAGAAATTGAGTACAGTTTTGATGTGCTTCATGCAACTAAAGGCATCCATATAGAGGTCTATTAAACACTGTCAAAAAAAATTTTATAAACACTGATTACAATAAAAGAAATGTTGTTAAAATATTTCAACAACTGCCATTGTAATAAAATTTTGAAGTTGTAAAAGGACTTTATGGACACCCTGTATATTTAATAGGTGTCTTTTGAACAGGAAGTACATACAGAATGAGACCTCTGCTGACATGGGAAAAATCCTTGAACATTTTGGGCAGCCTGTGACTTTCTCTTACTATATTACTTCCCAGAACACCAGTGAAATAAATAATTTTGGCACTATATTGCAGCTAGACAATGACCAGTAATAGTTATCTGCCATAAACACCATGCCTTTTACACAGTAGGGCCTACATCAGATAACCAATTCTCCCGTAGCCTGTTCACATATCAGACATGCTACAGACTGAACCATGTATGAGATAATGCCACATAACTGGTTCAGCAGAACTTTACAGCCACCAGTGTCAAGTGCGTCTGATTAAGAGAAGCTGCTTGGAATCTAGATCTGAATAACATATTCAAGTACCTCTTTGATTTAGTATCACAACACATAGATCCTATCCCTGCAGTTTCACAAAACAGTGACTTGGTTTCACAAATATAAGTGTGGCAATATCAAATATTACTGCTGGCCAAACACAGTGTAATGTAATACTTTATGCAAAATGTGTGGCATTTCACTAGTCATGTAATGTTGTTATCCAAAGTGTCTTGAACTGAGATCTATATGACATTCATAAGATATTACCACATATTGCTGTTGTTAACAAGATAAACATAACCACGTCTTCCAAATTGCTTTAAGCACCTATGCTGATGAGCCAAAAAATTATGACCATGTGTTTAATAGCATGTTGCTCCACTTCTCAAACACAGTACAACAGAGATTCTGCTTGGCATGAATTCTACCAAGTCCTCGACAGGATTCCAGAAGTATGTGGCACCAGACATCTATGCACAAGTCAAAAAATTCCTACAAATTACAGGATGGTGTTTTATAAGCACACAGCTGGCACCTGACGTGTGTTCCTGTGGGTACAGATCAGGCCCACCTGCTGGCCAAAACATCAATTTGAGTTCACTATAATGCCCCTCAAACGACTGTAGCTCAATTCTGACCATGCAACATGGAAATTTATCCTGCTGGAAGATTTCATTGCCGTAGGAGGAGACTTCAAGCATGAAGCAAAGCAGATAGTCTGCAATAATGTTCACATAGTTCAACACTGTCATGCTGTCTCTGATTACCGCCACAGATCCCATGGACACTCAACTCACTGCACTCCATAGCATAATTCTGCCCTAAATGACCTGCATCTGTGGTGTGGCGCAGGTTTCATGCAGCCATTCACCTGGATAACGCCGTGTAAGGACCCAACCATTGACCTGGTGTAACAAGAAGTGTGATTCATTCAACAGGCGATACGTTTTTATTGATCCACGGTAAAACCTCAGTGATGCTATTCCCACTGCAATCATAACTGATGATGTCATTGGATCTATACAGTAACACGTAGGGGCTGTGTGATGTGGTGCTCCGTGTTTAACAATGACATTTGAACAGTGTGCTCTGAAACACTTTTGTCTGCATCATCATTGTACTCTGTCATCAGATCTGCCACAGATTGCTGCCTCTCCTGGATTACACAATGGGTGATCCTTTGACCTCTACATTTTGTGAAGACACATGTCGTTCAATACCACATGGCCTACTTGTTGTTTCACCATACTTCAATCACTTTCCATAGGTGCTCATGACAGCAGTATGCCAAGCTTCACCATTTTAGAGATTCTCGTTTCCAGCTGTAGGGCAATAACAATGTGCCCTTTGTCAAAACCGCTTACAGCGACAGGTTTCTGCATTTGCTGCTCGTATCTTCACTATCATTAGTACCAATTTGTCTCTCTTCTGCTTACATCCTTTCCTTACCGTAGCATGTGCTCGCAACATTGCCAGGAGGCATTCAAACTCACAGTGGGCAGTGGTCACAATGTTTTGGCTCACTGGTGTATTAAATTAAAACGTAAGTACAGAGTCAATGAACATTTAAATTTGTCATGCAAGGAAGCTATAATTGTTCCTCCATGGAGTCATAGGTGCCGTTTGTAATGAAACAGCCATTACACAGACACAGATATTCCACAATTCAATAGACCAACATGGAGACTAATGATGTTATGGCTTTTATCGGACTACAATAGTGTCTGAAAATGTACATTCCAAACATAATCAATCTGTCTTTTAGTTTCTGACAAAGCCATAAGGCAAAGGAACATTTGAGAGACAGACAACATTACAGAAGTCGTGTCATTACATTTTCCAATGTAGCATTAAGTGCTCTTGTGATTTCTGAAGCAAAATCATAACAAGTATCAGCTGTGAATCTTCCCTATACTTCTATAATCACCAACACCTTGTATATCTCATGAGTATTATTTCATTTTATATATATTTGAGAACTGACAAAAATGACACTGGCCCATGGTTTACAGCCATTTGTAGCAGGTGATACACTTCTGTTTTTTGGCAAAATTATTGCCAATAATTTGGGGGATGTGTTCTATTCCCTCCTTGGAGATAAATGAAAAACTTTATGGATTTACTAACAAGCTTACTTAACTATATGACAAATATGCTCCCCTAAACACTGGAAAAGTAAGGACACCTGCACCTTGGCTAACTGAAGAACTAACATGGCTCAAATATCTCAGAGATGCTGCACATTCGGCATACAAACTATGCCCTATGCTTGAAAATCATATTGCTTACAAGCAGAAGCAGAACAGAGTCAGTCAAGCCACAAGAAATGCTACACTCAGGCATCCCATACATTAAGCAACAACAGAAATAGACCACGTGTCCTATGGAAAAACCTGCATGGTCTTGGTAAAGGTAAAAGCTGCCGCTGATCCCACTGTCCCAGCTGAAGAACTGAACCAGTACTTCATGTCACCTACAATCACAGTTGAACGACAAACAGAACAGAGACTCATTGATTACTTTATGAAGGTAAATGACTGTGGCCACAAAAAATTCCACCTAAAGCATGTTACTTGCAATACCATCCAAAAAGCCATCATACCTATCAGATAAGCATCTACTTGACATGATGGCACCACAATCCAAATAATGAACGTTATTACGACCCGCTACTTGCCCACTGTAACAGGTATCTCCAACCACTACTTAACCACAAGTATTTCCCCTGAGATCTGGAAACTGGGCCTAGTTAAGTCACCGCCTAAAAAAGACATTCCACAGCACCCTCTCATTAACGACCTATTTGCATTCTTCCTGTGCTGTCAAGGCCTTAGAATATTTAGTCCACAAGTCCATGACCAGCTAATAAACTATGTAACTACGAACAGTCTACTAGAAGAATACTAATCAGGTTTCTGCAAACATTGCAGCACATTATCTGCCTTAATAAAGGTATGAGATGGCCTCAAGCTTGCCATGAATGCACAAGAGGCAACTATCACATGCTTCTTAGACTTACTTGCTAAACTTAACAGTCTAAATTTCTTGGCAAGTGCAGTGCACTGATTTTGTTCATACCTAATGTCTCACCACACTGTGTCATGTCCAGCACCATGAAGTCACAATGGAGGCAGATAGTATCACATGTTCCCCAGGGTTCAGTATTAGGTTCTATAATATTCCAACCTGAAGTTTCCATTCTTTGATTTTTTTCTTTTCATTGTCTGTCAATGATGTGTCATCAGTTTGGCCGTACTGCAAATACTATATACACACAGACGACTTCCAACTGTGTCTAAGTGCAATACTAACAAAGATGAAGACCGTTATTGAGAACCTCAATACCAACCTGCGCGCTTTATCAAAATGGGCAGAGTATAGACTGTTAAAGCTCAACCCCTCCAAAATCCACATGGTACTGGTCGGTCTTTATATGCTCATTAGTACAAAATATTGGGAATCCTTACCATCTTTAATCCTAAACGGGGCAAGTATCAACTTCTCTCCCTCAGCAAATAGTCTGGGAGTAGCATTAGACGAAAATCTAAATTGGACTCAGCACATAACTGCAATGTGCAAGAAAGTATCAGCATCTCTCCATGTCCAACAAAAATACAAAAAAGTTCTTCCCTCTTCACCTGTAAAAGAAACTTTTACAAGCATTTATACTTCCAATCACTGATTACAGCGATTTTATCCTGCAAGGTCTTTATCATGAGAGCTCATGGTGGATGGAACTAGTTATGAATGCCTGTGTTCATTACATCTGTGATGCTTAACTCTTTAGTCATATTTTACTGTCATATGCACAGCTATCCTGGTTGCATGCAGACAAGTGCACAGATTGCCATACCATCTGTCTTTTCTACAGTCTTATCAATGTACACTGTCCCTCATATCTCTCCTTGACCTTAAGGCTCTCCTTTGAACAACATGGCAGAAACATATGTTCCCATCAGAGCAAAATCATTTCTGTACCTCTGAATCATTAGCCACTTTCTTGAAGTCCATCTCAGTAGCAGAAATCCAACTCTGGAATAACCTCCCTCACCGTATTAAAGAACTGAATACATCTCCAGTTTAAAAAGATAGTTAATGACATATCTACTGAAACAACAATAATGACAACCATGGGCCCTGTATGCACTTGTCACCCCCATTTCCCAGTATTTTTTGCTGGTGCAATCTCCTTAAATTTCTTTTCCCCAGGACTCACTATATCAGAAAATCTCCATTTTGCAAACATTCTTTTTAGACCTGCCACTGTCATGTCATCATTGATATTTTTTCCATTATATTATTATTATTATTATTATTATTATTATATTACTCTTAGTGACAGCAGCAGCAGCAGCAGCAGGAGTAGTAATAGAACTAATGCCAGTATTAATATTCTTAGTTCATAGTCAGTATCATTTACTCACACTGTCTCTATAGACAGAGAAATCATTTTAATACTGTTTGTCACATTAAAATTGTTGTTTCTTTGGTAACTATGGTTTAAAAATGATACTGTATGTGTAAAACCCTGGCCCAATGTCGAGAAGACCGGATGGCCCTTACCAGATCAGGTTAAATAAATAAGAGCCAGAAACTGTTCCACCACAATGTACTTGTGTGAATTTTATTAATACATAGGGCATTCAAAAAGTTTTGCACGGTAGTCTCTAATTTTTTATTTTTTGCAGGAGGAGAATGAATTTTTTTGTGAACATACTTGGAACATTTAGCTATAAGTTGGTATATAAAAGAATTTTCTTTTATTTACAGGTGAGCCATAATGGACCGTGAAGTAGATGGCAGGTTGCAACAACGGTCGGTGCTGGACTTCCTCTTCAAGACCAGGGATGACTCTGCCCCATCAATTCACAGGAAGTTGCTCCCTATTTATGGAGAGGACACAGTGGATCACAGCAGTATCCAGCGGTGGCTGCAGAGGTTTAAAGTAGGTGATTTCTCTCTACTGGACAATCCACGATGCGGTACAGTAACTAGGGTACAGAAAAATCTGTGCACGTTGGGTGCCTAGATTATTGACAAGAGAAATGAAAACAATGAGGAAGAATGTGTGCGAGGGTTTGAAGAAGACCTTTACTGAAGAGTAGAAACAGTGTTTTCACGGTGTCATTACCCAGGATGAAACATGGTTGTTTTTGTCCAAATCTGAGAGCAAAACCCAATCCATGGAGTGGCATCATCCGGGTTCCCCTCGGAAGAAGAAACGAAGACTCTCACGAACAGCAGGCCGAAAGGTGATGGCGTCCTTCTTCTGGAATCAGTGTGGTATCATTTTCATTGACCTTTTGGAACCTGGCTCCACAATTAACCGAGACCATTACTGTTTGTCATTGGACAAGCTGCGATGTGCCATCAAGACCCATCGACAACAGCTTTAAGGTCAGCTAACTGGACTACACCATGACAATGCCAAACCCCATAGAGCCCTTAAGACACAGGAGAAAAATCGGGAAAATGGGTTGGAAAATTGTTCCTCATCCTCCCTACGGCCCAGACTTGACTCTGTCTGATTTTTACCTCTTTGGTTATCTGAAGGCCCACCTGCGTGGTAAAACATTTGGTAGTGAGAAAGGCCTTATTTCCTGTGTCAAGCAATGGTGTAAAAGTCAATACCCAGAATTTTACCAAAGTGCATTTATATCATGGAAAGAATGTTGGGCCAGGTGTGTCACAGCTGATGGAGGCTACATTGCGTAGGCCGAATGTATAGCTAATTGTTCCAAGTATGTTCACAAAAAATTTCATACTCCTCCTGAAAAAAAGAGAGAGAGAGAGAGAGAGAGAGAGAGAGAGAGAGAGAGAGAGAGAGAGAGACGGCTACGCAAAACTTTTTGAATGTCCTTTGTAATTAAATGACAACACTTACGTAGTGTTATAAAAATGGGGAATTTTTATTTTAGAAAACCTACCTATATTGACTCGTCAATACTACACTGAAGTGCCAAAGAAACTGCCATCAGCATGCATATTCAAATACAACATGCAGAAGATGGCACTGTGGTCAGCAACGCCTATATAAGACAACAAGTGTTTGGCGCAGTTGTTAGATCGGTTACTGCTGCTACAATGGCAGGTTATCAAGATTTAAGTGCATTTGAATGTGGTGTTATAGTCACCGCACAAGCAATGGGACACAGCATCTCCGAGCTAGCGATAAAGTGGGGATTTTCCCGTACGACCCTTTCACGAGTGTACCATGAATATCAGGAATCCGGTAAAACATCAAATCTCCGACATTGCTGCGGTTGGAAAAAGATCCTGCATGAACAGGACCAACGACAACTGAAGAGACCCTTTCAACATGACAGAAGTGCAACCCTTCTGCGAATTCCAGCAGATTTTAATGCTAGGCCATCAACGAGTGTCAGCATGCGAGCCATTCCACAAAACATCATCGATATAGGCTTTCAGAGCCAAAGGCCCACTTGTGTACCCTTCATGACTGCACAACACAAAGCGTTATGCCTCACCTGGGCCTGTCAACACCAATACTGGACTGTTGATGACTGGAAACATATTGCCTGGTCAGACAAGTCAAGTTACAAATTGTATCAAGTGGATGGACATGTATGGATATGGAGACAAACTGATGAATCTATGGACCCTCCATGTCAGCAGGGGACTATTCAAGCTGGTGCAGGCTGTAATAGCGTGGGGTGTGTGCAGGTGGAGTGATAATGGACCCCTGATATGTCTAGATACGACTGGCAGGTGCACATATGTAAGCATCCTGTCTTTACCACCTGCATCCATTTATGTCTATTGTGCATTCCGATGGATTTGGGCAATTCCTGCTGGACAATGTGACACCCTACACATCCAGAATTGCTAAAGAGTGGCTTCAGGAATGCTCTTCTGAGTTTAAACACTTCCGCTGTCCACCAAACTCCCCAGACATGAACAATATCGAGCATATCTGAGATGCCTTTCAAGGTGCTGTTCAGAAGAGACCTACACCTCCTTGAACACCTAGAGATTTATGGACAGCCCTGCAGAATTCATTATTTCGGTTCCCTCCAGCACTACTTCAGACGTTAGTCAACTCCATGCCACGTCACGTTGCGGCACTTTTTCTTGCTTGCGGGGAAGGGCTACACTATATTAGGCAGGTGTACTAGTCTCTTTGGGTCTTCAATGTAATTTCAACCCCTTCAAAGTACACCCCTTGAGATGTAATGCATTTCCGTCACTGTTTTTCCAGTCTTCAAAGCACTTCTGCAACACAGTTCTGTGTATCGCATTTAGCTCTTTCAGTGATACTGTTTCTACATCTTCAGTGATGATAAGACATCATCTTTTACAGTTCTTTTCAGCTTGAGGCCAATGTGCAGGGAGTACAGGAGCTGATACATCACCACAATATAGTTTATGGTTCAAAATGCATGGACAAGAAGTTAAGTGTGAGCAAGCAGCAAGAATATTATCATAAAAAAATTTCCTTTAATCTTCCAAGTACTTCACAAAAATGGCATAGAATTTACACACAGCAGCCTTTACTGACCATAAAACCTGGTGGTAAAAACTTTCGGTGCACAATACTAATGAAATCCAAGAACACTGAAAGTAGAACCTACACATTACATTGAACTTCATGAGAGTTTTTGCACCTTAATTCCTCAGAAAGTGTTTCATCATCAGATATAACCCAAATGGCCTATCTGAATTGTCATGAACTACATTCAGCAGATCTTCAGCACCGTTGATTTGAATGGTTTGGGTCAAAATCCAACAATTTTAAATTAATTTTTCTGTCTCACATCTCATGGTCAAAACATGTGAAAAATTGCTTAGAATGAGCCAAATGACAGACTAACATCATAAGCATCCACACAAACAGTGATTCAACGACTTAATGACTACTTTCTTTACTTTTTTGATAGTGTTATCAGTTATTGATCTTAGACATCAAGAGTACAAGTCGCCAAGTCTGCCAGAAGATATGACACATGATCATACACAAAGAGGGTGCCACATGAGAAAACCAGCCTCCAAAGAGGCGCAACATAGTTACGGTCAGATGCCAAAGTATGTCATGGTTCCACCTAAAGGCATACAAATACTTCAAAAGTGAACATCCATATGCCAGATGCGGATATAAGTGGATGCACATCTCCACTCTGAATGTTTATCAATTGTTGGTTTGATGTATCAACACTGTGCCTCAAGACAGCATCAGGATTAACTACAGTTGCCACCCTGAAGACCCATCTGGATGTTCTAGTAGTAATGTTAGTCATCATTCACTATATTCAGGACTAGACCAGTGTTCAAAGATTAATCAGTACAAGTGCACAAAGTTAGGCATCATCTTCAACTCAAGTTACATAATTTATAATTTCATTTACCAAATTACTGTAAATTGTTGCTAATTTGTGTTGCCTTCAGTTTTATAATACTTTGCTTAAATATATTTGGCCCTGTGATAAGGCTGTATAGCTTGTGCATAAACGCAAACCATATCAATAACAGCACTACTTTGTTGTTCCTCTTGCCACATTTATGTTTGACACCAAAAGTATTGGTGAATAAAATACAAAAACCTGGCAACAGAAGTGATATAAAAAAAAAAAACTACTGATTATGAAAAACAGTGATGACAAACATTTTGCTTTGAGAACAAAAGAGTAAAAACCTGACAAGTGAACATGAACCTTCCCTAACAACATGATAGAAATTCTACCTTTAAACTAGTGTGGCAGTCTGAATATTATCTATTTTGGTTTCACTTAATTCCTTTTCACGAAGATATTTCAGAATTTCATATACTGTTCAGAATTTTATTTTTCAGAAAGGGCTCAACCATACAGCCCATTCTTCTTCTTCTTCTTCTTCTTCAAAAATCTCTACAACACAAGAACTTCTCGAGAAATGGCTATCAAAATTAGAACAGAAACAAGATGTTCAACAAAATTTCATGACACCACTGCCCTTTCTAGCTTTCAATTGGAAGATAGGATCCTGGATGATCTATGCCTCACTACTTAAGCACCATTTCATCATTCACAAATTATCAGGTAATGTTTAGTGAACAGCTTTTCTTCTTCTCAACACTGATGTGAAAATTTTCAAATGAACTCACAAGCTTTATCCTAAAGTAGATCTGGTGACAGATTAAAGATAATGTACAATTTTGTTTAGAAGCTCAAGCACCCATAGTAATACCCAGGCATAAATTTTTCAGGTGTTTTAAAACAAACACACACTCAAGGTTACGAAAAGCGGGCACCATAATTACAGCAGCTCCCTAGAAATGACAATTCTATATGAAAATGAGAAATGCAAAGAGTCTTACACTGACTAAACTGTAACATGGTTACTATGCACTCGCCTGATACCAAGTTAAAGAAAGACACCTCTTATTTTGACTAGTCCATAATTGCTGGAATGTTTGCCTTTAATCTGGGCGCATGAACAGACATTGCTTCCATCTGTTGAGCTGCAGTTCAAACCCACTAGTGTGCTCACAATAAGTCAACAACAGCCCACATGGTCAGGTCACGAAAACGAACATCTGTCACAGCAACAAGGCACGAAAAGGGAACATCTGTTTGTAAACATTCAACAGAGGGAAATTATGGTCGTGTGCATGCTGTAATATTACTCAACAGCATTAAGACTGTTTGTTCATAAATGAACAAAGCACATACTGTAAAGAGAAAATTCATAAATATGAATTGTGTAACACAAAGCACATCAGACAATATAACAAGACATCAAAGCACATATATTAGTAAAGAAATACTTGCACTACAAATGATGTCCAAGATGAACACAAACAGATAAAAATTTATGTGCAAAGAATAAAATGAATACTATCTTTTCAGCTAACAAGTAATGGAGGGAGAGACAGAGGGAGGAAGATTGAGTTTAACATCCCGTCAACATCGAGGTCATTATAGATGGAGCACAAGCTCAGATTGTATCCAGGATGGAGAAGGAAATCAACCACGTCCTTTCAAAGGAACCATCCCACCATTTGCCTGATTTACGAAAAACACAGAAAACCTAAACCTGGATAGCTGGACGTGGGTTTGAACCATTGTCCTCACAAATGTTAGCCCAGTGTACTAACCACTGCTAACAGTAAGGTTTTATCTGTGACACGGAATTAATGAAGTGCCACTGAAATTTCAATCTAACATGGGATTGTCCATTTCTCTTATCTATCTATGGCACGGAGAAAAAAACAGGTTCACAGAAATTAATTTAATTTCTAAGTTCACTATTTAGCTACAGCGACCAGCAAAGATCGGTCAATGGGCAGTTCATAATTGATCTCGCAAAGAAGCTATTTACAGGACAGACCAGAACCATAGCAGTAAATTTGCACTAAGCAACAAATTTACTGAATCTTAATTTATTCAATAAACTAGGCTTCATAATAAATGAGTGGGCAAATCAGATCCATGCTGATGTTTCTAACAAAAAGTTAGAAACGTATGACACCATTCTTCTGAAGCAATAACTAGCATTAAAAATTACTAAGTGCATATCACCATTTACTAGATGTCAATGAGCAACATCAACTGTTGTTGAACAAAAACCTAAAGGTAAATTATGGATTTCCGGTGATTTTAAGGTGGTGATCAATGAACAACCAAATATTGATTCTTATCCAATTCAAACAATGGAAAAATTAATGTCTCAATTACCTGGCAGTTTATATTTTGCAAAACTAGATTTGATGGAGGGTTACTTACAAATACCTGTGGATGATGAAACACAGAAATTCGTGTGTCATTAATACAATGTTTGGACTTTATGGAGCCAAAAGATTACAATTTGGGATTGCCAGTACATTAAGTTTGTTCCAGCAATACTTTGAACGATTAATTAGGAAAGCACCTAACACTGTGAACTACCTCATGGATATCACTGTCTCAGGAGAAACTCCTGAAGAGTTACTGAGCAGTTTGGAATGCATATTTAAGATTTTACGAGAAGCCAGTTTAAAATATACAAAAGGAAAGTACATCAATACTTAGGATGCATTCTGTCACAACATGACATCTGGTCAACACCACAACACATTAGAACAATTAAGAATCTTCCAGCTCCCAAAGATCTTGAGCAGTTATGTCCTGTTCTAGGACAAATTACTTATTCCAGAAAATTCATTACACATGCCTCATCCCTATGAACTGCTTCACAAACTGTTGCATAAGGGAACAAAATTAATATGGAACAATGAATACTAACATACATTTCACAAATTAAAATTAAAGTTACTAGATACCAAGTGTCTCAACACATATGATCCAACTAAAACAGTAACCAATGCAGCAGATGCTTCTGAATAGGGATTAGTGCAGTCTTATCACTTGAGACTTAACTTGGTCTAGAAACGCTGATTGTGTTTGTGTCCAAAATGCTAACTATTGCTCAGAGGAATTATAGTCAAATCAAAAAGGAACCTCTTGCTGTGGACAAAAAGTCCCATGAATACATCTACAGTCAAAGACTCATTCTACTAATGGGTCATAAGCCACTGATGGCTATAACAGTACCCAATAATATGGGTCCTTCTAGGACAACACAATGCTTACAGCAACGCACACTGCTTTCATCAAACTACAATTATGAAATATAACTTCCTGGTAGATTAAATCTGTGTGCCGGACCAAGACTCGTCCCGAGTTCGAGTCTTGGTCCGGCGCACAGTTTTAATCTGCCAGGAAGTTTCATATCGGCGCACACTCCGCTGCAGGTGACAATCTCATTCTACAATTATGAAATAGTTTATAGATACATACTGAAACACATGAACACAGATTTGCTATCATGGCTGCCAACATAGGACAAGAATTTCAATTCTTCTGCTGATGCATGTTTTGCTTTGGATATTGTATGTCAAGATACAGTTGAAAATTTTCCACTGAATGGCTAACTTGATAGCAAAACTAGAGTGAGAAGATCAATTACTACCCAAAATAAAACAACACATTCAATCTGTGTGGTCTTTAGATAAAAAGTTAAGCAATCAACCAGAAATTAAATCATATTGGAGTACACATGAGTGTCGATTGCAGAAGGGCTAAAACAAAAAGCACTTCCAATGCTACAGCAATGCCACTTGGGCATAGTAAATACCAAATACACTGCCAGTGGGCACTGATATTGGAAAAAACTTACGTAAAGACATAAATGTGATGCTGGCTAAATAATACTAAATAATAAAAAATAACAATCAGCTTCCCCACAGCAATATTTTCTGTGCCAAGTCATCAGAACCGTGGTCATATTTATACAGGTTATGCTGGGCCATTTTTAGGAAGCTACTGTCTGATTGTCAACAGATGCATTTTTTAAATCTCCCTGTATGATAAAATGTCACACATAACTTCTATGGAAACAATACAAATGGTATATTATATTTCAAAATTGCACCCTTTTACCCCAAAGCAAACAGACTCACTGAGAGATTTGCAAGAACACTGAAATCTCACATGACAAAGCTAAAACAGAAGAACAGTAAGTGTAATCCATTAGGCCTATTAATTTTCCTTTCCCAGTACAGAACCACTCCATATGAAACACAACACCCAGCAGAAAAATTGAATGAAAGATAGCAGTATACTCTAATGTCAGTCCTAAAGCAACGTGCATCCACAGACCCAGCATACAGAAAGGTTGACAACAGGAGCAACAGGTTACTCATTTTACATGCTGGCCCAAGTGATACAAACACTCAGAAATATAATGCACAGAGTCCAACTAGTAATTATGTCACATCAAGACACAGAAACCATATGAAATCAGACTGCCTGCATGGATATACAGACATAACTCCTACACAGTTTTCATTAAAAGGCTCATTTGAATCCAATGCTGCCAACTGTCTTGGGGATCAACAGCTGCAGCTAACAGTCACATTTGGTTCTTCCATCAACATCGGGACCCGCTGCAGCAAACTGTCAACATTCCAGTGTAGACAGCATACCTCACTGCCCAGACAAAGATATGCATGCTGACATGGAGGATTAGTTCAAACAACTTTCCATCATCCATGCTTTGTGTACGATTTTTCCTTGGATGCCACAAGCAAATGCAAAATTTAATGCCAATTCCTCAAAGCATTTTTTCCTGGAAGTTTAAAGTAGCTGAACATATCAATGTATGTGCAACCCTTTCAATGGCCAAAAATAAAATAAGAATCAAAAAACATGAAATATGATTAACAATGCTGAAATGTCAGAGACAAAGATACCAATGTAAAGAAAAATTCTGACAGTTAATTTCTTTTGTCAAAACTGTATACAGTTGTCACACAATGAGCTAACATGGAGATTCAGTACCAATTTAGATGGTAACTAATAATGTTAACATATATGGAGTGTGGAGAATTAGAATTTGCCCAGGGCATTATTCCACATTTATTTTACAGACTGCAATCTTACATAGAATGGCACATGATGAATTTTTATTTGCAGAATGAATCCATCAGCCTCTGGCAAGTCTGATACCACAATCTTGTGTCCATGTAAGATCATTATCCTTAACATTTTTTCTTTGTTCTGCTTTCAGAAGTTGCATTCTCTCCATTTGGTTCAGGTCTTAAGATGCAGATGCAAATGTTATTTTATGGACTTCCAAGAAACGATTAAAACAGCCGCAGACTACCACTTAAAAACAATTCCAAGAAACGATTAAAACAGCCACAGACTACCACTTAAAAACAAATTATTATATCAGAACACTTGCCGAAGTATGCATCTGGGTTGAAGACTGCTTGACATTTAGCAATTAGTTCTTGACAAAAAGCCATACACACCCATGCTTGTAATGTGAAGTGTAATAAGGACTGTACAGCGCATCAGACCAATTTAACATCTTATATTTACCATATACTGAGACTGCAAACTAGCGAAGTAAATAGAAAAGGCATAGTACACATCAAATCAGGTAAGCACAGAAAAAATCTTATCTTGATAGAGTCAGACGTTCACAAATTCAACAAATGTTAACAAATTCATTCAACAAATGTTAACAAATTCAACAAATGTTAAAATTCAGAAAGTGTGTGTACCGAGACCACTACTCTCATATAAATTACCTTCTTCAAACTATTGACAAGAAATGGGTACTTAAATGTTTTGCACAACTCTGGAGGATCACTTACAAAATCATTCCGCCACAGAAGGTGCGTGACACTGTGACCACGCAACTTCAGCTCATATATTTCTTTAACAATTGACCATATAGTTTTAATTTTGTTCTAAGATCTCTCTATTCTTTTGATGTAATGCATTGTTTTAGCTTGTCTGGAGATATAGACGAGCATTTTGTTGTATCATCTGTAGTGAAATTCTCTAGTTTATCTGTAACTGTCCCTAATATCATGATACAACTCATCCTTTCTCCCACGTGATACCCTAATACCATTAGTTATCTGAACTGGTTATTTCTAAGACAGCATTTCTCTCTGTGATTTTTGATGGAAAAGAACTGTCAAGGAAAGTAATGATAGTTCCTAGAAACATGTCATATTTCTTATTGAAGATGCTTGTACTGTAAACTTCTTGCTAAATGTGTCCTTCAAGATTGGCTTAAACTGAGTGCACTGCAAGGAGAGCCATATCTCTAAATTTTTTGTTTACTGTCTTGGTATATGACACTTCCTTGATTCCTTTCAGCATTACTGTATGTGCATCATAATCTGACTACACATTGCTATTTTTTTTAGTGTGGCCCTCACTCCTACAGAATCTATGGAAATACCATCTATAATTTTATTAAAGTTTATATGTACTGTAGTTTGAAAAGACAGTGTTTGCATCAGGTTGTATGACCCAAGTAGGGCCAGCAACCTTTTTTTTTTATTTTTAAAATTTTTCTTTACAGAAGAGAGAATCAGTTAAGTCAATATTGAAAGTCCCCAACAAATTTAACTAGCTGTCTTTTTTATGGACCGGACTTAACACCGTGTCAAATCTGGAGAGGAAAATCACGCTGTGAAATGTGTTGGCACCTGAGTTTAGATCTACTAACAGATCATCTACTTTATCTCTAATTTCCTCATATTTCAATGACACAAATATGTATAGTCAACAAAGAATGTTAATCTATTCAAACAAAATCAAATCTCAAACTATGCAAAACACCTTCCAAAGAAAAACTTTAAAATGACAAAACAAATTGGAAGTCACGAACAAAAAAATTTAAGAAACAGAAAAACAGTACACAATTCACTACTACACAGGAAATAACAGCTTTACTAAGTTATCCTCTATTTGTATCACATAGTTCATTGGGATTTAGTTCCTTCACTTCTAATTCCTTTCACTTTTTACTTTGATTCCATGATACTATTCAGTTGAAGATGACATAGATACTAAATCAACTGTGAAATTTCTAAAGAATGCGAACATTTCCTCAGGATGAACTACAATTTATGTTGTGTATTGCAATAAAAAAAAAGAAGTGTGATTGTTCTCCTTGTCTTCCAAGTACGTTATCAGACAGAAGTTTAATTTCCTAATGTAACAATGATAACAGGTGAAAACTGCCACGTTCCATTTATAATAGAGAAAAGTGTTTCCTAAGTTTGGTGCAAATGTCTGTATTGGATAAAACTTTTATAAAAGGGTAAAAGTGAAAGATTGAATCCACTCTCTGAATCCCACCACTTGATTCATGATTTATCTGAATTTTCTCTCCCAACTTTGAAAGAAAGCAAATCAGGAAACATATCCCACTTTTTCAACTTGAGTTCTTATGAGGAATGCCAAAGGAACCATTCTAGGATTCCCCAGAAGTTTTATTTAGGTTTAACCTGCACCATTTTCACCTGTTGCTTCTATTCACACACAGCTTCTAGAACATCAGTCGTAAGGTCTCAAAGTTTGGAATTCACCATTATTTATATCAATGAACCACCAGGATGAAGAAATTTGTATGGAAGATTAATCAGTTGTTTTGGGATGCATTCTATTTTCTTTAGTAGGTGGATGTCACTGAGGTTTAGTCTTATTATGAAAAGAAAAGAAAAATATACCATTATTAACTGAAGATACATAAAGTCTACACACAAGTCACTGGTCATATTTGGGACTTCTTTAATAATTGTCCGTTTTAATCACACTTTGGTGTATAATTTATAGTATTAATTGGTTCTGGCTTTCTCCCATCATCCAGTCTATTAAAACAAAATTGAAAAACATTAATAGCTTCAATTGACTTAGGCTTCGTATACAGAAAAAAATCTAATAGTATTTGCAGAGGATAATATGGCTGACAACCATAACATACTATTAAGAGTATGCTGATACAAAGCTTTTCTTCAATAAACACTAAATATGACCATGAGCTAATGGATCCCCTCTTTAGCTGAGGTGTCATCCAACTGCCACATGGTTCAGTCCCCAACACTGTCAGTTTTTTTATCTTTGTCAGTTGGAAGCTACCTGAACAAGAAGTAGAGTTGGTGTGTTAGTTGAAGGCCCTCAACAGATCTGTACTTTTATTTCACTCTTCAAACTACCGTATGGTGTGTGTCAGAGAGTATACATTGTGGCAATATTATTTTATTTTCTTCCTGTTCCATTCACGGATGACACATGGGCAGAGTGACTGTCAGTATCCCTCTCTAAATGCCCAAGTATTTTAAGCTCTTAGTCATAATACAAGACACATGTTGTAGAAAGTAATAAGTTTCTTAATTACTGGAACATAGTCACATGGGATATTCAGAGTACGGCTCTTAAAGATGAACAACCACATTCTTACAGTGACTATCTTAGAGTTCATTGCATATATCTGTGACACACTCATGCTGAACAAACAAACCTATGGAAAACTGTACAGGTCTCCTTTTAATCTTCTCTATCTATTCTATCGAGCTGAGTTGATAATGATCCAATACCAATGTACAATGCATATGAATGGGATAAATGAGGACTTTTTAATCAGTTTCCCTCATACATCAATTGCATTCCCTTGATTTTATCAACAAATCTTGGTCTGGCATTTGCCTTACCTTCTCCGTGGATAGATTTGTTTGGCCTGTCTATCTCATCTCAAACCACTCTGAACAGATACTCCAAGATATCTAATTGTTGTGATTAATTGCAGTGATATCTATGTCTATGTGTATAAACGGTATAGGACTTTAGATTCACTTTCAAATATTTCATTACATTACTTTATGTGTAAGAGCACTTAGTAGTTTGCCAGAAACCCTTCAAATCCAACTGTATACCAGTTTGAACATTCCATAAGCAGAATATGGCAATTGCTTTGTTTCTCTCTCATTTTAAATATAATATGAAAAATAGTTTTTTTTTTCAGAACTGAGGAGTTGACAATTATAAGCTCTACAAAAATAATGGAACTATGCAATGTAAAGCACTTATTTGTAAATTGTGAAAGGCCATAAATGTGCAACATCTACAGTCATTGCTCTTCCACTGCATGAGAGTAGGATGATCAAATTAAAATCTTAAACCTAAAACTAAGGCTGGAGTCAAGACACACACCTCATCTGAAATACACACAGATTCCCATTTAAATGTACTACTGTCCACTAAATGTGTTCCATTCAAACATGACAAATTGAAATTTGGTCACCATAGACACCATAACAAGAAGGCCTTTCCATCAATTAAAGGAAATTATTTTCTACATTGAAAACATTTATTGTGACTTTATATGGACATTCTGACTCAGCAGTAGGAGGAATGCCATATCAAATCATATGTATCACCATTCACAGCTCTTGCTGTCTCTCACCTACAGCCATATCTTCCCACTGTGAGCGAATCAACTGAATAAAAGAATTGTAGCTAGCAGGGGACTTGCATTATGTTCAATTTCATCATCCTAACAGGGTCTCACTGTCTGGTCTATCAGCTTACTATCTATCCCTTATTCTCATGTGTCCTGATATGCTGATATGCATCCAAATGCAGCCTCCTATACCTGTTGTTGTGTGCGAGAAAGGATTCCCATACGTTCTGCACTTTTTTTCTGTAGGGTACATATGCCAAAGGATCTGAGGAGCACTAAGAGAATTTGAGCAGATGAAAGATTTATTCCTCTATCATGTCACAATGGCTACACTGCATTCAAGATCACTTGTTGCAGGCTGATGGGCAAATTAATTTTTCACAAACAAAACAGACTGAATGCAGCTCCTTGTGATGGGCATGATACTGTCCATAACTAGTGCAAAATAGCCTTTCAATGCTGTCTTGGGGAACACAGTTCACTTATTCAAAGTGATTGACAAGACCTTACTAACTTTGCATCTAGAATAATGTGACGAGAGGAAGGTCTGTAAAACTATAGTATGTACTACTACAAAGCTAAAAATAATTCTGGGCTTCTTCAGTAGCCAGCATAGCAAATGGCTCAAACCTTGAGTTAAGGCTGATATTTGTTCCACTTCAAGTGCCACGAGGTAATATTTTGAGCAGATCCAATTTAGCCTCATCCCTTAAAGACATTTTTTGAAAGCCTGTTAAATGACTGGACAATTAATAGTGAGTCTGGAATGACAAGGATCCTATACACCAAACACACCATGAAGCTGCTGCTGCTGCTGCTGCTGCCGCCGGGAGGCAAGAAGCAACTACCAAGCCTCAGCACAGAAGAGGTTACGTACGCGACTGGTCCTGTGAGTGCCTGTAGCCCAACTAATATCTTCATAGTGAAAGTGTCGATGACCTTGAGGTGTTTATGTTTCACTAATCCATACGTCAAGCAGGTGCCAAATCTTCTGCAAATGAATAGTAGTGAAATTTAAATCCTTACTGTGGACCCATTTTTTTTGCTCAACCAAGAAAGATAATGCTTCACAATTAATTTGGATACATGAACAGTCTCTGTAGAGACACTGACGGAGCCATCCACAAATATTGTGCCTACATGTAGTGTCCAACAACTTATCAAAAACTATTAGACAATGTGACAGTTTACAATTAATTCCAAGATCTTTCACACACAGGGGTTCATGATGACACATAGGTAACTACTGGAAGAAGTGGACCAGAATTGCCAGCCTTCACAACTTAGGAAATTCACTTGTCTGCTAAGGTGTACTGTAAAGTTCCAGCAGAACAATTTCCTTTCCTTTGTCTCCAACGTGTCACATCATGCTTCACTTGATTTGGCTGATTTGATTCAGCACCAAAGACAGTCCTCACAACAACTCAATGCTGGCAATAAGGTGGCAGATCTTAGCAGAATGCTCTGCTATTGTCTAGGCCAGGCCTTCCCAACCTGTGGTCCGCAGACCCCTTAGGGGTCCGCCGGCTCTTTCTATGGGGTCCGCGGCCACCTTTCATCAAATCGTGTAAAATAATGAGTAAAATTACTGAATAAAAATGTGAAAATCAAATTCATCACTTTTTTTTGTGTGTGATCCCCAAGCAGCCTTTGCGGTTCCTAAGTGAGAACGCATACACAGTTTAGCGCCGGAGAATACGGCTTCTCTGATCGACTGTTTAGCAACAATACGGTGGTCGTTTGTGCGGCGGCTCACGGCGCTAGATGCGCTGAAACCTTTTACGCATGCGCGGAGCGAGCTCTGTCGACCAATCACAGCGCTCGCTGGCACGTATGCGGTCGCAGGCATCATTAAATGTTAAACTTGCTTTGTCAGTGCACTACCTATTTTATAAGTCGATTTTTGACCAGTTTATTACTTCTAACATGGATCGATGGCTGAAGTGAGGATCACTGAAGAAGGGTGCAGTTTCTCCATTGCCTTCACAACAAAGGAAGTTTCCAGTTAAAATGAATGAGGAGGGAGGACGACCAAAGGAAGACTTTACAAACATTTGAACATTTTTCTTTGGATTTCACGAACCCCCCCTTACACACACACACACACACACACACATGCACACGCACACACGACTGTTACGAAATTTTCATGCTCCTTACACAGCAGTAGCCAAATAGTGGAAGTGAACAGACCATAAGCAGCAGCTTGTCAACAGCGAACAGTTTGGACATGACGTTGATTGCTCTTGGAGGAAGACAGCTCCATCGTGTGAAATTTCAATTACCAAGTAATTTTAATCAGGCTATAGTGTTTTGAATGAAGTGAGTAAATCCACTAGTAAGTGTCTGGATACAATGGGAATTCAAATTGGATCGTTAATTTCAAGTTGTTTTCATTCATCTCTAAACCAAAGACTATTGATACTTCAAGGGGGGGGGGGTCATTGGGAACATGGCACTTGCATTAAGAAGCTTTCCGTTCCCATGGGTTTCGCCCTGAAATTTAAAGTTACTGTGCTCTTGACTGACTAGGGGTCCGCCATGGATTTTCGACTGAAGAAGGGGTCCACCAGCTGAAAAGGTTGGGAAGCCCTGGTCTAGGCAATATTTCCGTTCATGCTAGAAGACACCAGTTTAGTATGGTGATACAGGTGGTCTACTGTGTATCTTGGAAATACTCCTGATAGTTTCCCATATTAGCTAGTGGAGCAGTCGATATGGTTCTGGAACACTCACCACAAACATTTCTCAATCTCTTTAAAGGAGGTACTCTCAGCTTCCCTCTACTCGACTCCATACTCCATTACTTCTACACTTCAGACATGTCTGACAACACAAGTGTGGAAAAGTCTGATGGTTTTCTACCCACACTTTCAGGTTTATAATAGTTTGACGTTTTCTTTCGCATGACTATAACGGCACAGAAATATTTTAATGCACTGCTTACTGGATCTTTTGCTGCTTTGTTGCTTGTTTCTGGTTTGTTAGTAGTTTCAGGGTTTTGTATGACTGGTCTGTTGGCTAGTGGCATGGAGAATGGCTGCTTACAAGTGCACTTGAAAGAGTTCCATCAGGGAATACAATTCTGCTGTACTTTTGTGCATCCAGATACCATCATGTATGATGTGTCTGAATGTTTTCCACAATATCTGTTATTCCATCTCCTCAGTGACATTTACATTCACAGCTGATGATTATGTCCACTGCATACAGTGCTTCTGGGAGACAAATTGTTTAGTAGTGATGTACTTTGGCGTTGGTGGGATGAGATTTCTTGTTTTAAATATTCCAGATGGTTGTGTAAACTTCACACAATTTTTTGGATGAGTTATATTACTTATTTTGTCATTGAAAATGTTCTCGATAATTTCACCAAAGTATTTTGTGTGCTGACTTTGCGTCTTATGCCTGTTTTTATTTCAAGTGTTTCAGAGATGTTGCACATTAATTTTAGTTTAAAAGATTGTGTTTGTTAAAGCGTGTTGCATTTAGTTAGCTTTTTTTTTTACCCACACCACTTTCATGCAGTATATTAAACAGTATAGTACAGTCACTCAGGTCACGGCTTTTTAAAAAATGACATACGTGACAACATCCCTAACTGACTGCAGTCCTGTAGTATCATCTTCAGGTTTCACACATGTTCCACATAAGGTCAAACCCTGTGGAAAACCTGCCCAGTATTCAACTATCTTCTATTGTGTCTGTTGCTCTAACCCGGAATGAGGGCACAAAAAACTACTTTGTAAGCAATGTGCAGATGAGACAATTGTCCATAGTTTTTTGGATTTGACTTATCTTTTTTTGTGCGGAAGGTGAATCAAAATAGTTTTCCAATCTACTACATCACTCTCCCACATTGATAGCTTGTAGTCTGTCAACCACAATTTTGCCTCCTATCTCTAGCATCTCAGCAACTCTGTGTGTTAATTATGTTATTTTATTAATTGAAATTACATCAGTAATAATTGATTGATATAGGCCTATTTAAATAATTTTTGAAGTACTGGAATAAATTCATTCCAAAACAAGGCAGAGTGAGAGTTGTTATGAAGTACTGTCAGTAGAAGCAAAAAACACACTATATGTAACTGGAATATGGATAGCACTTAACACACAGGAAACAGCAGTTTGTTTAGACTTCGTAAAAAAAGAAAAATTATAATACAGAAATGAAATTTGCTGAAGTGCTGCTTTCTAGTATTGTGCCAGTGATTATTGTCTCAAGCAAATTAAATGACAGAAGCAAACACACACTTTCTTTAGGCTCCAGAATGAAGTAGTGCACTTTCCATGTAGAACGCCTACACTTAGTTTCATACTGGTTTTGCATCATTTGCAGATGGGGGAAAAAAAGGAAGAGCAGGGGGCTGACAGCACTGCAGAAGTTGTCAGGCAAATTCTGTATGATGACTTGTAGAAAGCAAGTGTAGATGAACTGTTAACCCTTATTGAAAGCAGTGGTATCAAAACCCTAAACTGTTCTGTACGTTACTGTGGGAATTTCCTTAGATGATTAACAGCAGCATACATTAAAAGTGTTGTGGAAATATAATCCTGAAACTGATGTGGCACAAACATTCTACATTTCAAGCATTATTAAGAACTAAAAAATGACATAGTTTTCATTTGAATAAATCATTGCTTTGTTCCAGATGTATAGGGTTCTAAATACCTTGATGCTTTTTGTCCAGGTCTCCTCGGACACTATTAAATAATTACAGCAGACTCAGGACAATGTAGCTGCAAATACATAATGTTCCTTTAATTGATGCTCTAATGATGTACTATTTCACTTGCTGTACTCCACATGGACTAGGTGCTTCTCATCTTATGTTGTGTTTAGGTGGACTCAAGAAATGCTGAATTCATTATGGGTGCCTAAAAAGGAAATATAGTCCTCATAAAAGTGGTTTCGGCTGAGGGTAAGCATGTAAAGGGCCAGATGAGTTGGCTTTTTATGCAAGGAGAGGATGAGCTTTAAGTTTATTAGTGGAGCTGTATTTCTTCATTTTCATTGTAAACTTTAGGTGTTGTGAATACTATTACATTAATCTTTCATGGGCATCACACCAGATACACATAGGTAACTGTAAAAACATCTTGACATTAATTGGAGTCCTGTCCAAATTGATTTGTGTTTATATTAGAGTTACAAAAGAAAAAAATCTCTTTTTTTTCTGTTCATTTGCATAATTATTTTTGTGATTGTTTCACCAAGGTCAGACTGGACAGTGATACAACAGAAATGCATGGTATTGTTTCTGCACAATAGAACTGGAAGCCATGGGAAAGGGTCCAAGCAAATACCCTTCAGATGGCACCTTGAAGCTGGCTTTCAGCCAAGACTACAGACTGGGAGCTATACCAAAGGCAGAAGTTGACATACAGCATGTGGGTGACCAGTGCTCTGATAGAGGTCACCAACTTATTGATGGCAAGGAGGAAGAGTAACACTCAGCATGGAGCCCTCTGGGCCACCGTTTTCTTGGAGCAATGGTGAGCTGGGTGATTGACCAACTCTAACCCAAAACAACCAGTGAGATAAAAACTGCAAAATAAAAATCTGGAGATAGACTCGAAAGCCCAAGTCATGGAGGTTGAGTAAAATGGCATGGTGCCAAATGGTGTCATATGCCTTACGTAGGCTGAGAAGACTGCAATGAGGTGTTGGCATTTAGAAAAAGTCTGTTGGAGTGCTGTTTCCCACCTAACCAGATGGACCCCTGTAGCTCATACTTTCCAGATATCACAATGATAGGGGGACAGAAGGCCCCATGATTTTAGAACTCAAAATAAATCATTGGGTTACCATCCATCATCTCAAGCAGTTTGCAGAGCATGTTGCAGTCAGTAGATGTCAATGGACGTTTGGTTTTGCGTCTGGTTTACGGATTGAAAAGATGATACTATCTAACCACTACAGAAGCAAAATAGTTTCTAGTCAAATATAGTTCAGGACTCAGAAGATAGCGACTTTGAGTAATATTCAGATGTTGGCTCATCTGATTATGAACTGAATCAGGGCCTGGAACCATATTGTGTGACGAGTCAAGAGACTGAAGCAGTTCCCTGTCAATGAATGGCTGATTGTATGGGATGATTCTCATTAATGTTTAAAAACTCCTGACAAGCTGTAGATGATGCTGAGACAAGTAATTTTATATAAAACATATGCAGCCATAAATGTCAGGAAATACCCCAAAAGCGGATGGAAAATTTTGAACACGTGCTTTCACCAGACGACTTACCTCACCATTTGTGCAGTGGTTGGTCTTGGTGATCCTACCCTTTCTGGTTGGGAACAATGCTATACATCAATCCGCTAGTGTATTCTGTTTGCATTCTTGCATTACCCAATGTGATACAGTAGAGCTCATGGTAGTGGTAATATAACATTGTGATGAATCAGTTTACATTTACGAAAATAGAGTACCCTAGCAGAGCAATGTGTAGTGCAGACCCTACCAACGAGGATAGGATTGACAAACCCACTCCCCACTTGCTGCACTTGTGGCAAGGTACATCATCTGGTGACATCACACATTCAACATTTGTCATGCACTTTTGAGATATTTCCCAACATTTGTTGGGAAATATAAGGCACATTCCCATGTGCCTTATATTAAATTATTTCAGTATCCTTTACATCACTTTGGGGGTTTTTAGGCATTAATAAGAATCACCCTTTATAATTTGGCTTGACAGAGGTAAAGGATGGGAGGATGTCTTCAACTTGTCTTCATGCATTTCAAAGGTTGCCTGGTAAGAACAGGACACCAATGAATTCACAAAGTGGTTCACAAGGCATTTGGCAAGAACTGATCCATCTGTAGATATACCAACATGAAGGAGGAGGTCTGGGACAATTCATCTCTGGCAGCCCAGTAGACTATGGTGCTTGGCCCATACTTGGTATGGAGAGGCATATGTTCCTAAGAGGGAGATTTAACACTCCCAACATTTCTTCTTACTGCAGTTAATTAGATGGTAAGCTTTAGCATGGAGCTGCCTAAAAGATGATGTGGGGCTGTGAAGGATGTCACATGGGACAGTGCAGGGCCCTTTGACAATCATGAATAGCTGTTGCAATGTCTCTGGCCCATCATGACAAAAGCAGATAGCAGAGTGGACCTGCAGAAAGGCAGACAGGAGTTCTAGCAGTGCGAGCGATCACACTGGAGATTGGAGTAGTCTCCCACAACCTCATCACCAATGCTATCTGACAGAGGAGATGAAGGTGACTTCAGAGGTTCTTTGAAGAGCCCACCATATTATGTGGACCATTACGCAGTGACAAGGAAGTGACAAGATCACCGGAAAGTGGCCACAGTCACGAAGATCGACATACAGTGAACACTGTAGCGAAGCCACGGCATTGAGAGAAGAAACTGTGAGATCGATAGTCGAAAAGGTGTCATAAGTGGTACTATGAGTACAGTCATTGTGGAGAGACACGTCAGGATTGGAAAGAAGCTGGTCAGCCAGAAGGTCCCTGCCAGATGAGGTGGCCCTTCCCCACAGTGCACCGAAATCCTCAAGTAGGTGAAAGGGAGGGAGAGTTGTTCGATTAAGGTGGTAATCTCAAAGTAAGAAATTGCCCTGCCTTGAGGTAAATAAACATTACAAACGGTTATAACTTGTGTTTTTTGCATCACACTGCTCTTGCTTTCAATGCGCTATGGAGGGGAATCCACTCACAGCATTTGTGTGAACAAATGTGGAGAACCCTCCAGATGCTCTCTTGGGAATGCTCGGTAACCTCGAAGGGTTGGAGAATCATCATCAGTGAAGTGTTTGTTGGAGAGCAACATAGATCACATAACAAGAAGAAATTAGTAGTTGTTCTGGTAGGTAATAGTAATATGTACTGCAAGTATATTAGATCACCGCATTGTGGGTGTACCACTTAGGTGTAAAGGGGACAGAACAGGTCAAGCCCCAGGATCACTGTCTGTCACTGGTGTGGGTGAACAACGACAAACATTAGTTTGGAGTGTGATGATGTACAGAGAGGATCTGCCGCTGCTGGAGGTCAACCAGAGTAGACTTCTCCCAAGATTTCTTCTTCACAACTTTTGCCAGTCGAGAATCTTGTGAGGACTTATGCACTGTGGGTGTAGGAACAGAAGAACACTGGGCAGCCCTGGGACCCACAGTACATGGCTCCCTCAGCCACTGGTTGGTGTCAGGTTGCTGGTCTGCAGATGTCTGGGGAGAGGGATTTCAGAAGGAGCCAAGTCTCAATTAACACTGAAGGCGTATGCTGCTTTTCCAGCTAGATGCTGGGAGTGGTTACCAAAGATGGTGCTGCAGGTGCCACTAGAGAGGGCAACTGATTGCCCCCACAGTCAAGTTTATTTTGGTGACTAACAGAGGTCAAGAAGTAGGGAGTAAATACGTTGGCAGGTACTAATGATGACCTTGTCACAGTAGTGGCTGAAGCTGAGACTGCATACAAATGATAATATTTTTTTGAATTCCAAATTATGGGAGGTAATTCTGGATCTTGCATTTCTTGATTACAGCAGCACTCTTCAGGGAACAGGAAGGATGGTCGCTGCCACAACTGACACAGACAGGTGGTAGCACATGTGACATTTTTGTGAAGTGACTGGCCACAGTCTTCACAAATAAGGTCATGTGTACACTGGGAAGACATACACCCAAGCACTGGCATTTAAAGTGCGAAATATGGCTTCGGATGACAGCAGTAAATCATATTTTGACTTCCTCTGGAAGTTAATTCTGCTCAAAAGTGAGGATAAATACGCCAGTGTCTACTTTGCAGTGAAACAGGCCTCGATGCACATGACATACACAATGGATCCATTGTCTCTCCACGTGTTTTCACAGCTCTTCTTCCATCTACAGCATTAGATCCCGGTGAATAACTAATCACTATACCATGTTTAGGTTCTTTGGGATGTTATGGTAACAGGTACATTACCAAGTAGATTTGCAATGTTATCTACAAAGAACATTGACACAGAAAAGGACACTGTTCACGTACACACCAGGAGCTGACAGGAGTAGTGTCTGCAAGTCACATGGTTTTGTTTTCCTCCCATGGCATGGCCAAGGAGAGTAGGTTTCTAGGGTTGCAATGATCTACCCTACACTGAACTGCGGTCAGTCTGAAGAGATTATCAGAGCCTCATGGCCATCACCTGATAGCTTTGGTTATTTTATGAATTCAAATACTTGCTATGGTGCTGCCTACTCCAAACAAAGTGCCATTTAGCCAGAGCAAAGGTCACTTGGTGTAATGGCCAGTGCTCAGTGGCATGGTGCCCCCAAGAAGACAGGCATCCACTCCTCAACATGCCTGGGGAAGTGACAGCTTGGGCACCCACAGTATGATCCCTATGTTGTCAGGGGCAAACACTGTATGGGTACCTGACGACCCTTACATGGATTAAGCTTAATGGCACGAGGAGAACTAAAAAATTGTATGTTCATTAATGTTAACACTACTTATGTATACATATTCCGTAAACTAATTTGTTCCGCATCATTTCGATAAAAGAATCATTCAAATGATCTATGGAACACGTAATTAATTATTATTAAATTTTCTATGTAACACGTAACTTACTGCCACAAGTGAACTGGGTGAGCTTTCCATCAGGGACTGCACATTCTGTAAAAGAATTTTGAAAAGGTGGATGTCAAACCCAGATGTGGAGACTGATAACTGAAATATATGGTGTAAAATGAAAGGAACAAAGTGAGAAAAGCCATAACTGACATCCTACAAGTATGTTAGGTTCTCAGCAGGAAATCTAATAGAGAATAAGTCTGAGAAAAGATATAGTCATACAGTAAAACTGCTGATGTGGGGATGCACAAGTTCTTGGCAGATTTATAAGGAAAATGGACAACTACCAATCTCAGTGCTAAATGGAAGTTAGCTAATGTCAGAGGAACTAGTAAATGCGTACACAACCCACGATGTGTATATTGCTTACTGGAGACACTTAACTGCTCACTGAACCCATGCTCTGCTCAACTAGTCAGCTGGTAAACAAGAGCAGTAGTGAGTTCATTATTCAGCTCACTGAACTCTGACACAGGCATATTTAGCCAGCTCATCAGAGGCAAACTGGTGCAAGCTGAACTATGCAATGCACAACATTATTCGTAGCACACATACTACATCTAACTTTGGAAAAGCAATGTACTTTAATTTTCAGTAACAAAATTTACAAAATATAATATATAATTTATATTACGCTGAGAAGATCTAATTGGCATCACAGTGACTTGTTTTCACATGTTTTAACAACCAACTAATACTTATATAGTAAGACAGAAACTGAGGGGGGAAAATGGCAGAAATAAGCTACACTACTGTAGAAGAAACCATTTTGGAATTTTTCTGAAGTAATTTAATGAAATCATAGAAAACCTTATTCAAAGTGATTGAGGTGAGCTATATAGATCAGAAAAGCAGTTTAAATAACTGTGAATGATGTGAATAAAGACTATCAATCTGGTAGTCATTTTGCGAATGAGAAACACACCAGGACACTGCTTCGTAAATGAAGATGAACACTTGATTCCATGTTCTGTACAAAACTTTGAAGGTGGCTACAGTTCACGTTCCCTTATTGCTTGAAACTCCTGTGGATATAAGTCTCCCATTACTACATTCAGATTTCCCTGCAGTGTTACAAATTATATCTGAATTTTTGTTGTTCACAATGTTCCTACAAGCATAGGCACCCAGTTAAATTATTTGTGTAACTGTTTGAAGTGTTAGAAAACTGAGCTAACAATAACCACAAATTAATTGATGAAATACAGCAGCCAGCCACTTTTTATACAGTGTTATTTATGCTTAGAGGCCGGCTGTTCTACATCTACATCTACATTTATACTCCGCAAGCCACCTAACGGTGTGTGGCGGAGGGCACTTTATGTGCCATTGTCATTACCTCCCTTTCCTGTTCCAGTCGCGTACGGTTCGCGGGAAGAATGACTGCCGGAAAGCCTCCGTGCACGCTTGAATCTCTCTAATTTTACATTCGTGATCTCCTCGGGAGGTATAAGCAGGGGGAAGCAATACATTCAATACCTCATCCAGAAATGCACCCTCTCGAAACCTGGACAGCAAGCTACACCGCGACGCAGTGCGCCTCTCTTGCAGAGTCTGCCACTTGAGCTTGCTAAACATCTCCATAACGCTATCACACTTACCAAATAACCCTGCGATGAAACACGGTGCTCTTCTTTGGATCTTCTCTATCTCCTCTGCCCTGGTACGGATCCCATACTGATGAGCAATACTCAAGTATAGGCCAAACGAGTGTTTTGTAAGCCACCTCCTTTGTTGATGGACTACATTTTCTAAGGACTCTCCCAATGAATGTTGTGCTGTGAGAAGTAATTTAATCTACAGCCACTCTACCAAACCACCATTAACATGGATAAATCAATGTTAGCTGCAAATATTTCCCTAACCAAATGAGAATAACAAGCATTACCAAAGGAAAGAGAGAATAAATAACACTTCCTGCAACTAATTATTCCAACAGATCTATGATATTAACTGGCATGCTTACAGAAATGAAATAAAATACACCAGAGCACATCAAAATTAAGAATTGCATTAATTTCTCATTACTGTGAAATGATGAACAATGAGCAATGAAATTAAATACAGAGTTTACCTATTTACCGCCTGTGATACAGTTACTGTCAAACTTCATAATGTAAATCAGGAACAAAACACATTCCATCTTAAATCAGGAATAGAAAACACACTACTACTTTTTACAATTATCAGTACATGAAATACTAATTGTTTCTGTACAACTTGAATCCAAGGTTTCATATATAGATTTCAACCATTAGCTGGTCCCTGTACTACACTTTTGAGCTTTGCAGATATTTCATAAAGCTAGATTTCTGAAAAGCATTTGTCATGGTCCTCCCACCACAGACTGTTACCGAAGGTATGGGCAATCAGAATAGGTTCCCAGATATGTAAATGGCGTTCAAACTTCTTAAATAACAGAGTCCAGCACATTGCTCTTGATAGTGAGTGTTCATCAGAGACAAGTGTATCATCAGGAATGCCCCAGCAAAGTGTAACAAGACAGTTGTTATTTTCTACATACATGAATGATCTTACGAGTATGGTGAGCAGCAAACTGCAGCTATTTGTTGTTGATCCTGTGGTGCATGGGAAGATGTCACCATTGAGTGACTGTGGGAAGATACGAGAAGACATACACAAAATTTCTAGTTGGTGTGATAAATGGCAGCTAGCTCTAAATATAGAAAAATGTAAGTTAATGTAGATGAGTAGGAAAAACAAATCCATTATGTTCAAATACAACACTAGTAGTGTGCTGCTTGACACAGTCACATCAGTTAAATATCTAGGCATTATGTTGCAATGCGATATGAAATGGAAAGATCATGTTAAGGACTGTAGGGAGTGAAGGCGAGGCTCAACTTCAGTTTCCAGGGAGAATTTTAGGAAAGTGGGGTTCATCTGTAAAGGAGGTTGACTATAGAACGCTAATCGATTCATTCTTGAGTACTGCTGAAGTGTTTGGATTCCACACAAAGTCAGACTGAAGGAAGACATTGAAGCAATTCACAGGCAGATGGCTAGTTTTGTTACCAGTAGGTTCAAACAACACATAAGTATTACAAACATGCTTCAGGAACTCAAATAGAAATCCCTGGAAGAAAGGCAAGGTTCTTCTTGAGAAAGTTTAGAGAACCGGTATTTGAAGCTGTCTGCAGAAGGATTCTACTGCCACTAACGTACATTTCATTTAAGGCATATGAAGTAAGATAAGAGAAATTAGAACTCGTACAGAGGCATATAAAGTGTCTTTTTTTTCTTACCTCTGTTTGTGAGGGGAACAGTATAGGAAATGACTGGTACTGGTAGAAGGTGCCCTCCACGATGCACCATAAGGTGGCTTGTGGAGTATAGATATAGATGCAGATGTACATGAAGTAGTGAAGAATATTGGCAGCACAGGGAATTCACTACTTCGTAATACGTCTGTGTCAGGTACAGAAATGTATAAACTTAATTTGATATACTAGTTTGTTCAAAATGATTATTAACCACATTACATTCATTTTCCACGCAAACTATTCCAGTCCCAAACTTCAAAATTTACCTCTGTTGTAACTAAAATGCACTGTATTTTATCTATTGAGCAAATAGTATGGATCTCTAATACAGCCATAGCTGAACACATTAACACTATGTGAATTATAGGAAAGAAAATTTATATTGGTTGGAAATTACGATTCTGCAAGAAAATTCTCCATATTGTTCGAAGTGTGTGAACAGTAACAAAAATTTAGATCTTTATGAAACAATGTCACAAAACTTGAAGTACCATGAATAATAATCTATGTGCAACAAGAAATAAAATACTTGCAAACGAGTATTTTATATAAAATATTATATCGATGTTAACAGCAATGCTGTTCCCAAAATATACATACTCTCATGATACTCTTCTCGGATCTGCAGCCAGGTCTTTATGCCAAGTTGACAATGTAGCGTCTCACCTGTAGGTGACAGGTAGTTCGATTGTCAAAATATTGTGTCACCTTGACTTGAAAATCTGGCTCCAAACTCGAGAAGAGTATCACAAATTATTTTGCTAAAAAGGCCTATGAATTCATAATACATACTCCTATTCGTTTAGTATGCATAACAACAAAAATATAGCTGACAACAAGGGGCTTATTTGGCCAGGACTTTGTTAGAGGAACTACACTAACATTCACTTAAAGTGACAGGCAAATCAGGGTAAATTGTATATCAATGATTGTAAGAATTTTTGAAACTGAATTTAGTACATTCTGGGACATATTTGTCCACTTCCTTGGGGATGCAGTCTGGGAAGTGTTAACTGACACAGGCAGGATGAAAACTGAGGCCAGCTGTTTATCACAGCATCTACCTCCACAATTCAAAATAGTGGTTCACTGCTGTGAAAGTCTGTACAAATTTTCTTTGTGTTGATCTATGTCAACGTTAACACAAAGGGAAATTCAACTAATGCAAAAGGGGAATTAACTACATATCAAGAAATTAAACATAAACCTGAAATGTTTATCACTCCTCAAATTATGTAATGAATATAACTGGGCTCAGGCTGAACACTTTGAACACCTTCCGTATGCTACCCACAAATAGAACCTCAAGAAAGAAATGCACTTCCCTCCAGTGTCACTTCCCTCCAGGCTGGTCTTTTCAATGAAGTTGAGGGGCTAATAAAATGCCATGTCAGTGAATAAAAATGATCAGTGCTTAACACAGTAAACCTGTACCAACATATATTAAGTGCTCTGGCTGTGTATCTGTAACCTCACCTAATCTGTCCAGCATATCATCACACTTCAACTGGAGTGGACGACTCCAAAATGAGTCTTTGGAAGATACAGATTGCCTGGGAATAAGAGACTTTTTAGAGCCTTTTCATTTGCTAAGTAAAGGACAGTTGGACATATTTCTTAGCTTCAAATTGCACTTTTTTATGTTCTCTAACTTGCAAAGATCCTTCGTTCTCACAAGGAAGTGAATCATCCCACAGCACTCATTATTGTTACAGATTCACATATGCAGGTTATTCAATTCTATCACAAACAGTGCAACTGGAATCAACTGGTTTTGTCGTCCTAGATCCGAGACGTAGCCAATGCCTTTTTCAGCCATTTTTGAAGTTACTATTACACAACTCTTGTGGAAATAAAGAGATTATGGATAGCCGTTTGTACAACTGCATGCACCATCTGCCACTTTCTTTCAGACTTTGTACTAAATTCTCAACTAATGCATGTCAGTGTCATCAAATTCTGCTCTCTTAAATGAATTGCAACCATAGGTTCCTATCACAGAGTTAACAACACAGGTGAAATACTTTATTCCAATGTGTTCAAGTTTTGTCATTAAATATTCTCTGAAGTGAGGTGTTGACTATCTAGCAGACTACAAAACATCTTTGTAAGAGTCATTCTCATAACTGCTAAATTAAAAGTATTTCATAATGTCCTGCAGCACAAAAAAGTAAGTAAAATGAAATTTGCTGTTCTCCTCATCTGGTTTCTTATTCATGTGCTATTCAAGACTTTAAATTTCCTTACATCATGATCCTTTGGCTGAAGGTAAAGTGTCATCAAATTAACAATTCATCCCTGCTATCACCATTTTGTTCTTGATATTTGTTCAATAAGATTTAACATCTGACATACAAAACCCCTGGAACCCCCTCACTGGTTCATCTTATTGCATTGTTTTCGAAGCACGAAATTTGCTTTCTCCAAGTTGCACTTTGCAACACGTTTAAAGGCTCACTTTTTTTAACTCTTGTAATTGTCTCCAAATCATGACAAAGAAGTTTTGAAATATAGCTCAAAGGTGCCTAAAATCTTTCTCTATAAGGCTCTGCAACATAACTTTTGCACTCAGTGAAGCTTCAAATAGCAAGGTGTCAACACACGCGGAAAAAAAAAAGGGACACAGCTCAGAAGTGAATATGATGTGTAAGGTGGCTGAATGATGTCACGTTGGCACCAAATTTCACCACACTTCTGTCCAATGTCACTGAGGATGTCACACACATGGGAAGGTCATCACACCCCCTTACCCATATTTCACGCCTTCTTTCGAAGCCTCTGCAATAGAGGTCAGAACAGCGACACCCAGCATTGAAATCACACAGATGAGTGGCCAAGGAAAACATTTCAAACACACTGACATTCAGAATCGAAATGAAAAGCCTCAAGAGGAAGCATAAAGGGTGTCAAAGAAACCACCACTTCCGCAGAGGTGTTGATTCCCACACAGTTCACAGTCAGAAACCACAGTTCAAAGTGTGATGCGCAACAGGACAATGATCTTGACAAAGTTCAACACTGTTGACGCCCTCTGAGCAATTCACCTTGTTAGAGAGGTGTGAATTGTCCAGGGGATGTGAGCAGTGTCAAAAGTTGTCAAAAACATCGTCCTGTCACTCACCACACCGTGGATTGATGTTTCCATCCATGAAATTTATGGGAATCACTGCCCCAAGGGTAGAGGTGGTTTCACTCACACCGCTTATGCCAACTCCTGGGGTCTCTTTGCGTTGATTCTGAGCAGTGGTGCACCTGAAAAGTTTTCCGCAACCACCCATTAGAAAATCATGTGATTTCTATGCTGGGCATTGTGGTTCTGATCACCATCACAGAGGCATTAAAAGAAGGAGGTGAAATGTGGGTAAGAGGAGGTGTGACTAATTTCCCACTGGGTGACACACCCACAGTACACATCACTTGAACTTCTGAGCTCTGAACCTTTTTTTTTTTTTTTTTCCCCCACGTGCTAACAACTTGCTGTCTGAAGCATCGATGAGCCCAAGGTGATGTCGCAAAGCACCACCACACTTCTGCACCACTACTGACGAAGGTTGTAAGCACCTATGAGGTAACGTTGAAACTTCTGTGTCACAATGGGAGAGAATTACAGTGTTTCAAAACTGTGACCCTTTAACTGTATTGCACAGTGTATTTGTATCTTCACATGGGTTATGTAAAGGTCAATCAAATTTGATAGCCATTCCAAACTAACTGAATGGTAGAAGACAAATACAGCAGAGTCCCACAAATCCGAACGTTTGGTTAATCCGAACATGAAAAATGTTAATCTAAGTATGGAAAACTGTGCAGTAAATTGCCGTATATACACACTATTTTAATTTACACAATGCAGTAAACCAATATTAGAAAAATTGGCAGGAAAACATTAGGTTTAAACAATGCATAACAATGCAATAAAAGCTGTCAAACTTACTAAAATACAGCGGACTTTTTAGATGACAAAAACTCAGTCATTGTTTTTTGGCATAATTAAGACAATCTGTTATATGACGCATAGTTGCACCATCGCCTCAAACATCAAATCAGCAGGTGTAGCAGTAGGCTGTTGCTCCAAATAACATAGCACGAGGTCAAGGGCTTCTGTTGCGTCACTGTGTGTAGCTTTCACACTCATTGTCACTTCCGTCATAGCAGTCAACTTCCTCCGGGTCTTGAGTCACAGCAGCTACTAAATCAGTGTCAGTAATGTTCTCCACACATACCCCATCCACTGCCATCCACTCATTTATGTCTCCTTCACTAGCTTCTTCACATCCAGGAATTGTTTGTATCATTTGTAGTAGATTTTCCTCTTCATTTTCAACTAGGATGTCCTGAAATTCAAGAGATGTCCACAGTTTTCTCCGCGATTTTCTCAGAGTATTTTCTGAAATATTCTGCCGTGCCTCAACGGCCCAATAAACATCATCCTTCACATTGGTCTTTTTTATTTTGTCCACTAAAAGAATGCTATCATCTTGGATCAGCAGTCTTAAAAATTGTTTTCTGTAAATCAGTTTTAATGTTTGCAATACACCCTGGTCCATCAGCTGTAGAAGTGGTGTAACATTCAGTGGCAAAAATTTTGCCATATTTTCTCGATCACATAATTCCTCAATGCTGGTGTGAGATGATGCGTTATCAATCAAAACGATTTCACGGGGAGACAAATGATTTTCCTTAGAAAACTGTCAAACAAAGGGAACAAACTGGCCGTGCAACCATTCTTTGAACAGCTTACCATCCATCCATGCTTTTTTCTGGTTGCGATAATATACCAGCAAGGACTTCATGTTGCAGTTTTTAAAAGCTCTGGACCTAGCAGATCAGCATTAAAGGCAGCTTGTGATTACCAGCAGTGTTGCTGCACGCTAATAAAGCCACACGATCCTTGTACATTTTAAAACCAGGAGCATAGTTTTTTGCTTTTGGTGCCAGGCTTTTTGTTGGCAATGCCCTAAAATTAAGGCGAGTCTCGTCAGCATTATAAATTTGTTGGGCAGAATACTTTCGCTCTCTTATCATTTTTTCACACTCACCCAAGTATTCCTTCATTGCATCATGGACAGAAGAAAGATTCTCTCCAGTAATTGTTAGCTGACTGATTCCATGACGTTTTTTGAATCTGTACAACCAACCCGTACTTTCACTAAAAGACTCATAACCATTTCCCCTTTCTCTATCCTGCATAAACCAAAGGAAAAGAGCTTCATCCACTTTATCATACTGGAACTGTTTCAAAGTCTGTCGAATTTAGAGTGTTCTTCCCGAAGACGTTGCACAGGACTGTTCAAGCTTCACTCGGTTCATCTTCCAATCACAAATGGTTGCTTTAACAACACCCAGTTCCTTTGCCAGTTTAGATACATTCTCACCACTGTCTATCCACTTCAAAGCATTCAGTTTTTCTTTGAGAGTAATTGTTGTATGTTTCTGCTTACTCATGATGAAAATACGTACACCACTACACCTGAACGAATACAATACAACTATGAGTGCCAGCGATCAATAATTAACACAACCAAGTGCTTTGCGAGTCAACTGGCAGTGCACTGACCTCAGGCACTACAAAGATCTCAACAATGCACAACAACAATGGCAGGGAGTGAGAGTGAGTCATTGTTCCCACACTTGTTCCCATTTGTTGCGATGATGTACCTACTTATATGCTTGGTATACTTCATTCTAGATACTCGTTACCATAATTCCGGCTAATATGAACAAATCGGTAATCCGAACAAGGTCCGATCCCAATTAGTTTGGATTAACGGGACTCTACTGTACCTTGTTTACATACAGACTTCAGCATTTAATCTACGTTAAACTGGACTGTTGTAAGTACAATAATTATTTTCCTAAAGTTGTTTATATTTACGAATGTATTACCACTACAATCGTATGTCCATTACCTAGTGTCCATCTTTGTTATCAGTAATGCTATATGATGTCTCTCTCCGGTTGACAAGTTATGTCCAAATATTTTAACTTGTGCACACAACCTCTTAAGTGAAGAAATCTTCTGGTAATAAGAATTATAACTAACACACCCTTTGCTTATAGTGCTAAGACCTGAATTCTGTCAAGGTACAATTGAATTTTTCCCACAATAAGATCATGAGAAACTTAGGTCACACTACAACTACAGTAATACTCCACAACTCACAGTGAAATGTGTGGAAGAAAGAGTCTGGCACTTTTACTACATCTCATCCCTTCCATTCCACTCCCTGATAGCCCGAGGGAAGGGGAAAAACCTGTAAGCACCAAGCTCAGATCAAATATCACATATTTTATGCACTTTATTAACAAGACTTAGAAGCACAGGTGGCAGTAATAGATCAGGACAATCTTGAGTAGTTACAAATCCTGAACGTTATAACAGTATAAAACTGTCCATAAACCTCACGTACGTAGAATGAAGCATATTTCAATGGCATGATGACAAGTTTCTACTGTATAAAATTGAAGTTAATAATGATAAAGATTAGATTAATATGAGTAAAGAGCTGGGTGAGTGGTAAGATTGGGAATCAAGCACAGAAAATAAAGAAATAAAAGGGGCAAGTAATTGTCAGAACATGGCAATGTAAACAGTATCATCATGGGAATGCCGTAAGTACAGAATTAAAGGAACAGAAAGCAAGGGCGATTACAAGGCATAGGGAACAATAAAGAACATAAAAGAATGGGATAGTATGTGCTGTAATCTGGGTCATATTAAAGAGAGTATTACAACTGAGGGTCACATCATACCACTTGAGGGTTTCTTTTTCTTTTTCCTTCAATTATTCAGTAATGGGTTGCCCTGGGACTTTCAAATAAAAAGCATTTAGTTCAGCAACTGTGGCCTACAAATTAAAACCACCTAGCTGAATGCATTTCTTAACATTTTTAGTAGCTCAAAGTTATTGGTCACAAATGAAAAAAAATTCAATTTTTGATACTGGTTTTCCAAATAAAGAGTAATTTCTCAGCCTCAATACTTTTGGGCTAATACACTATTTAGCACAGTTACTTTCTATAAAATATCAATGGTGAGAAGCTTACACTTTAAAAATACACATTTTTAAAAAATGGATTTTTTGAATTTTTTTCCTTTTTTGGCCTGCAATATCTTTGTCAGGGGTCCAGATAAAAATATGGAAATTACACACTTCAAAGACCTTTACAATAGCAAACTTCAGTACAAATTGCAATTTTGAGATTCACTTGGAAGTTATGAAAAATTACTGATATGATTAAAAAAAGTTTTTTAACATCCACAATATCTAGGCTAATGGTATAAAGTATATCAATTACCTAATTTAAACATATCTACGATTATTTGTTATTTTTTATACTGAAAATGAGCCAACTAATTACGTTATATTGTTCTCATCTTATTTGAATTTACTATGTTGTTCATTGAACATCTGAGAAATTTCTTCACTTAATTTGGACATTAGGTTAAAATTTAGCCCAGTCACAGTTGTTAATTCCAGGAGAGAGTGAGAGAGAGAGAGAGAGAGAGAGAGAGAGAGAGATAGAGAGAGAGAGATAGAGAGAGAGAGATAGAGAGAGAGAGATAGAGAGAGAGAGATAGAGAGAGAGAGAGATAGAGAGATAGAGATAGAGAGCTTCAACCCAAAGTTGATCCTTCTCAAATTTTTAAGCGATATCTTTGGTCCTGGTGGGTGGTAAAATGTAACGTGCACATCATGGTTTTGACAACCAATTCTATCAAATACGGCAATCCAAAACTGTTCTTTATAAACACAAGCCACAATGTAAAGACAAAGGTGTCAGTGGTACTAGTTTTCCACACTGAGGAGACACACTATTGGGATGTTGATATGAAATTACAATTTGAGCAAGTTGTGAGACTGGGGTATAAAACAACAAAAAGATGAAGTGCTTTTACTCTTGTGACAAGTGTTGAACCTTTCCTCCAAGACATTGCTGTAGAGTTCTTGTATTTTCTCACATTTTACAAAAACTTAGGTAATACCTTTTACCTGTTTTCATAGGTCTGTCGCAGACAACTACTTGCGACAGCTCGCTTTGTTGTGCCCCCGACGCCATCACACACCACGTTCCCATGCCATGATGTAAAAAGTGCCACTCTACACCAAGTCTAAAATGTTTTTTGTGAAAGGAGATGGTATGGTTTATTTTATTTCACTGGTTTGCAGCACCATCAGAGCAGTAGGTCAGTTTTTTCGTGAAAGAGTGGTGCAGTTCTATGTAGTTTGTTAATTGCAGTTGAAAAGTGTGTTCTGCTGTAGTGTTGTGTTGTGTTGTGTTCTGTTCTGTTCAAAGTGGCCACTTATGACACAAAAACTGTGACTCTGGTTTATCTCTATCTTTATAACAGAACACAGATGGATGAACTGTGGCCTATTTGTTTACCCAGTGGTAACCTTCAACTTTGTCTTGAACAACAAAGGAATACTTTTCAGAGAAATCGACTGGAACTAAGCATCCATCAACTGCCAAGATCTTTCATAAATTTACTTTGAGCTCTGGCAATAACATGATGAATTTTCAGATTTTCAAGGTTAGCTACCAACACTTCAAACATGTCAAGTAAAGCTTAAGATCTTTATGGTCAAGTCTCAGATTGGCCTCATTTATCATTAACTTTACACTCAGGTGATACAAACAAACGCATGTGTTACGGGTGCCACATGCCCCTGCAATAGTACACTATTTTGGTCTCAACCCACAAAATACTGACTTTCCAATTTTAATGTCAGGGATTTCCCTCTTAAATTCAGTGAACATTTCATTTAATTAACACAATATTAAACTTTTTTCCTTGAAATTTACTACTCTTTCCCTTCACAGGATAAAAAAATCTTTTCTGCACGGCATCAAACGGCTGTTGTCATCTTCATAAAACCTAATAACTTTTACAACTGTGTTTTCGGCTATCAAATTAGATGAACTTTTCTTCGTAATGCCGGTAAAATGCCTTATTCTTTTACTGACTGTCTCGTTAGTGTAACCAAACATTCTGACACATTAAATTCATCATAAACTTTTGCTTCACTCCAAGAACTTAGCAATAGATAATCATCATTTTGTCCTCTTTATTTGAAATACGGCATTTAGTTTCTGCCACATAGCAAATCATCACGCTCAGTTGGTGCATTTGTAGAACTCCTATCTAGTTTAGTGCAAATTTCCTTTTGAAATGAAACTTCCAAATTCATTCTCGCAAGAGTTGCCACTTTCTCAATTATTGCATTCATGGCACAAGCTTTTTTTTCCTTCACTTAGGTTTTTTGTTTAATTTAATATGTTAAGTCCCATAGTGCTCAGAGCCATTAATTTAATAGCAAGCAACACACCAAGGATATGGCACATTGACTCTACTTTTCTTTTATAGTTCCTTGTGTGAGACAAAATTCTTTATCTAAACCACCATTACAGTACAAACTTGCAGATGCTGTGTCCTAGCCTATCGAAACTTTCGGCAAATAATCATTTCTTACTTTAATTTAATGTGTTTAAATTATGTAACTGACTTTTTCCATCAGCCTTAATATCACAAATGTTAAATGTATTTCTGACTCACATTTGAAATTTTTTTTCATAACTTCTAGTTGTATTTGAAAGTTGAAATTTATACTGATGTTTGATATCATAACGGTTTATTACATCTGCAATTCTCAGGTTTTTATTAGGTCCTCTAACAAAGATACTGCAGAAAAAAATGACAACTTCAAAAATCTGTTTTCTAAAATATGTATTTTTTAGGTATAAGCTTATCATCATTGGTACTTTATAAAAAGGAACTATACTATACAGCATAAAAGCACAAAAAATACTGAGGCTCACAATTTACTATTCCTTTGAAAACTGGTGGTAAAAAAAAAATGATTTTTTTTTTTTTTTTTTAAATTTCCAGACAATGATTAGATTAGATAGCCTTGAGCTATTAAAAACATATTAAGAAATACGTTCAGTTAGGTGATAATGGTTTTAATTTGTAGGCCAGGGTGTGTTCAATTTAATTATTTTTATTTGAAAAGCCTAGGGCAATCCATTACTGAATAATTCAAAAAACTGCAGCTGCTTGCAAATGCAAAAAATTGCTTTAGGCTTGAAACAAAAATGACCACTGTTTCTAAATGACAAACAAAAAATAATTTAAAAATTTTTTTGTGTTCTCTAAACATTAGGGAATTCATCCAGTAAATACCAAATTTTTTGAGGAAGGACAAACAAGCATTTTTTTTTTCCTGGACTTCTTGGTATGGAATGGCCCCTCACATAAATTTTTTGCACCTGTTCCTTGTTTGTCACAAAAAGGACAGACATCTATTTCTAATTAGATGAATTTTAAATTACAATTTGTAGACCATTTTTAGAATAGGTAATTGTACCCATCTCCCTACCCCAACTGTCTATTGCACAGCAGAATACTAAATGACTAAATTATTTTCTTCGCAAAAAAGAAAAAGCAACAAATTACGGGTAGGACAACAACTCTACAAGCAATCTATATAATTACAGTATGATACTGAAAGAAAAAATTCAACCCAAGAGGGCAACAGACAGAGACTCTCTCTTTAATGAATCAATAGGAATTATTACACTTGATGGGAAAGACAAATGCTCAATACAGCATTGGCACAGCACTAGTTTACAGGGAGATTGGTTATCTTGGCTGGCCGGAGTGGCTATGCAATTCTAGGCACTACAGTCTGGAGCCGAGCGACCGCTATGGTCGCAGGTTCAAATCCTGCCTCGGGCATGGATGTGTGTGATGTCCTTAGGTTAGTTAGGTTTAATTAGCTCTAAGTTCTAGGCGACTGATGACCTGAGAAGTTAAGTCGCATAGTGCTCAGAGTCATTTGAACCTAATTTTTGGTTATCTCGGAAACAGGTTGATCATTCTACATTACCTCCAGACAGCAATGAAGATGGTCATGTGGAGCAGACAGAAACAGCAAAGTTACAAAGGGTATCACTGCAAGACACTCAGTGTCACCATCAATCTCTCAGCACATCACATCAACCACCATTTATAGCATGGTGTAACACCTCAGTTCAACTTTGTTCTTATTTCATTAAAATGAAATGTTCTACCCCTGCCAGATGGATTCATTTATGATGACCACTGTGATTTGTGTATGTTGCTTTCAATCTCTCTTTACAACATCAATGACTGTGCTGCTGACGGCGTAAGGTCTGTTTAAAATATTGTCTGGGCAGCAACTTTGTATTGGTAAACTAAGTTTGTGCACTCTTGACTGTAATTTTTGGCTTTTCATAGGCAAAAAACTTCAGGATCTATTAATGTCTCAAAACATTGCAACCTACCCATTCACTAGCAAGACTAGACCAATGACTTTTGCCTTTGAAGTATCAGTTATGGCACCTAAAATCATCAAATTCATTTCTTAAAAATGTACATGTTTCAAGTCTGGAAGCATTACCAATAAAACTGTAGCAGGTATCTGAAAGCTATGAAATGTCATCCATCACAGAAACACTGATCCCTAGTGATCATCATCAAAAAGGGCAGCACCGAGAGAATGCACTTTTAGTTACTCTGCAAGTAAATAATGTGAGCAGGCTTCACAGACTTCACCTGATCGCAAAATGCAAATAATTACTGAATCTTAAAGGAAACAAAAATAGCTTCTTCTGGAAGTTCAAACTTTTCATCTCAATGGATAAAGTTAACAAATAGATGTAATAGAATAATTATTTAAATAAAAATTAATTTTTAATATGACATGTTTTATAGTAGGTTAAATGGTATAAAATAACTTTGTGTAATCTCATACAGAATCCTAACCATTACAGTTAGTTCTGACAATTTGTGAGTGTTAATTTTTTATGGAAAATTATTTTATACCATTTAATCCAATATAAAACATATTAAAAATTACATTTTAAATAAATAATTATTTCCATTTTTTCCATGTAAAATTTTTCAATCAATTTCCAACATCTTGATGAAATTACAACAGAGACTTGGTAAAACTCAGGTTTATTACAGTTTCTCTTCACCTTATTTTACCAATATACTCCCTCCTCTCATATTTATCTTGTGAAAAGACTGAAGATAAAAATTAGAATGGTTCAAGTTCACATTGTAGGCTTCCAGCAACTGTTTATATCCTGCAAACCATTCACAACTGGAACAGGAAAAAGGGGGAATGGCAGCAATATGCAATGTACCCTCCACCACACACCACACAAGAAAAGTGCTTTAATATTGCATTGTCATCCCAGTCTGAAATATGCTGAAAGTTACAAGTGTCCAACTCACTGGGAAGTTAATTTAAAACCAATAGGAAAATTTCTACCTAATGAACAGACATGAGAGTGAGTTAATAAAAAGAGTAGTAAAATAAGTCAGGTATACACCAAGTTTGGTTGATACTGTACCAGGTTTTCACATCCTCACAAACTCATAGGGCTGCATGTTGTTTGTGTGTGTGTGTGTGTGTGTGTGTGTGTGTGTGTGTGTGTGTGTGTGTGTGAGAGAGAGAGAGAGAGAGAGAGAGAGAGAGAGAGAGAGAGAGAGAGAGAGAGAGGGGGGGGGGGGGATTCAGGGAGGGGGCTTGCTGTCACAGTAATTTTTTCCAGGTTCTAAGTTACACGTGCACCCAGTTTGCTAGAAATTGCACGGCGTCAGAGAGCTGCATCAATAAATTGAATAGACTGTCATAGACTCTTTCTGCAGCAGGGAATTTATGCACAGTGTGCCTGTAGAGGTTGTGGCGCAATCTGCTAAGCACAGCCATCCTACAGGAACTCCGTTATGCTTCCTTGTCACCCCATTTTCACCCTATCAAAGGTAGGTGGTTCTCACCCTCACATTATTGCACTGTCATCAGTTCTGAGCTATCTTTAAAATGTCAAGTATCTAGCTCATTGGGAAATCAGCTCAAAAGCAATTGCAAAATTTGTACTGAATAGGTAGAAGGGCAACAGAACGACCTAAAAAATGTGTTAAAAAAGACTAGCAGTATAATCTGGTAACAATGCTGTTCTCAATATGTGATATTTTAACACATGAAACTAATTACTCATTTGTTCAGAGATTTTTATCAGCAACTGCACTACCCAAGTGCAGTATTATCAACTGCATTCTGCCCTACACCACCTTTACATCTGCCGACAGCTGTCATCGCTGTTTGTCCCTCTTTCACTTCTGCACTTCAGTTGTATTGTAGTTAATTTAGGCTCTCACACAAGCTCTTCACATAAGTCCCAAGGGCAAGATTTCATTTCTAGACAGCCACAGTAGTTTACAATACACACTATGTGTGTTTTATTTTTATAAATGCAGGAATTGAACTAGTGTTTAAGAATTAAAAATGTGTGTTACAATCATGGTGTTATAGAATGAGATTTTCACTCTGCAGCGGAGTGTGCACTGATATGAAACTTCCTGGCAGATTAAAACTGCGTGCCGGACCGAGACTCGACCTCAGGACCTTTGCCTTTTGCGGGCAAGTGCTCTACCATCTGAGCTACCCAAGCACAACTCACGCTCTGTCCTCACAGCTTTACTTCTGCCAGTAGGCTACCTCGTCTCCTACCTACCAAACTTCACAGAAGCTCTCCTGCGAACCTTGCAGAACTAGCACTCCTAAAAGAAAGGATATTGCAGAAACATGGCGTAGCCACAGCCTGGGGGATATTTCCAGAATGAGATTTTCACTCTGCAGTGGAGTGTGTGCTGATATATGAATCATATCAGTGCACGCTCCGCTGCAGAATGAAAATCTCATTCTGGGAACATCCCCCAGGCTAAGCCATGTTTCAGCAATATCTTTGCTTTCAGGAGTGATAGTTTTGCAAGGTTCGCAGGAGAGCTTCTGTAAAGTATGGAAGGTAGGAGAAGAGGTACTGGCAGAAGTAAAGCTGTGAGGACATGGCGTGAGTCGTGCTTGGGTAGCTCAGATGGTAGAGCACTTCCCCGCGAAAGGCAAAGGTCCCAAGTTCGAGTCTCGGTATGGCACGCAGTTTTAATCTGCCAGGAAGTTTCATATCAGTGCACACTCCGCTGCAGAGTGAAAATCTCATTCTATAACACCATGATTGTAACACACATTTTTAATTCTTAAACACTAGTTCAATTCCTGCATTTATAAAAATAAAACACACATAGCACAACGAGACCGGAAACCCACACTTTCAAAATATGAATCCTCTTTTGCTGAAGTAGTAGTACCAGTTTCTACACGTTTGTGCATCTGCCAGCTTTTATATCTCTTGTCAATCAACAAATAAAAGGAAATGACAGAAAATATAGAGGATGGTCAAAAAAATGGTTCAGTCGAATGCCTTATTCCACAAAGTGAAACTTTAAATTTCATAATAAATATGGGCTGAATGAATAAAAATTACGCTTACAATAGTTACTAAAAATGACATGGCAGTTGCACTGCAACTACATCACTGAAATACGTTGTCACATCTGGTCACTCCAGGAATCATTGTAAGCATATTGCAAGTTATGATTCTTGCCAGAAAATCCTCTTAATTTTCCATGGGAGTTTTAAAGACAACATATTTAATGCACGATCAAAACAAGATACTACGGTATGTCACATAAATTTAGGAGTGGAAGCAGTAAGTTTAGGTGGGGAAGCTAACTAACAAACAAGACCACATCTTCCTTTCAGCTTCCAACAGAAAACCTTGTGAGATATTTGAAGACTCTCAAGACTCTGCTTTGACTTCATAATGCAGACATAGGGTGTCTCCGGGCACTTTTATTTAAATTACAGCCACCCTGGATGGCCTATGCACCACCGAGAATTGTGAGAGTTTCTTTGTGGAAACAGTTAGGCCACTGGCCAACAATTAGGGTATACATTAATACAAAAATTGCACTTTGATTCAAATATATTTACATATGCATTACACTACAAAACTTTTCACTGTGCGATACTTTTGGAAGTCTCCAGTGTAGACCATTTCCATTGTCATTTCACTCAGACTGTTTCACTGAATCATTACCATCATCAAAAACATTGTCATTCTTGTTTTGACTAAGATATTTCTCTAAAATCTCTTCCTCAGACATTACTGTGCATGAGGAACTAGCCATTTCACACCTACTAACTCGAACTTAATAACTACAACTTTTTTCTCAATACAACTGCTAGAGAGTGACACCGAGTTAATGTAGGCTTCCTTGGAGGGGAGTACTATCAGCACTGATGCATAGTACAGTCAGATTCGACATTGGAGTGCAAAACAGCATCCGCAACGTCAAGTGCCGTGTGGTGATGGAGCGGAAAGGATAAAAGCTGACTGTTTTTATTCATCTGCATTTGACAAAATGAGAAACAATTTTGTTTGTGCCATTTTGCAGCAAGCTTCTGGGGCTTAAATATATCTCTTTCCCTTTCCACTTAACCATTATGACAAAAAAAAGGGGGACACCAAGAAACGAAATCATGATCTCCGAAGCAACAGTAACAAGAACTATGGAGACTATCACAATGTAACTACCATGATTAACTGTTGATACAAAATTAAAATACTTCAAATTGTGCAGAGGAAGTGGGGCTCAATCAGTGAATTTAAATGACAACAATACCTCAACAAAGTGTGTAAATATATAGACTGAAATAAATTACACACAATGGTGACTGTCAGTTAAAAGGTTAGATAATAGAAAAAAGCAAGACAGTCCCAAGAAGGCAAATGCTGTAGCAGATAAAGCACATAATACAAGACTTAAATTAATAACATATTGCAAAGCGAACAAAAATAAAAGACGCACACAGAGAGAAATTAAAATTGAGACTCCTACTAACCAAACTACAGACTGTGAACAAAACAATGGTGAAGAGGAACAGCAGAAAACTAGTAGAGAAAGGTGCAGTACCACCACTGCATCTGTCAGTTGAACACACTCTGTATATTGTTTCCAATACAACCAATATGAAACATTTGTTTTCAACTAGATTAAGATAAATATTACCATAACTGGGGTTGTGCTTTCATTTACAATACCAAAATGAAAACATTCCCTTACAAACTATAAAAATATTAATGTACTGCAGTAATATCAATACCTCCTAAGGCTCAACTACATACTCTGCAGAAGTGATTACCAAACGCCCAAAGCACTATAATGAAGTCAATTAATTGCATTTGTAACAAGAGTACACTTCAATAACCACTCTAGTTATACATTGAATTGTGCACTTCTGTAGTGAGTCATCTAAAAGGCTGAAGAAAATTATCTATTGACATTTTCAGTACAGATTACGAAAACAACATTCTTGTGAAACACAACTACCTCTTTATTCATACAAAGTAATGAGTGCTACTGATAGGGGATTTCAAAATGATTACACATTTATAGATTTCCAGAAGGCTTTTGACACTGCTCTTTGCTAGCAGCATCTTAGCAAATTGGGTGTCTAATGGTGTATCACCACAGTTGTGCAACTGAATTTGTCCTGTCAGATCACAGTTCCCAGTAACTGATGGGATGTCATCAAGTACAAGAGAAGTCAAGTAAAACAGAAGTGATAACTGGAATTTCCAAGGCAGTGTTAGAGGCTCTCTTACTCTTCCTAAAATATATAAATTATTCTGGACACAATCTGAACAGCACCCTTACATTGTTCACAAATGATGATGCTGTTTACTCTCTAGTAAGGTCATCAGAAAGTCAAATCCAATTGCAAAATGATCTAGACAAGATATTTGCATGGTGCAGAAAGGTGGCAGCTGACTCTAAAGAAAGGAAAAGGGTGAGGTGAAACACACGAGTATTAAAAGGAATCTGTTACATTTATCACACATGATAAATCGCTCAAATTTAAAGGCTGTCAATTGAACTGAATACCTAGAGATTACAATTACGAACAACTTGTATTTGAAAGATCACATAGAAAATGTTGTGGGGGGAAAGCAAACTAAAGACTTGCCTACATCACACATTCTCATCCCCTACTGGAAGTAGGGAAGGAAGGAAGATCAGGGTTTAACATCCCATCAACAACAAAGTCATTAGAGATGGTGCTCTTCTGAAGTACTGTTCCATGGTATGTGAGCCTCAACAGATTGGAGTCTCAGAGGACAAAAAAAAGGAAGAGAGTGTTGTGGATATGAAATACAAGTCGGGGTGGCAATTATTAAAAGAAAGGCATTTCTTGTTGTGGTTGGACCTTTTCACAACGAATGAATCATGAAATTTCTCCTGCATATGCAATAATATTTTGCCGACTCCAATTTACATAAGGAGAAATTTCTGTTTTAATAAAATAATGGAAATAAGAGCTCTCACTGATACAATTAAGTTTGTTTTTCCCATGTGCTATTCATAAGTGGAATGGTAGAGGAATAGTTAAAATATGGGTCAATGAACCATCTGCCAAGTAGTGTTTCACATTCAAATCACTTTCCTGAGAAAAATGTGTTAGCTTTATGACTCTACATCAATCAAGATTTTTTTACAAAACATAAATATGGCTCAATGTAGTTTGCCCAAGCACAAAGAAAGTCTCCCTCCAATGTCTTTGACACTACAGTTCAAGCTATAAAATCATACACATCATGGGCATCTGTGTGTAGCTGTTTACAAGTTTTACAGCAGTTAAGCTGTGTCTTAGACAGTATAGAAGGTAATGACCATCCCTAGTTTCTCATAGATGACGTTGCTCTGAACTTTTCCGAATACCTCCAGGTGTTTCAAAGCCAGCTAAGAAGTGTAAAATTACACTTAAGCATTCCAACAGCATTTACATCTTACGCTGTGATTAGCCAGTTTTCAGTCCACCAATAGTTCACCACACCACAGATTCCAATAAAACAAGTAATCAACCCCTCTTCCACTTACCAAACTAGACACTAACATGAAACGATAGCTGAGCCTGCAGCTAAACACCAGTCTTTTAAGAAACCTTTTTTTCTTCCCCTGTACAGACACACAATGGTTGTTATCCATGGTATCTTAGGCACAACATTCTACTCAGAATATATTCAAGACCTCTTGAAATATCCCAATTATTGTAGGAAACATCCCCCCACCCTCACTATCCCTTTGCAGTAACACTTATTTAGTTATCAGCATCATCAGAAAAGAGAACTGCAATTACCTTTTTTGCATGAGGTTGAAGGTCTTTTAGGCAAGGCAAATGAATGACTACAGGAGAGAGAAAAAAAAAATACGTAAATAAAAATGGTTGGCTGGATGGGACTTTGAATTCTTGTCCTTTGAAATGAATGTTCAGTGATTTAACCAGTTCCCCATATTGCACACAGGTGAACTGTAAATTTAAAGCCATACTGACTGAACAATTTTTCATCCGCAATTAATTAGGATGTCTTTACAGCACATTATGTCTATTGAACAGTATGTTATGTCTATAATGAAAATTAGCTGCAGATGATGAATTGTACAAAAATTATCTGCGGTACTGCAGACAGATAGCTTCAGAAACATCAATATGTGTTATTAAAGTATGTATTTTGTTAAAAAGCTATGAACATAATAACCATAATACTAGAACTGTATCACACACATTTTTACTCATTATTTGACGGAAAATAAAGTGAAACCACTGATGATGCTGATACTTCATTGAAACACATGGAAAGACGGAAGCGTCCGATCCCACCCGTCTGCTTTGACCCATGACATCACAAATATGGCGGAAACAAAAACAAACACACACACTTTCCACAAGAAGCCTAATGAGACAAGCGCGGGAAATGAGGTGTTTTGGGTGGGGGGCAAACTAAATATAAACAAATTTAGTCGCCTTGCGTAGCTACAACGTGTAAGTGAAGACAGCCATGCATGAATACCCACCCACCACCCCAGGGGTCGTAACCCCTGCAACCCATAGAAGATAAAGATGCTTCAGTAGCTGATTAGTGTTTTTTGTCTTTTAAAAAAAAAAAATCTCACGGGATAGAACAAACAGATCAGAAAGATAAATATAATAAACTAAAACAGAAATTCGAGGAAACAGATAATTAAAATAAGTAATAAGTGTTTTTAAATTTTAAAAAAAATCTCACGAGATAGAACGAACAGACCAGAAAAGTAAATAAAATAAGATAAAACAGAACTGGAGACAGCCACACTCAAACCAAACTCCGCGCCGTCGTGACGTCACACACAACACCCTTACGTCACGGGTCAAAGCCGACGCGTCGGATCAGACGCTTCTGTCGACCCAAACACATATGGGTTAAAAACAAGAAAATTGTGTTTGCTCAAGCCACAATCCTTTCTGGGAAACATATTTGAAAGCAAACACTGGCAAAAATGAGCTTTAATCTCAAGATTTTTAAAGCAAAACTATATAAGAGAATCACTGGTATCAATAAGATACATAAGTATGTCACACAAAAGTTGCCTGAATGGCAGAGTATTGATGGATTATGTACACTTTATATGACACAATTCATCAAAATAACACACATGATGTTTGGCTAATGGATAAAAATGAAATAACCAATGACTTAATAAGGTGAAATACAATGAGACTTTTTTTATTCAACATGGACATTTCTATATCTTTGGTTGTGATGGGTGAATGGAGCTATATAGTGTAAAGGTGGAGATGTTTACCGACAAAAATTACTGACAACATTGGGATAATTTAGAAAATTACAAATAAGGATTCCATTTTTTTCCTTATTACCCACAAATCCCTTTCGATTGTTCGCAGCGTGAACTAAACTGGAAATTTAAATGTTAAGTAGTACACTGCACACAAAACCTTTAAGTGGACCGTCTTAATAACAAGCCTTTTTCCTTTTTTAACAAATACAATATTTATTTTGAATTTGCACATCTGTGTGAAAAATGTTTTATGCAACTGTTTCTATAACCCACATTTCCAAGTCCTTGTGTATCAAACAAGAAAATCTGATCAAAGTTGGGAAGTGTATTAACTAATATTTTGACACCAACTAGTGTAAAAGTACTGAGATGATTACTAAAATGAACAGATTCTACATATATACAACAGGTGTTGTACACAGCATTTTATATATAGCACTTTCTCAGTAAACAGAAGGTTATATGTTGAATAACACAACATTAACATTTCACTGAGGGGAAAAGAATAATAATAATAAGAAGGAACACATAATTGGCAGAGAGCAAAAGGGAATGATGACAAATTAGTTGCAAGGTAGCATAGCCAATGGATGTGAAGATGAAAAAGGTTGTGGATCAGATTGACCAATACCATAGCAAAATGTACTTCAAATTTAATGCACTTTTCATAGTCAATAATCAAGACAGCAACATAAATTCAAAAAACTGTTCAATATAGCAAACAAATTCAGTGTAGTAATGTGATAACTGTAAATAAATGTTGTAAAATGATTTTTCTATTAAGTGTTTATTATATCATAAATGAATTTTTTTTTTTCTGTCATGCCACTTCCATCACCTGAGAGCTCTGAAAGGTATAGTAGTGTGCTGAAATTTGTTTGTAAATATTTCTTGTGTATTCTTGTTCTTTTGACATGTTCCATATCCTGGATGATCTCCACGCTATAGATCAATTGGAATGAAAAGAACATCTAATCTAATCTTTTTGTATAACATGTATGTATACCTCAACTGCTAAAATTGCAGAAGCCCAGGGGAGGGAGGGAGGCGCAAAATGTAACTGTTACACAGATGAATAAAAAATTTTCGAAGTGCATATGGATCAACATTGTGATGAAATTTAGGAGGCCTAATTTCATTTCTGGGATTAAAAATGGATGCTTACTGCATTACTACAGTTCATTCATATGGAACACATCCTAATAGAACTGTCAGCATTAACTCATTAAGAAATTACCAGGGGGAGGTGCGGCAGCAGGCAATTTAAAAAATCCGAAAGGTTATAGAACACTGACTGAAAAGAAAAACCATTCTACATTGCTGTTGAATAACTGAATAGTAATGTTTCAATTTAGCTATAAACGATTGTAACTCGTAAACGCTTGTACGAGTAGCAACCATCATTAATGTTTACAGTAAATTTTGCTTTATAGCTTCCATATGTTGAATGAAAAGTGTCTTTCCGTGTACCTATATGTAAATATGCAGTTATGTACTGGCCAATAATAACTGTATTTTAACAGATATGGATTACTGTATCTACACAACAGGAATCCGCCTTATGTAGCCTAAAAGCTATCTACATCCTCATGAGTAAATAAAATAATAATGGAAGTTCTTACTTAACATGTTTATCATGTTCTCATTACAAACAGTTCAGAATTAACATGTCAACAACTGTGGCTTTGTGTGCACTTCTCACACATATTTAACCCTGCGAGTATTCTCTTTTTATATACGTTCCTACAGGCGACCATGAGAATAATTTGTCAAGAACTGATTTAAAAAAAAAAAAAATCCGTTTAAATACACGACCACAACAGTTCACTCTTGTCTAGATCTGAAACAAAAGTCCGTTTTTCTGGAAAAATGCAGCTGAGGAGGTAGTATGATATACGAAAATATTTAACCGTTTGCAGTGTTAGTTATTAAATTTTTATTTACATGATTCCAGCAATTGAGATCCCTGAGGTGGCACTACAATTAGGAATACACAAGGAAAAACGTATATACACTCTTTTTTACATACACAATACAGGTACCTTCAAAGTGTTACTCGATGATTTATCAAGTGGCTCAAAATTTGGTGTCTGTTCTTGGCGATTGTGCGGCGACTTTGTCATCGTAACTTCGCTTTGTTCTGCTGTTGCATTTGTGTTTGTGGCCATTTTGAAACCACTTTCCTAGATCATCGGACACCGTTCTACGCGTTTTTGTCTCTCATGTTTCATCGAACTTTCCACATTTCGCACACCCAACCACCCACAACCACTAATACGTTTTCCACCGCACCAGTAGCACCATACACATGACACAATCTCACTTGCATTTAGGCAAAGATACGAATGCTACAAAGACTTCGTAAAATTGTGTGTTGGCAGCCTTCTTTTGGCACCTTTGCTACAGTCGAATCTTGTTTTTTATTCCCATATTCTACCCATTACGCATCATATTTATTACAGCTGAATAGCAGTCTATGGTCAAAATTGTCATGTATTTCATCGTACTTAAATAATTCCAAACAGCAACCAGAAGATAGCAATCTCCACGCTTAACACTGCAATTACAGCATATTCATCCATCCTTTTTTCAGTCTATAAATGGAAACATACTTTATTTTTAACTACATAAGTATGAATAAGAAATGAGCGGTAGAGTGCCAGTTTTCTGTTCATTTGCGTTGTAACTGTTACACAACGACGTCAGGAAAGGTCTTGCACAACAGAGTGTTTCCAAAACAAGTTGAAATACAGGGTTATGTACATAAAACTATGAAGAAATATTTGTCACTCTAGACGCAGAATGGATTCCCGTAATATATGAACGCAGTCCCCTGCTTGAGACTTCAGTTCCCGAACATTTTGTTGTTCAGACACAATCCAACGTTCCATATTATTGTAGGAATTCAACATGTGCCCTGTTTTCAGGAAATAAGTGACTAAAATTGCCGTATCAGTAAGAAGTTTCAAAACTAAATTTATATAATATTTTTAACCATACAACGCAAAAAGCTTCGAACCAAGTTCTGCTATAACTCCAATTAAAATTTATTTGTACACCGTACGGAACTGAACGAAATGGAAATATTTTTCGTTAGATTTTAGTAAAACGCATCCTCGCATCAACCAAACGCAAATGTTTTTCGATAAATACGAATAAAATGTGACCAAATGCTGACATTTTCAAACGTTTTTATTTACAATGGTTAATATATGACAACATTTAATAAACTTATCTCTTGCGACAAATTACACGTTATTAAGACAGGAACTGTTGATAAGCATGCTTACTTATAAAGGTTTTCTGTACATAAAGAGATGAACAAGGGCTACTTATTTCTGTATCGCCGGAAGTCGGTAGGAGTCGGTCTACATTAGCCTGCACATGTTTTGTGTCGGGACACAGCTAACATCAGTGGTCTAATACAGAACTCTGCACAATGTATTAGCCGATCACCATATTATTGCACGTGTGAGTGCTTCGATCTGTTTGTTGTTGGCCAGAGCGTAATCGGCGTTGGTAGTATACTGACCTGAAAGCATTGACTATGCGACACGTTTTCCTTCGACACAAAAAATGGTTCAAATGGCTCTGAGCACTATGAGACTTAACTTCTGAGGTCATCAGTCCCCTAGAACGTAGAACTACTTAAACCTAACTAACCTAAGGACATCACACACATCCATGCCCAACACAGGATTCGAACCTGCGACCGTAGCGGTCGCGCGGTTCCAGACTGTAGCGCGTAGAACCGCTCGGCCACCCAGGCCGGCCCTTCGACACAACTGTAGTTGTTTACTGTAACGTCACCGCGTGTTTCTGATAACGGCCAAGTGCAATAATATCGTGGTTGAGTAGTAGCCACCGTGAGGTGATTGTTGTACGGTGTTGTATTCTGTTGAAATATCTCTTAATGAGTGACCACGTGGCCCCTGGCTCATCATTGGCCTCGAAGGGTGAGACTGACTTTTTGAAACCACATATACAGTTGTGTACGTTACGGTCCAAGGTATTACACACTGATCTCTATACTATATGGATGTCAAACTCCAGCTCTCTGAACATGGCGGCTAAAGTTACTCGTATTTCGTTTCTTGCGTAGCTACAATGTGGCTGCCAAGAAATGTCACGGGAAAACAAAATTAAATTATTTTCGATTTTACTCTTACACGAGCCCATTACACCGCTTATTGATATGAAGTTCAAAGCCAGTAATAAGAAAGGGATTCTATTTCATGTACAGACCAGTGGAAATTCTTTTTGCATAACTACAAAATGGCGGACTGTGTAAGAGACAAGAATCTGCAGGCACACCTACAAGTAAGTCCCATGCTCTGAGATCAGAGTTCTACATCTAGGTAGTACTATATCACAACCTGTAATCATTTACTCTGTTGGGTCTTCGTTTGCGAACAATCAACATAATTTCCTGTGGTCCACTAGGTGACTAAAACTGCAATAACAAGGTTGATCCTTGAAACCCCACTGTTACGTAGTGTTAAAAGTTACTTGGACAGTATGGTGAAAGTAGTGGGCATGAGTCCTGTCACGTGTTTTATTTACATTTTTGTAGAAATGAGTGCCATAATTATTTTTATATGACTGTGACTGCATGGTGTGATACATGGGACCATAATCTACACAACCATATAAGTGGTTTCAAAAAGTGGTGACCTCTCCTTGTTAGTTGTAACTTATATAGTCTGCACAGGATGCTGTCCTACTTTCTAATTTTTTAAATTCTCCTTCGCTTAGGCAAATATCTACTGGGAAAATCCAGTCGAATAACTTTGACAAAGGTGTCATGAGACAGTCAAAGACCTCTACCTAGCTAGAGTAGGAGTATTTGTAGTACTAGTAGTAGTGTAGCAGCTTTATTCATTCATAGGCCACTTTTACAAGGAATTTGGATATGTCTTGGTATTACCATTTACGAACAAGAAACAAGAAAAATAAGGTAACTCTTATATTCAGGAACTTACATACTTACATGTCTGGTGTTCCATGTCAGCACTGGTGCCATCTATTTACTATTTTCCCCCTTCTGTAGGGATGGAGATGTCGTCTGTTCCACTTGATTGTGTGATGAGGTCACATGGCGCTGGTGCATGCTAGAGGGCACAGTGATGGGCGGAGTGGCATATGACAGTCTGAACAGGGCTGGACAGTTAATGATGTCATGGTGAACTTGAGCAGACTCTGGACTGTGCAGTGTGCCTGTACTGCTGGTCTCTGGAATCGTTTGCCCAAGCTGTTTATCAGTCCTGGTGGTATGGCAGAACAGCTCCAATAATTGGATATGATGGTTGTACTGGAAGGCATGCATTAGCCCTGGCTGAGTTGATATAGCTTATTTGGTGGGGCACTCTATCACCCTCCAAACTTTTAAGTGTGGATGCATATTATAGCGGAAAAATAAGACATGTCAGTTGTAGTTTATCTTCCACGAGAAATATCTGGTGTGGACAAGTTGTGATTGTGAGAGAAACTTGGCCTCTTGTCTCCACACAGAGAGTAAGAGAAGATATATTTTGTCTTTTAATTCTTAGGGTACTGTTTTAGTGTATGCTTGTTCTGTAAAGTCCAATTCATGGAGTACTCAAGGTGACGAGTATCTGACAGAATCATTTTAATACACCTATGTTACTTGCCTGTTATGAATTCTTGAAGGTGGCACATTTCAAAGTGTTTGTTGTAATGTACGATTATTTAGATAAGACTGATTCACTGCATGCTTGATACAGTGATTTTCCTAGCAAGAGTCTTTCTAATGTGTTGACAGTAATTAAGAGTTGTCCAGTTTGAAAATTGTTACATTTCAAAGGTTTCGTTAAAACCTTTTCTCAGGCTTGCGGGATTAATGCTGATATGAGGAGTGACTAATTTTGTGGCCTGTCTGCTAGTTTCTTGTTAATGTCAGTTAATGATTAATTATTTGCGCATTACTGAGGAAGATTATGATTGATATATTGACAGATCGTTTGGTTCTGCTATATCAATGGTTATTAGTTTATGTGTTTTTATACCAGCTTGGGTATTCTTTCTGAGGCAGTAATTACAAAATGTGGTATTTTTATTGCTATTTTCTTAAGATTGTCTCTGTTCGGTATTTATTGTTCAGCTAATTCAATCTACACAAGATGTAGCCCCTTTAAGTTTTCTGTCCGCTGCTGTCTTCTGCCAGCTGAAGCCCACAACTTTCCTGAGTTCCTTATCCCAGCGATCAGGTGGTCTCCCTGGTGGTCTTTGTTTTTCTCTGGGACTCCACTCTAAAATTAATTTTGGCCATCTTCCATCCTTCGTTCATGCAATATGTCCCGCCCACTGGCATTTTAGAGTCTTAACCCGTTCTATATCTTTTACTCCTGTTATTGCTCGAATGTCTACATTTTTCTGTCGATCTTTCTTAGTGAGACTTTACATTGATCTTTCCATAGCTCTCTGAGCAGTTCTAAGTTTCCTTTAGAAAAATTCATTTAAAGTCCAAGTTTCACACCCATATGTTAAAACTGGTAGGACATACTGATCAAAAACTGTCTTCTTTAAGTATACTGTCATGTTAGATTTGAAAACTGCTGCATGACTGCTACAGTCACAGGTTCGAATCCTACCTCAGACATGGATGTGTGTGATGTCCTTAGGTTAGTTAGGTTTAAGTAGTTCTAAGTTCTAGGTGACAGATGACCTCAGCAGTTAAGCCCCATAGTGCTCAGAGCCATTTGAACCATAGTTGGCATCAGATGTTATTCTAAGTCTTTGCTAGTCTTTATTGTTGTTATATGTTGAAAGTTGTTTCATTTTGTTATTCCTTTTCTAAATACTGAATAATAAAAGATTAACTGAGGCACCAGTCTGATTTGTACAATATGAGCATAGTAAACTACGTGCACTCTATTACATTTATAAAGTGGATTTTTATACATCCTGTATCATAATTAATATTTTATAATGAAATTGACTGAAACATGGCTGCAACGTGAAGTGAAAAAACTACTTGGATAGAATCAGGTTGATCGGTAACTGAAATTTATTTGCATGTTGTCACACATTGGTAATGTTTGATATAGAAATGGACTGAAACCTTCAGACACTGGAAAGTGGCAAAATGCTTTTTTGTGAAGTATTCATCAAATAATATATTAGAAATATTTGTTTAAATTTGTGTTTGTGGTAGGCTTATTTACTGTTAAGTAGCTCTCTGGATTGCATGCAAAACAGTTTTGCTAGCATCAGTGGTCAATATTTATGTGGTTCCAGTAGCAATACTGGGCTTGAACTATCGAAAACCAAATACAAGATCTAAAGAAAATCCACAAATCTTGAAGGAAAAGATACTGAGAGAGATATGACTACTGCACTAATATTCGCACTGGACTGGCAACAGAATTTAATCTTAAGCTAATTTATCATGGGATGTGATGGCAGCTCATAGCACTGTGTTCCATTTAACAATTATGGGTACAATATGACATAATGAATGAAAAAAATTGGAACTTTGACTTTCTAAAATATTTATAAAATGCAGAGCCCTCTTCCTTGAGCTCCTACAGTCTGTGGAAATTCCCTCCTGTACCCCATAATAACATTTTTCGAACCAACACTCTGTTTTTTTTTTCTTCTTTCACGCTTCTGACTTCCTTCTCTAATATACAAGCCATCCCTGCAAGCTGCAAACCATCTGAGTCTGATAAATGTCATTTTCATACAAATGTGGGCTTCAGCATCCACTTATATTAGCTACCACGTTGTGTATGTGCACTTCATGTGTAAAAAAGTCAAAAATCATTTTGCAAAGACCGCAATTCCAGCAAAAAAGCATTTGAGGATAATCATATGAGTTGAGATCTCATGACTTGAATTGAACTGACGTGATATGGCGTGATGGGCAGCGTGATTATACCCTGACGTGACGGTGCCTTGATGGCCAGTGTGAATTGGCTTTAATCGTAATGATATGTAATTATAAGTTACACCTTCGCATTAAATATGGCTACATGCCTACTATTTACAAGTGTTTTTTTTAATACTAACAAGAATTAGTACTGATTACCCAGCATCTTTTACAGATTACAAGAACAGAAATTCTTCTACAGAACAGAAGGTGTTGTCAGTGAGGTCCTTTTTAGCTTGTTCTGAAATTTAACTTAGCTATCTGTCAGATATTTTATATATTTGATTATAAATTTTGGCAGTAGCATTGTGCAACCTTTTTCATGCTAAATATAGCTTTAATGTGGGACACTGAACATCATTTTTTCTTTTTTTGTTGCAAGTGTGGACATCATAGTTCCTTTTGAGCTGCTGTGGATTATTTAAACAAACCTTGTGAGGGTGTAAATACACTGTGATGCAGCAGTCACAATGACCAACTTCCTAAACAGTTGTGTAGAAGATGATCATGACTGAGCACCAGATATTATTCTGACAGGGCGTTGTTGAGCAGCTAAGACATTCTTAAATATTACGTATCCAAGAACATTACTCCAGATAACATTATTGAATGAAAATATGCAAAGAATGTAAACTTCCTGATTTGACTCTCCTCAAGATTTGCAGTGTTTCAAAGTGCAAATTGAGGAGCTACTTGACTGAAGAGTAGTGGCTCTGCTCTCGTAAATTGACAACAGCCAGGAGAGTATTATGCTGACCACATGCACCTCCATATCTGCATCCAAAGATGCCTTTAGGTTGAGGATGACACAGCAGTGGCTTAGTAGTGTTGGGCCTTCGAGGTCTGTTCAGACAAGTCTAGAGTTAGTCTTTAGTGCTGTGATGGAAAGACCATGAAATCCAGATGAGCTTTGATTTTTGAGCTAATATATAATTTCCTCAATTTCAGAAGGAGAAATAGGTGAGACATTCATATGACTGAATTTCATCTGATTTACTTTACCAAAGCACTGCTTTGATTTTCTTTCAGTCTGTTTGTCCCATATTTTCTACAGAATTCATGAAATTATAATGAAACATACATGCCATCTGTGACTGATCATTTATAGCCCTTCCATGTAAATCAGTAGTGGTGTTATCCTGTTCTGTGACAGGTTGTCCTGTCATTCATTTCACTACATTCCATGTAAACTTAAGTCTATTGTCTGACTTATTAATTTCTGATGCAATGTCCATGTTCCTTGATTTTTAATAACTTTTCTTAGTAATTTTTAGTAGTTTTTGTAGGGAGCAACTATGTCAGGATCTTTACTGGTTCTTGCCAAAAGATACATTTTCCTTTTCCTTTTAAAGATACTTTAATCACTCAAGTGATTCGTGGACACTTTCATTGCTATTTAATGTCTTCTCTAATTAACTTGTGTGGAAAGGTTTTTTCAAATAATGATATGAATTTATCATTGATTGCATTAAATTTCATGTCAGCATTTGGTTCATTATAAATTTCATCCCAAGTCTCCTCTTGGAAACTATTCTAAACCCTCAAGTGTCTGGGCCTATGTATAAAGTGCGCCAGTCACAAATAGTATTGAAGTGTTCTGTTCCACTGTTGTTTTCCAATTGCTAGCCCATACCAATTCCTTCATTATTGCTTCAGCAAATACAGTAATAATTAATGTTGTCATATGCCCACATGCAGCAATAATATAAAACAAACAGCAACCTTGGTGAGAAAAAAATTACGATCTATGCAAGGAAACGCCAAGATTCCGAGCTAGCTGCACAATCCCACAATCAGGCAGTTATCTACAAGATAATTAGTAATAAAATATGGGGTGGCAGGGATCTAATCCAACTGTGCTGTTTAATTCTTTGAGTGCATCATTACTGTGGGGTGACACATGTATGAGGCAATAGAGTGCTATAATTAAAGGTTTATTTTATTCTTGTTTAATTAAACCGTGATTTAGCACATATAATGCAAATTAATTTTATCATTGTTTAATTAAACTAACACTGATCTGTGATTTTACTCACACATGTTTACCTTGGTAAAATAATGACAACTATTGTTTACACATGTAAAAATTGCACCCCATACCCACTCCCACTCGACGGTTAAAAATGTTTGTCATGAAGTCATTGATTATTCTTACTGAGATATATGTGCTCAGTGAGGCGTTACCTTATTTGTCCTGACACTTTGTCATCATCAGTGAGAGCATATGTTGCTGATTATACAGTGCAGCACAGAACTAATCAGTTGAGGGCCCTACTGTATTTATCTATGCATGTTGGAAATTGAATTACAGAAGGATTCAATTAAAGTTTCCTGATCATTTTTACTATCAGAATCGTTTAGAAAATCTACATTGAAATCAGACTTGCGCCATAGGGCGGTGGGGTTTTGGGTTCCGCTAAGTAGGTCAGGTGTCCACTACACACAGGAGGCGGCTACACGGGTAGCAGGGGCTGTGTGGCGTGGAATGGGCGGTTTTTTAGGTTATACAGTCTCGGGAAAGATCATAAAGGGCTCCTGTCTCAAAGGGTGCAGGGCAAAGAAACGACGAGAATCGACCAAGCAACAGTCGGTATTGTAGTTGTAAATTGTCATAGCTGTGTTGGGAAAGTACCAGAGCTTCAAGCGCTGATAGAAAGGACTGAAGCTGAAATCCTTATAGGAACGGAAAGCTGGCTAAAGGCGGAAATAAATTCTGCCGAAATATTCACAGAGGCGCAAACCGTGTTCAGAAAGGATAGATTAAATAAAGTAGGTGGTGGTGTGTTTGTGTCTGTTGGTAGTAGTTTATCTTGTAGTAAAGTTGAAATACATAGTTCTTGCAAATTACTATGGGTAGAGGTTATACTCAACAGCCGTACCAAAATAATAATTGGCTCCTTCTACCGAGCACCCGACTCCGATGATATAATAGCTGAACGGTTCAAAGAAAACTTGAATCTCATTACAAATACGTACCCCACTCATACAGTTATAATTGGTGGAGACTTCAATCTACCCTCGATTTGTTGGCGAAAATACATGTTCAAAGCCGGTGGTAGACAGAAAACATATTCCGAAATTGTACCAAATGCTTTCTCTGAGAACTATTTTGAACAATTAGTTTGTGAGCCCACACTAATTGTAAATGGTTGTGAAAACGCACTTGACCTCTTAGCCACAAATAGTGCTGATCTAATAGAGAGCTTCATGATGGATACAGGGATTAGTGAACACTAGGTCATTGTATCGAGGCTCAAAACCGTATCAACCAAAACACTAAAAATAAAAGCAAAATATATCTATTTAAAACAGCAGATAAAAATTCGGTTGATGCCTTCCTAAGAGAGAGTCTCCATTCCTTCCAAGCTATTTATGTAAGTGTAGACCAGATATGGCTCAAATCCAAAGATACAGTATCGACAGCAATAGATTCATACCGCATAAGTTAATAAGAGACGGGACTGATCCACCATGGTGCAGAAAACAAGACAGAACACTGTTGCAGAAGCAACGAAAAAAGCATGCCAAATTCAGGAGAATGCAATATCAAGACTGGCTAAGTTTCACGGAAGCTCGAAATTTAGTGCGCACGTCAATGTGAGATGCTTTTAATAGGCTCCACAATGAAACATTCTCTCAAAATATGGTAGAAAACCCAAAGAGATTCTGGTCATATGTAAAGTACACCAGTGGCAAAAAACAGTCAATACTGCACGATATTGATGGAAAAATGGTTCAAATGACTCTGAGCACTATGGGACTTAACTTCTGAGGTCATCAGCCCCCTAGAACTTAGAACTACTTAAACCTAACTAACCTAAGAACATCACACACATCCATGCCCGAGGCTGGATTCGAACCTGCGACCGCAACGGTCGCCTGGTTCCGGACTGTAGCGCCTAGAACGGCTCGGCCACTTCGGCCGGCTATCGATGGAAATGTTACCGATGATGGTGCCACTAAAGCGGAGTTACTAAATACATTTTTCCGTAATTCCTTCACGAAAGAAGACGAAGTAAACATTCCAGATTTCGAAACCAGAACAGCTGTTAGCATGAGTGACATAAAAGTAGATATCTTAGGTGTTGCGAAACAACTCAAATCAAGGCAAGTCTTCTGTTCCAGATGGTATACCAATCAGGTTCCTTTCAGAGTATGCAGACACAATAGCGCCTTTCTTAGCAATCATATACAATCGCTCACTTGACGAAAGGTCTGTTCCTAAAGACTGGAAAGTAGCACAGATCATACCAATAGTCAAAAAAGGAAATAGGAGTAACCCACTGAATTACAGACCTATATCACTGACCTCAATTTGCAGTAGGATTTTGGAGCATATACTGTACTCGAACATTATGAATCACCTTGAAGAAAATGACTTATTGATACATAAGCAACACGAATTCAGAAAATGTCGTTTTTGTGCAACACAGCTAGCTCTTTATTCCCATGAAGTAATGGGTGCTGTCGACAAGGGATCTCCGATTGATTCCATATTCCTAGATTTTCAGAAGGCTTTTTATACCGTTCCTCACAAGCGACTATTAATCAAATTGCGTGCATATGGAGTGTCGTCTCAGTTTTGTAACTGGATTCGTGATTTCCTCTCAGAGAGGTCACAGTTCGTAGTGACAGATGGTAAATCATCGACTAGAATAGAAGTGATGTCTGGCGTTCCGCAAGGTAGTGTCATAGGCCCTCTGCTGTTCCTGATTTACATAAATGATCTAGATGATAATCTGAGCAGCCCCCTTGGGCTGTAATTTACCGTCTAGTAAAATCATCAGACGATCAATTCCACTTACAAAATGATCTAGAGAGAGTTTCTGTGTGGTGCAAAAAGTGGCAATTGGCACTAGACAAAGAAAAGTGCGAGGTCATCCACATGGGTACTAAAAGAAATCCGATAAATTTTTGGTATATGATAAATCGCACAAATCTAAGAACTATCAATTCCACTAAATACCTAGTAATTACAATTTCGAGCAACTTAAAATGGAAAGACCACGTAGATAATATTGTGGAGAAGGCAAAACAAAGACTGTGTTTTGTTGGCGGAACACTTAGATGCGATAAACCCACTGAAGAGACAGTCTACAGTACACTTGTCCGTCCTCTGCTGGAATATTGATGTGCGGTGTGGGATCCTTACCAGGTAGGATTGACGGACATCGGAAAAGTGCAAAAAAGGGCAGCTCGTTTCGTGTTATCGCGCAATAGGGGCGAGAGTGTCACTGATATGATACGCGAGTTGGGGTGGCAGGTACTGAAACAAAGGCGGCTTTCTTTGCGGTGAGATCTATTTACGAAATTTCAATCACCAACTTTCTCTTCCGAATGCGAAAATATTTTGTTGAGACCCACCATAACAAAATAAGAGAAATCATAGCTCGAATGGAAAGATTTAGGTGTTCCTTTTTCCCACGCGCCATTCGAGAGTGGAATGGTAGAGAAGTTGTATGAAAATTGCTCGATGAACCCTCTGCCAGGCACTTAAGTGTGAATTGCAGAGTAAAGGAGGATTCACACTTAACGGAACGTCATCGTCACGTTTTGGACCGTCGACGGTCAGAGAAATTTCTGAGCATTCACACTAGACGGCACGTCAACGTCGACACAACGTCGTGTGATGGTTCATAATACACTCGCCAGAGGCGCTTTTGTAGTCTATTGGTTTATTATCAGCATAGTTTCGGATCTTCATAAAATGCCAAAATTCAGTCTGAAGCAACTTGCAATGATTGCAATTGCCCTTGATGAAGAGGAAGAAGAACGGCGACCAAAAAGAGTGTGGGTCAGGAATATGTTAAAAGGCCGAGAATGCGAAGGAGAGTTTCATACCCTTTACAAGGAGCTGGAAGAGGAGGAATCGTCCTTCTTCAAATATTTTAGAATGTCTAAACAACAATTTTTTTACCTTTTAAGCAAGATACAGACGAGGATTATGAAGAAAAATTCAAGATTTAGGTGTCCAATATCACCACGACAGAAGCTGATGGTGTGCTTAAGGTATGCTCAGTTTAAACATTTATGTTTCTTAACTTTGTCGATTCTTGTTTTATCTTCTGTTTGTCGTAAAATTATATTATGACTGAAGCGTAAACTTCTGCAAGTTGCACTGGCTTTAATCCCCGATTTTTCTCTGTGTTACTGTATTTGAAAAGCCGTGTGAAGCACATTCAACAATATGTTTATTGTTTTCCGTCGGTGTTAACTGTTAAGAATATGAAATAAATAACATAGTATTGTTTTCCAGTGTATATTAATATCTTTTTCGTAATATCTAGCACTGCAACCTAGATTTCGTGATGGTGGAGGGGGAGAAGGGTGTTCCAATAACACACTTTAGCCACTTATTGTAACAGTTATTTGCTCTGTGCACTATTAATGTTTGTGAATGTGTAATATTTGTGTGTGACTTTAAACACTCAGCATTTCTTACTGCATTGTAAGTTATGCTAGATAAATTTTCTATATGGCTCTTTATTCATGACTAATTTAATGTTTTTCAGGTACTTGGCGACAGGTGATTCCCTTCTCACATTATCGTTCAGTTACCGACTTGGGCACTCAACTGTCCATAACATTGTTAAGGAAGTATGCCAGGCAATAATTGATTCAATGTTACCTGAAGTAATGCCAACTCCAACAGAAGAAGACTGGCAACAAATAGCTGAACAGTTTTTGGATCTATGGAACTTTCCCAATTGTATCGGTGCAATTGATGGGAAACACATTCAGATTGTGGCTCCTCCAAACAGTGGATCCCAGTTTTATAACTATAAGCAAACATTTTCCATAGTTCTTCTTGCACTAGTTGATGCCAACTATAAGTTTATAAACGTAGACATTGGGTCTTATGGTAAAAATAGTGATGGGGGCATATTTGCCCATTCAAAGTTGGGGAAAGCCTTGGAACTTGGCAAATTGCAAGTGCCAGGAGATAAGAGACTTCCTGGTACTGATGTTGTAGTGCCACATGTGATTGTTGGTGATGAAGCCTTCCCACTAAAAACTTATTTATTAAGGCCATATCCAAAAAGTCAAGCAAGTGGTGATATTGCCATGAGTGCTTTTAACGCCAGGCTATCCAGAGCTCGCCGAGTCTCAGAAAATGCGTTTGGGCAATTAGCCCAGAAATTTAGAATTTTTTTTAGGAGAATTAATTCAATGCCAGAGAATGTGGACAAGATAGTGATGGCAACATGTATTCTTCACAACTATATCAAAGAAAATGTTTATGCACAAACTGAAGCAGCAAATGGGACCCTTGTGTTGCAGGAGCTAACTGGACAAGGTGGTTCAGCTACATCATCTGCTTTTGTTGTAAGGGAACACTATAAAGATTTTTTCAATTCCCCTATTGGTAGACTCCCATGGGCGTAATTAAAATGTATATTTTCTTATGTATTCAAAAGATATTCTCAAACAATTCCTCTTTTTTAAAAAAAAAAAAAAAAATGCCTGTAATTCCACTATATCTGACACTGAGTGATTGGCTATGTCTACAGTGTGTCTAAATTATTCTGAAACATTTTCCTAGTACCAGATCACTTGAAGTGCTCAGCTGTGAGTATTTAAAGATAAAGTTTGGAGGAAAGGGGTGTCTGAAGCTGATGTCACTTTTCCATAAATGTATTCAACCATTTAGTACTATAGTGGCTTGGGACTGATATAGCTCAACAATAAAGAAATTTATGAAATAGTCCTGTAAAGCTGTTGTTTTATTTATAAATAAATGGAACACTTATTTAACAGATTTGTTCAAATAAATGCGCTGATGTAAATAATATCTAGTGTTATGTTGTGAACATTACATAGGGCAACAGGTTGCAGTTTTTGCATTAGGAATAAATATTACAAGGGAAAAATTCCAAGTTTTGTGAATGTTCTCAATCTGCACAAGTGGCCACATAAAACTAATCCCCTTGACATGAATAGCAATGTATTTGGGTGCAGATTTGTAATTTCTTTCATAAGGGCTGAAAAGCAGTACTTGATATTGTTTTGAAGGCTGAAAGGAGATGTAATGGGTAGAGATCATGATCATAAATTTTCGAGCCATGGAGTTCTAAAGATTCCAGCTGTTGGAGGGCTAGTTACTGCCAAAACATCAGTAGATGCAGCAGTATTGTTTTCATATCATAAAACATGTTTTTTAACAAACTTGGTACAGCACAATATTTACATATGCAATATTGGAAAAGCACTAGTTTCATGGTTATCCATTACAGACTATGATTATTTCAGTGGCATCTCTATATACTCCAGTGGATGAATAATGCCAGTTTTTGAAAAGAATTAACATTTATTTTGGTGTAAGTAGGTGTATTTACTGCAGAAGTGTGTGCTAATACATGTTTTTAATACTGTGATAAATAAGGTACAGCTTACTATTTCACATTTTAATTACATCCACAGTTATTAGGCACTGAAAGTCTAAAACTAAGGCAAAGCAAAAGCCATATGTAATCCTTCACATCTCATTTGAATGGCTCAGAAAGGGGTAAATTATGCTGCCACAAGTCTTTGGTCACTTACCTAATAGCATCAAAAGTCTGACAGATAACCATATAGCATTTAAAAGGAAATTAAAAGAATGTCTGAATGGCAACTCCTACTCACCAGATGAATTTTTGGATATAGTAAGTGAGTAATTTCCCCACCCCCACAAAAAAATAATTTAAGTGTCATGTAATATCTTGTATAGACACCTTTTATTAACCTGACACGTTCCACATCATTACGAAGTGTCATATTCATGATCTATGGAACAAGTACTAATCTAATCTCTCTAATCACCAGTTGGGTATGATTTGTAATTTCTTCTGCCACTAATTCATAATAGCTGAACTAATCCAAGATGGGAAAGAGTTGGTGTAATATACTCTGAGTCTGCAAAATGCATCCTAGTTGGCAAAATGAAAAGCAGATAACCTTATGATTTATAACTCATAAATGAAGACTTTTGAGGTTTTGGGGAAAAAGATGTTAATAAAGAGCTTACCTGGATTCTTGTTTCACTTAGATGAAGAAAAAAAAAAAATCATGTTCTTATTCCTGATACAGGTATTACCGAAAAAGTTTCATATAAATTATCAGTGAGCTATCCATTCATTTACTATGATGCTGTTCTCCATAGGAAACATGTCTAATAGGATACACCAGATTTTGGCTGCCTACAACACTATTGAAATTTTAAATCTAAATAGTATAACCAGATACGCTTCTGTTCCTTCATATGTAACAGTAGCTCTCATTCAGAACAGTAATTCATATCATAGTAAAATATTGGTTGTCACTGTAAGGGCTTAACATGATTAATAAGTATATATTCATCTCTCACCTCCTTCCTCCCCCCCCCTCCCCCACACACACACCATCAAAAAATAAGAAAGCCTAGCCTAACCAAAACCCTGAAAGAAAATTTCTTATTAATTTCATGTTAAGTCGCCTCTGACTTGGCTGCTTGGTTCTCTAAAATTATAGTCATCAGCATAAATAAGTCACAAACACACACAAAAAAAAAAAAAAAAAAAAAAAAAACTTTTGGTGTAACAGGTGATTGTTTACATTATTTGGTTGTTAATACAGAACTACACTGTGAAGAGACTTTTTATTTAATCAACTTACACATAGAAGTGCTTCCAAACTGTAACAAACAGCACTGTTCACGATTTATCACTATTAATATTTTCACACACTTGATCCCTTTCTAGATCAGACACTATTCTGTAAATTTCGTCTTTAGCTTGTATTTGCCGCAATGGGGACAATCTTTTTATACTGGCACATATCCCTGAAAGAAAACTGTCAATGTGATCTTCCTTTGGCTGTGTCGCTAAAATATAATTCATCAGAGAAGCAGATGCAGAGTCTGTAGTTCTCCTCTTATTGCCACTTTGACTACGCTTTTGCATGACAGGCCTGCTTGTCTCTGACCTCAAATCACTGTTATTTTCAATGTCCGGAATAGGTGATGACACCTCACTGTTTGATTCATCCTCTGAACAAATATCAACAGTTATGTTAGAAACTGTTTCCCGCTCCAGCATGTATGGGCGCAGGAAAGCCATAATCTCCTCATACTTCCATGGCTTCTTGGGTATGGCAGCTTGTCCGCTCTTTGTTTTTTTAACAACACATTTTCTAAATTGGTCTCTCAGTGACACCCATCGTCGCTTGCATTCAGGGCCTGAAATAAGACAACATATACAGCTGTTAATAGAGTGCATCGAGTAGTCTAACGCTTTTTCAAAAAATAATTAGGGACTTCCCAAACTTTTAACAGGGACACAAACACGGTTTGCTTTCATTTATTTTTACAACAGCTTCCCAATAATATGAGGTACTTTTCATTTGCTATGCTGTTAATCAGCGCATAGGCAATAGACACAATTT